>NW_012113141.1:7145485-7152739 GCF_000951035.1 Colobus angolensis palliatus | reverse complement strand
ACATGGTGAAACCCTGTCTCTACTAAAAATACAAAAATTAGCCAGGCTTGGTGGCATGTGCCTGTAATCCTGACTACTCGGGAGGCTGAGGCAGGGGAATCGCTTGAACCTGGGAGGCGGAGGTTGCAGTGAGCCGAGATCGTGCCACTGCACTCTAGCCTGGGCGACAGAGCAGGACTCCGTATTAAAAAAAAAAAAAAAATTCACATTTTCTTTTAAGCTTAACTTTGCACTTAAAATTTTTTTTGTTTCTATTTTCTCTCTCCTTTCTAGATGTTGGTAGCAGAGGGTTTTCAGATTATGTCAATCTGCCACCTGGCTGAAATTCTTTGACTCACTCCAACTGGGTAGTTTTCTTTATGTCTACACTGAAACTGCCTTTATCAATGATGCTAACCTTGCCGAATCCAGTGGTCAATTGTCAGTCTTCATCTTACCATTTGGCAGCATCTGACATAGCTGATTACTCTCTTACCTTCTTGAAATACTCTCTTCATCTGATTTCAAGACACCACACTCTCTTGGCTTATCTCCCACCTCACTACTGCTCTTTTTCATTGTCTTTTTTTTGTTTTTTGTTTGAGATGGGGTCTTATTCTGTCACTCAGGTTGGAGTGCAGCAGTGAGATTTCGGCTCACTGCAACCTCCACCTCTTGGTTTCAAGCCATCCTCCCACCTCAGCCTCCCAAGTAGCTGGGACCACAGGCATGTGCCACTATAGCCAGCTAATTTTAGTATTTTGGTAGAGTTTCAGGGTTTCACCATGTTGCCCAGGCTTGTCTCGAACTCCTGAACTCAAGCAATCCGCCTGCCTCTGCCTCCCAAAGTGCTGGGATTACAGGCGTGAGCCACCGCGGCTGGCCCCTCATTGTCTTTTGATGGCGGCTCCTCTTTACTTTTAAATGTTGGTAAGCTCCAAGTCCTCAATTCCATTCTTTACTCACTTTCTAAATGATTTCATCCATAGCTTTAAATATCTATAGACTGAGGACTTACAAATTTCTATCTCCAGTTCTAACATCAGTCTTGAGCTACAGATTTGTATATGCACCTGCCTACCTAACATCTCTGCTTGCACAGAGTTTATATGAGTTTACTTGAGCATTTGCGGATTTTGGTATCTGTTGGTCGGGGAGGTCCTGGAACTATTCCCCCATGGATAGTGAGGAATGACTGTAGTGAGATTTGATATACATTTTGAAGGTGGAGTCAATAGAATTGGATGTGGGTTATATGGCATCATATTTGCATATATCCTCCTGTATACTTTTTTTTTTTTTTTGAGACAAAGTCTCACTCTGTCGCCCAGGATGGAGTACAGTGGCACAATCTTGGCTCAGTGCAACCTCCGTCTCCTGGGTTCAAGCGATTCTCCTGCCTCAGCCTCCCAAGTAGCTGAGATTATAGGTGCCTGCCACCACACCCAGCTCATTTTTGTATTTTTAGTAGAGATGGATTTTCACCATGTTGGCCAGGCTGGTCTCGAACTCCTGACCTCAGGTGATCCACCCACCTTGGCCTCCCAAAGTGCTGGAATTACAGGTATAAGCCACCGCGCCCGGCAACCTCATATGTTTTAAGAAAATTTATGAATTTGTGTTGGGCCACATTCAAAGCTGTCCTGAGGCATGCAGATTGTGAGCCACGGGTTGGACAAGTATGAAGTAAATGTTATGTAGAGTCCAAACTGTGGGAAATTCTTTAGGTTAACTGTTTTGTTTTCTTCAACAGATAAATACTAAGAAAAAGAAGACAGAGGTGGAGCTTATAGACTTAAAAGACATACCAACTGTTTTTCCTGTGGGTAAAACTAAATTGTGGTATGTGGGGTTGTACATTTGAGTGTAAACTTTTTTTTGAGACAGAGTCTCACTCTGTTTCTCAAGCTCTGGAGTGCAGTGGCAAGATCACACTCAGTGTAGCCTCAACCTTCTGGGCCCAAACGATACTTCCACTTCAGCCTCCCAAAGTAGCTAGGACAACAGGCATGCCACCATGCCCAGCTAACATTTTATTTTTTGTAGAGATGGGGGTCTCCCTGTATTGCACAGGCTGGTCTCAAAATTCTGAGCTCAAGCAATCCTCTCACCTTGGCCTCCCAAAGTGCTAGGCTTTTTTTTTTTTTTGAGAGGGAGTCTCGCTCTGTCGCCCGGGCTGGAGTGCAGTGGCCGGATCTCAGCTCACTGCAAGCTCCGCCTCCTGGGTTTACGCCATTCTCCTGCCTCAGCCTCCCGAGTACCTGGGACTACAGGCACCCGCCACGTCGCCTGGCTAGTTTTTTGTATTTTTTTTTTTAGCAGAGACGGGGTTTCACCATGTTAGCCAGGATGGTCTCGATCTTCTGACCTCGTGATCCACCCGTCTCGGCCTCCCAAAGTGCTGGGATTACAGGCTTGAGCCACTGCGCCCGGCCCAAAGTGCTAGGATTATAGGCATGAGCCACCTCACCCAGCCAAGTGTAAATTATTTTTAAAAAACCACAAGAAAGTCAGCTGGGCGTGTTGGCTCACACCTGTAATCCCAGCACTTTGGAAGGCCAAGGTGGGTGGATCACTTGAGGTCAGGAGCTCGAGACCAGCCTGGCCAACATGGAGAACCCCTGTCTCTACTAAAAATATTTAAAAATTAGCCATGCATGATGGCAGGCACCTGCAATCCCAGCTACTCGGGAGGCTGAGGCTGAAGAATCGCCTGAACCCGGGAGCTGGAGGTTGCAATGAACTGAAATCACACAACTGCACTCCAACGTAGGCAACAGGGCAGGACTCTGTCTCAAAAAAAAAAAAACGAAATTACTGTAAGAGTCAGGATAATGCAGGATAATTGTTATTTATGAGGGGAGGGAGAGAATAATGTTTGAATCGGGGCACACGGAAAAGGCTTCTGGGGTGAGTGGCAAAGTTCTCTTTCCTCATCTGGGTTGTAGTTATAGTTACAAAGGAGTTTGCTATATAATAATTTACTAAGGCATACATTTGTTTTGTTTTTTTTTTTTTTTTTTGAGGCAGGGTCTTACTTTGTCACCTAGACTGGAGTGCAGCAGTACAATCATGACTCACTGCAGCCTTCATCTTGTAGGCTCAAGCAATCCTCCCACCTCAGCCTCCCCAAGTACTGGTATTAAAGGAGTGAGCCACTGCACCCAACATGGACCAATGTATTTAAAACAGTTGCCTACCCCCTCACTGTATCCTCATCCTGTTTTATAACTTTATGTACATTCGTGTACTTGTTATCTTCTATGTACCCCACTTGGTTGACTTATGCAGGCTTACATTCAATGCTAAAAATGTGTATTCTGGACACCCAGTTAAAGTGTCAGAAAGTGACTTTTGTATTATCATACCTCTTTCCCACAGTTACATTTTACTCTTTATTTACCAAAAACAAACAACACTCCTGGTCAGGTGCAGTGGCTCATGTCTATAATCCCAGCACTTTGGGAGGCCAAGGTGGGCAGATCGCTTGAGCTCAGCAGTTTGAGACCAGCCTGGGCAACACAGTGAAACACCATCTCTACTAAAAATACAAAAAAAATTAGCTGGGTGTGGTTGCTCATGCCTGTAGTCCCAGTTACCTGGGAAACTGAGGTGGGAGGGTCACCTGAGCCTGAGACGTCCAGGCTCCAGGAAGTTGTGATCCTGCCACTGCACTCTAGCTTGGGCCACAGAGTGAGACCCCGTCTCAAAAAAATTAAAAAATTTTAAAAAGCACTCTAATAGAGATGACTGCCCTCCTTTAACGGACTTTCATGCTAAAATGGGTTTATTGGGTCATTGTACCACTGAAGTTTTCACCATTTATGTGGTTTCCCTTTTAGTATCTTTCAGTTCATAACTGGCCATACCCAAACTTAACCAATCAGTCTTACTAAGTGCCTGATCTAGAGGAAAGGGGCAAATCAAAAGAGATGTAAATAATCCTGAGGTTCTCTCTTCCCATTTCTCCCTTAGGGTAGGCTCAATAGGACTCCAACCATTACTGAAGACGTATGTCTAGTAAAGCAAGAAACTCAAGTTCACAGAAAAGGAAGAATATGCAAAGGAACCCAGTTACTAAGATGGGTCAATAATCCACAGGGCTGGACATCAGCAGTACCTGTAACCTACAAAAAAGAAGACAAAGTACAGAAGGGTAGAGGGAAGAGAAAAAGTGATCTACAAGAAGGGCAAAGGAGAGAAAAAAAAAAAAAAAGCCCATAACTTCCTAACCTTTCTACTTTCATCAGACCGATTTTATTTATTTATTTATTTATTTATTTATTTATTTATTTATTTGACAGAGTCTCACTCTATTGCCCAGGCTGGAGTGCAATGGCGCGATCTTGGCTCACTGCAACCTCTGCTTCATGATTCTTCTGCCTCAGCCTCACAAGTAGCTGGGATTTCAGGCACACACCACCACACCCGGCTAATTTTTTATTTTAGTAAAGAGACAGGGTTTCGCCATGTTGGGCAGGCTGGTCTCGAACTCCTGACCTCGGGTGATCCACCCACCTCGGCCTCCCAAAGTGCTGGGATTACAGGCATGAGCCACCGCACTCAGCCTCATCAGACCAATTTTAGATTGACCAAGTACCTACCTTTGCATCTGAACAGTGGAGCTTGGCCCATTCTGTACATCTCCTTGGCCAAACTGGCCATATGCAGCCTGGCCACAAGGAGCCTGTGCTGTTGAGGCTGGAGGTGCCCCCGAGGAAGGTGGGGCTCTTGACATACCTGAGGGTAAAGGACAGAAACTAAGTGATTGGGAAATAACTTTCTCCTCCACCCTGAGCCAGGAATGCAAAGCAAGGATCAATAAACTCAGACCTTCACTGGCCCAATACCACAGTTTAGGCAGCGAAAAGGACACTAAAAGCATACAACTCTAGCTACAGCAGTATTCTAAACACAGATTCCCAACAGGGGGCCTACACTCTCCTAGATAAGCATACTAGGGGTGAAGCTGTAGCCAGAGACACAAGAATGTAGGGCCTTCCTTTGATCACCATACTCTCAAGTCAATCCAAGACTGCCTAATATTCTTACCCTAGACAACAAGTCAACTCTTTTAAGGAAAAGATCTTACTCCAGAACTCAGAAACTTGGAGCATACATAAAAAGGAGACTCAGAAGATGACCAAGTAATATACTGAACTAGGCTGCAAAGAAAGACACTTCTTGGGGAGATTATTCTGCCACCTTCTTCATTCATTCTGCTTATACTAACTATATCCTTTCATTCACTTCTAAGTGTGAAAACTTCAAACAGCACGTGATTCAGGAATGTGTTTCTATAGGTCGGAGACCTTGTTTCTGCCCAACAGTTCAGTAAAGACAGCTGGCCTGTCCTCCCATTAGCACTGCCATCTATGTCCTCACAAAAGCTGTACTCCATCCTTCCTATTCCTTAGAACCACCATCAAAGCTACTTTCACTACTCTTAGCCATTCTTCACACATGAAGTTCAGGGAGAAAGCAATTAGTTACTTGGCACATCACTTTTGAAATGTGGATGACCTCTGTTCAAAGAATTGTTTTTCTTTTGCTCTGCCCTCAGTAGAGACTAGACATTATAGAACTTGCCTACAGGAACATGATTAACCTAAACTTGCTCACCAACCATGACAGAATCAGATATGTTTTCCTCTAACAAAGCTTTCTCGTGAGAGAATGCCAAACTCCAGGACTTGACAAAGCAGAGGTGGACTCTGTTCAGCCAAAGTCTCAGCTTAGAATTAAGGTTCTTCCAAAGATCTGAGGCCTAATCTCATCACAGTTTTTTTTTTTTTCCCACAGTTATTTTTTTTTTTTTTTTTGAGATGGAGTCTCGCTCTGTCGCCCAGGCTGGAGTGCAGTGGCCCCATCTCAGCTCACTGCAAGCTCTGCCTCCTGGGTTTACGCCATTCTCCTGCCTCAGCCTCCCGAGTAGCTGGGACTACAGGCGCCCGCCACCTCGCCCGGCTAGTTTTTTGTATTTTTTAATAGAGACGGGGTTTCACCATGTTAGCCAGGATGGTCTCGATCTCCTGACCTTGTGATCCGCTTGTCTCGGCCTCCCAAAGTGCTGGGATTACAGGCTTGAGCCACTGCGCCCGGCCTTCCCCACAGTTATAATTAAAATCGTCATACTTCATTATTTCCCAAATCTTACTCGTATCTCTTTGATGCCTTCTTTTTTCCATATCCCTTTATGAAAGCATAAAGAATTTGGCATACCCTAAATCACTGTCTAGCCTAAGCAAAGATTTATTGTTAACTACTTCCAAAAAGCCCCTCTGGAGAATCTGTAGAGTACTAGCTGCTCTTCTTGAAAATGTAAGATAAGGCCAGACGTGGTGGCTCATGCCTGTAATCCCGGCACTTAGGGAGGCCAAGGTGGGTGGATCACGAGGTCAGGAGTTCAAGACCAGCCTGGCCAACATGGTGAAACCCTGTCTCTACTAAAAATACAAAAATTAGCCAGGCTTGGTGGCATGTGCCTGTAATCCTGACTACTCGGGAGGCTGAGGCAGGAGAACTGCTTGAACCCAGGAGGCGGAGGTTGCAGTGAGCCAAGATCATGCCACTGCACTCCAGCCTGGGCGACAGAGTAAGGACTGTCTCAAAAAAGAAAAAAAAAAAAAGAAAGAAAGAAAAAGAAAAAGTAAGGTAAAAACCAAACACTCAACCTAAAGCAGCATCGGATTAGTATTCTCTTATTACCATGATATTACAGAGCATCTAAGAAGCAAAGGAAACTCAAGCAAAGGAAAAGGACTGATATCAGAAGAAAGATATGAGAGGCACCAAAAGTCAGGCACACAAATATCACACTTTTCATCCCCATAAACTACACTGTCCCAGGCTAATTTATATATAAGAATCATCAGTCCAACAAAAGGCATTCAACATATATGAGGAATAAATGATTTCAAGGAGACTACAAGTCAACAAGAAATACTCGGTCCTGGTCACAGGATCTAGAGGGGCGTGGACCACAACCCTTCCATTTAGCTCTGAACAACATGACCAGGTGATACCCACAGTAAGTGAGCTGTCAGTAAACCTGGGAGATGTGTTCCCACTAGATGGCTTAAGGCAGAAACATAGTACCTTACCTAAAAACACGGAAGACAGCTGGGCGCGGTGGCTTACGTTTGTAATCCTAGCACTTTAGGAGGCTGAGGCAGGTGGATCACCTGAGGTCAGGAGTTCAAGACCAGCCTGGCCAACGTGGCGAAATCCCATCTCTACTAAAAATACAAACAATTATGGCCGGGCGCGGTGGCT
>NW_012113141.1:7139719-7144760 GCF_000951035.1 Colobus angolensis palliatus | reverse complement strand
ACAGAGCATGACTCCGTCCAAAAAAAAACAAAAAACAAAAAACAGGCCAAGCACGGTAGCTCAAGCCTGTAATCCTATCACTTTGGGAGGCTGAGGCAGGCAGATCACAAGGTCAGGAGTCCAAGACTAGCCTGGCCAAGATGGTGAAACCCCATCTCTACTAAAAATACAAAACAATTAGCTGGCCTGGTGGCGGGCGCCCATAATCCTAGCTACTCAGGAGGCTGAGGCAGAGAACTGCTTGAACCTGGGAGGCGGAGGTTGCAGTGAGCCAAGATGGTGCCACTGCACTCCAGACTGGGCGACAAAGTGAGACTCTGTCTCAAAATAAATACATAAATAAAATACAAAAATTAGCTGGGCGTGGTGCACATGCCTGTAATCCCAGCTACTGGGGAGGTTGAAGCAGGAGAATTGCTTAAGCCCGGGGGACAGAGGTTGCAATGAGTTGAGATCGTGCCACTACACTCCAGCCTGAGTGACAGCAAGACTCTGTTTCAAAAAAATATAAAAATAATAATAAAAAAAAGGAAGGGCACCCACGGGGCTCTCAGCTACACAGGGGCAGATTTATGTTCCTCAATCCCAGTCACCCAAACTCCTCAGGTAGCTTAGCTAGAGCAATACAACCCAACCTGAAGACTCTGCTGATTTCCCTCCCTAGCTCAAAAGAAACAGAAACATACCTTGGGGGGGTGTTTGCTGATAGCCTGGTACTGGGCCATTGTAGGCTCCATAGGGAATGGTGGGGGCTGTGGACCCTGATTGCCCACCGTAGCTGGACTGATGATACCCTGGGTAGACGGGCTGGGGCTGCCCAAATGATGGCACAGGTGGAACTGACTGGTTGACGTTCATTATGAAAGCATTCCCGGTTTGGTCTCACCTATTAGAGAGAAGAGAAATTAGTCAAAATGAACTTTCTAAAGAGAGCAACTATTCAGGGCAGGAAGTAGAGATAAAAAGAAATTGACCTTATCAGACAGTGATCAGTTTAATAATCCTCACACATCTGCAGGATCTTAGTAATTTTCTGCCCCAGTCACTATTCAGATTACCTTCTAAAAGCAAGGATTTTGTTACTCTGACCACCCACCCCTTGTCACTGTCTAAAGAATATAAATTTCAACTTCAGACAGACCCACTGAAATGGAGCAGGAGCCTCCATTCCCCAGTGGTATGATTTCTGGTGTCTAGTCACACAGAGTCTTGTGGCTGATGAACTACCTTGATGTTACAGGTAAAAGAAACAATGTTCCCACTTTCCATTCATTCACTCTAGCATCCATTCATTCAACAAACATCGAGTACCCTCTAGTGTGCCAAACAATTGATTTAAAATCAATCAGGCTAAAAGTCTAAAACAGATCCGCCAAAATCCACCCCCCTCAATGACAAAATTTAGATTTACAGAAATGATATTCTTTAGCTAAACTGCCATAATACAAATGATACTCCAACTCCAGTCTTTCCACCAAAAGAGTGTATGGATCTTAAAACTGAAGGTTTTTTTTTTTTTTGAAACAGAGTCTTGCTCTGTTGCCAGGCTGGAGTGTGCAGTGGTGGCGCGATCTCAGCTCACTGCAATCTCCACCTCCCGAGTTCAAGCGATTCTCCTGCCTCAGCCTCCTGAGTAGCTGGGATTACAGGCACGTGCCACCATGCCTGGCTAGTTTTTGTATTTTTAGTAGAGACTGGGTTTCACCCTGTTAGTCAGGCTGGTCTCGATCTCCTGACCTCGTAATCTGCCCACCTTGGCCTCCCAAAGTGCTGGGATTACAGGGGAGCCACTATGCCCGGCCAAAACCGAAGCACTAAAATCAATAAATGTTGGCCGGGCGCAGTGGCTCACACCTATAATCCCAGTACTTTGGGAGGCTGAGGCGGGCAGATCACTTGAGGTCAGGAGTTCGAGACCAGCCTGGCCAACATGGAGAAACCCAGTCTCTACTAAAAATACAAAAACTAGCCGGGCATGATGGCACGCGCCTGTAATCTGAGCTACTTGGGAGGCTGAGGCAGGAGAATCGCTTGAACCCGGGAGGCGGAGGTTGTAGTGAGCTGAGATCGTGCCACTGCACTCCAGCCTGAGCAACACAGCAAGACTCCCTTTCAAAAAAATAATAATAACAAATAAATGTAAAGGACACCTGAAAACTTGAGCAAGGTAACAGATTAAAACAAAGTGCAGAACAGGTACCTTCTTCACATAATCTGAGGAAACAGTTCAAGAATTAGGGGCAAAGTTAGATTTCACGGAAAAAATCATTCATCTCATCCCTCAAGCAGAAGACTATAAATATTCTAAATTTCAATGCACTTCTCCAACTCTCCTGTTTCTGCTCCCATTACAATTGTTACGAATCTCGGCCACCATCAAAATTATTACAATCTTGCTCACCAACACAGGGATGAATCAAGAGGGCCTTTTCTAGATAAGGTCTTTCCAAGAAAACTATCTCATCACATCTACTTTCAACAGCTGTATCATTCCAATTATCCTACAGACAGAAGAGGCCCAGGAAGCAGGAGCACTCAGAGTTGCTGCAGAGGGAACGATGGGCCTCTCCCCCTTTGCTAGAAGGGCCACCTTGACTATAGAAAATGAGCTGATCCTCGTCTAAAACTCTTTAAACTCAAAGTTATCTCAGTAGCTGTTCTTCCAAATCCTAAACCTTACACAGGTCACTGACACTAAGTTTAAAATATGTCCCCTCCCTTTATCTTTCCAAAGTTGGGGGGAGGGGTAAAGAAAGGAGCTTCTTCTCCAGAAAATAATTCCCTCAAACACATTCAAGAGCTTGGAGTCAGACTGAAGTCTCGACTCCATTCTGGGTGGACAGTCGAGGGTGACAACCCAAGGGGGCGGGGCACGCTTCCTAGAACTCTGAAAGTAGTCAAGCCATGGAGCCTCGGAGAGCCGAGGATCAAGACCGAGAAGCCAAGTCGGCTTCTAAGGCCACGATAAGAGAGGTGGCTGCTCTGTTAAGCACAGAGCCCAAGCGTCTTGCACCTTTTAACAGGCTCGGGGCAGGAAGCAGGAGCCGGAATCTGGGCCGGGAGACGAAGGGAGGGTCTAGGACCTGCTCCCGGATAGTGGATGCGTGAGGTGAGGGTCTCTTCCCAGGCCCCGCCCCCAGGCTCCTCCCTTTTTTCTGAAACCGGGCCCCAATCTGGCCAGTAATACCCTGACCTCTCCTTCGCTTTCCTACCCACCAACCTCCCGATGCCACTCCTCACCCGGCTCCAGATCCAGGTTAGACTTCGTTCCTAACGTCAAGGCTCCCAGGCTCCACTTCCGGTTCCGAGGGGGGCCGCGCGTCACCCCCGGAAGTTCCTCCTCCACGCTTTAGGGCCGGGCCACTCCTTCTGCCACGTCTGCGTTTCGGGAACCGCTCATGCGCCCTTTCATCTTCCCATCATGGCCGCCGCTTGGGCGCCTCTGCTGAGTCGTATGTATTTCCCTCCTGACATTTTTTTTCGGATGTTCCGGTCACTTTACGGCCTCTCCAACAGAGATGAGATTAAAATCAATTTGTCAAACTATCTTTAATAATGCCCCATCACTCTGCCTGTGACATACTAGTGACCTCTGAGCTAGAGGCTTGTAGTCACTTCCTGCTGACCCTTGACCCCGTTGATTTCCGTCCGCTGGGTTGATCTCACCCATGGCCTTGGCTGGTCATGAGATTTGCGGAACGTGTGGTGGTGGTAAAGGGCCACAATTGTCAACGTGCGTGTAGGGGTCTGAGGTCTGGCTCTACAGTTTGTAAAATGGAAATAATAATAATGCCCGTGTAAGAACTTGAGAGGATGAAATTAGGCCACGTAGGCCGCTTGGCATCATAGTAAGCACTCAGTAAAGGTCAATTGTTATAACCATTTTTATACAGCGCCTTCGTTTAGGTGCAGAGCTTTATCAGAGCCAAAAGATGTCTGCTCTCTGTTGGAAGAGTTACAATTCTTGCAGTAATTATTATTACCCCGTTTAATGGCGAGGTAATTATAGCTAACAATGGTAGGATTTCTTTTTCGTATATATGACCTCATTTGAACTTTTCAGTACTATTTATTGATTTAGTAATTTTTCAAGCACTGCTGTTGAAACTGCCTTTGCAAAATTACAACTGAGGAAATTATGATAGTGGAAGAAATCAGACCTAACCGACTCCATCTTGCTTCTAACCTTTAAGCTGTCCTTATTCATTCCTGGGTGTAGTGGAACTAACTTTGGGGAGGAATTCAGTTTATGGTTTGACTCTGAAATAAATTGATAATAGCCCCTTCCCAAAAAGACCCTCTTCTTGCCTGGGGACCAGTCTGCCTTTACAGGACTAACAAATTAGCTACAAGATTACAAATTACAGTTTAGGGGTCATGCAGCCTCTGGCTCCAAGAGTCTGAACCTCCCCAGATTGCTCTCAGGAATAATATCACTATTGTAAAACCTAAGATTAGTGCTTGAGATATTTTGCAGACCCTGCACTGGTTGGATCAGCTGACACCACCTAGACCCGTAACCTGGCTCAATCAGTTCTGCCATCCCACCCAGGAACAGAAAACAGCAAGAAAACCTCACTTCGACTCCCTATGTCCATCTTCAACCTGACCAATCAGCACTCCCCACTTCACAAGCTCCTACTCGCCAAATTATCTGCTCCTCCAATGCTCAGGGAGACTAATTTGGTAATAATAAAACTCTGGTCTCCCACACAGCTGGCTCTGCGTGAATTACTCTTTGTCCATTGAAATTCCGTGGTCTTGATAAATCGGGTCTGTCGAGGCAGCAGGCAGGGTGAACCCCTTGAGCGCTTACATTGTGTGCCAAGCCATATTCTTGGTTCTGGAAATACAGCAGTGAACAAAAGTGTTTGTTCTCATATTATTGACAGTAAATATCAGTTATTCTGAGGCACAGAGTGGTTTATTCACAGAAAAATTTGCACTTTAGACTGTGCTAGAAACTATATATTAGGCATTAAGCTACACTAAACAGGTAGATTGTTCCTGTCCTCTGTTGTTTTGTTTTTTTTTTTTTTTT
>NW_012113141.1:7136240-7139574 GCF_000951035.1 Colobus angolensis palliatus | reverse complement strand
TAGTAAAGAATTACCGGCCAATATAGATACTGCCTTTGAAGAAAAAGCTTATAGAGATAACTAACATTCCTTTTCGTTTTTCTTTTTTTCTTTTTTTTTTTCTTTTTGCCACAGTTTTACTCTATTGCCCAGGCTGGAGTACAGTGATGTTATCTTGGCTCACTGCAACCTCCGCCTCCTGGGTTCAAGTGATTCTCATGCCTCAGCCTCCCGAGTAGCTGGGATTACAGACACGCACCACCACCCCAGCTAATTTTTGTATTTTTAGTATAGACAGGGTTTCACCATGTTGGCCAGGATAGTCTTGATCTCCTGACCTCGTGATCCACCCCCCTTGGCCTCCCAAAGTGCTGGGATTACAGGCATGAGCCACCGCGCCCAGCCTGTTGGTTTGTTTTAGAGACGGTTTTGCTCTGTTGCTCAGGCTGGGCTCAAGTGGTCCTCCTACCTCAGCAGGAGTAGCTGGGTAGTTGAGTAGCTGGGGCTACAGGTATGTGCCACCACATCTGGCTAATTTTTTGTAGAGATTAGGTCTCCCTGTGTTGCCCAGGATGGTCTCAAATTCCTCCCATCTTAGCCTTCCAAATTGCTGAGATTACAGGTGTGAAGCCACCACACCTGACCTATCAGTTTTTAGTCAGTGGTTCTCAAAGTGTGATCCTTGGATCAGCAGTATCAGTATCACCTGGAAACTTGCTTGAAATGCAAATTTCAGACCCACTTTGTGTAGATAAGAGCCAGAAATTCTGGAGATGGGGCCCAGCAAGCTATGGTTTAAGGCCCTCCAGGTGATTCCATTGCTGATTGAGAACCACTAGTCTAGATGAAAAATTTGCCAAATTCAACTAACATATGTTGAGCACCTGACCTAAACTGGGTCCTCTGCTAAGCATTTTCACATGATTCATCCCACTTGACTCATCAATATAGGAAAGTATCCTCTGTCTTGCTTAAGGTTGCACCCCTAGGACCGGGCATGGTGGCTCATGCCTGTAATCCCAGCAGTTTGGGAGTCCGAGACAGATGGATCACCTGAAGTCAGGAGTTTGAGACCAGCCTGGCCAACCCTGTCTCTTCCAAAAATACAAAATAGCTGGATGTGGTGGCGCATGCCTATAATCCCGACTACTCAGGAGGCTGAGGCAGGAGAATCACTTGAACCCAGGAGACGGAGGTTGCAGTGAACCAAGATTGCACCACTGCACTCCAGCCTGGGACACAGAGCAAGACTCCATCTTAAAAAAGGCCGGGCACGGTGGCTCAAGCCTGTAATCCCAGCACTTTGGGAGGCCGAGACGGGCGGATCACGAGGTCAGGAGATCGAGACCATCCTGGCTAACACGGTGAAACCCCGTCTCTACTAAAAACACAAAAACTAGCCGGGCGAGGTGGCGGGCGCCTGTAGTCCCAGCTACTCGGGAGGCTGAGGCAGGAGAATGGCGTAAACCCAGGAGGCGGAGCTTGCAGTGAGCTGAGATCTGGCCACTGCACTCCAGTCCGGGCGACAGAGCGAGACTCCGTCTCAAAAAAAAAAAAAGTTGCACCCCTAGTAAGTGGTAGATTCTAGCTTCAGTTTCTTTCTTCCCCCTCCCCCCACCTGTTTTTTTTTCTATTTGAGACAGGGTCTCTGTCACCCAAGCTGGAGTGTAGTGGCACGATCTTCAACCTCTGCCTCCCAGGCTCAAGTGATCCTCCCTGCTCAGCCTCCCTAGTAGCTGGGACTACAGGCATGTGCCACCACGCTTAGCTAGCTAAGTTTTGTATTTTTTGTAGAGACGGTTTCACCATGTTACCCAGGCTGGTCTCAAACTCCTGGGCTCAAGCGATCTGCCCGCCTCGGCCTTCCGAAGTGCTGGGATTACAGGCATAAGCCACCATGCCCAGCTCGGTACCATAGTTTCCTGAGGATAGAGACTAATGTGTTGCAATTTATTGGTTTCTATATCTGCACTCAGTGGTTCTCAACCTTGGTTGCATATTAGAATCATCTGTGGTGCTTTTTATTTTTATTTTCATTTTTGAGACAGAGTTTCACCCTTGTTGCCCAGGCTGGAGTGCAATAGTGTGATCTCGGCTCACTGCAACCTCTCCCTCACGTGTTCAAGCGATTCTCCAGCCTCCCAAGTAGCTGGGATTACAGGCATGTGCCACCATGCCTGGCTAATTGTTGTATTTTGAGTAGAGATAGAGTTTCACCATGTTGGCCAGGTTGGTCTCAAACTTCTGACCTCAGGTGATCCACCTGCCTCAGCCTCCCAAAGTGCTAGGATTACAGGCGTGAGCCACTGCACTCGGCCTTGTGGTGCTTTTTAAAATGCCACTACCAGGTACCAGACCAATAAAATCTGTCCCTAAGGATGTGTGTGTGTGTGTGTAAAACTTCATTGCATCATCATTTAATCCTATATGCTGATATGCTGTCTTTTCTTAGGGACTCAGTAGCTGTAAAAGTTTTCTAGGTGATTTTAATATGCCCTGAAGGTTAATTGAAATCCACTGGTATAGCACAATGGCTGACATGTAGCTAACACTCAGTAAATGTGTGAATAGTAAATGAATAGAGAATGAATAGATACTTAAATCCTCTTTTTTTTTTTTTTTTTGGAGACAGGGTCTCACTCTGTCACCCAGGCTAGAGTGCTAGAGTACAGTGGCAGGATCATGACTTACTGCAGCTTCAACCTCCAGGACTCAAGCAACCCTCCCATGTCAATCTCCCAAGTAGCTGGGACTACAGGAGCATATGACCAGGCAGGCCTGGCTAAATTTTTTTGTAGAAACAGGGTCTCACCATGTTACCCAGGTTGGTCTTGAACTCCTGGGCTCAAGCGATCCACCTGCCTCAGCCTCTCAAAGTGCTGGGATTACAGGCATGAGCTACTGCACCCAGCCCAAGTGTTTCTAGGACACAGAGGCATATACCAAGGCAAACAGTATTTAGCATACACTAGGTGGGCAGCTATTTTATGAAACTCTGTAGCCTTTGATAATCACAGTTATAGCACCATAATGTTGTGCCTTGTAACAGAGACATTCTTGTAATGGAAACCTAGAGACAAGTAGAGATTGTATTAATGTGGTTTGGTATGTTTACACACACCTACATACCTTTCCATGACCACGTATGTATTGCAATAGGTAATTTTTTTTTTATAGTTTTTTAATTAATTAATTTTTTTTTTTGAGACGGAGTCTCGCTCTGTCACCCAGGCTGGAGTGCAGTGGCACGACATTGGCTCACCGCAAGCTCCGCCTCCCGGGTTCACGCCATTCTCCTGCCTCTGCCTCCTGAGTAGCCGGGACTATAGGCACCTGCCACCACGCCCGGCTAATT
>NW_012113141.1:7130184-7135080 GCF_000951035.1 Colobus angolensis palliatus | reverse complement strand
TATAGGCACCTGCCACCACGCCCGGCTAATTTTTTGTATTTTTAGTAGAGACGGGGTTTCACCGTGTTAGCCAGGGTGGTCTTCATCTCCTGACCTCGTGATCCGTCCGCCTTGGCCTCCCAAAGTGCTTGGATTACAGGCGTGAGCCACCGCGCCTGGCCTATAGTTTTGTTTTGTTTTGTTTTGTTTTTAACATTTTTTAATAATAAAAAAATAGAGATGGGGGCCTGTCTCACCATATTGCCCAGGCTGATCTCAAATTCCTGAACTCAAGAAATCCACCCACCTCGGCCTCCCAAAGTGCTAGGATTATAGATGTGAGCCACCATGCCTAACCCACCATTTTAATTAACAAATAAATTTATATAGTGAGAGTACATTCTTTCCTCAAGCAAGCCCAGCCATTCTTTGCCGGCTATGGAATTAAAGCCCCTCCTGCTGCTACTTTTGAAATGAATGGTCTTTGGAGGAAAGCAGTTGAGATTAGCCCCTGGTCCTATTAGAGAAGGCACAGTTCCTGAAAGGGTGCCCATTGGTTATAGAGCCTAGAGAGTTTGTATTAGTCCTGAATAAAAGGCCCATGCAGGAGAATGGGGAACATGGAGGGCAGAAGTTTGTACTATAATTAGCTCTAGGACTAACACAGATGGGGGAGGGAGGGGAGTACAAGCAGCATCTATTTTGAGCACATCTGCGATTGATGGGACACGTGTGCTGGACTGTAATGATCCCAGGGCCAAGTTGCCTGCCTGTGGTGTGTGGTGTGGCGGGGAGGCCTGGGGCAGCAGGAGCAGGACAGCCGGACAGGAAGTCCGGACGAGGTTCGAGCACTTCAACTTCTCTCCCTGAGACACTGTTCCAACTCCGGGGGCCATAGGCCAAGCTGAGTGATGGGTGCTGAGGAGGAGGTGCTGGTCACACTATCAGGGGGAGCCCCCTGGGGCTTCCGACTTCAGGGGGGTGCCGAGCAGAGGAAACCCTTACAGGTGTCTAAGGTAAGGGAGAGCCCCTGAAATGAGGCTTCAGGGAAAGGGAACCCAAGGGCTCCTGGGAAGAGATGTGTGGTGGCATATGGTGGGGTTTGGGGGGGTGGGAGGCTGTGAAGATGGGGTGGGTAGTGGGCAGGGAAGCATGCTCAAGTCTCATAGTGGGAGTAGCGTCTGACCACAGGCTTCTTGTGGGGGGTCTATTAGAAAACAGAATTCTTGGTTTTCAGGGAGCAGAGGAAAAAAAAAAACTCTGTTTCAGTTCCCTGCAGCACTGTGGTATCAGAGGCCCAGCTCTGGTCATCCAGTGTTTGTTCTCTTGGGTATGTGCCTCTACTCCAAACTCCAGAAATACAGGGAAGGTTCTAATTTCTCTCTGATTAAACTGATATGTGATGAACTAAAACTGCCTCGCACAGCCTAGCCCAGCCCAGTCCTACCCTGGCTCACCCTGCTCTGCCCATGCCTTCAGTGCTCTTTCCCTAGGTCAGATCCTTTCTCTCACTAGGCAAGACTTTTTTAGGTGCTAGGAGGGTTATGGCAAGATCTGGCTTCACAGACAAAGTCATTACCCTTTTGGTTTCACCCTACAGGCTTAGTTTTCCGAACTGTAAAATGTGGGTAATAATAGTACTTGTACCTATTTCATGGAACCATTCTAAGGATTAAATGCAATAATACATGTAGCACAGTGCCTAACACTTAGTAAAAACTCAGTAAATGGTAGCCACTACTACTATTATTACTTTGGCATACATACATTTGTGTGTACACATGGCACACATATACCCAAATAATCACGATCTCCCAGAATCCCACTGGACTCCCTCCAACCTGGAGTACTGTTCTAAAATCTTGACTGTGTAATGGCACCTGGGGTTCCAAGGCCTAGTAAAGAATTACCGGCCAATATAGATACTGCCTTTGAAGAAAAAGCTTATAGAGATAACTAACATTCCTTTTCGTTTTTCTTTTTTTCTTTTTGCCACAGTTTTACTCTATTGCCCAGGCTGGAGTACAGTGATGTTATCTTGGCTCACTGCAACTTCTGCTTCCTGGGTTCAAGTGATTCTTCTGCCTCAGCCTCCCAAGTATCTGGGACTACATATGCCCGCCACCACGGCCGGCTGATTTTTGTATTTTTAGTAGAGACAGGGTTTCACCCGTTGGCCAGGCTGGTCTTGAACTCCTGACCTCAAGTGATCCACCCGCCTAGGCCTCCCAAAGTGGCTTATAGGTGTGAGCCACTGCGCCCAGCCAATAACCACCATTTCTAGTACCTACCCCATGTGGTTCTTCCCAAGCCTCTTTAATTCAGTGGTTACCCTATTTCCCACTATATAGTGTATTTCTTTCTCCAATTTGTGTACTTTCTTCCCTCTAGACAGACCACTTCAACTTCAGCCACTTCCATGCATCTCCCCACCTTTCTTGCCCTACAAAGTAAAATCCCCTCCTATGGGTCCTTCCTGTCTTTTCCTTTCATTCTATTCCCTTTGGAGCCCTCTCTTACCTACAATGTCTCCTTCAACATCTCAGATTCGAAGACGGAGCCAGGCTGGCAGAGCAGGACTCCGAGAGAAGGACCAGCTCTTGGCAATCAATGGGGTCTCTTGCACCAACCTCTCCCATGCCAGTGCCATGAGCCTCATCGATGCCTCAGGAAATCAGCTTGTCCTCACTGTGCAGCGGTATGGACCTCCCTCCTCTTCTCTTCCCCTAATCCAGGACTCCCATTGCCTGTCTCAGCTCTGTGTCTCACTGGCCTGGCTTTAGCAACTAACAGGTACCTATTTCTGCTCGTGCATTTCTGCTGGAGTGTAGATGGTTTGTGTCTGCCTCCCAGAGGGCTTGAATGTATCTGCAATTAAGGGATGGGGATGTCAGTGGGTATTTGACTGATGGGCCTGCTTCAACCCCTGGTCTGTCTCCTCATGACATCTTCCTCTAAGCCTATTTCCACTCACAGCCCTTTAAGCACATTTACCTCCCAGTTTGTCTTCATATCTTCACTCTTCCCGGCTCACCCATTCCAACTGTATGACAGCCTTCTCTCTCCCTTACCTCTTCCCTCTATCCCTTCCAGACCTCTCAAGCTGTCAGTACCTAACCTATCTCTCAAGCTCTGTCATCTTTCCTATCCAGGGTAGCAGACGAGGGTCCTGTGCAATCTCCATCTCCCCATGAGCTTCAGGTGCTGTCACCCTTATCTCCACTGAGTCCTGAGCCCCCTGGTGCTCCAGTTCCTCAGCCTCTTCAGCCTGGGAGTCTTCGTTCACCTCCTGATAGTGAGGCTTACTACGGAGAGACTGACAGTGATGCTGATGGTCCTGCCACACAGGAGAAGCCTCGCCGACCTCGCCGCCGAGGCCCCACAAGGCCCACCCCTCCGGGTGCCCCACCTGATGAGGTCTACCTGTCTGACAGCCCTGCAGAGCCAGTACCTACTATCCCTGGCCCTTCCAGCCAGGGTGACAGCCGTGTGAGCTCCCCGTCTTGGGAGGATGGGGCAGCCCTTCAGCCACCCCCAGCTGAGGCTCTGCTGTTACCCCATGGCCCTCTCCGGCCTGGTCCTCATCTCATCCCTATGGTGGGGCCTGTTCCCCACCCGGTGGCAGAAGATCTTACTACCACCTACACCCAGAAGGCCAAGCAAGCCAGTGAGTGCCTGAATCCCTTTTCCCCAGCCAGGATCCTTCAATCTGAGTCTTAAATCTACCCTTCTATAGCCATACATTCTCCCTACCTTGGGCCCCTTGGATACAGTCTTGGGGACAGGAGGAGAAGAGTAGTGAGTAGAAGGGGAGCATAATTACTCTCATGGCCCCCATTATTTTTGCTGTTTGAACCAATGTGGCAAAAGGGTAAGGTGATTCAGTTCAACCAAGGAACAGGGTAAGTAGGGAAATTGGAAAGGGACACAAATAGATGAAGGGTTTGGTGGTGGTGATAACTGTTATTGTGTGTCATGATGGGGTGAAAGCAGAGTACAGACACAAGACTGGAGTATTTAAAAGAAGGTTGAAGGCTGGGCAAGGTGGCTCATACCTGTAATCCCAGCACTCTGGGAGGCTGAGGTGGGAGGATAGTATGAACCCAGGAGTTTTTTTTTTTTTTTTTTTTTTTTGGAGACAGGGTCTCACTCTGTCACCCAGGCTAGAGTGCTAGAGTACAGTGGCAGGATCATGACTTACTGCAGCTTCAACCTCCAGGACTCAAGCAACCCTCCCATGTCAATCTCCCAAGTAGCTGGGACTACAGGAGCATATGACCAGGCAGGCCTGGCTAAATTTTTTTGTAGAAACAGGGTCTCACCATGTTACCCAGGTTGGTCTTGAACTCCTGGGCTCAAGCGATCCACCTGCCTCAGCCTCTCAAAGTGCTGGGATTACAGGCATGAGCTACTGCACCCAGCCCAAGTGTTTCTAGGACACAGAGGCATATACCAAGGCAAACAGTATTTAGCATACACTAGGTGGGCAGCTATTTTATGAAACTCTGTAGCCTTTGATAATCACAGTTATAGCACCATAATGTTGTGCCTTGTAACAGAGACATTCTTGTAATGGAAACCTAGAGACAAGTAGAGATTGTATTAATGTGGTTTGGTATGTTTACACACACCTACATACCTTTCCATGACCACGTATGTATTGCAATAGGTAATTTTTTTTTTATAGTTTTTTAATTAATTAATTTTTTTTTTTGAGACGGAGTCTCGCTCTGTCACCCAGGCTGGAGTGCAGTGGCACGACATTGGCTCACCGCAAGCTCCGCCTCCCGGGTTCACGCCATTCTCCTGCCTCTGCCTCCTGAGTAGCCGGGACTATAGGCACCTGCCACCACGCCCGGCTAATTTTTTGTATTTTTAGTAGAGACGGGGTTTCACCGTGTTAGCCAGGCTGGTCTC
>NW_012113141.1:7127163-7130134 GCF_000951035.1 Colobus angolensis palliatus | reverse complement strand
TCAGCCTCCCGAGTAGCTGGGATTAAAGGTGCCTGCCACCATGCCTGGCTAATTTTTTGTATTTTTAGTAGAGACGGGGTTTCACTATGTTGGCCAGGCTGGTCTCGAACTCCTGACCTCGTGATCCACCCGCCTCAGCCTCCCAAAGTACTGGGATTACAGGCATGAGCCACCGCCCTGCCAAGGGGTTCTTTATAGTGTTACTTGCAGGTACCTTTGACATTTGCAAGTTCTGTTAGGATCCCTGGGGACTGAGAGGCTATGGGACGATCATGAGATCCCGGGGAAGTGGCAGAGGGAGGGAGCTTTGGCTTTGGCTCCTTATCTCAGGCAAGAATGTTGGCCTGGGCAGAAAAAGCCCATTCCACTTATCTCAGGCTCTTTGCTATTTTTGATGTGAGCGACAGAACAAGGTCTAAGGGTAAACTTTCTCCCTACTCTATGCCTCCTGTGCCTTTCCCACAGAGACCGTTCTTGTTACCTCTGAAATCTCAGGACTCCCCCTCTAGTTATATTTCTTTCCTCTCCTCCACCATTTTGATTCCTGATCCTTAGAACTTTGTATCTCTGAGTTTGGAGTGGAGGCTAAGGACATGAGAGTTGAGAGTCTGACATCCCTGAGTGTCCAATATCCTAGGAATTCCAGATGTGTGCCTAGGATCCCATGCTTTCCTCAATTCTCCACTTATCTCCCCCTCCCTTCCCATAATGCTGGATGAGACTGTAGCTACTGGCTCAGAGGTATTTTTAGTCAAGCAGACCTCATTGTCTGCTGGGGTGGGGTTGGGGGAAGGGAAAGCAGGTGCCCACGTCCATCACACCGGCACTTGTGGGGCAGCCCAGAGAAGGGAGAGGGCCAGGTTCCAAAAATAGCACAGTGAGCTCATTCAGCTGCCAGCTCTGGGGACAAGACAAAGGGGCTTTAAAAGGCGTGGGGGGTGGCTCAAGCTGGTCCTGCTCCAGCCAACACCGCCTTTCTCAGCATGGAGACCTTTGAGCCCATCAGCCAAGAGCCCCTCAGCCACATCAGCTACGACAAAGCCACAGACCCAGTTCCTGAGCTCCAAGACTCATTCTATGCAGGTACTACCCTCCCATATCTATGAGAGTCTGGGGTCTAGAATGGAGGGGAAGATGTCAACAGTTTAGGAAGGGCAGTCTTTGGGAAAGGTCTTACTCTCTTGTTCCTTCTTTTTGCTGTCCTCTTCCTCCTTTTCTCGGGAGAGTTTCACTGACCCTTTCTCAGTGATGCTATGGTCACATGTCAAAGGGGTTTGTGACCACAAGAGCTGTAGAAAACTCGTGGGAACAGAGCGTGTGTGAGTACATTATGAATACATGAAGGCATATATGTGTGACTTGTGGGACAAGATATGTGTGAACAAGAAAGTGTCCATATATATCAAGAAAGTATAGTGTCAAGAAGGCTTTAATAGTAATGGTTATAGTGGGCTTTCACACTGTGTTGAGTGCTAAATTTACTATATTATCTCAGTTAATCCTTATAGCAATCCTATGAGGTAGCCATTGTCTACCCTCGTTTACAGATGAGGAAACCGAACTTTAATGAGGTGAGGTAACTCTCCCAAGAACCAAAAACCTGAACTGAACTCTGACTCCAGGGCCTGTTGTCTCATCCACAGCACTATTCTGAGGTATAAACTCTGGGATGAGAGGAATGACAAAAATGAAAAAAATTCCATCTACTTTCCACTCGAGGTACCACGCTCATTACAAAGGAGCTCATTACAAAGGAGAGTGGTACCTTGAGTGGAAAGTAGATGGAATTTCAATAATTTTTCAGGAGGAACTGGGGACCATGGACCAGAGAGTATCCATGTGCAAGGCGGGGTCCTCGCAGCAGGGCAGCCTCTCCCATTTCCTGGCCCCACCTACCCAGGCCCCATATGGCATGGAAAGCCCTGCCCTGGTTCCCTTTAGCACATAATCCTTGTGTGCCTGGATGGCAGTGGCTGCCTGAGCTCTCTACGTAGAGACAGTTCTGACCCCCAAAGAAGCCCACCCCACTACCATCCCCAGCTTGGGGGAAATAATATATTTAGCTAGTGACCTTGAGGTATCCTAAAGATTTGGAGTGTTGCCTTGGAGAACATCACCCTGACTTTTCCTGCATCTTGGATGGAGACTACCCCTGACTGTGAGTAGCAGGGGTGTGAAGCCCAGACGACTGCCCTGGCAGTTTGAAGGCCGAGATAAACTTTAGAATTCTGTCTACACTGTTAGTAACAGGGTTTCTGCAGGGAGGTCTCTGGAGGAAGGGCCACCTAGAGCATGTAGGTGTGTGAATGTATTTGAGTGATGGTGTTTTTACGTGGGCACATGTATTTACATATATGTATGTGAATGGAGCTGTATGTAAGCTGGGGTATATGTGAATGAGAGAAAAGTAAATAGAACAAAGTACGCCTACAGTTGACTTTCACTAGACGGATATTCTTGTTGAAGTGTTGTGCGGTGGGAGTTATTTCTGTGAATGTGTATGATGTGGATTGCATGAGGGGGGTGGAATTGTGAATGAAGATCCTCATTGCTAAGGGTTCTTTGTGTCCATATCATAGGGGTAAGGGGTAGCGGAGAGGATAAGTCGTAAGCTTCATGAGAAGCCTCCTAACATGGTCCCTATGGTGGGTGGAAAGTGTTCCTTCTCATCTTTCCTCTCCCTGGGACCTGCTTCTCTCCCTGTCTGCCATGGAGAGTGACACATCTTTCTCCTCCCCCTCCCATTGCCAGTCAGGAATGGGAGGTAGGTGAGGAATGTGTGTGGGGTGGATAAGAGCACATCTCTTGGAAGATAGGAGCAGAATAGCAGTAAGATGGGATGGAAGGGCTGTGGTCAGAGCAGTGTCAGGGCAGTCAACTGGACTCTGTCTTATCTTTAACTGTCCCTGGTTTCATCTTTCACCCTCCACTCTGCCCCTAAGTCAGAGGACTTTGTCACAGGGGACATTGT
>NW_012113141.1:7122738-7127113 GCF_000951035.1 Colobus angolensis palliatus | reverse complement strand
CTCTGTCTTATCTTTAACTGTCCCTGGTTTCATCTTTCACCCTCCACTCTGCCCCTAAGTCAGAGGACTTTGTCACAGGGGACATTGTGGGTCGGAAGATAGGAGCAGAATAGCAGTAAGATGGGATGGAAGGGCTGTGGTCAGAGCAGTGTCAGGGCAGTAAACTGGACTCTGTCTTATCTTTAACTGTCCCTGGTTTCATCTTTCACCCTCCACTCTGCCCCTAAGTCAGAGGACTTTGTCACAGGGGACATTGTGGGTCGGGCCAGTGCAAGAGGGAGCTTGCTGGGATGGGAGGTGAAAGCCTTGGGGAACGGGACTAGAAGAGGCTGGGAAGACCCACTGACCATTTTACTTCTTGGCCTCCCCAGAACTGCAACGTGCAGAGAGCCTCCAAGAGAAAAGCATAAAAGAGGCCAAGACCAAATGCAGGACAATTGCATCCTTGCTCACTGCAGCCCCCAACCCCCACTCCAAAGGGGTGCTTATGTTTAAGAAACGGCGGCAGAGAGCCAAGAAGTACACTCTGGTGAGCTTCGGGGCTGCTGCTGGGACGGGCGCTGAGGAGGAGGAGGACGGCATTCCCCCCACGAGTGAGTCGGAGCTGGACGAAGAAGCCTTCTCCGACGCCCGCAGCCTCACCAATCAATCTGACTGGGACAGTCCCTATCTGGACATGGAGCTTGCCAGGGCGGGCTCAAGAGCATCAGAGGGCCAGGGCTCTGGGCTGGGAGGGCAGCTGAGTGAGGTCTCTGGGCGAGGGGTGCAGCTCTTTGAACAGCAGCGCCAGCGCGCAGACTCCAGCACCCAGGAACTGATGCGGGCCGAACCAGCAGCCATGATCAACGGGGAGGGCCTGCAGTCACCACCTCGGGCCCAGAGTGCTCCCCCAGAGGCGGCTGTGCTCCCACCCAGCCCATTGCCGGCCCCTGTAGCCAGCCCCAGACCCTTCCAACCAGGTGGTGGAGCCCCGACCCCAGCTCCAAACATATTTAACCGGTCAGCCAGGCCCTTTACCCCGGGCCTAAAAGGGCAGCGGCCAACTACCACCTCGGTTATTTTCCGGCCTCTAGCCCACAGGAGGGGCAACGACAGCCTGGGGGGCCTTAGCCCCGCCCCACCCCCCTTCTTGTCTTCTCCGCAGGGGCCCACCCCTCTGCCCAGCTTCTCGTCAGGGGTTCCCAGTCACGCGTCAGTCTCTGGTTCCCCCAGCACCTCACGCTCCTCGGGCCCTGTGACAGCCACCAGCTCCCTGTACATCCCAGCCCCCAGTCGGCCTGTCACTCCAGGCGGAACCCCAGAGCCCCCCGCTCCTCCTAGCGCAGCTGCCATGACCTCCACAGCTTCTATCTTCCTATCTGCGCCTTTGCGACCCTCTGCGCGCCCAGAGATGCCTGCCCCAGGCCCAGGGGCTCCTGAGCCCCCCAGCGCTCGGGAGCAGCGCATCTCTGTGCCAGCTGCCCGCACGGGTATCCTGCAGGAGGCCCGGCGCCGGGGGACCCGGAAGCAGATGTTCCGGCCGGGAAAGGAGGAGACGAAGAACTCGCCCAACCCCGAGCTGCTATCGCTGGTACAGAACCTGGATGAAAAGCCCCGGGCCGGGGGTGCAGAATCTGGTCCTGAGGAGGATGCTCTGAGCCTCGGGGCTGAAGCCTGCAACTTCATGCAGCCAGTAGGGGCCAGGAGTTACAAGACCCTGCCTCCCGTGACACCTAAGACCCCCCCTCCAGTGGCTCCCAAGACCCCGCCCCCTATGACTCCTAAGACTCCACCCCCAGTGGCTCCTAAGCCCCCATCTCGAGGTCTCCCTGATGGGCTCGTGAATGGGGCAGTCTCTTCAGCTGTAATCCCTGAGCCACCAAGGCTGCAGGGCAGGGGTGGGGAGCTGTTTGCTAAGCGGCAGAGCCGTGCGGACAGGTATGTGGTGGAAGGTACACCTGGTCCTGGTCTTGGCCCTCGGCCTAGAAGTCCTTCTCCTACCCCGTCTCTGCCCTCTTCCTGGAAATATTCACCCAACATCCGTGCCCCACCTCCTATTGCTTACAACCCACTGCTCTCTCCCTTTTTCCCCCAGGCGGCCCGAACTCTCCCTAAGGCCCAATCCCAGGGGCCTCGGGCAACACCCAAGCAGGGCATCAAGGCTCTAGATTTTATGCGGCATCAGCCCTATCAACTTAAAACTGCCATGTTCTGTTTTGATGAGGTTCCCCCGACTCCTGGCCCTACCGCCTCAGGGCCCCCCAAAACTGTCAGAGTCCAGGAGATTCGCCGGTTTTCCACTCCGGCGCCCCAACCCACTGCAGAACCCCTGGTTCCCACTGTGCTTGCCCCGCGAGCAGCCACTACACTGGATGAGCCCATCTGGAGAACAGAGCTGGCCTCAGCCCCTGTTCCTAGCCCAGCCCCTCCTCCAGAGTCTCCCAGGGGCCTTGGGGCTTCTCCCAGCTCCTGTGGTTTCCAGGTAGCCAGGCCCCGATTCTCAGCCACCAGAACAGGATTGCAGGCTCATGTGTGGAGGCCTGGGGCAGGGCACCAGTGAGCAGGCACAGGTCCCAGGACCAAGGAGAGGTGGAACATCCAGTTCCTAAAGTTACTTCTCCTACCCTATCCCACCCCCTGTCACTGGCATCTGGAAGCTAAATTGCCTTCTGCCAGAGATAGTTTCCAAGTTGATGTCCCCGTCCCCCACCTTCCTCCTCACTCTCTACCTCCCTGCCGCTTTCCAACCAACTATGTCTGCTTTGGTATCTTTGCCTCTCTTTGTCTCTGCATTTCCTTGCCTGGATCTCTGTCTTTATTTCCAGGCTTCTCCACCCATATTCCTCCACAGATCTCTCTTCCTTGACATTTGTGCTTTTCTCCGTGGGCCTCATTTTAATGTTCAGTGAGAAGTAAACAGAGCAGAAGTGACCACTGGGACCTTAAGCAAGAAGCTCACCACCAGGCACACAGCAAAGAGACTGAACTGACCGTTGTTTGCCCTAAGCCACCCTCACCCTCCACTCTGCTTTCCCAAGCTTGGCTGGCATATACCTAGGCCTGTGTGTGTGTGCGCGCACAGATATGCTCTTCCGTCTGAGGCATGAGTAAGAGAGGAGATCAAAATAAAGACCCAATCTGAGTCTTATTGTTGTACTGACAGAAGGGTCAGATATCCCCAAATGGAGTTGAGTGGGAGAAAGAGATTCACTAGAGAATAACTCCTTAGAGACCAATGTCTGTAGCAGGTGTACAACATCTTGTGAAAGTTATGGAGCATGAAAAGACTGAAGGGCCAGGAAAGTTTGCATGGGCTGAGTTATATCAGCTAGACCAGGAATAGAACAAATAATTTATTCCTCAGGATTTCAGAAAGTTAGCAACTTGAGAGGCCAGTGCTGAGCAACCCAGTACCCAGGAAATGAAAAAAAAGAAAGAAAATTCCCTCTGAGAATGAACAGATCATTGGCTTCATTGCCTCATGAGCTTGAGAGAAGGGAGAATAGAGTCAGAGTGTGGAGAGTGAGGCTGAAACCAGAAGCATGGCAGAAATGAGTTTAAGTGATTGAGCCATAGACAGAAGTATGGTGAGGGACAATGCCGTATTGGGAAAAAGTAAAGTTGAGTAACAAGAAACCAACTGTGTGTGAGAAGGGAATTGGAAAAAAAATTTGAGGGAGAAGAATGTATTTGTTAGAATGGAAGGGGATGATGGCAGAAGGGAGGTGTGAGGGTGTGTGCTGAGTGTTGAAAGAACAGTTGGTGTCTGTGTGACTTTCCTTGGGTCTGTCCTTCAGTGTGTCTTCTACAGCTTGCCGTGACTACCTGGGAAAGAGCAGAGAAACACCCAGAAACCTCTTTTCAGTACCACTCCATCCCTCAACACCCCAGCTCTTGCTTCTTTTCAGCTTCAGGTCCTGATCTCCGATCTTAGAGGAGTGTGGACTCCCTTCTCACCAAGACCACCATCAGCTACATTTGCTGTTTAATCTGGAAAGTGATAATTTTTCTTTGCTTGTTGGGTGTGAGTCACAATACTTTGGTTTGTGCACAAGAATAAATTTATGCCCCATACCTTCTGTTGCTGTTATCTTCTAGTTTTATACCTAAATCCTGATCTCTCCTTGATCTTCTTTATCCCATTCCCTGATCTGATTTCTGATCTGTCTCTATTCCTGCCCTCCCATTTTTCACCCTTTTGCCCTTTGTTCCCAGGTCTTTTGCTCTTTTCTACCAATTCTGTCCTGCTCTGATTTAGCCACCTCCATCACTCTTCTTGGTTCCCTCTCCCCATAGTCTTCATCCAAGTTCTCCCTTTTCCTTCTCTTGCCTCATACTTTCTTTTTTTTTTTTTTTTGAGACGGAGTCTCGCTCTGTTGCCCAGGCTGGAGTGCAG
>NW_012113141.1:7119659-7121315 GCF_000951035.1 Colobus angolensis palliatus | reverse complement strand
TGGGGTTTCACTATGTTGGCCAGGCTGGTCTTGAACTCCTGACCTCAAATGATCCACCCACCTCAGCCTCCCAAAGTGCTGGGATTACAGGCATGAGCCAACGCGCCCGGCCTATTTTTTCTTCTAATTTTTTCCTTGGGTTGGGAGGGGATGGAGGAGGACAAAAGATGAGGGGTCTGGAGGCATAACTGGCCTGGGCAGAAGCCAACTGGGAGGGGATACCTTTTAGGGTCTCCACAAGATGAAAAAAGGACATGGTCAGGAAGAGTAAAGAGCTCAGAAAGGGACAAAGGAAGCTACAAAAGCCAGTTCCTGGTGTACCTGTAGTCCTAGCAACTCAACGGCTGAGGTAGGAGGATCACTTGTGCCCAGCTGTTTGAGTCCAGCCTGGGCAACATAGTGAGACCCCCACCTCTAAAATAAATAATTTTTTTTTTTTTTTTGAGACAGAGTTTCACTCTTGTTGCCCAGACTGGAGTGCAATGGCACAATCTCGGCTCACTGCAACCTCTGCCTCCCAGGTTCAAGCAATTCTCCTGCCTCAGCCTCCCTAGTAGCTGGGATTATAGGCATGTGCCACCAGGCCCAGCTAATTTTTGTATTTTTAGTAGAAACGGAGTTTCTCCATGTTGGTCAGGCTGGTCTCGAACTCCCAACCTCAGGTGATCCACCCGCCTTGGCCTCCCACAGTGCTGGGATTACAGGCGTGAGCCACTGCGCCCAGCCTAAAATAAAGAAATTTTTTAAAAAGCCAGCTAGGCACAGTGGCTGATGCCTGTAATCCTAGCACTTTGGGATGCTAAGACAGGAGGATTGCTTGAGCCCAGGAGTTTGAGACCAGCCTGGGCAACATAGCAAAACCCTGTCTCTACAAAACATATGAAAATTAGCTGGGTGTGGTGGCGTGTACCAGCAGTCCTAGCTACCTGGGAGGCTGAGGTCGAAAGATTACCTGAGCCTGGGGAGGCTGAGGTTGCAGTGAGCCGAAATTGTGCCACTGCACTTCAGCACAGGCAACAGAGTGAGACCTTGTCTCAAATAAATAAATAAAGCCACTTCCTCAGGTAGCAGCAACAGGGTGGTAGTGGCTGCAGCAGAAGTGCTGCCACAGCTGGTTCCAGAATATAAGCAGAAGGTGGAGGAAGATCATGCAGCTACTGAAGACGGAGCTGGGCAAATAGGCTTTTCCCAAGGGGGGCTCTGAAGCTTGTGACCCTGGCCAGAGAGTCTGCTGGAACAGTACAAATGGCACAGTCCAGATCCTATGTGGTATGTGCTCCCTTTGAAGGAAATCTCAGATAGAAACCTCAGAGAGCCTATATGTGCTTCTCATGGAGAAATCGATGTCTATCCCGCCCAGCAGGTTGAACTGAGCACCTCAACAGCAAATGGAGGTTGAAAGGCAGATCCTGGCTGGGCGTAGTGGCTAGAGAATTACTCCTTAGAGACCAGATCCTGGCAGTGGCTCACGCCTGTAATTCCAGCACTTTGCGAGGCCAAGGCGGGTGGATCACCTGAGGTCAGGAGTTTGAGACCAGCCTGGTCAGCGTAGTGAAACCCCATCTCTACTAAAAATACAAAAATTAGCCGGGTATGGTGGCAGACACCTATAACCCAGCTACTCAGTAGGCTGAGGCAGGAGAATCACTTGAACCC
>NW_012113141.1:7116928-7119514 GCF_000951035.1 Colobus angolensis palliatus | reverse complement strand
ATCCAAGTATTTGCCTTTTCTTAAAACTGCCAGAGCTCAAGAGGAAAGAATAGAGTGAGGCAGACAGAATAATTGTCAAGTATTCCCCACATAATTCCTTTGTAGGAGGTACTGGGTTTGCTATCCAGGAACTTTAAAAGAGCAGTTCCATTGTGAAGACTTCCCTTTTCGTCCCCAAACATAGCGCTTTAAGCCTTCCCTGCCCCAAATACACCCACAGGTCTCTCCACTCTGCCCTGGATTGGCTTTGTGTGGCCCTCAGGGCATGTTCCCCAGACGCTCTCTCTGACTGAATTCCTATCCAATACTTGCTGTCTACTTCCTGTCTCCCTCTCAGTCTTCAGTTTCTACCTAAGTGCTTGTTTGGATCTGAGGCTCTAGGTGCAGTGTGAAGGGGAGTCCCTGGGCAGACTGATCCCTGGCTCAGACAGTTCAGTGGGAGAATCCCAAAGGCCTTTTCCCTCCTTCCTGAGCCTCTAGGCAAAGAGGGAGGGATCTTGGTTCCAGGGTCTCAGTACCCCCTGTGCCATTTGAGCTGCTTGCGCTCATCATCTCTATTAATAACTAACTTCCCTCCCCCACTGCCAGTGCTGCCCCCACGCCTGCCCAGCTCGTGTTCTCTGGTCATAGCAGCTCAGTCCTCCAAAGCTGCTGGACCCCAGGGAGAGCTGACCACCGCCCAAGCAGCCGGTAAGTCTCCAGCTCTATCGTTAGAGAGGTTGGAGCCCACTCTGTTGACTTCTGTTTCTGTGTCTACAATTGTGATTCTTGATCCTGGGGGAGTCTCCCCTCTCCTCATCTATGCTCAGCTCCCAGCTGTCCAGTTGGAAGGAGAGGGGCCCAGGAGTTTGGGGGGAATGGAGATGTCAGGGGAGCACTGGAAGAATGGGAAGGGAGACCCCACTAAGTCAGTAGAGTTGCAGATATATTTTTTTGAGACAGGACTTAGAGGAGGACAGCATTTCACTGAGTGCCAACTTCTCTTAAGAAGGGATCGGAGTCTATCTTATCCCAGTTTGTCCCTTTCCATTGCCAGATCCTATTACTATGTTTCTGCCCCACCCCAATTCCCCACTGCTATGATACTGCTGAATTTACATGTGTCGGGATTTGGATGCTCCCTACCCTTCCCAATTCCACACCTGCCCCACTCTGGGGTCTGTGGCGGGAGTGATTGCAGGAGCAGGGCCATGACTTCCCAGGCCGTGTTCCAGCTGGCCTGATGAAGGAGCAACAACCTCTCCTTCCTATGGAGAGTGTTTTTGGCTGAATCTCCTCAACCCTGGCAGAACATTTCTGTGTCCTCCTGGGGACTGGGGGAAGACTGAGGAGAGATCAGAGCCTGGAATCACAGTCCCAGTCTGATATCCCAATGCAAATAAAAACTTCAAATCATGCCAAGTTGATGAAACCTGGGTGCCTTGCCCTGCCTGTATTATTGTTTTTTTTTAAACACTCCCCACCCCTAGCTATGTTCCTAATTCCTGCACTGACTCTATAAAAAACAGCTCACAACAAGTTGGTAGACAATAGGGGCCGGTGTGCATCTATACTTCCTGTCCTGCATCCCAAGAAAAGAGAAGCCCTAAAGCGCTAGTTTTCACCTTTTGGGGAAATACATACTTCTTTGAAAATCTGGGTCAGACGAAGTGGCTCGCCCCTGTAATCTCAGCACTTTGGGAGGCAGGAGGACTGCTTGAGCCCAGGAGTTTGAGACCAGCCTGGGCAACATGGCAAAACCTCATTTCTACAAAAAAAAAAAACAAAAACATTAGCCAGGCATAGTGATGCACACCTATAGTCCCAGCTACTTGGGAGGCTGAAGTTGGAGGATCACCTGAGTCCAGGGAGGTTGAGGCTGTAGTGAGGCATGATTGTGCCATTGCGCTCCAGCCTGGGCGACAGAGTGCAATCCTGTCTCTAAAAAAGAAAAAAAAATATTTTTGTGACATTGCACTCCAGCCTGGGTGACAGAGTGAGATCCTGTCTCTAAAAAAGGAAGAAATATATTTTTTTGTCCCCTCAAGCCCTTAAACCCAGGTTAAGAAGTAGTGGTCTCCTACAGACACTCACTCTTCCCAGTCCCTGTCCGTCCTCCAAGTCCTCCTTCCCACCCTATCCAGGCTGAATCCACCTCCACAATGCCGCTCTCAGGAACCCCGGCCCCTAATAAGAAGAGGAAATCCAGCAAGCTGATCATGGAACTCACTGGAGGTAGGACACGTTTGCATCTACCTAGTGTGGGACTTCTTAAGAGCATCCCTAACCCAAGAGTCCCAGAAATATATATCTTAGGGTGAACAGACAAGAGAAATTAACTGGTGGGAAGGCAGGTGATGGAGAGTGGGAGAGGGAAGGATAAGAAGGGTAGGGAGAAAGAGAGAAAGGATTCAACACCTTCTACCCTTTTTACTTCATAATCTGAGACAATACCCTGCCATGTTACCCTGCACAGGTCCAGGACCACAGGACCCATGAGTCAGTGAGGTATATTTGAGGAAGAAAATATAACGGAGACTGGCACAGAAGTTTGAGACCAGCCTGGGCAACATGGCAAAACCTCATTTCTACAAAAAAAAAAAAAAA
>NW_012113141.1:7097827-7116248 GCF_000951035.1 Colobus angolensis palliatus | reverse complement strand
GCCTGGACAACATAATGAGACCTCATCTCCATTAAAAAAAAAAAAAAAGGCCAGACGTGGTGGCTCATGCCTGTAATCCCAGCACTTTGGGAGGCCAAGGCGGGTGGATCATCTGAGGTCAGAAGTTTGAGACCAGCCTGGGCAACATGGCAAAACCTCATTTCTACAAAAAAAAAAAAAAAAAATTAGTCAGGCATTGTGATGCACACCTATAGTCCCAGGTCTCAATAAGTGGTTAATTTCCCTTACTTCTTTCCCCAGAGCTAGGGAGCTTGTGTAAGTACTTAAAATGGAAAACTGCGCAGGCATGTTTCCTGGGGATGGGCAGGGGTGCATGCATGTGAAGAGCTCTTCAATACTTAGAGACTCTTTGGAGCCAGAGCTCACTGAGGGAAAGAAAAGGGAAAGTAGTTAAGACAGAAGTCTGGACCAGGTGCAGAGGCTCACGCCTGTAATCCCAGAACTTTGAGAGGTCAAGGCTGGTGGATCGCTTGAACTCAGGGATTTGAGACTGGCCTGGGCACATGGTGAAATCTCGTCTCTACAAAAGTACAAAAATTAGCCAGGTATAGTGGCATGCACCTAGAGTCCCAGCTGCTCCAGAGGCTGAGGTGGGACAATCACTTGAACCTGGGAGATGGAGGCTGCCGTGAGCTGTGATTGCGACACTATACGCCAGCCTGGGTGTCAGAGTGAGACCCTGTCTCAATATAAATAATACAAATAGGGCTGGGGCTGTGTCTCACACCTGTAATTCCAGCACTTTGGGAGGCTGAGGTGAGAGGATCACTTGAGCCCAGGAGTTCAAGACCAGCCTGGACAACATAATGAGACCTCATCTCCATTAAAAAAAAAAAAAAAGGCCAGACGTGGTGGCTCATGCCTGTAATCCCAGCACTTTGGGAGGCTGAGGTGGGCCGATCACCTAAAGTCAGAAGTTGAAGACCAGCCCGGCCAACATGGTGAAACCCTGTCTCTGCAAAAATAGAAAAATTACTTGGGCATGGTGCCGAGTGCCTGTAATCCCGGCTACTTGGGAGACTGAGGCAGGAGAATCACTTGAACCCAGGAAATGGAGTCTACAGTGAGCTGAGATCGCACCATTGCACTTCAGCCTGGGTGACAGAGCAAGTCTCTGACAAAAAAACAAACAAACTCTGTCTCAAAAGTAAAATAAAATAAATAAAAATGTAGGCTGGGCGTCGTGACTCACGCCTGTAATCCCAGCATTTTGGGAGGCCGTGGCTGGTAGGTCAGTTGAGCTCAGGAGTTTGAGACCAGCCTGGCCAACATGGTGAAACCCTGTCTCTACCAAAAAATACAAAAATTAGCCAGGGATGGTGGTGCGGGCCTGCAATCCCAGCGACCCAAGAGGTTGAGGCAGGAGAATTGCTTGAACCTGGGAGGCGGAGGCTGCAGTGAGCTGAGATCACGCTATTGCACTCTAGCCTGGGTGACAGAGCAGGACTCTGTCTCAAAACAATAAAAAATAATAATAATAAAAAATAAAAAAAAAGTATATATATGGCATCTGTATTTACACTCCACATAAGATTGGCCTCTGGGCTTTTCCTGATGCCATGCTTTCTCCAATGGCCTCCATCTATGATGTTCCTTTACTCCTTTTGCTCTGTACCCCATGCCCATGCCTCTTTTACCCCATTGGCCTCTCCACTCTAGTATTCCCATTATCTCCACAATGCACCCCGGTTTCCATGCATTCTCTCCAAGTCCCAGGAAATCAAAGTCCCTCACAAACTAGACAGCATTTGTTCCCCTAAATGATCTCTGCCAGGACACACATTCACACTTAGTTGTGGATGAGGTCTGCATTCTGAGCCCCAGAAAACCCTACTTTCCTCTTTCCCTTGATTCTTCTTTGCCTCCCTGAAAGGTGGACAGGAGGGCTCAGGCTTGAACCTGGGCAAAAAGATCAGTGTCCCAAGGGATGTGATGTTGGAGGAACTGTCGCTGCTTACCAACCGGGGCTCCAAGATGTTCAAACTGCGGCAGATGAGGGTGGAGAAGTTTATTTATGAGAACCACCCTGATGTTTTCTCTGACAGCTCAATGGTGAGTCTGGAACTTTATCACTGTCTCAAAGCCTGGTGCCTGTTCTGACAGCTTGTTAGTAGGCCTTGAGCCTCCAAAATGCAGTCAACATCCCCTCCCTGAAAATTTATAAATTTGTTAAACCCCCAGATATATTGAGCCCTCAGCAGCTCCAGGGTGAGTTACAGCCCACCTCTGAAACCCAGTTTCCATCAGAGAGCCACTGAAGGATTGGAGAATACCACACCCTTAGGGAGAAAATTCCTTCCCAGTAAGGGTAAGTGTTAAAGATAGGTTGCCAGATAAAACACAGGATGCCCAGTGGGGCAGTCTAGTCTTGTATTTTGAAGTTGAGATATACAATGAATAATTTTTTAGTAAAATATGCTCTGTGCAATATTTGGGACATAAAGATAAAGTTTTTAAAATATTTTAGAAAGAAGATAAGGCAGCCGGGCATGGTGGCTCTCACACCTGTAATCTCAGCACTTTGGGAGGCCGAGGCAGGTGCATCACCTGAGGTCTTTTGAGACCAGCCTGGCCAACATAGTGAAACCCCATCTCTACTAAAAATACAAAAAATTAGTTGGGCGTGGTCATGGGTGCCTGTGATCCCAGCTACTCAGGAGGCTGAGGTAGGAGAATCACGTGAACCCAGGAGGCAGAGTTGCAGTGAGCCCAGATTGTGCCATTGCACTCCAGCCTGGGCAACAAGAGTGAAACTCTGTCTCAAAAAAAAAAAGAAAGAAAGAAAGAAAAAAGAAAGAAGATACGGCAAATAATAAAATTGAAATTTTAAAATACAGAATACCCAATTAAATTTGAGTTTCAAATGCACAATGAATTCTTTTTTAAATATGTCCCATGCAACATTTGGGACATTAAAATAAAAATACAGGATGTCCACTTAAATTTGAATTTCAGATGCAAATGAATAACTTTTTAGTATAAGTAAATCCCATGCAACATTTGGGGCATATCTATACTAAAAAAGTATTTGGGTCAAGTGTGATAGCTCACACCTGTAATCCTAGCACTTTGGGATGCCAAGGCAGGAGGACTGCTTGAGTCCAGGAGCTGGAGACCAGCCTGGGCAACATGGCAAGACTCTGTCTCTACAAAAAATTAAAAAATTAATAAGTTAGCTGGGTGTGGTGGCACACACCTGTAATCCAGCTACTCTGGAGGCTGAGGTGGGAGGATGGCTTGAACCTGGGAGGTAGAGGCTGCATGAACATGAGCCATGTTCTCCAGCCTGGGTGACAGAGACTCTGTCTCAAAAAATATATATATTTGTTGTGCATCTGAAATTCAAATTTAATTGGTATCCTGTATATTATTTGCTAAATCTGGCAACCCTAGAAAGAGTTAATTGAGTTTCTACAGCCATCTCCCATTTGAGCCATTCTTTCATTTAAAAGGTCAGTCTATTCCCTAAGGAGCCCCAGGTGTGGAGACTGAAACTGTCCTTCAAGATATATTCTAATCAGGCTCCTTCTCCAAAGAAAGAGGAGACTGGAGAGAGGCCAGGCACAGGATGGTATAGCTGAGGAAGAGGGTCCTTCTCCATTTCCTTTCTTCCTTCTCCACCTTCTCTAAGTGTCTGGGAGAGAGTGGAATTAGATGCCTGCATGGAGCCGGGAGCAGAAGTGTCTGTCATTGGTCCTCATATAGGAGCAGAGTAAAAGTGCTGAGCTGCTCATATCTAACTTTAGGAGGCCAAAAGCCCTCTTCTCTGCCTGGGTCTGGTTACACTGGGTGGAGCATTGGGGTGTACATGGTGGGATGGCCAGGAGAGCCTCCTGAAGAAGTTGGTGGGGTTATTTTTAGGCTTTGGGTTTGAATCTAATGTTGCCCTTTTGGCCACCCTTTCCCCCACCTGCTACAGTTTCAGTCAGGAAGTCCTGGTCCAACAGGCACCAAGAGGAGAGAGGGAGAGAAAGAAGGAGAGAGAAGAGAGTTCTGACTGTTGGACAAGCTGAGGAAGGGAGGAGGCAGAAATTCTCTAGTCCTTGTAATTAAGACTGGGTTCTCCATGGCAACCCCATCCTCCCAAATTTTAGTTGGGGCCGCGCACAGCTCATGCTTGTTATCTCAGCACTTTGGGAGGCTGAGGCAGATGGATCACTTGAGCCCAGGAGTTTGAGACCAGCCTGCGCACATGGCAAATCCTGTCTCTAGGAAAAAAAATTACAAAATTTAGCTGGGTGTGGTGGCATGCCGGTAGTCCCAGCTACTTGGGAGGCTGAGGTGGGAGGATCGCCTGGGCCAGGGAGGTGGAGGTTGCAGTGGGCCGAGATTGTGCCACTGCACTCCAGCCTGGGTGACAGAGCCAGATTCTGTCTCAAAAAGCAAAATATTGTTTTTCATTTTTTTTTTTTTAAGTTGGGCAGGAATCTTGGTCTTTTTTGACTTGTTAAGGATGAGAAAGGGGAGCATGGAGAATGCCCTGCCCTTACCCTAGGTATAACTGGAGGAAACGAGCCAAGGGGGTCCTACCTCTTAAGAAGAGTTTAATTCAGGCCAGGTGAGGTGGCTCATGCCTGTAATCCCAGCACTTTGGGAAGCCGATGCAGGCGGATCCCCTGAGGTCGGGAGTTTGAGACCAGCCTGACCAACGTGGAGAAACCCTGTCTCTACTAAAAATTTAGCCAGGTGTGATGGTGCGTGCCTGTAATCCCAGGTACTTGGGAGGCTGAGGCTGGGCACTGCTTGAACCCAGGAGGTGGAGGTTGCAGTGAGCCAAGATCATATCATTACACTCCAGCGTGGGCAACAGGGGTGAAACTCTGTCTCAAAGAAACAACAAAAAAATCAAACCAACAAAAAGAAGAGTTTAATTCTGTCAGTCAGCCCATGTACTACCCATCAACTGGAGGGGGAAATCTCAGAAAATTCAGGGTCTTCTTGTTAGACACTGTTTCTGCCTTTGCTAAACATACCTCTGTTTTTGTATATTTTCCATACCCATTGCTAACCTTCCCCTCACTTTGTCTTCTTTTCAGGATCACTTCCAGAAGTTCCTTCCGACAGTGGGGGGACAGCTGGGCACAGCTGCTCAGGGATTCTCCTACAGCAAGAGCAACAGCAGAGGTGGCGGCCAGGCAGGGGGCAGTGGCTCTGCTGGACAGTATGGAGCTGATCAGCAGCACCATCTGGGCTCTGGATCTGGAGCTGGGGGTACAGGTGGTCCTGCAGGCCAGGCTGGCAGAGGAGGAGCTGCTGGCACAGCAGGGTTTGGTGAGACAGGATCAGGCAAGTACACTTACCCAAGAGTAATGTGTTTGGTCCCTAGAGCAGAGTTGTCCCAGGAATGATGTCTACACTGGGTGTGGGCAGCAGAGGAGGCCAGTTTAAATATCTTAATATTAAATATAATAATATCAGTTTGTCATAAATATCTTGGTGAATTCCCTGGGTCCAGGAGTATATAGAGATGTGTCTATTCTACCCAGAAGCCTTGTTTTTCCATTACCTTCCTGGCTTTTTGGATTCAGTCACAGATCTGCCCACAGACTATCATTATGCCACAAACCTTATACAATTACCAGGATGTTATATCTTTAGTCCCTGGCTCCTGCAATTTCCCTAGTGTAGGGATGTGGGATTAACTTTCATTGGCTACTAACTGCTATTATTTGACGGACTTTTCTCTCCCATGGCTACCAGGAGACCAGGCAGGCGGAGAAGGAAAACATATCACTGTGTTCAAGACCTATATTTCCCCATGGGAGCGAGCCATGGGGGTTGACCCCCAGCAAAAAGTGGAACTTGGCATTGACCTGCTGGCCTATGGGGCCAAAGCTGAACTTCCCAAATATAAGTCCTTCAACAGGTAGGGGTGGTGAGAAAGGAACCAGATGCATTCTAGTGTGAGGCACTGTGTCTTTAGTTAGGATGGAGACTAATTCAAATGTTTCAGAAGGCAGTTAAGGAAAGATGGCAGGGATATGGGGGCGCTGATCAAAGGCCCTGCTCTTTTCACTCTATCTCAGCTTCATCATAGCAGTGTGATGAAGGAAAAATTTGCTGGGAGGTAGATTTGAATTCTAGTTCAATGGTCATTTATTAGCTGTGTAGGCATGGGGAAATCACTCTACCTCTGAGCCTGGGTCGCTTTGAATGTTAAATGGGAATAATATTTTACATGTCTGAAGGCCTGTTGAGGCTCTCTTCCAGTCAAGGTTAGGATGCCATCATTCTCCCTGTAATATGATTCTATTTCCTTATACCCTGCTTTATTTATTTATTTATTTATTTATTTATTTATTGAGATTCAGTTTTGCTCTTGTCGCCCAGGCTGGAGTGCAGTGGCATGATCTTGGCTCACTGCAACCTCTGCCTCCCGGGTTCAAGTGATTTTCCTGCCCCAGTCTCCCTAGTAGCTGGGATTACAGGCGCATGCCACCACGCCCAGCTAATTTTTGTATTTTTAGTAGAGATGGGGTTTCACGATGTTGGCCAGGCTGGTCTCGAACTCCTGACCTCAGGTGATCTGCCCGCCTCGGGCTCCCAAAGTGCTGGGATTGCAGGCGTGAGCCACCATGCGTGGCCACCCTGCTTTAGATGGCCCTAAGTATCTGTTCTTTTGGAATTAGGCTTCTCTAGCCCATGGAGAGGAGGTCTGTGTTAAAGGATAGGGAACAGCTAGAAAAGTGCTCTTGTATTTGGTCCTAAGGAACCTGGATTTTCCAAGCAACATTAATTGCTCTCAGCCAGGTCATCCACTATCCACTAGGGTTGGAGGGAGGGGGTCTCTACATTGTTTTTTTTTTTTTTTTTTTTTTTTTTTGAGACAGAGTCTTGCTCTGTTGCCCAGGCTGGAGTGCAGTGGTGCAATCTCAGCTCACTGCAACCTCCACCTCCTGGGTTCAAGCAATTCTTATACCTCAGCCACCTGAGTAGCTGGGATGACAGGTGTGCACCACCATGCCCAGCTAATTTTTTTTTTTTTTTTTGTATTTTTAGTAGAGATGGTGTTTCACCATGTTGGCTAGGCTAGTCTCAAACTCCTGGTCTCAAGTGATCCGCCCACACTGGCCTCCCAAAATGCTGGGATTACAGATGTGAGCCACCACACCTGGCCTTTCTACATTGTCATGTAAGGTGACCTCAGACACTTGGGTCTATAGTATTTGGGGTCGCTTTCTCTGAAATGCTGGTCTGGGTCACAGCTATCCAAGAGTCTCTATTTAGTACACACTAGAGTCCTTTTCTCATTATTAGCTTTGGGGAAACAAGCTAACCAGGGCAAAATGGGATGCTAGGGAAGAAGAAGGAGTACAGATGCAATCCCAAACCAGAATTCCCAGACTTCCCTATTCTCAAAGAGGGTAGCATCTCATGATAAGGCTCTGTTTCTTTTATTCTGATTCTTAATTAAATAATGTGTCCCCTTCTCAGGACGGCAATGCCCTATGGTGGATATGAGAAGGCCTCCAAACGCATGACCTTCCAGATGCCCAAGTTTGACTTGGGGCCCTTGCTGAGTGAACCCCTGGTCCTCTACAACCAGAACCTCTCCAACAGGCCTTCTTTCAATCGAACCCCTATTCCCTGGCTGAGCTCTGGGGAGCATGTAGACTACAACGTGGATATTGGCATCCCCTTGGATGGAGAAACAGAGGAGCTGTGAGGTGTTTCCTCCTCTGATTTGCATTGTTTCCCGTTTCTGGCTCCAATTTGGAGAGGGAATGCTGAGCAGATAGCCCCCATTGTTAATCCAGTATCCTTATGGGAATGGAGGGAAAAAGGAGAGATCTACCTTTCCATCCTTTACTCCAAGTCCCCACTCCACGCATCCTTCCTCACCAACTCAGAGCTCCCCTTCTACTTGCTCCATATGGAACCTGCTCATTTATGGAATTTGCTCTGCCACCAGTAATAGTCAATAAACTTCAAGGAAAATGAACTCATTCTTCCTCTGATATTTGAGGGCAGATGAAAGCTGAGGCTAACAAGGCACAGAGACTAATTAAAGCCAAATACTAAACATTCATTATGCAAACTTTAAGACAGACCTGAGCTCCAGTTGCTTACACACCTACACCCATACCCACAAAACCACATTCATATTTGTTTACAAAGACGTTTATTCAATAGTACATGAGACAAATAATCATGCACAAATACATGTGCCAGCCCGAATGTTGGCAAAGCTAAAAAGCTGCTGTCCACTGTAGTTGGGAAATAGGTGTTGGTGACCCTGGTGTTCACCCTCTTTATGTAGTTGATTAGAAGGTGGTATAATCAGGGTTATCCTGATTGCCACAGACTAGAGCATGCCATAAAGTTTCCAGATGACACCCAAGTGGGCTTAGGAATATACGTGTCAAAGGTTACACATTCCCAAAAGGATGAAATAGAATAGGGGGCCATGTGGAATCCAGAAGGAAATGCGAGAAACCAGCTACAGTTATAGTATGCCAGGCTCTGTGTTGAACACAGCAAAAAAATATCTAAGGGTTACAAGGGCACTACAGTGGTACCCAGAAAGCAGTATGGTTGGGAATAAATCTTACGAGCCCAATAGGAATGCGCAACAATATTCTTTTTGCTGATTTCAAGGATGGGGACTCTTTAAGAGTCTCAGGCTTACTGCCATGTTCCACAAAGTAAGAATAATGCAGACCAGGAAGAATGAAAACATGGTAATCAGATCTGAGAAAATAACTTCTAAGGAGAGCTGGCTGAATTCAGTCAACTCCATGAGCTGCTAATGGTTAGATTAAGTTGCCAGAATCTGCATTAGATGGATCACATTTTAGTGCACCTTGGGTCAAATGGCATTTACCCTGGTCATCTTCACTTATAATCTAATGAGCAAATTCCAGGGAATTCATACCCCCTCTAAACAATTTTTTTTTTTTTTCAGATAGGGTCTCACTCTGTCACCAAGACTGGAGTGCAGTGGCACAATCTTAGCTCACTGCAGTCTCCACCTCTCAGGTGCAAGTGATTCTCTCACTTCACACCCCCAAGTAGCTGGCACTACAGGAACTCACCACCATGCCTGTCTAATTTTCTGTATTTTTTGTAGAGACAGGGTTTCGCCACATTGCCCAGGCTGGTCTTGAACTCCTGAGCTCAAGCAATCTGCCTGCCTTGGCCTCTCAAAGTGCTAGGATTATAGGCACGAGCCACCACGCCTGGCCTACCTCCTCTAAACTTGTATACAAAACTCTGTACCTTTTCCTTTTTTTTTTTAAGTCTCGCTCTGTCACCCAGGCTGGAGTGCAGTGGCACATCTCAGCTCACTGTGATCTCCGCCTCCTGGGTTCAAGCGATTCTCCTGCTCCAGCCTCCCGAGTAGCTGGGGTTGCAGGCACCCACCACCACACCCGTCTAAGTTTTTTGTATTTTTAGTAGGGATGGGGTTTCACCATGTTGGCCAGGCTGGTCTTGAACACCTGACCTTGTGATCCACCCACCTTGGCCTCCTAAAGTGCTGGGATTACAGGCGTGAGCTACCACACCCACCCCTCTTATACTTTTTCCTAAGGAGAGGGTTGTCATAGTTTGTATTCTCCTACCCACCCTAGACAGACTCTGAAAGAAAGATTTGGATGCAAGACCAGTTCATTTGGGATATGATCCTAAGAAATCCAAGCAGTATAAGGGAGTGAGAGGAAAGCCAAAAGTCCCTTTGAGCTATTGGGGCTGAATAATCCCACTGGGGAGTCTTAGAAACAATGCTACTCAAAATGTGGTCTAGGGTGGGCATGGTGGCTCATGCCTGTAATCCCAGCATTTTGGTAGGCTGAGGCGGGCAGATCACCTGAGGTCAGCAGTGGAGACCAGCCTGACCAGCATGGCGAAACCCCGTCTCTACTAAAAATACAAAATTAGCTGGGTGTGGTGGCACATGCCTGTAATCCCATCTACTTGGGAGGTTGAGGCAGGAGAACCACTTGAACCCAGGAGGTGGAGGTTGCAGTGAGCCAAGATCACGCGGGCCATTGCACTCCGGCTTGGGCAACAAGAGTGAAACTCCATCTCAAAAAAAAAAAAAAAAACCCCAAATATGTGACCCATGGTTAGCAGCAGCATCAGTATTCCTAGGAGCTTGGTTAGAATGCAAACTCTTGGGCCCAGGAATCTCTATCTTTTTCCTTTCATTTTTTCTGGAGACAGACTTTCCCCCTCTGTCACTCAGGCTGATGCGCAGTGATGCAGTCTTGGCTCACTGCAGCCTCAACCTCTCAGGCTCAAGTGATCCTCCCACCTCAGCCTCTGAGGTAGCTGGGACCACAGATGTGTGCCACTATGTTCACAAAGTCTCATCATATTGCCCAGGCTGGTCTCCTGGGCTCAAGTGATCCTTTTGCCTCAACCTCCGAAAGTGCTGTGATTACAAGTGTAAGCCACTGAGCCTGGCTGGAATCTGTGTCATATTAATCTCTCTAGGTGATTATCATATGCTAGAAAATTTTGAGAAACATTACAGTAGAATATGCCTCAGAATGACTCCACTAAGGGGATGAGGAACTGGAATATTTAGCTACCAAATCCCATCTCTCATTGATTGCAGATTGTCTCTTGTAATGTTAACTCCAGTAGCACTTCCACACAGAGGTACTCAGGTGTTTGAGGTAAGAAGTTCTGGGCCTTTACAAGATCTGTCTACCAAAGTTGAGTTGAACTCTGGGGTAGTTTGAGGGAATATGGATAGGGCACAATTAAGATCTGTATAAGCCTTAGCCTTCATCAGATTCTCAGGTTTTAAGTCCGTGAGCCCCTCAAAAGTTTAAGGACTATATTCCTTTAACAAATATTATGTGCCTTCTGTATACCAGGTACTATATCAGGCAAAAGTAGTACGAAGACAAATAACTTTCCTGTGACAAAGAGCTTTCAGGCAACCATAAAATAACTAAAAGCCTTCTCGTAGGTCAGGTGTGGTGGCTCACACCTGTAATCCCAGCACTTTGGGAGGCCCAGGTGGGCGGGTCACCTGAAGCCAGAAATTCGAGACCAGCCTGGCCACCATGGCGAAACCCTGTCTCTACTAAAAATGCAAAAAAATTAGCTGGGCACAGTGGCATGCAACTGTAATCCCAGCTACTTTGGAGGCTGAGGCAAAAGAATTGCTTGAAACCGGGAGGTGGAGGTTGTATTGAGCCGAGATCATGCCACTGAACTCCAGCCTGGGTGAAAGAGTGAGACCTTGTCTCAAAACAAACAAATAAACAAACAAACAAACAAACAAAATCTCTCTCTCTCTCTCTATATATATGCCTTCTTTTAAAGTTGGAGAAAAAAATGTCTGGAGTCTGCTGGTCAACAACTTTGAAAACCTGGAAATAATTTTTTTAAGCTCGGAATGTCTAAAATTTTAACTATAATAAAACATCATGGTATCAGCTTATTAATTTACAGGGAGCCCAGGATGGCTGTAAAATTATCTCCTCAGTAGGAAACTCTACTTAGAAGTTAAATTATAATCCTAAATTGCAATGGTGGCTTAAAGTGCACACACTTGTACAGGACCCAGCAAGGAAACTGGTCAGATTTTCAAGGTTTGCCATCCCTTTGCCTAGTTACTACTCTTCTATTAAAATACCCTTTCTACAAGAATTAGCCAGGTGTAGTGGTAGGTGTCTGTAGTCCCAGTTACTTGGGAGGTGAGGTGGGAGGATCGCTTGAGTGGGAAAGGTGGAAGTTGTAGTGAGCTGAGATCATGAATGGCAGAGAGACCCTGTCTCAAAAAAATGAAAAGCAAACAAAACAAAATCCTTGCGTTTCAGACATTTGAACACCATGGTTCACTGAGGCAGTACATTGGCTGCAGAGTTAGCTGTGTGTCCTGCTCACAGACATCTTGTTTGGTATCACTGTGTTTTAAAATTCAGGAAATTGCCGGGCGCGGTGGCTCAAGCCTGTGATCCCAGCACTTTGGGAGGCCGAGACGGGCGGATCACGAGGTCAGGAGATCGAGACCATCCTGGCTAACACGGTGAAACCCCGTCTCTACTAAAAATACAAAAACTAGCCGGGCGAGGTGGCGGGCGCCTGTAGTCCCAGCTACTCGGGAGGCTGAGGCAGGAGAATGGCGTAAACCCAGGAGGCGGAGCTTGCAGTGAGCTGAGATCTGGCCACTGCACTCCAGTCCGGGCGACAGAGCGAGACTCCGCCTCAAAAAAATAAATAAATAAATAAATAAATAAATAAAATTCAGGAAAAGTGGCTCTTTTAGATAGGCGTTTGTAGTCTCCAGTGGGTCCTAGTCCCTATGTCAGATCATCTTTGTTACTTGCCTAGCCTCTGCAGCCATTTGAGTTAGCGATTTCAAGAGTTTCTTTTACATACACCACACACCCATGATACCACCCCCCAGTCATCTAGAGTGCTCATTCATTACTCTAGAGTCTAGGTCTGCGCTGTCCGATACTGTCATCACTAGTTGCATGTGGCTTTTGAGCTCTTAAAATGCTCCCAGTCCTTAATGAGATGTGCTCCAAGTATTAACACCAAATTTTGAAAACTTAGTACGAAAAAAAGAATGTAAGCTATCTTGTTAATAACATTGGTTATATGATGAAATGATATTTTGATCTCTCTCACACTCTCTTTCTTGAGGCAGAGTCTTGCTATGTTTGTTGGAGTGCAGTGGTGTGATCATAGCTCACTGCAACCCCCACCTCCCAGCTCAAGGGATTCTCCCACCTTATCCTCCCGAGTTGCTGGGACTACAGGCACGCCACTACGCCCGGCTCATTTTTTTTTTGAGACGAAGTCTCGCTCTGTCGCCAGGCTGGAGTATAGTGGCGTGATCTCGGCTCACTGCAGCCCTCAACTCCCTGGTTCAAGCAATTCTCCTGCCTCAGCCTCCCGAGTAGCTGGGATTACAGGCACATGCCACCACACCCAGCTAATTTTTGTATTTTTAGTAGAGACCGAGACCGGGTTTCACTATGTTGGCCAGGATGGTCTCGATCTCCTGACCTCGTGATCCGCCCGCCTCGGCCTCCCAAAGTGCTGGGATTACAGGCGTGAGACACTGCTACGGCCCATGCCCGGCTCATTTTTGTATTTTTTGTAGAGACGGGGTTTCGCCATGTTGGCCAGGCTGGATTCGAACATTTGGGCTCAAGCAATCCTCCCGCCTCATCCTCCCGAAGTGTTGGGATTACAGGCGTGAGCACAGCGCCCGGCCGATCAACGTTCTTTAAATTCACCTTCTGTTCAATTAGTCTGCTTTTATAGTTGTCTGAGAGAAGAGAGACAAAGCCCCACAACTAAGTGCTGAGAGTCACCAAGTAAGGGGGACGTGGCCACAGGGCAGGAAGCAACAGTTGCAAAATTCAAATCACACACCAGTGCGGTTCCTTTCTGCATCCAAGGTCAATAAAAAAAAATTTTTTTTGGTAACTTCCTATATGGCTGGGGCGAACTGATGGGGCAGGGCACCCATGGAGAAACGTTTCTCTGAAGCTAAATACCATTTACAAATCAGGGTGGGGAAAGAACGATGAAAAGTTCTTGATGGAAGGGAATGAGGAGATGGGAAGGTCAGTTTCTGGCTTGCCCTCTCTGTCTCCAACTACTCCGCCTGGAGAAGGAAAATGCTGGGAAAACGAACCTTCAGCTAAAGGCGACGCTGCTCTAAGTTTGAGGAAATTGGGAAAAGAAGACCGTATCCCTAAAGTTATCCCAGTGTAGGGTCTGCCATATTAAGTTTCCTCAGCCCCTTCGGACGGTCCCGCCTGCAATCGTTTTCCGACTCCCGGCCAATTTAAGGTTCATCCTCGCCCGTGCCCCACCTCCATGTCTTTCCGGGCCACCCATAAAACGCCTTGAGGCCGCCATTTTAAACTGTGCTATCGCGAGATATACTTCGCCGTTTCCAGCCTGACTCATTTACTTTCTTGCGAGAGTCTCTTCTCGTCTGCTCTCGCTGTGGCCAAGGAAAGTGTCGCGAGAGCTGGTTGCCTTGGCTCCCTGTAGCTATAGCAGCCGCGGCGGTTAAGTATGCGGCGGCAGGAGCGGTGAGTGCGACACCCTCAGGGGGGCGGGGCCGGGGGTAACGGGGTGTAAGGGGTAGTGCCTGGGGAGGGGGCTCGGGAAGGTTAGGTCACGGGAGGAATGGACCTGAGTATGACGTGTGGGGCAGGACCTGGGTCCTGTGGGTACAGGGACGCGGCGCCGGTCTGCTCTAGGGCACGCAGGGAGGGCTAGAGCTGCTGGGAGGTCCAGGGGGAGGGACCCCGGTGTAGTGGGGTTCAAGGGGCGCGGGCTGGAGCGTGGAGGGGTATGTGTGTTGGGAGCAGCGTGTTTACGGAGACTCGGAACTGGATAAAGGGACCAGGCTACATTGGGAAAGAAGTGGGAAGAAATGGGGTACAGCCAGGAGGAGGGTATGTTGAATGAGAGCACAGAGGCTGGGCCCAGTTTTCTTTTCACTGGTTAGGGGGTGGAGGGAGGAGAAGGGATCAGATCTTTACAGATCCCCGGGCTCTGTCTGAGGCGGGTCGGGGACCGCGCGCCAGGACCTGGGTCCTACATGGCGTGGCGGGAATGGTGGCGTCCCAGACCGTCACCGCCTCCTTTCCCTCTTTCCGGAGAAATTCCCCACGGACACTCTGAGATGCGAAAGGGAAGTCCTGGTGAACTAGTATTAGTTGGGAAGATTCTTTTCGCTGAGAAACTACGAGTAGGATAATGAATGATTGCTACTCTAAAATAAAGCGCAGGGTTGGGGGGGCGGGAGAGAGCGATTCTTGAGAAGAGAAAAACACTAAGGTTGCTTTCTCTGAAGCGTATTGAGTTGGAAGAAGGGGGTGTGTGCTAAGCTTACGTTTCTTCCCAGACTCATTCAAGTGTACAATTTCTTTACGATGTGCTTATGAAATATATGCAAGGTAGTCAGGTTAGATCATATGGTGAAAAAATGTGGAATACGACACTTAAACCTTCCGCAAATGTAACTAAAAAACCATTTTTTTTTTTTTTTTTAAATTGCAGCAGCAGGCTGAACACTAAATCTAGGGATGATTTTAATTATTTGGATGTAAAACCTAGTGTTCTTAAAGTGTGCCAATCAAGCTATTTGCCTTTTCAGAAATGAATGAAATTTTATTTTAGGAGACAGAACATGTTTTGAATGTCTCAATGTTGAAATAAAAGGTGTCTCTCAGGAGTTAAAATCACTGAGGGGGAAAACATCTAGTCTTTGAGTCTTAAGGAGTGTTTTCTGGAAATAGGTGTGGACCACTTTTCTGGTTAACTTATTTGTAGTGAAAACAATGGCTTCAAGTCAGTAATAAAAATAATTTATTTCAATCGACAGATACGAGTTTTGTGATCATTTTTCTATGTTTTGTAAGTATAAATTTGAAAAGGATAACCTCTCGTGATTACATAACTGGATTTTTTCATGTTGAGGTTCACAAATGCATTAATTAGTATAATGGCTTTTTGGCTGGGCGCGGTGGCTCACGCCTGTAATCCCAGCACTTTGGGAGACGGAGGCGGGCGGATTGCTTGAGGTCAGGAGTTCGAGACCAGCCTGGCTAACATGGTGAAACCCCGTCTCCACTAAAAAATACAAAAATTAGCCGGGCATGGTGGCGAGCGCCTGCAATCCCAGCTACTTGGAAAGCTGAGGCAGGAGAATGGTTTGAAACTGGGAGGCGGAGATTCTGCAGTAAGCCGAGATCGCACCATTGCACTCCAGTCTGGGCGACAGAGCGAGACTCCGTCTCAAAAAAAAAAAAGAAAAAAGAAAAAAAAGGCTTTTAAAATCCTTCTTCAGCTGGTCTTGATGTGGTTAGTCACTGAACCCATTTATTTGATATATGTTAGAGTAAAACCTAATTTGTAATGTCAGCAGCTAAACTTGAAAATAGAAGTGCTTTTCTGAGGCAAGATAAAGCTTTGTGTGGTGGTTGAGTCCAAAAGATTTCTGCATAAATCCAATAACAAGCTCTACTGAACTCCTGTTATGTGTAAAGTACTGTGTAAGGCATTGCAGGGAAAAAAGATTAATTCATTTATCCACTTAATATTTATTGGGACTTATTTGTGTCTGATTGCTAAGCCTTCAGGATACAAATACAGGTAGAACTTGATCTCTGCCTTGGAATTACTCAGACCCTATGAGGGCAGACTGATAGAGAAAAAAATACTTAACAATGTAATAAGCACAATATATTAACATGAAAGTATGAGACAAGATTCTGCCCCCGAAGAGTTTTATATAGTAGTTGACAGGACAAAGAATTGTCTTTTTTTTTTTTTGCAACAGGGTCTCACTGTGTTACTTAGGCTGGAATGCAGTGGCAAGATCATGGCTCAGTGCAACTTCAACCTCCTGGGCTCCAGCCATCCTCATACCTCCGTATCCTGAATAGAGCTAAGACTACAGGTGAGGGCCACCATGCCCAGCTGATTTTTTTTTGGAGATGGGGTCTTGCTATGTTGCCAGGCTGGTCTCAAACTCCTGGACTCAAGTGATACTCCCGCCTCAGCCTCTCAAAGTAAGAATTTTCTTTTCTTTTTTTTTTTTTGAGACAGGTTTTCACTCTGTTGCCCAGGCTGGAGTGCAGTGGTGTCATCACAGCTCACTGCTACCTCAACCCCCTGGGCCCAAGCTATCCTCCCACCTCAGCCTCCCGAGTAGATAGGACCACAGGTGCATGCAACCATGCCCAGTTAATTATTAAAATTTTTTTTGTAGAGACGAGGTCTTGCTATGTTGCCTAAGCTGGTCTGGCTATGATACCCAGCAATCCTCCTGCCTTGGCAGCTTGGCTTCCCAAAATGCTGGGATTACAGGCTTGAGCCACCATGCCCAGCCTAAGAGTTTCCAAAATTACAAACTGTTAAGCAAACTCTAAACTGTGCTGCATTAGTGAAACACATAGTAAGTTTCTCAGAAGAGATAAAAGAATGGAAGTTTGAGGAGAAAATTCACTGGTCAGTTCATAATTTAAACCTTTTTTTTTTTTAAGACGCGTTCTCTGTCATCCAGGCTGGTGTGCAGTGGAGTAATCACGGCTCACTGCAGCCTCGGTCGCCTGGGTTTAAGGCATCCTCTTGCTTTTCAGCCTCTCCAAGAGCTGGGACTACAGGTGCTTGGCTAATTTTTGTACTTTTTCTAAAGACAGGATCTCCCTATGTTGCCCATGCTGATCTCGCGCACCTGGGCTCAAGTGAGCCTCCCTCTTCAGCCTCCCAAAGTGCTACGATTATAGGTGTGAGCCACCTCGCTGGTCCTATTAGTTTTTTTTAGTACTCCTTTACTGTAAATGTAAATAAATATGGACCAGGCACAGCAGGTCAGGCCTGTAATCGCAGCACTTTGGGAGGCTGAGGTGGGCGGATCACTTAAGGAGTTCGAGATCAGCCTGGCTGACATGGTGAAACCCTGTCTCTACTAAAAATACAAAAATTAGCTGGGCATAGTGATGCCTGCCAGTAATTCCAGCCACTCGGGAGGCTGAGGCAGGAGAATCGCTTGAACCCAGGAAGTGGAGGTTACAGTGAGCTGAAATCATGCCACTACACTCCAACGTAGGCAACAGCAAGATTCTGTCTCAAAATAAATAAATAAATAAATAAATAAATATTACAACAGTGTTAAGGCAATAATAATAATAGCTGACATTCATTGAGTGATTATTAATGTGCCAGGCACATTATCTCATTTTATCTTATAACAACACTCTGCTCTGCAGCTGGTTCTAGTTACTTTAGTTTTAAAGAAAACTGAGGCTTAAAAAGTTCAGGAAGTTACCAAAGATTATTGAGCTAGTAAATGGTAGATTAGAGATTGGTGTTGGAAATTTATGTAATTCTAATATACTAAGAAAGATTTCTCTTTTGTAGGGAGAGAGGGAGTCTTGGTGTGGAGGAAGTGGGGAGAGGTTGCAGGTGGAATTGGCCGGGAGACCAGAATTCTGGGTGGGACTTGGAAGGTATAAATGGATAGGGGTATCTATTTATTCATATATTTTCTCCCTCAGATATTTACACTACATATGAGGAACTAATGTGAATGTTAGCATGATGCTAAATATGTGCATGATGCACCCAACCTGTTTGTTTGTTTTTTGAGACGGAGTTTTGCTCTTGGCCTCAGCCTCCCCAGTAGCTGGGATTGTAGGCGCTCACCACCACACCCAGATACTTATTTGTATTTTTAGTAGAGACAGGGTTTCACCATGTTGGGCAGGCTGGTCTCGAAGTCCTGACCTCAGATGATTGACCCGCTTCGGCCTCCCGAAGTAGGCATGAGCCACCACATCTGGCCCCCAAATTTTATATCTTTGTAAATGGCTTCTTTAAAAATCTGAGTAAGATTATGTCTGTAATTCCAGCACTTTAGGAGGCTAAGGCAGGAGGATTGCTTGAGGCCAGGAGTTCAAGA
>NW_012113141.1:7095405-7096538 GCF_000951035.1 Colobus angolensis palliatus | reverse complement strand
GCCTCCCAAAGTGCTAGGATTACAGGCTTGAGCCACCGCGCCCAGCCTGTTATATTTAATAATTGCTATAGAGTTATAGATGCCCTCAGCTAATTTTGGGAAACCAGTTTTGTCAAGAGGCTATTTACTGATAGATGATAGAATACAAACTGATTACTTGTTTACCTTAAACTGTACTTATACTTCCTACTTGTACTAAGGATAAGTGATTCAGGTGTTTTATTTAGGTGCTTCCTATATTTGGTTTGCTCTATTACTGTTTAATTTTTCTGTCTTCAGCTGCACTGCTGGGGCATTTAATAAATGCTTCTCTGATTTAGAAAACAGTGGAAGAGTACAATTGCATTATAACACGTATTAGGCTGGGTGTGGTGGCTCACGCCTATAATCCCAGCACTTTGGAAGGCCCAAAGTGGATGGATTGCTTGAGCCCACAAGTTCGAGACCATCCTGGGTATGGCAAAATAGAGAAACCCTGTCTCTACAAAAAAATTTAAAAATTTAGCCAGGATGTGGTGGCATGCACCTGTAATCCCAGCTACTTAGGAGGCTGAGGCAAGAGGATCGCTTGAGTCTGGGAAGTTGAGGCTGTAGTGAGCCATGATCGCACCACTGCACTCCAGACTGGATGACTGACAGACACTCTGTCTCAAAGAAAAGAAAAAAAGAAATACATGCAGTTTTGTTTTGTTTTGGTTTTTTGAGACTAGTCTTGCTTCATCGCCCAGGCTGGAGTGCAACCTCCACCTCCTGGATTCAAGTGATTCTCATGCTTCAGCCTCCTGGTAGCTGGGACTACAGGCACACCCCACCATACCCAGATAATTTTTGTATTTTTAGTAGAGACAGGGTTTCACCATGTTGTCTAGGCTGGTCTCAAACTCCTGACCTCAGGTGATCTGCCTGTCTCAGCCTCCCAAAGTGCAGGGATTACAGGTGTAAGCCACCTGCCTGGCCTCTACTAAAAAAAATTGTTTTTTTTTTTTGAGACGAAATCTTGCTCTGTCGCCCAGGCTAGAGTGCAGTGTCATAATCTCAGTTCACTGCAACCTCTGCCCCCAGGTTCAAGCCATTATCCTGCCTCAGCCTCCTGAGTAGCTGAGATTACAGGCGCCAGCTACCAGGCCTGGTTA
>NW_012113141.1:7093734-7094477 GCF_000951035.1 Colobus angolensis palliatus | reverse complement strand
AATTTTCCGGCCTCAGCCTCCTGAGTAGCTGGGATTACAGGCACCTGCCACCAAGCCCGGCTAATTTTTGTATTTTTAGTAGAGATGGGGCTTCACCATGTCAGCCAGGCTGGTCTCAAACTCCTGACCTCAGATGATCTGTCCACCTTGCACACCCAAAGTACTGAGATTACAGGTGTGAACCACCGCCTTATTTTTATTTCTTGAGACAGGGTCTTACTTTGTCGCCTAGGCTGGAATGCAGTTGTGCAATCACAGGTAATCCAGAAGGTAAGTCACTTACTGTAGACTTTACCTCCTGGACTCAAACAATCCTCTTACCTCAGCTTCCTGAGTAGCTGGAACTACAGATGTGCACCACCATGCCCAGCTAATTTTAAAAAAGTGTTTTTCACCCTGCCCTCTCAACAAAGCTTTTCCTTACTCTGCTAGGAACCAGGAAGAAAAAGCCTAACTTTTAATTTTTTTGAGGAGATGAGGTCTCACTATATTGCCCAGGCTGATCTTGAACTCCTGAGCTTAAGCAATTTTTCCACCTCAGCCCTCCAAAGTGCTGGGTGAGCCACTGCACCTGGCCAAGTGATTTCATTTTAAATGTCTATTTATTTGATATGAAGTTGAACATTTTCCATATTTATTATTATTTTTTATTTATTTTATTTATTATTATTATTTTTAGACAGAGTCTCTCTCTGTTGCCCAGGCTGGAGTGCAGTGGCATGATCTCAGCTCACTGCAACTTC
>NW_012113141.1:7091657-7093684 GCF_000951035.1 Colobus angolensis palliatus | reverse complement strand
CCCAGGCTGGAGTGCAGTGGCATGATCTCAGCTCACTGCAACTTCTGCCTCCTGGGTTCAAGTGATTCTCCTGCCTCAGCCTCCCAAGTAACTGGGATTACAGGCATGTGCCACCATACTCGGCTAATTTATGGGTTTCTCTCTTGTTGCCCAGGGTGGAGTGCAATGGTGCTATCTCAGCTCACCGTAACCTCTACCTCCTGGTTTGAAGCGATTCTGCTGCCTCAGCTTCCTGAGTAGCTGGGATTACAGGTGTGTGCCATCACGCCCAGCTAATTTTGTATTTTTAATAGAGACGGGTTTCTCCATGTTGGTCAGGCTGGTCTCGAACTCCCCACCTTAGGTGATCTGCCCTCCTTGGCCTCCCAAAGTGCTGAGATTACAGGTGTGAGCCACTGTGCCCGGCCTAACATCTTTTTATTTCTTTTTTGGCTGTATTTCTTTCAGTGGAATTGCTTATTCTTTGCTTATTTTGTAACTGGGCTTTCTTCTTCCCATTCTACCCCTCCCCCCTACCCGGGCCCATTTCAGTTTTTCTTTTTGTATCAAAGCTACATTTATTCTCTGAAAACATTTTTTTTAAGTTTTTTTTTGAGACAGAGTCTCGTTCTGTTGTCAAGGTTGGAGTGCAGTAGTGCGAGCTCAGCTCACTGTAGTCTCCGCCTCCCAGGTTCAAATGGTTTTTGTGCCTCAGCCTCCTGAGGAGGCAAGATTACAGGCACCTGCCACCACACCCAGATAATTTTTGTAATTTTTTAAGAATTTAATTTAATTTTAAGTTCCTGGATACATATGCAGGATGTGCAGGCTTGTTACATAAATGTGTGCCATGGTGGTTTGCTGTACCTATTAACTCATCACCTAGGTATTAAGCCCTGCATACATTAGCTATTTATCCTGATGCTCTCCCCACCCCCGCACAGGCCCTAGTGTGTGTTGTTCCCTTCCCTGTGTCCATGTGTTTTCATTGTTCAGCTCCCACTTTTAAATGAAAACATGTGGTATTTGGTTTTCTGTTCCTGTGTTAGTTTGCTGAGGATACATGAATGGAACTTGAAGTAATTTTTTTTTTTTTGGAGATGGAGTCTCGCTGTTGCCTAGGCTGGAGTGCAGTGGCGCAATCTCGGCTCACTGCAGCCTCTGCCTCCTGGGTTCAAGCAGTTCTCCTGCCTCAGCCTCCCAAGTAGCTGGGATTACAGGAACCTGCCACCACCCCCGGCTAATTTTGTATTTTTAGTAGAGACAGGGTTTCACCATGTTTGCCAGGCTAGTGACCTGGCACCTGACCTCAAGTGATCTGCCTACCTCAGCCTCCCAAAGTGCTGGGATTACAGGTGTGAATCACCATGCCTGGCCGAAGTAATTTTTGTATTTTTAGTAGAGACGGGTTTTGCCATGTTGGCCAAGCTGATCTTGAACTCCTGGCCTCAAGTGATCCTCCCGCCTTGGCCTTCCAATGTGCTGGGATTACAGGTGTGAGCCACTGCACTGGGCCTTTTTTTTTTTTGGAGAGAAATCTCTTTGTTGCCCAGGCTGGAGTGATTTCGCTCACTACAGCCTCAATTTCCCAAGCTCAGGTGATCATCCCTCCTCAACCTCCCGAGTAGCTGGGACCACAGTGTAAGCCATCATGACCAGCTAATTTTTGGATTTTTTGTAGAAACAAAGTTTTGCTATGTTGCCCAGGCTGTTCTGGAATTCCTGACCTCAAGCAATCTGCCTGCCTCAGCTTTGCAGAGTGCTGGGATTACAGGTGTGAGCCACTATGCCCGGCTTTGTTTTTAAAAATATATATTTTTTTTGTGGGTACATAGTAGGTGTGTATATTTATTGGGTACATGAGATGTTTTGATATGGGCATGCATTGTGTAATAATCACATCATGTAAAATGGGGAATTTATCCCCTCAGCATTCATTATTTGTGTTATGAACAATTATACTCGTAGTTATTTTAAAATGTACAATTAAATTATTGACTTACAAATTATTAAGCATTTGTGGTATCAAATACTCCCTCTTATTCTTT
>NW_012113141.1:7087657-7090932 GCF_000951035.1 Colobus angolensis palliatus | reverse complement strand
GATGGTCTTGATCTCCTGACCTTGTGATCCGCCCGTCTCAGCCTCCCAAAGTGCTGGGATTACAGGCTTGAGCCACCACGCCCGGCCATAACTATCTTTTTTCTTAATGGTTTCTGGGTTTTGAGGCTTGCTTAAGAAGCCTCTCTCCGGCCGGGTGCTCACACCCGTAATTTGCTCAACTAACAAAAAATTACTTCACTTACCACCCTTCGCACCTCTGAAAGACCCCCCCCCCAAATATTTACCCATTATTAAACCTACACTCCTACCACTACAACCCCAAAGATAGCCACCCACATCCCACCATCCCGTTTAAACCCAAAGCAAGACCTGAAAATGCCTAGACGGGCTCACACACCCCATAAACAAATAGGTTTGGTCCTGGCCTTTCTATTAACTCTTAGCAAGATTACACATGCATGCATACACTAAATCCTTTTGTTAATTATATGTTTTTTATTCTTTTGGTTTTTTTTCTTTTTTTTGTTTGAGACAGAGTCTTGCTCTGTCACCTAGGCTGGAGTGCAGTGGCGCAATCTCGGCTCAACTGTAACCTCCGCCTTCTGGATTCAAGTGATTCTTCCCTCTCAGCCTTCTGAGTAGCTGGGATTACAGGTACGCGCTACCACGCCCAGCTAATTTTTTGTATTCTTAGTAGAGACAGAGTTTCCCCATGTTGGCCAGGCTGGTCTCAAACTTCTGGCCTCAAATGGTCAGCCTGCTTCAGCCTCCCAAAGTTTTGGTGTGAGCCACCATGCCCAGCCCTTTTGGGTTTTCAAGATAGTCATATTTCTAACTGTTCATGTCTTTGCCTATCTTTGTTATGGCATGTGCATTTTTTTTTCTTATTTTGACATGTTTTAAATCTCTTTATAGTAAAAATATTCTTGGTGTTTTGGTTTTTTTTTTGGTGGGAGTGACGGGGTCTCAAAAAATAAAGAGGGTGGTAGGCTGGGTGCGGTGGCTCACGCCTATAACCCCAGCACTTTGGGAGGCCAAGGTGGGTGGATCACCTGAGTTCAGGAGTTCGAGACCAGCCTGGCCAACATGGTGAAACCCCGTCTCGACTGAAAATACAAAAATTAGTTGGGCGTGGTGGCGTGCACCTGTAGTCCCAGCTATTCTGGACGCTGAGGCAGGCGAATTGCTTGAACCCGGGAGGCGGAGGTTGCAGTGAGCAGAGATCACACCACTGTACTCCGGCGTGGGCACCAGAGTGAGACTCCATCTCCAAAAAACAAAAAGAGGCTGGAGTGCAGTGGCACAATCACCACTCACTACAGCCTTGACCTCCTGGGCTTAAGCAATCCTCCCACCTCAGCCTCCTGAGTAGCTGGGACCAGAGGCACTTACCACCATGCCTGGCTAATTCTTTGTATTTCTTGTAGAGACGGGGCCTCACCATGTTGCCAAGGCTGGTCTCAAACTCTTGAGCTCAAGTGATTCTCCTGTCTTGACCTCCCAAAGTGCTGAGATAACAGGTGTGTGCCACCACGCCCAGCCAAATATATTCTTTTTTTTTGTTTTTTTGAGACAGTGTCCTCACTCTGTCTCCCAGGCTGGAGTGCTTTGGCAAGATCTCTGCTCATTGCAACCTCCGCCTCCTGGGTTCGAGGATTTTCCTGCCTCAGCTTCCCGAGTAAGTGGGGTACAGGCATGCACCACCATGCCCAGCTTATTTTTGCATTTTTAGTAGAGACTGTGTTTTGCCATGTTGGCCAGGCTAGTCTCGATCTCCTGATCTCGGTGATGTGGCAGCCTCGGCCTCTGTAAGTGCTGGGATTACAGCCATGAGCCACATCACTCGGCCATCAAATATATTCTTTATCATATAGCTGGCAATGGTTTTCTAGTTTGCCGTTTACTTTTAGGGGAACTCTCTTGACTATCAGTGGGTAAAACACTTAGAATAGGCTGTTATAATGCTTGTAATATCTCGACATGAGGAAAATTCTAGGATGGTTAGAATTTGTAAAATCAAGTCTGTTGAATAAATTTATGAATTAAAACAAGGGGGAAAAGCCTACTTTTGGGTACAAATGTGATTTGACTATAAAATTCTGTATTTAATGTTTTTTATAGTTATGTGCCATCTGAGAGGGGTTGCACTTAAAATTGGGGAGAAGCTAACTCAATAAAATTGATCAGATTAAAAATTCTCAATAGTATATGTAAATAACTGTATCTGATATTTAATTATACATATAGAATAAACTGGGTTTTCTGTCTATCTATATTATTTTATTTTATTTTTAAGACAGGGTCTAACGCCTTCCCAGGTGGGAGTGCAGTGGTGGGATCTCAACTCACTGCAGCTTCACCTGGGCTCAAGTGATCCTCCTGCCTCAGCCTCCTGAGTAGCTGGGACTGTAGGTGCACACCACCGTGCCTAGCTAGTTTTTTTGTATTTTTCGTAGAGATGAGTTGTCACTGTGTTGTGTAGCCTGGTTTGGAACTCATGAGGTCAAGTGATCTGCCTGCCTCGCCTCCCAAATTGCTGGGACTTACAGGTGTGAGCCACTGCACCTGGTCTGTTTTATTTTATTTTTATTACTATTTTTTTGAGATGGAGTCTCGCTCTGTTGCCCAGACGGAGTGTGGTGGTGCGATCTCTACCCACTGCAAACTCCGCCTCCCAGGTTCAAGTGATTCTCCTGCCTCAGCCTCCTAAGTAGCTGGAATTACAGGTGCCTGGCACCATGCCCAGCTAATTTTTTTTTTTAGTAGAGATGGGATTTCACCATGTCGACCAATCTGGTCTCGAACTCCTGACCTTAAGTGATGCACCCGCCTCGGCCTCCCAATGTGCTGGGATTACAGGTGTGAGCTAATGGGCCCAGCCTATTTTTTATTTATTTATTCATTCATTCATTCTAGATCTGGGTTCTCACTGTGTTGCCCAGGCTGGCCTGGAACTCCTGCACTCAAGCCGTCCTCCCACCTTAGCCTTCCAAGTAGCTGAGCTTATAGATAGGAGCTACCATACCTTGTACTTCACTAAGGTTTTTAATTTAGTTTATCAATATTAAAAAATATGGACACATTTTTAATATTTAATGAGAAGTAGTAGAAAAATTGAATTCACTTTAAGGCTTACTTTTCTGTCTTTTTCTCCCAGAGAGTATATTTGTAGAAAAGCTTACCCAAATTTTGCTTAGTTTCAGGGATAATTTCATATAATAAATTTGTGAATTATTTTATTTTTATGGCTTATATCAGGCACATACATGAATATTTGTATATTAAGGAGGTATGATGGTAGAATGTACCAAAAT
>NW_012113141.1:7084096-7086495 GCF_000951035.1 Colobus angolensis palliatus | reverse complement strand
TTTTGTGACGGAGTCTCGCTCTGTAGCCAGGCTGGAGTGCAGTGGTGCGATCTCGGCTCACTGCAACCTCCACTTCCCAGGCTCAAGTGCTTCTCCTTCCTTAGCCTCCTGAGTAGCTGGGATTATAGATGCCTGCCACCACGCCCAGCTAATTTTTGTATTTTTAGTAGAGATGGGGTTTCACCGTGTTGGCCAGGATGGTCTCGATCTCCTGACCTCGTGATCCGCCCATCTCTGCCTCCCAAAGTGGTGGGATTACAGACAGGAGCCATTGTGCCCGGCAATTTTTGTATTTTAAGTAACAACAGGGTTTCACCATGTTGGCCAAGCTGATTTTGAACTCCTGACCTCAAGTAATTCGCCCACCTCGGCCTCCCAAAGTGCTGGGATCACAGGCGTGAGCCCCGCCCACCTCGGCCTCCCAAAGTGCTGGGATCACAGGCGTGAGCCACCGCACCCGGCCTCGTGGTAAAGTTTATATAGAAAAATGCATTCTCTGTGGAAACAGAACTTATTTGTGTGCCATTGTTTCATTTCTGACCTGGGCTCAGCTTTTATTTCTCTGTGCAGATCCGTTTCCTTTGGTGGTACATCCTGTCTTGGATGTTGACCCCAGTCAGAGCTGTATAGTGCCAAAATAAGATAAGTTCTTTGGTTCTTTTTTGCCATTTCTTTCAACTCCTTATTTATCTTTACTCATAGTCATTGAAGATCAGAAGGGTATTTATGAACAGATGGGAATTCTGTGTGTTTCTTCAGTGTTAGGGGAACACCAGGGAGAGGCAATATCATTTTAGTATTGGATTTTCACCTTTCCTGATGCCCCCTAGGTCTAAGGAAGCATCAAGCTTATTTTACAGACTTGATATAAGAAACTTCATAATTACCAAATTAAGCTTTAGATACCTCAGTGTTTTAGAGTACTTACTGATATCTATAATACATATTCCTTGGGCCTATGCCTTTCCATATAAATTTTACTTATTTTTTGAGACAAAAGTCTCACTCGGCCCTCCCTGCTGGAGTGCAGTGCCGCAATCTTGGCTCACTGCCACCTCCACCTCCCAGGTTCAAGCGATCCTTCCACCTCAGCCTCCTGTGTAGCTGGGACTACAGACACACGCTAGCATGCCCTGCTAATTTTTTATATTTTCAGTAGAGACTGGGTTTCATCATGTTTGCTAGGCTGGTCTCGAACTCCTGGGCTCAAATGATCCGCCTGCCTCGGCCTTCCAAAGTTCTGGGATTACAGGCATGAGCCACCAAGCCTGGCCAAATTACTCAATATTTTTGAACCTCACTTCCCTTATCTGTGAGATTAGGATAATAATAACCGACCTGAACAAATTAAATGAAGTGATAGATGTCAGTTCTTAGCACAGTAGCCATAATGTTATAGAGACTCTAAATTTCAGTTTTCTTTTTCCCTTCCTTGAACTGTTTTAAGTTTTAAAAGATAGTGATTATAAAATTACTTTGTAAGTGTATACAGTTATTTCAAATATTGTTCATGTTTGTGTTAAAAACAGTCAAACTCATTTTGGTTATGTTGGTATTATAAGAGGGAAACGTAGGGAAATGAGACAATGGAGAAAGTCTGAATAACTGTTTCTTTTTGTTTGTTTGTTTGTTTGATGTTTTTGAGATGGAATCTCGCTCTATTGCCCAGGCTGGAATGCAGTGGCATGAACTCGGCTCACTGCAACCTCTGCCTCCTGGGTTCAAGTGATTCTTCTGCCTCAGCCCCTGGAGTAGCCGGGACTACAGGCATGCGCCACCACGTCCGACTAATTTTTGTATTTTTGGTAGAGACAGGGTTTCACCATATTGCCCAGGCTGGTCTTGAACTCCTGACTTCGTGATCCACCCGCCTCGGCCTCCCAAAGTGCTGGGATTACAGGTGTGAGCCACTGCACCCGGCCAAGTCTGAATAACTTTTGTTGAGCAATACCATGTGGCAGGAGCTAGGCTTAACACTTCACACACAGCAACTCATTTAATTCTTACCACTCAGTTAAGCACATTTCTTCCTCTGAAGGATTACTTCTTAGTTTTTTTTTTTTTTATTTGGTTGTTTGTTTTTTTTGAGACAGAGTCTCACTCTGTCGCCTAGGCTGGAGTGCAGTGGCCTGATCTCAGCTCACTGCAAGCTCCGCCTCCAGGGTTTACGCCATTCTCCTGCCTCAGCCTCCTGAGTAGCTGGGACTACAGGAGCCCGCCACCTCGCCCTGCTAGTTTTTTGTATTTTTTTAGTAGAGACGGGGTAGAGACGGGGTTTCACCGTGTTCGCCAGGATGGTCTCGATCTCCTGACCTCGTGATTCGCCCGTCTCAGCCTCCCAAAGTGCTGGGATTACAGGCACCCGCCACCTCGCCCAGCTAGTTTTTTGTATTTTTTAA
>NW_012113141.1:7075589-7080716 GCF_000951035.1 Colobus angolensis palliatus | reverse complement strand
CAATCAGCACTCTGTGTCTAGCTAAAGGATTGTAAATGCACCAATCAACACTCTGTAAAAATGCACCAATCAGCACTCTGTGTCTAGCTAAAGGATTGTAAATACATCAACACTCTGTAAAAATGGACCAATCAGCACCCTGTAAAATGGACCAATCAGCAGGATGTGGGCAGAGACAAATAAGGGAATAAAAGCTGGCCACCCTAGCCAGCAGTGGCAACCCACTTGGGTCACCTTCCATGCTGTGGAAGCTTTGTTCTTTCACTCTTCACAATAAATCTTGCTGCTGCTCACTCTTTGGGTCCGTGCCACCTTTAAGAGCTATAACACCGTGAAGATCTGTGGCTTCATTCTTGAAGTCAGTGAGACCAGGAACCCACTGGAAGGAACCAACTCTGGACACACCAGCTACTTCAGAGGCTGAGGCAGGAGAATGGCATGAACCAAGGAGGCGGAGCTTGCAGTGAGCCAACATCCCACCACTGCACTGTAGTCTGGGCAACAGTGTGAGACTCTATCTCAAAAAAAAAAAAAAAAAAAATTTGTGGAGCTGGAGTCTTAACTATGTTGCCCAGCCTTGTCTCAAACTCCTGAGATCAAGCAATCCTCCTGCCTCAGCCTCCCAAAATGCTGGGTTTACCGGTGTGAGCCAATGTGCCTGGCGAGTTAGCTCTTTGAGAGCATACTTTCAATTCTTTTAGATATGTAACCAGAAGTAGAATTGCTGGATCATATGTAATTTTATTTTAATTTTGAAGAACTAGCATACTATTTTTCATACTGGCTGTTTACCATTTCACAGTCTTACCATTGTGCACAAGGGTACCAATTTCTCCACGTCCTTGCCAACACTGTTTTTTTTTGTTTTGTGTGTGTGTGTGTTTTTTGAGATGGAGTCTTGCTCTGTTGCCCAGGCTGCAGTCAGTGGTGTGATCTCGGCTCACTGCAACCTCCGCTTCCTGGGTTCAAGCGATTCTCCTACCTCAGCCTCCCAAGTAGCTGGTACTACCGGTGTGCAACACCACACCTGGCTAATTTTTGTATTTTCAGTACAGACGGGGTTTCACCACATTGGCCAGGCTGGTCTCGAACTCCTGACCTCATGATCTTCCCCCCTTGGCCTTCCAAAGTGCTGGGATTATAGGCGTGAGCCACTGTGCCTGGCCACCGTTTTTTTTTTAATAGTAGCCGTCCTAATAAGTGTGAGGTGATATCTCACTGTGGTTTTATTTTCCCTCATGATTAGTGATCTTGAGTGTCTTTTCCTGTGTTCATTGGCCATTGGTGTATCTTCTTTGGAGAAATGTCTGTTCAAGTTCTTTGTTTATTTTATAATTGTGTATTGTTGTTGTTGTTGAGTTGTAGGAGTTTTTTTGTTGTTTTTGTTTTTGAGACAGGGTCTCACTCTGTCACCCAGGCTGCAGTTGAGTGGCATGATCTCGACTCACTGCCACCTCTGCCTCCCAGGTTCCAGTGATTCTCCTACCTCAGTTTCCCAAGTAGCTGGCATTACAGGTGTACACCACCACGCCCGATGAATTTTTTTGCATTTTTAGTAGAGACCAGGGCTTAGTAGAGACAGGTTTAGTAGAGATGGGGTTTCGCCATGTTGGCCAAGCTGGTCTCAAACTCCTGGCCTCAAATGATCTGTCCACCTTGGCCACCCAAAGTGCTGGCATTACAGGTGTGAGCCACCACACATGGCAGGAGTTCTTTATATATTGTGGATATTAACTCCTTATCAGAGTAATGATTTACAAATATCTTCTCCCATCTCATGAGTTGTCCTCTCTCTTTTCCTTTGATTCACAGTTCTGGTTTTTAAAAATTTTATTATATATTTTGTAAGACATTTAAAAGAATAATACAGTAAATGTTTTTATGACCACTATCAAGCAAATCAAATATTAGTAGATTAGTTTGCTCCCGAGTTTCCCTTTATTGATTACAAGTCCCTCACCAAAGGTAACCACTAATGAATTTGATTTTTCTCTGACTAGTTTATAGTCCTTAGACAGCCTGTTAGTGTATTAGAAGCTTGTCATGACTGAAGTAAAAATTCTGCAAAGATCCTGGGGAAGGCTAAGGTGGGATGAGTTCTTTCTTAAATTTTTGTGATGCTGTTGTCCAAAGCCCAGTTCAGCACCCTATCAGGGATACTTGCACATAATAGGTATACAGAAATGTTTGTTGAATGACTATTTGGGACCCATGTACTTGTGATTGAAGATATTTTGTACCACTATTATACTATTTTCTCTCTCTCTCTTTTTTTTTTTGAGACGGAGTCTCGGAGTCTCGCTCTGTCACCCAGGCTGGAGTGCAGTGGCCGGAACTCAGCTCCCTGCAAGCTCCGCCTCCCGGGTTCATGCCATTCTCCTGCCTCAGCCTCCCGAGTAGCTGGACTACAGGTGCCCACCACCACACCTGGCTAATTTTGTATTTTTAGTAGAGACGGGTTTCACAGTGTTAGCCAGAATGGTCTCGATCTCCTGACCTCATGATCCACCTACCTTGGCCTCCCAAAGTGATGGGATTACAGGTGTGAGCCACCATGCCTGGCTATTATACTATTTTGATATGAAGTGAAGTTTACATATCTCTGTGTTAGGATTACTGTATACCAATAAATAGACTGCTATGGCAGAGTAAATGTTTTCTTAGAGGTAGTAAAACTGAGGGAAAACCTGAGCTGGGAACATTTTAGCTCTAAATACATACAGTACATTTAGCTGCCTTGGTTAATTTAACTTTTAGACAGGGCAAATGGAATAAGGCAAGGTTGAGGTGCTACGTTTTTGATTCAGAAAAATGACTGTAAGTTTTGAAAGAAGGCATGATTCTGGTAAGATCTGACTATGGACAAGGGGCTGTTGAAATAAACTGCAGTGTTTCCAGGGCAGTGGTGAAGGACTTGACCTCCATTATAGCTGAAAATGAAGTCCTTCTATAACGAAGCCATAGTAGCAGCAGCAGCAGCTGTTGACACTGCCACCTGCGTTCAGTGGCTGTGTGAGGTGGCTAGACCAGGAAGTGATTCCATGGCACTAGGCATGTATAACGAAGGACTTTGGCTCTGGCAGAGTGGTTGTACAGGTTGTGGGTGTCACTTTAAACATACGAAGATCTGCTTGCTGGAGGAGGGGCAGCTTCTTGAGGATCAGGTGTGCAACTGAAAGGGATGAGCTCATCCTTCTAACCAGACCTGCTCTAAACGCTGACTGAATGTTTTCCTAATTGCAAGTCCTGCAGCTGGGAGAAGCAGGAAATGATTGACGCTTCAGGCGCTTGGTGAGTAGTAAAAAAAAAAAAAAAAAAAGAAAGAAAGGAAAAAGTAAAAAAGGCATTTTGGGGAAGCTTTTGAAATGTGTGTGTGAGTATCAGGTTGAAGGTGACATACACACACATAATCTTTCTCTAAGTTGAGGATTGCAGTAAAGTGTATGGTGGTGTTGAGGAAAGCAAAGCTTTGGTGGTTCTAACTTTATTCTACTACTTATTTTTGAGGTGACTTTTCATGACTTAACAATTTTGTTTCCTACACTGTCTTGACTGGTTTCATTTCTCTAGGAAATAAGAATCCCGGGAGCTCCTTTTTTATTTTCAAGGATCTTCATGGCTTGTTTTGGAACTTTTATTGATGAAACGTATCCCACATTTGAAGACTTCTGTGTTGGATTTCAGAGCTCCTATACATGATCCTGTTTTGTTTTAATTTACCCAAACTTTCCTATTCACTTTAGGTAAAGTTCTTAAAAATGAAATTGGTTTAGAAAAGAAATATCAATTGTTTATCATTTATTTATTTGTAACCTTTATTTTAGGTTCCAGGGTACATGTGTAGGTTTGCTATATAGGTAAACTACATGTTACAGGGGTTTGATGTACAAATTATTTCATCATCCAGGTAATAAGCATAGTACCTGATAGGTAGTGTTTTTTTTTTTTTTTTTTTTTTTTTTTTGAGACATCCTCACTTTGCTGCCCAGGCTGGAGTACGGTGGGGTGATCTTGGCTCACTGCAACCTCTGTCTCCTGGGTTCAAGCAGTTCTTCTACCTCAACCTGCTGAGTGGCTGGAATTACAGTCCTGTACCACCACGCCCGGCTAATTTTTGTATTTTTAGTAAAGACGGGGTTTCACCATGTTGGCTAGGCTGGTCTTGAGCTCCTGATGTTGGGTGATCCACCCGTCTTGGCCTCCAAAAACGCTGGGATTACAGGTGTGTGCCACTATACCTGGCCACCCTGTTTCATCTCCAAATCCATTAAACTGAGACTAAATCCATTAAACAAGCCCCCCATTCCTCCTTCCCCAAAGTGCCTAGCCACCACCATCCAACTTTCTGTTTCAGTGAATTTGACTATTCTTCATGCCTCATATAATGGAGTCATTGAGTATTTGTCCTTTTGTGACTGGCTTATTTCACTTAGTATAATGTCCTCAAGTTCATCTGTGTTGTAGCATGTGTCAGATTTTCCTTCCTTTTTAAGGCTGAATCAGTTATATGTATGTACCACATTTGCTTACCCGTTCTCTTAGGTGGCTCCTACCTGTTGTCTATTGTGAATAATGCTGCTATGAACATGGGTATATAGTTATCTCTTTATTTATTTTTTGAGACAGAATCTTGCTCTGTTGCCCAGGCTGGAATGCAGTGGCATAATCATGACTCACTGCAGTCTCGATCATCTGGGCCCAAGTGGTCCTCTCACCTCAGCTTCCCAAGTAGCTGGGACTACAGGCACATGCCACCACATCCAACTAATTAAAAAAAAATTGGCCAGGTGTAGTGGCTCACACCTATAATCCCAGCACTTTGGGAGGCCAAGGTGGGTGGATCATGAGGTCAGGAGATCGAGACCATCCTGGCTAACACGGTGAAACCCCATCTCTACTAAAAATACAAAAAATTAGCCAGGCGTAGTGGTGGGCGCCTGTAGTCCCAGTGAGTTGTGAAGCCAGCTGGACCTCCTGGGTCGAGTGGGGACTTGGAGAACTTTTCTGTCTAGCTAGAGGATTGTAAACACAGCAATCAGCACTCTGTGTCTAGCTAAAGGATTGTAAATGCACCAATCAACACTCTGTAAAAATGCACCAATCAGCACTCTGTGTCTAGCTAAAGGA
>NW_012113141.1:7051595-7069343 GCF_000951035.1 Colobus angolensis palliatus | reverse complement strand
GCCTGTAGTCCCAGCTACTCGGGAGGCTGAGACAGGAGAATGGCGTAAACCCGGGAGGTGGAGCTTGCAGTGAGCTGAGATCCGGCCACTGCACTCCAGCCTAGGCGACAGAGTGAGACTCGGTCTCAAAAAAAAAAAAAAAAAGATGGAGTTTCACTCCAGTCACCCAGGCTGGAGTGCAGTGGCGCGATCCCAGCTTACTGCAACCTCCACCCCCCAGGTTCAAGCGATTCTCCTGCCTCAGCCTGCTGAGTAGCTGAGATTACAGGCAGCCGCCACCACACCCAGCTAATTTTTGTATTTTTGTTAGAGACGGGGTTTCACCATGTTGGCCAGGCTGGTCTCGAACTCCTAACCTCAGGTGATCCGCCTGCCTCAGCCTCCCAAAGTGCTGGCATTGTAGGCATGAGTCACCGCGCCCGGCCCCTGATAGGTAATTCTTTGATTCTCACCCTCCTCCCACCTTCTATCCTCAAGTAGGCCCCAATTGCTTATTATTTTGGATGGAACTTTTTATCTTGAGGTAATTCTAGATTTATACAGAGTTAAATAATGTTGATCTGATGTACCATTTACCTCATTTCCCCCAATGGCAATATCTTCCAAAATTACAGTACAATTTTACAACCGGGATATTGATGTTGATACAGTCAAGGTACCAAATATTTTCATCACCACAGGATCTACTGTGTTGTCCTTTTATAGCTACTCCCACTTCCCTTCCACCCCTATACCTTTCTTAACTCCTGTCAACCGCTAATCAAAAAATCAGTTTTTAACAGAGAAAATTTTACGTGCAATCCTGAGAAGTTCTATATTAAAGATACACATGGCCTTATGAAAAGAGCCCTTGGGCTAGACGTGGTGGCTCACAACTGTAATCCCAGCACTTGGGAGTCTGAGATGGGTGGATCACCTGAAGTCAGGAGTTCAAGGCAGCCTGACAAACATGGAGAAACCCCGTCTCTACTAAAAATACAAAATTACCCGGGCGTGGTGGCACATGCCTGTAATCCCAGCAACTCAGGAGGCTGAAACAAGAGAATTGCTTGAACCCAGGAGGCAGAGGTTGCAGTGAGCCATGATGGCGCCATTGCACCCAGCAAGGGCAAAAAGAGCGAAACTCTGTCTCAAAAAAAAAAAAAAGCCCAAAACTGCAGTTGATTTTGGTTCATTGTAGCTCTTTACCTTGGACAAATAATTTTAATTTCTCTGTGCTTCAGTTTTCTTATCTATACAATGGGATAGCGGTATATTAACCTATGTTGCAGGAGTTTTGAGAAATTGTAAAGCTCTTTCAAAAAATAAATATTATATAGATTATTATTAGCAGCAGGGATAATTGCTTTCAAACTAGAAAGTATATAGCAAGTTAAAAACTGGAAACTGTAGTGCAAGATGGTAATAGTGAATATTTTTAAATGAATTTAAGTCTTAAGGCTGAAATGAATTACATTTCAGGATGCTGAGTTAACTGGCTAATGATCTCAGAGCCACTGTTGTTAATCTTTGAAAAACCATAAAGACTAGAGAGGGACAAATGTCTTTTTTTTTTCTTTTTTTTTTGAGACGGAGTCTGGCTCTGTCGCCCAGGCTGGAGTACAGTGGCCGGATCTCAGCTCACTGCAAGCTCCGCCTCCCGGGTTTACTCCATTCTCCTGCCTCAGCCTCCCGAGTAGCTGGGACTACAGGCACCCGCCACCTCGCCTGGCTAGTTTTTTGTATTTTATAGTAGAAACGAGGTTTCACCATGTTAGCCAGGATGGTCTCGATCTCCTGACCTCGTGATCCGCCCATCTCGGCCTCCCAAAGTGCTGGGATTACAGGCTTGAGCCACCGCGCCCGGCCGAGACAAATGTCTTTATATCCAAAAAGAGGAAAGGAAAGTAGTTGTAAAACCATAGACGTGTAAAATTGTTAAATCTTGGGAAAATTCAATTATAAATGACTAAATATAATATGGAGTATTAAGGAGAAAGAAGAGTATGGGTTGATTGATCATAACAAATTACTTCTATTTCTATTTTTGGATTTCATTACTTCTATTTAGGATTAAGAGGTTTGTGGATAGGGGATTGTTCTACATATAGTGAGTCAGAATCCCATTAGTTTCACAGTTTTTCATGTGGCTGATAATGTAGTGATATAAATTTCATTGATTGGTTAAGTGTATATGTCAGACATTGAATAACTGTATCCACTGACCATCTTGATTTTACCGGGAAGGTCCCTGGTAGATTATTCTTATTTTTTCCATAGGCAGTCAGTCTGCATGGGTTATTTTATTTTTTTTGAGACGGAGTCTTGCTCTGTCACCCAGGCTGGAATGCAGTGGTGTGATCTCGGCTCGCTGCACCTCCACCTTCTGAGTTCCAACGATTCTCCTGCCTCAGCCTCCCAAGTAGCTGTGACTACAGGCACGTACCACCAAGCCCAGCTAATTTGTTTGTTTGAGACGGAGTCTCTGTCTGTCTCCAGGCTGGAGTGCAGTGGTGCTATCTTGGCTCACTGCAACCTCCGTCTCCTGGGTTCAAGCGATTCTCCTGCCTCAGCCTCCCAAGTAGCTGGGACTATGGACGTACACCGCCATGCCCAGCTAATTTGTTTTGTATTTTTAGTAGAGACGCGGTTTCCCCATGTTGGCCAGGATGGTCTCGATCTCCTGACCTCGTGATCCACTCGCCTCGGCCTCCCAAAGTGCTGGGATTACAGGTGTGAGCCACTGTGCCTGGCCGATTTTTTTATTTTTAGTAGAGACAGGGTTTCACCATATTGGCCAGGCTGGTCTCGAACTCCTGACCTTGTTGTGATAGGCCTTCTTGGCCTCCCAAAGTGCTGGGATTACAGGAGTGAGCCACTGTGCCTGGCCAAAAGTTTTAATTTTGATGAAGTACAATTTATGTATTTTTTTCTTTTGTCACTTGTGTGATGTCTTTGCCTAACCCAGGGTCATGAAGATTTATTTCTATGTTTTCTAATAAAAGTTTTTTTTGTTTTTTTTTTGAGACGGAGTCTCGCTCTGTCACCCAGGCTGGAGTGCAGTGGCCGGATCTCAGCTCACTGCAAGCTCCTCCTCCCGGGTTCACGCCATTCTCCTGCCTCAGCCTCCCGAGTAGTTGGGACTACAGGCGCCCACCACCTCGCCCGGCTAGTTTTTTTGTATTTTTTAGTAGAGACAGGGTTTCACCGTGTTCGCCAGGATGATCTCGATCTCCTGACCTCGTGATCCGCCCGTCTCGGCCTCCCAAAGTGCTGGGATTACAGGCTTGAGCCACCGCGCCCGGCCTGAAGCACAGTTTTACAAAGTACTGTTGTAACTAGTCATCTAACTTTAGAATACCTGAACATTTAAACTAAAACCCTATTTAAAAAAATAATAAACTGAAACCCTGTATATCACTCTCCCTCTTGACGTAGTTAGCAATCATGTACACAAAACATTTTCTTTCCATTTTTTCTTTTCTTTTCTTTTCTTTTTGAGACAGGGTCTTGCTCTGTGGCCCAGGCTGGAGTGCAGTGACACAATCACTGCTCACTGGGGCCTTGGGATCCTCCCACCTCAGCCTGGAGTAGCTGGGACCAGAGGTTCTTGCCACCATAGCAGGCTAATTAACTTTTTTTTTTTTTTTGTAAAGAAGGGTCCTCCCTATGTTGCCCGGGCTGGTCTCGAACTCCTGGGCTCAAATGATCCTCCCGCGTTGGCCTTCCAAAATGCTGGGATTACAGACATGAGCCCCTGCACCTGGCCTACAAAACCTTTTCTACAGGCAATTCTACACTCACCTAACACAAACTTGTAGTTACTCAATTTATTTTGAATGGAGAAGCCCAGTGGTTGATACAGGGTTCTCTTTCTATTTGGCACAGAACCTCTTGTGCAGTCTTGAAGAGGGAATAAGAAATGTCTGAAAATAACTTGTGCAAGGGAGAATGTGAGTATCATAGCAGAGTTTTATGGGAGGTGTTTTCTGAGGGGCCTCTGGAGAGATTACAATCTATTAGAGTGAGATTTCCCTGTGGATCACTTCCCTTACCTGGATGAGACATGAAAAGTAATGCTGTCTAGTTGTAATCAGGGTTGAAGCTCTGTAACTCTGTCCCAGTACTCTAGTTTTATTTTATTGGTTTCACAATGAATGTATACCTATATTTTAATGACTTAATTGAAGAGCTTGATCTTGATATTTGTATATCTTTATTTGCAGTCAGCACTTACCAGTAGAAATTTTGTGTTTCACACTTTGAAATGGCATTACTACCTCCTCCTCCACCTGGCACTAGGAGACCTGAGTTAGAATGCTAATGGTTAACAAGAAAAGCAACAGTTTTTTTTTTTTGTAGCACTTTCCCTGTGGCCAAAGAACTACTTCAATTTAATATACTGTATTGTTAAAATGTAAGAGCTTAATTAGTTTTGGACATTGCCCATGTTTGTTAAATTTTACCAATAAATCTTAATTATATCTTTTTTTTAGTGAACTCATGTATTTTCTCTCAACCTATAGAAATACAACAGACCTTCATATTTGGCAAGGATTCTACTGATGAGTTTTTTCATCAGTACGCTTATAAAACAACCTCTTTCTTTTTTTTTTTTGAGACGGAGTCTCGGAGTCTCGCTCTGTCGCCCGGGCTGGAGTGCAGTGGCCGGATCTCAGCTCACTGCAAGATCTGGCTCCCGGGTTTACCCCATTCTCCTGCCTCAGCCTCCCGAGTAGCTGGGACTACAGGCGCCAGCCACCTCGCCCGGCTAGCTTTTTGTATTTTTTAGTAGAGACGGGATTTCACCATGTTAGCCAGGATGGTCTCGAACTCCTGACCTCATGATCCGCCCGTCTTGGCCTCCCAAAGTGCTGGGATTACAGGCTTGAGCCACCGCCCCGGCCTAAAACAACCTCTTTCAATAAAACTGTTTTATAACCTCAGGTAATACATAGAAGGGTGTGTGTTGGTCCTCTGGGGCCTTTGTGCCCTGCCTGCAAATGCAAGTTCTCGGTTGACTGATCACATGTTTGGGGGTGGGACCCTGCCTGCTGTTTGTTCTTGGTGATATAACTAGGTCTCTTCCCCCAGAGAAGGGTGGAGATCTTTCCCTGTTGCGGACTTTGGGGTTGAGAACCTTTAGATCCCAAGCATTTTAAAATTGACTCAGTAGATTCCAGTGGTTCAGTTTAAATAATAATTTTCTTTAATAGTGTGGCTCGTTTAAAACAGTTGGAAGAGTTTTGCCTATTAAAATGATTTGATTTAATTTAAGCCCAGTCTTAGAATTCTGAATTAGGGATTCCAACAATAACATTGTTTTAATTATTCTGTAAACAACTACAAAAATGTTGTCTTCTCGTGCTTCTTTGGACTGCAGTGCAAAGGACTGTTTTTGGGGGGACCAGCCCTTCTTTGGAAGCAGCAGCCATCCTGCAAACCTTATTGTTTGATGACCTTTGCCATCAGGAATGCCCCAGGAAACAGCTTCATAATTGTTTTTCTTAAGCCTCAAGTGAAGTTTGTGATATGTCCTTTCAAGTTACTTTTGGTTAGTTTCTTAAGTTTACTTTGTTTTTAATTGGAAGCTCCACCTTTTTAACTTTGTCATGAATTGTCAGTGCTGAGTTCCTGGTAGTTGGTAAAAAGAATTGCCTTCTCTCTGATAGCCTGTTCTGCAGGAAGTCCTTGTGGTTCAGATTCACAGTTTCTCATTGTTGCTGGCTACAGTTGTCTCCTCCCTCCTACCCTTCCCTCCCCACAGCTCTAGCTATTCCCTTATCCCTCCCCATTCTTGTATCACTTGCCCCACAGATACCCTCGTGATTAGAGGTCTTTTGCTGGAGGTTGACTGTGCTGTCTGGTAAGTATTGTAGTTGTTGTGGTAAAAACCGATAGATGGAAGATTGCAGGAACTGATTAATTTTTGAGAAGTTTTCTTTCTTTAAAAAAAAATTCCCAAGCACTGATTAATAAACTATTTCTTTAAACAGCAGTAGTTTAAACTTTGAAATTGAAATTTTAGGACTCTCTCAACTTTCAAGAGGCATCTTGCAAGCTGTTGTTTCTGCTCTTTCTCCCTCCTCCCTGTTTCAATTATTACATTTTGGAGATTTCATTTTTTTTCCCAAAAAAAATCGTAGATTTTCTTGAGTTCCTTAGAATTAAAGGCAAGAGTTGTGGGTTTAGTATTTTAAACTTCCTTCAAACAGAAGAAGGTTATTTGTGATTTCTTTATACCTATTTTCAGTATTAACATACTGGTTAAAGTAATAATGAAGAAAAGAGCCTATTTTGTGGCTAAATTGGAAAGTAGCTGAATGATTCTTTTTTCCTATCAGCATAATAGTGTTGGCAAAATCCACTAAGATTTTGGCAATATGTTGTCAATTCTGGGAAATGGTTTGCCAAGCACTTCAGGATAACAGATGCTTCTGGGAATTATTTCTGGGAAGTTAGATAGATTTGTTCATTAGCACCTGCTTCTTTGAGGCATGAGGCCTATAATCCTTTTGAAAGTAAAATATTTAATATTTGATCTTTAGATTGAGTCAAATATCACTTTCATAATGGGTTATTTCCTTGTGTTTTATGTTTTGAGCTTCTAAGAATATTTGTGTATTAAAAAAAAATTTTGGATAATGGATGGTTGATACTTTGGTATTTCAAGCAGTTATAAGTGATGAGCTTTGGAGTCTCCCAAACTACAGGTAGTTAGAAGTCATCTTTATGGTAGATGATGTGAGAGGAAACTTGTTTCTTGGATTTCATTGCTGTTCAATTGAGGCACTTATTCAAATGATGGTTGTATTCGTACAGTAATGATTTCCTGAGCTCCTAATATGAGGTAAGTGCTGGGTCCTTGCTAAGTGCTTTGCATTTACTTCTAATTTCCAGTACAACCTGGCCAGGTAGTAGTATTGTCCCTCTAGAAAGCGGCTATACATAGGTAGAAAGAACATGGGTTTTCTTTCCTGCAAAATGAGAAAAATAATCACTATTTGGCAGGTTAATTGTGAAAATTAGAGGATATACCATGTGTCCAGTGCCTAGCGCAGTACCAAACATGTAGTTTGTATTCACTAAGTGGGCTACCATTATTATAATTTTACAACTGATGAAAGAGGATAAGTAATCTGCTGAAGATCACTCATTTGTAAGTGGTAGAGCTAGGATGTGAACTGGCTCAAAGTGTGAAGTCTGGTAGCATGTTTTCATTTGAGTATTGTAAAGGCTGTTAGAGTAGATTTCAGTGGATTCCTTCTCATCCCTTCACCTCCTGCCCCTACAGAGGAAAGCTTCTTTATAGATGTTCTCCTTTGTTTGGTATCCTCTGTCGCCCTCCCAGTCATGTGCTTGCTCTCTCACACTGGAGTTGCTTGTGCCATTCAGTACCAGTGTTCTCCCCATAGAAATGAGTCAAGCCAGTGCTGTCAGTTTGCTTCCCCTCCTTTTTTCCTCTTGTTGATAGCACTGTCATACTTTCGTTATTGTTTGTACTGAAATAATTTGAGTATGAGTATATTTATAATGATTAATAAATAATGCATTGATGGAATCAAGTATTTAAATTTTTTTAGTGATTTAAAAAATTCAGGATAAAAATCTCTGGTTCTAAATGATTGAATCAGAAGGTTATTATATAGGACAACATTCTGGAACTCATTGTTTTACTATCCAGGGGCCTAATAAATTGCTATTGATTTTCATTTCTTTAACCACTGCTGTTACTAGTTTGCTGCTATTGGCAGTAGGGTTTAGAAAGAACATTTCGTTTGTCCTACTGACCAGAAAATAGAGTATCTTTCTTCTGTAGACCTTTTGGAAGCACAAGGTATGATTTAGGTGCAATATGATTTAGGCAGGAGATTCAGGGACAAGCTAAAGAGCTGTTTGGTTATTCCTGTAACTGAGTTATCTCTAAGCAGAAAAATGTGAGTTTGATCGGTCTCATGAAACTTAGTTCTTCATTTATTTGTTTAACAAGGAACGAGCATTTGTTGAGTGTAAGGCAATGTAACTTTCTACATTGTATTCTAATAAAATATTGATATACTGGTTACATGTTGATTCATGATGTTCCTGGGAGGGAGAGAGAAGTCCCAGTTGGTGTGGAGAGGTATTTAAAAAGACAATCCTTTGGGAAATGAATTAATGTAAATGACTGCTCCTTCCTGATGATGTATGACTATTAGTAGTTCCTATCACTATAAGTAGCCAGTGGTATGACTTCTTCAAACAGGTTTGCTGAGTGGAAAAGATTGCTACTATTAGGTAGGACTGGGAAGATGGGAGTAGAGAAGGGAGGAGCATTCCTTGATTGAGAAAAACTAAAAACAAAAAAACTGGGCATGTGCACAGAACAAATTTTTTGTATATGTTTTAAGAGTACTGGTAGATGAGGTTGGAAATGTGCAGGGGATAAGATTGTGGAAGGCCATTCAAAGACAGAGTTTTGGCTGTGTTTTCTCGCTGAAGTTTTCTGAGCTAATCGAGATTCATCAGTTTGCTTTTGCAATATTGTATAGACGGGATTAGAGGGGAAAGAATAGTTAGAAAGTTTTTGCAGTAGTCTAGGTAAATTGTATTGAGAATGCACTGTTTTTAGAATACATTTTTCCCAGGCCGGGTGCTGTGACTCACGCCTGTAATCCCAGCACTTTGGGAGGCTGAGGTGGGCGGATAGCTTGAGGTCAGGAGTTTGAGACCAGCCTGGCCAACATTGTGAAACCCCGTCTTTACTAAAAATACAAAATTTGGCGGGGCGTGGTGGCACACGCCTGTAATCCCAGCTATTCTGGAGGCTGAGGCAGGAGAATTGCTTGAGCCTGCGAGGCGGAGGTTGCAGTGAGCCAAGATCACGCCACTGTACTCCAGCCTGGGTGACAGTGAGACTCCAACTCAAAAACAAAAACAAAAACAAAAACCAACAACAAAAAAAGATACATTTAATAAAGAAAAAAATAAAGGATACATTTTTTTCCTCATTTTTATATGGCCTTGGGATTTATGCTATCAATTATACTTTAATCTCCTGAAATTTTTATAGTAGTTTGTGTGTATGTGTTTGCCTGTTAGAGAGAAAGGGAGATGGGGGAGAGAGAATGCATATAGGGGATGGTCAGTAATCATAATCACAGTTACTCTTTATGGAATTCCTGTTTTGTACCTCACCCTAAGTATTCTGCATACATTATTTTATTGCATCCTTTCAGCAAATCACATTTATTATAGGTAGTAAATGTCCTGAATGTGATGGAGCTAGGATTGGGATGTAGATTCATCTTATTCTTCATCATCGTTATCCTCATCATAATCATCATCAACACATTTATTCCACACTTACCACATATTAGGCACTGGGCTAATTATACATATCTGCATTATTTTATTTAATTCTTAAAACAATCCTATGAGACAGGTCATTTTTCTCTGATGAAGTACCTAAGAGTTAGTTCAATGACTTGGTCAATATGACACAACTGTTAGGTGATAGAGCCAAGACCTGTTCTATTCCACTAACTCTGTGTCCCCACATTGTATAATTCACATAATGTTCTCTAGGAATGGGACCCTTTGGATCTCCACTATAAGCATGTTACCTCCCGAGGTTCTGCAATATTGGCCCTGCAGAAGGTACACTTTTTTTTTTTTTTTTATACTGAAGTCTCACTTTGTCGCCCAGGCTGGAGTGCAGTGGCGCGATCTCGGTTCACTGCATGCTCTACCTCCCAGGTTCACGCCATTCTCCTGCCTCAGCCTCCCGGGTAGCTGGGACCACAGGCACTCGCCACCACGCCCGGCTAATTTTTTTTGTGTATTTTAGTAGAGATGGGGTTTCACTGTGTTAGCCAGAATGGTCTTGATCTCCTGACCTTGTGATCCACCTGCCTTGGCCTTCCAAAGTGCTGGGATTACAGGCGTGAGCCACTGTGCCCGGCCTGCAGAGGGTACACTTTTAACCACTATGTTCTTTCTACTACCATGCTGCCTCTCTTAGAAGTCAGTAAATTATACAACTCTGGATCATTATAAGGAAGGGCTAAGTAACCTGCAGCTGTCATTTCTTAGTTCTTACAATTTGTCAGTTATAACAAAGTGAAACATGCCTTTTTATTTTCTTTCCAACTACTTTTTAACAAGTTTTAGACAAATTTGTTATACATGACAGTTACCTAAGTTCTCGTGTAGTAAAAATAAGACTTTTTGTCCTTTATCAGCATACAGTTCTTCTGTTGTACATGATGTAATAGTTTGAAGCTGCCAAAGTCCAGCCCTCAGGAAATTGTTTGAGTTGAGTAACTATTCGCTGGGGAGTTTAAGATAACCAGCCCATAAATCAACAAATAGCTTGGCCCTTTTGATGGTTGTAGATGCTTATCTCTTTCTATTGTCAAGCTTGAATCAGAAGCCAGTATTGTTTCCATTGATACAGTCACTATTAGAAGAAGTTGTCAGCAGTATCTCAAGCTAGATATGGCCATTTTGTTGGTTCTTTTCTTTAAGGAGAGTCAGAATTTATCAGGATGTTAGAATTGGTTGTTCTAGGCTAGGTACCTTCAAACAAAAAGTTTTCTCTTTCAATGAAACTCTCAGTGATTCAATGCCTATTATATTCAACCTCTGTGTGGAATAAAAAAGATGCCCTTAAGATAAAATGTAGTCCAGGTATACAAATAACTGTAATATGAGGGAGAATGTGAGTATTGTAATCCAGACCCTCCCCATGCACTGAGAGCACAGAAGAGGATGAAATAAATTGGGAGATTGGAAAGGTGAGGTGAGAGAATGATCTGGGAAGGCTTTTCCTTGTAGGATAGTTATGATTTTCAGCAAGAATAAATGAAGAGGAAAGGCATTCCAGAGAGAGGCAATACTAGAGTCAAGACAATGAGAAAGTAGAGGACAGGGTATATTTGTTATACAGAAAGGAGTCTAGTGTACTTGGAGTGGAGGATGAATGAGAGGCACGTAATGATCAATGAAATGTCTGATCAGTGAGTGAATGAGTAGATGAAGCTGGAACTTGTGGTAAGGTCCGGTGATTCTCAAACTTTACGCTGGTGCCAGACATATTTAATTCCATCTTATAATTAGGAATTAATTTTTTTTTCTTTGAGATGGAGTGTTGCTCTAACACCAGGCTAGAGTATAGTAGCATGATCTTGGCTCAATGCAACCTCCGCCTCTCGGGTTCAAGATTATCCTGCCTCAGCCTCTTGGGACTACAGGCGCCTGCCACCACGCCCAGCTAATTTTTGTATTCTTAGTAGAGATGGGGTTTCACCATGTTGGCCAGGATGGTCTTGATCTCTTGACCTCGTGATCTGCCCATCTCAGCCTCCAAAATGCTGGGATTACAGGCGTGAGCCACTGTGCCTGGCCAGGAATTAATTTTATTGGCAGAATATGTGAACATCAAAAATATGCAGCATAAAAATCACAATCATGAACACGATTCAGTGATATGATTTGGATGTTTGTTCCCTCAAATCTAATGCTGAAATGTGATCCCCAATGTTGGGGCCTAGTGCAAGGTATTGGATCCTGGGGGTAGATCCCTCATGAATAGCTCAGTGATAACTAAATTCTCACTCAGTTAATTCATGCAAGATCTGGTTGTTGAAGAGAGTCTGAGACCTCCCCATTTTCTCTCTTGCCATGTGACACCTGGGCTTCCCTTTGCAGTCTGTCATGATTGTAAGCTCCCTGAGGCCTTGCCAGAACTGAGCAGATGCTGGTGCCATGCTTCCCATACAGAGTGCAGAACCATGAGCTGATTAAACTTCTTTATAAATTACCCAGCTTCGGGTATTTCTTTATAGCAATGCAAAAATGGCTTAACACAGTCAGTTAGGAAAAAAGGTGTTAAAATAGGTCCAATTGACTGCTTGATTTTTTTCCCCCCTTAATTTTGCTACTATTTGTTCAAGTTCTTGTATTGCTAGCAGTAGACTAAGTAGGTAAGAAAAAATTATGGGAGAGAAACTTGTGAAAAATCTATTAATTTTCTTTCCTGTGAATTAGAAAAATACCATTATTCTTTTCCAGCCAAAAGAATATCTCCCTCTAGGAGCCATTAAATATTTTGAAAAGGGGAGTGACATGGTGTGGAGTGTGTTTTAGGAGTCAGGTGGTAGTGACATGTAGGATTAGAGGACTGGCAGTGAGTCAGTAATGTGGTGCAGTGGTCTAGAGGTGGTGAGGATCTGAACCTTAGTAGCAGCAGCAGTGAGAATAGAATGAAAGGAAGTAGAGATCCACACTAGGCCCTCTTTCTAAAAAGGAAATAGTTACCAATTATTAACCAGCTTTTATATTGTTAGGATATTACAGGTCTCAATGGTTGGTTATCTCTGGTCTCGAGTCCCTTCACTCTATTTTTAGGGAAAATGTGTTTAAACCCCTATTTTAAGGAAGTGATAGTTTATAGATTATTTATAAATTATAGTTAATTTAGAAAATATAAAAAAGGAAAAAATCCATAATTTCATCATCCTAACAAGACCCCTATCATTTTACATTTACTTACCCTGATGTTGCAGTTTTAAACTTCTCTGTTAATTCATTCTGTGCACATTTAGCTCTGAGAAACAGGTTTCTGGACTAATAAAACAACCCATTAATTGCCATACTGTGATTTTTTTTTTTTTTTTTTTTTTTGAGACTAAGTCTCTCTCCGTTTCCAGGCTGGAGTTCAGTGGCATGATCTCGGCTCACTGCAACCTCCAACTCCCTGGTTCAAGCAATTCTCCTGCCTCAGCCTCTGAGTAGCTGGGATTATAGGCACATGCCACCATGCCCAGCTAATTTTTGTATTTTTAGCACAGATGGGGTTTCACTATGTTGGCCAGACTGGTCTCGAACTCCTGACCTCGTGATCTGCCCACCTCAGCCTCCCAAAGTGTTGGCATTACAGGCGTGAGCCACCGTGCCCGGCCACTTCTCTTCTTTTCCTGTAAATCTATCTTGGTTCACCTACCTTTAGACATATAGATATTTATTACCCAAATGCCTCAATCCCATTTGGGCCCAAAGTTCCATCTTCTTCAGTGAATTATTTGCATACTTTAAAATGTTTTTTATTTTGAATTTATAGAAAAGTTGCAAAAATAGTTACCTCTAATGATACCATCTTATATAACCATAATACATTTATCAGAACCAGGAATTAATAGTATTGGTACAACACTGTTAACTAAAGAGCTTTCCTGAATTTTACGTTTGCCTACCATTATTCTTTTTCCTTTTTTATTTTCAGTTTTTTAAAATTGTAACTTATTTTACTTTTTTATTTTTAGAGACGGGGTCTTGCTTTGTCACACTGGCTGGAGTGCAGTGGCACAGTCATAGCTCACTACAGGCTCAAATTCCCAGGCTCAAAAAGTCCTCCTGCCTCACCCTTCTGAGTAGCTGGGACTACAGGCAAGCATTAATTAGCCTGGCTAATTAAAAACAATTTTTTTTGGCCAGGTGCAGTGGCTCACACCTGTAATCCCAGCACTTTGGGAGGCCGAGGCGGGCAGATCACCTTAGGTCAGCAGTTCGAGACCAGCCTGGCCAACATGGTGAAACCCTGTCTCTACTAAAAATACAAAAATTAGCTGGGCTTGGTGGCAGGTGCCTGTAATCACAGCTACTCCAGAGGCTGAGGCAGGAGAATTGCTTGAACCTGGGAGACCGAGGTTGCAGTGAGCCAAGATCATGCCTTTGTACTCCCGCCTGGGCGACAAGAGTGAGACTTTGTTTCAGAAAAATTTTTTTTGTTTGTTTTGTAGAGACAGGGTCTCGCTGGCCATCTTGCACGGGCTGCATTGTTCTTTTTCTGTTCCAGGATCCTATCTAGAATCTCACATTGCATTTTAGGTGTTTTTCTTTGTTACTCTTCTGTATTCTGTAAAAGTTTCTCAGTCTTTGTTTTTTATAACCTTGACATTTTTGTAGAATATTGATCAATATCAATTTGAGGACTATTTGTCAAATATTCCTTAATTTGGATTTGTCTGATATTCTCTGATGATTGAACTGAGATTATAGTTTAGGCAAGAATGCCACAGAAATAATTTTGTGTCCTTTTCAGTACATCATATCATGGCATTCATGATGTCAATATGTATTATTACTGGTTATTTTGACCTTGATCACTTGGTTAAGGTAGTTTCTGCTGGGTTTCTCCATTGTGAAACTACTATGTTTTCCTTTGTAGTTAATAAATGCCTTAGTGGAGATACGTTGATACTATCGTTTTTATTAATGTCTTGGAGATCTCTACACGTCAAATTAGTAGTGTCTCCTTAAAGACTATTGAACTTTAGTTACTGTGAAATTAATTAGCTTAAAAAGTCCATCTCCTTGGCTGGGTGTGGTGGCTCACGCCTGTAATCTCAGCACTTTGGGAGGCCGAGGTGAGTGGATCACTTGAGGCCAGGAGTTCAAGACCAGCCTGGCCAACGTGGCGAAACCCCGTCTCTACTAAAAGTACAAAAAATAGCCGGGCATGGTGGCGCATACTTGTAATCCCAGCTACTTGGGGACTGAGGTGGGAGAATTGCTTGAACCTGGGAGGTGGAGGTGGCTGTTGCAGTGAGCCCAGATCACGCCACTGCACTCCAGCCTGGGTGACAGAGCGAGACTGTCTCAAAAAAAAAAAAAAAAAAAATCCATCTCCTTCGAAACTTCTCACACTTTACACCTGGTTTTATCAAAGGGTTCCCAGGCTTTGCAGGAACAAATTCTATCTAGTCTTCATTGGTTTCGGTTCAGTTCCAGCTCTGCTCATAATGAATCTCTTATGCTAATAACCTGTAGCTCTCTGGACCTCATTTACCCCACTGTCTCTTAGGGCGCCAGGCTCCTCCTGGCCCAGTGTCCTTCCAGGCCTCATCTCCCTTTATGCACAAGCCAGTTCCATTTGAATGACTGCTTTGGGTTTTTTCAGAAACAGAGGCTGAGAGAAGCTGACTTTGTTGGTGAAGAATACAGTGGGGGATAATTAGGGTGGCTGCAGCTGGAGCCTGATTTATTACTTTGGCCTGAGAAAAATGGTAGCACATTAAGCTGTACTGTGTATACTTGTGAAGGAATCATTCTCTGTATTTCACTAATACAGAGAAAGTGTTTTTTTCTAAAGGTCACCAGCTTCTAGAGGTATGCCTTTAATTCTGGCAGCCTTAATCTGTAATGATCTTTTCAATTTAGCCCTGTGGTCTGTGGAGTTACTTGCTGTGAGCACAAGAATCCAAAATCCAAATGTGGACCAAATATTATATTCAGATCTATTTAGTTCAAACAAATTTTATACAGTGAATAACATTGGTGTTTCTTTTATTAATAAAATGCAAAGTTATTAGTATTACTGAATTCAAAGTAGCTTTTTGAATTATGTATTTTCTCAAGTGACATACACTATAAAAGCCCAGTTTATGTAACGTGAATGAGGCAGACTTAGATTCTGTGACACTTGAAGCTTATACAATTCAGAGGGCCTCCTTTAAGGAAAATATTTTTTGAAACAGAAAATGAGATATTGGGCCTTGAGAATCTGGGCAAGAGAAAGAGCCCTGAAGCTTAAGTTTCATTAGTGGCTTGGTAAATCTGCCTTGGGGTGTGAGGCACTGCAAAAAGGTTGAGACCCACTGTTTTCCATCATATCATACGTGGAAAGGTTTTTGGCTTACCCACAGGAGGCTAGTGTTTTCAGATTGGGAACAGTGGGACATACAACTTAGTAACTGTGTTACACAGGGAAATAAGTAATAAGTAATAAGATGACATGCTTCCGTCCCAGTTTTGGCTTTTACTTTCCTAGAAGTTTACCTTGTTGCCCAGGCTTGCCTTGAACTCCAGACCTCAAGTGATCCACCAGCCTCGGCCTCCCATTCTCGGATTTTAGGCATGAGCCACCATGCCCAGCCCAATTTTTTATTTCTTTATGGTAAAATATCTAGGAGTAGGCAGCCATGTTTTGCTTGACAACAGGGATATGTTCTGAGAAATGTGTTGTTAGGTCGTTTTGTCACTGCGTGAATATCATTTAAAAGAATTTGCATAAACCTAGATGATATAGCCTACTACACACCTAGATTTTATGATATAGCCTACTGCTCCTATGCTACAAACCTGTATAGGATGTTACTGTACTAAATATAATAGGTGCCAGGCACGTTGGCTCACGCCTGTAATCCCAGCACTTTGGGAGGCCGAGGTGGGAGGGTCACCTGAGGTCAGGAGTTGGAGACCAGCCTGGTCAACATGATGGAACCCTGTCTCTACTAAATATAAAAATACAAAAAATAGCTGAGCATGGTGGTGCATGCCTGTAATCCCAGCTACTTGGGAGGCTGAGGTGGGAGAATTGCTTGAACCTAAGAGGCGGAGGCTGCAGTGAGCCAAGATTGCGCGACTGCACTCCAGCCTGGGCGACAGAGTGAGATTCTGCCTCAAAAAACAAAACAAAACAAACACACAAACTAGGTAGTGAGAGCCATACAGATAAAACTATAATTCCCCTCGTCACATGTCTTCAGTAAATGGCGTTGGAGAAGGATTACGTTGTTTAATGCTATATCTACAATTTAAGTGAAATGTTTTTGGTGTTAGTATTTCTCTGGACCACTTGTTACTGCCTCTCTTGTCTGGTCTTTATGCTGTCACTTCTAGTTGGTGACACACCTAAAACAGGTCTGAGGACTTACTGCTTTACCCTACATAATACTGCCATTCAGAGCCTGAGAATCTTTTCTCTGCTACTGTGTTTTTCTCCTTTTGCTCCCTGTACTCAGGAGTGTGTGTCATAGGGCAGGCCGAGTTTCATTAAGCTCCTAATGTGGATATTGGAAACCCCACCTGTGTGCCAAGTCCTTTTGGCTGTGAGCAAAGTGGAGGCTTGGTACTTGTCATTCCTTTGCAGCAGTTGAGCTGAAGGAATGCTGCATGGCTTGTTGGAAGTTGTTTGGTGGCCTTGAGTGGGGTGTGTATGAGGGTGTGTGTAGAGAGGTGAGGGTCTTATAGTCTGTGTGGGAGATATGGGTTCTTTTCTGGTGTCATGTTAATCATCAGGCAGTATTTATTGACTGCCTCCTTATGACTAGCACTGTAATAGGAGCTTTTGGAATAGAATAATAAAATATATAATTGAGTCATAGTTTAATAGTCAAACATTTCTAGCTCTGCCACTTACCAGCATTGAATTGGGCAAGTTAATGTCTTTAAGCCTCCCTTTACTTTTCTGTAAAATGGAACTATTAATAACTATCTGATAGGACTGTTGTGAATATTAAGTAAAGGACATAAGTATCGTGTTTAGCACATACCTGACTGTAGTTACTATTTCATTTCATGTAGTCATATTATGACAGATATGATATAAAACAGAGAGTAATAAAAATAGAGAATAATGTGACAGTACACTGTATAATCAAATACTTTAATTGTGACATGTAGATTATAAATAGTCTGGGAATTTACAGAAGGGAAAGAACAGTCTTATGCAACCATTTAATATTCCTGTACCTCAGTTTTTCCACTGGACATGCTGTAGACAATGCTAGGTGATCTCCCAGAGAGTGATTAAGATGTTAAAGCGTTTTTGCGTTTTTAGATGGTGCATATAATGGTGAGAAGGAAGGGAAAAGATTGAGGAATTGTTGATCCTGGCAAATTTAACACTTAACGTTTAAACATTTTTCCTTATGTAGATGGACATGGCAGCCTTATAGGAAAACTTAAAGTTGGAGATGTGTTGATTTCCTTCCAGGGAACATACTT
>NW_012113141.1:7042118-7051385 GCF_000951035.1 Colobus angolensis palliatus | reverse complement strand
CGTTTAAACATTTTTCCTTATGTAGATGGACATGGCAGCCTTATAGGAAAACTTAAAGTTGGAGATGTGTTGATTTCCTTCCAGGGAACATACTTGCTTTGGTATTACTCTCTGTTGCCTCACTGGCATTTTAATTAGTTGAAAACTAAAGTTGGTCAATGGATTGCCTCTGATTGTGACCCCTTGGATATAATCTGGAGATTAAGTGATTTGTAACCCAAATTATCTCTCTGATCCTCTGGCAAAAATGAAACAAACAAACAAACAGGGCAGGAGAAGATTTAGTTCTCTTGAACTGCATGTTAAGGACCTGTGGTTTACTCACCATCAGTGTTTCTCTGGATGGAATATCTTTACTCAGAACAGATCTTAGACTGCTAACATGGCCTTCCTACTTTTAAGCAGGTTTTCATAAGCATATTCATGGAAAACACCTTTTAAAAAGTGCTTTATTCACAATGTCCAAAAGAAACTGTTTCAGTTCCTAGTTGTTGTGTGCTTACTTGGTGATTTGTTTTGTGTTAGCCTGATACTGGAAAGTTTGTATTTGGTTTTTATTTCTATCCAGATCAACTTTCTTGTGTTTCAAGAAAATTGCAGATAATTTTCCCCTGAAAGTAAAGCTGTTCATACCTTTTTTCCATCTCTTTAGTTTGGGTCTCTCTCTCTCTCTCTCTTTTTTTTTCCTTTTTTTTTTTTTGGCATTGTTTGCCAAGGTTTCAAGTTTATAGCAAGAGGTGAGGCAACGTTGATCTTGGCAGAACAGTCCAAAGCCAGTAGAGTCATTAAGTGACGCAAGCTTTTGATTTTTTTTATTTCTGTTAAAGCTCTCTGACACAGCTGGCTATTCTAGTCCCAGAAGAAAGAGGAGAGACTTGCTGAAGATCTGGATGGGACAATAGAAGTTTGGGGCATATTAAAAAGAAGCAGCAAGAACATCAACAAAAACCTCAGATGATTCAAACAGGCTTCTTGGCTTTGTGGAACCTTTTGCAGTTGCTCAGAATTTGAGTTTTTGCTTCAGAGGATGATGAGACAAGGCAATAGAGGGTGAGGAGGGTTATGTTGGATTCTTGCTTATCTGTCTGCCTCTCCTTCCAGTTGGAAAAATCTTCAGTCCATAAGAAGCATCATCAACAAGCTTGAAGAACACATCTTACCCTGATCCTGGATGCTGCTGGAGCTGAGAATTACACCCACTTCACCAGGACTTTATTGAGGCTGTTCAAGAAAAATAGAAGGAAGCAATACTCAAGGATTTCTCTGTTTGCATTAGTCCTGTGCCATGTTACATTTTGGAGATTGTTTGGAACAAGTGAGGAAGGACTCTGTCATCTAGATCTAGGAGGATACCTGAGTCCCTTGAACTATGCAGATGATATTTGGAAGGTGGTAAACTCAAAATCTTCCAACATAAATTCACTAAATTCTAGATTCCCTTTCCTTTTAGAACTTTAGTAGACATAAATTCCTGCCAAAAAGGCACAAAACCTTCTCCATTTTTTTTTCAGGCTAAATGTGAACAATAATGTCTTGGAAGAGAAATTATTTTTCAGGGGGTCGTGGTAGTGTACAAGGGATGTTTGCACCTCGAAGCTCAACCTCCATAGCCCCCAGCAAAGGCCTCAGCAATGAGCCAGGGCAAAACAGCTGCTTCCTCAACAGTGCCCTGCAGGTAAGGGTAATTATTTTTGGTGAACTTTGACTTTTAATTGCTGATGCTGTATTTCTGGTAACTCTTTTTAAATGAAATTCTTGATAGTCTCTGTCTGAGGTTAGTAACCTGAGGTCATTTTTACATTTATCTGTGTGATCTTTGGCAAGTCACTTTATCTCTTTGAATCTCAATTACCTAATTTACAAAAAGAGGGATTAATAATAGTAAGAGAAAAAATAATAACTGTAACTACTATTATTTACATGCCTAAAGGGAGGTAAATGGGCCAGGTGATCTTTCAGATGGAGTCTTGCTGTGTTGCCTAGGCTGGAGTACAGTGGCGTGATCTTGGCTCACTGCAACCTCTGTCTCCCGGGTTCAAGCGATTCTCTTGCCTCAGCCTCCTCAGTAGCTGGGGCTATGGGTGCCCACCACCATGCCTGGCTAATTTGTGTATTTTTAGTAGAGATGGGGTTTCACCATATTTGTCAGGCTGGTCTCGAACCCCTGACGTTGTGATCCACCCGCCTTAGCCTCCCAAAGTGCTGGGATTACAGGCGTGAGCCACCGCGCCTGGCTCATCTTTCTATTTATCAACTTTTTTTCCTGAACAATCTCTACCGGTTCCTATTTTTCTTTTCTTTTCTTTTTTTTTTTTTGAGACAGAGTTTCATGCTATTGCCCAGGCTGGAGTATAGTGGCCCAATCATAGCTCACTGCAGCCTTGACCTCCAGGGCTCAGGTGATCCTCCTGCCTTAGCCTCCTGAGTAGCTGGGACCATGGGTGATCTCGGCGGTTCAAGCAATTCTCATGCCTCAGCCACCCAAGTAGGTGGAATTACAGCTGTGCATCACCACACCTGGCTAATTTGTGTATTTTTAGTAGAGACAGGGTTTTACCATGTTGGCCAGGCTGGTTTTGAACTCCTAGCCTCAAGTGATCCACCTGCCTCGGAGCCTCCCAAAGTGCTGGGATTACAAGCGTGAGCCACTGCGCCTGGCCTGTTTTCTGTTTTTCCTTTTGGGAGCAAGGTGTGTTATCCTAGTTGCTTTTCTCTAGTATAGAAGCAAAATTCTTTCCACAAGTCAAAGACTTTCAGGTATGTTAATCTTGTCTCTTAATATTCAGGCTTTTGGCCCACATATTGAATGGAGTCTAGTCTTTGTCCAGTTTATCTCCTCCCTTTGAGCTCTCCTGTTTTGGCTCATAACTGGTGTCTAGTCAGATACACTTGAATAGAGCTAGGGGAAAGTAAATTCCCTTAAGGTGATTATCTACCCTACATTTTCCCTTTCACTGTTGCTTGCTACTTGAGTGGTCTTAGAATCCCAAAGCTTTCTGTCTGTCTGCTTTGCCCAGTCATGCCCATAGCGTGTTAAGTTCATCCCCCTTGGCCTAACTTTCAAGTAATTACTTTCTCTTCTTTTCTGCTCTTCAGTGTAAAAGTAAATGAAATTTGCCACCCAAGATACACTTGGGTAAAATATTAGCTTGACTCCTCAGATGTTATGAGAAAATGGGTTGCTATGAGAGAAGACAAGATGTTTAGTATAAAGAACAATGGTCTTGGGCATTGGGAGGAGACCTGGGTTCTAGTTTTAGCCATTCTGTAGACTAGTCTTGTGACCTTGTACAGGTAATAGTGTCTGAGTTTCCTCATTCATAATAGAAGAATGTTGCCAAGCTTATCTAAGTAATAAAAGTTTCATGCTCTTTCTCAGTTTTTATTTATTTATTTTTGAGACGGAGTCTCGCTCTGTCGCCCAGGCTGGAGTGAGGTGGTGGGATCTCAGCTCACTGCCATCTCCGCCTCTTGGGTTCAAGTGATTCTCCTGCCTTAGCTTCCTGAATAGCTGGGATTACAGACCATCTGCCACCATGCGGGCTAATTTTTGTACATTTAGTAGAGACGGGGTTTCGCCATTTTGGCTGGGCTGGTCTTGAACTCCTGTCCTCAGGTAATATGCCCACCTCGGCCTCCCAAAGTGCTGGGCTTACAGGTGTGTGCCACGGCACCCAGCCTCTTTCTCAGTTTTTAAATTTTTATTTGAAAACAATAAAAAAAAAAATTATGTGCTGGCAACCCTATAAAAAAAAATTTAAGTGCTTTCCCTAATTATTACCACAAATTTCATGTGTTTAGGTGGAGTTGGCTAGATGCATACTAGATGCATAGGAGTTGTCCTGGATGATGCATATTAGTTTTCTTTCTTTATTTCTTATTTTTTTGGAGCCAAGGGTCTCACTCTGTCGCCAAGGCTGGAGTGCAGTGGTGTACTCATAGCTCACTGCAGCCTTAACATCCTGGGCTCAAGTGATCCTCCCACCTCAGCCTCCCTAGTAGCTAGGACTACAGACACGTGCCACCATACCTGGCTAATTTTTTTTTTTTTAATTGTTTGTAGAGAGGGGATCTCACTATAATTGCCTAGGCTGGTCTTGAACTCCTGGGCTCAAATGATCCTCCTGCATTGGCCTCCCAAAATGCTGGGATTATAGGCATGAGCCACCACACCTGGCCACATATTAGTTTTTTTAGTTACTTTTTATCCTGATAATACTTTTGTGATTTAGAAGCAGGCAAAATAAGGCATTGATATAAATGTGTATGTTTGACCCCTTCTTGGCCATAGTCCCATTTTTATAATTTTTTTTCTATGTGGTCTATTTATATTGTCAGTTAAAACAATGCTATTTATGAGTTTCCATTCTAATTTCCAGTGCCATATACAATACATTATATATGTATACACACACACACACATATACATATTTCTGTATCCATACTTAATGATTGAGGCATTGGTGGTTTTGGAGTCCCTATTATAATCATGTTACATGTTGAGAATAGTTGTTGCTATGAGCTAATATTCTGATTTTTGGTTTCAAAGCTGTATTTGCCACAGATGAGTTGAACCTATTACATTTGTTATAACAAGATGTTATTTACTTGGGAGCATAGCCAGTTTCAAAGAACTTTTAGAGTATGGATCTTGAGACATATAAGTGAGAAGAAGCTCCAGAGGTGTGCTGTCATCTGGGGCTCCAGAAATTATGCTTTTTCACATATTATGACATTAAATGCTTTCCTAGCAAGGGGGAGCTTCCTAAGGCATTATGCTATATATTACATCATTTCTTTTTTAACTAAAAATTGCAATTTATTCAGATTTCCTTAGTTTTTACTTGCTGTCCTTTCCTGGCCCAAGATTTCATCCAGGATACCACATTTAGATTTACTTGTCATGTCTTCTTAGGCTCCTCTTAGCTGTGACATTTTCTCAGAATGTTTATGTTTTTGATAATCTTTGACAGTTTTGAGGAGTACTGATCAAGTATTTTTTTGGATATCCCCCTTCCCCTATTGGAATTTGTCTAATGCTTTTCTCATGATTAGGCTAGGGTAATAGGTTTTGGAGAGGAAGATCACAAAAGTATAGTGCCATTTTCAACACATCACATCAAGGGTATATACTATAACATGATTTATCACTGTTAATATCATATTTTTTTCCATTTCAACAAAAGTATAGAAATCATAATTTTTTACCCTATTGACTTAAGGAGATCACACTTCTCTTAGAAATGTCTAAAAATTAAGAGTTCTAACAAAGATACAATTCCACACTACAGTTCACATTTCTATGGGTTCACATTTCTTTTTTTTTTTTTTGAGACGGAGTCTCGCTCTGTCGCCCAGGCTGGAGTGCAGTGGCCGGATCTCAGCTCACTGCAAGCTCCGCCTCCCGGGTTCCCGCCATTCTCCTGCCTCAGCCTCCCCTGTAGCTGGGACTACAGGCGCCCGCCACCTCGCCCGGCTAGTTTTTTGTATTTTTTAGTAGAGACGGGGTTTCACTGTGTTAGCCAGGATGGTCTCGATCTCCTGACCTCGTGATCCGCCCGTCTCGGCCTCCCAAAGTGCTGGGATTACAGGCTTGAGCCACCTCGCCCGGCCGGGTTCACATTTCTAATATAAGTTGTAAAATATTTTTGCTTTTCTTGTGTGGATCATTAATGTAAATCCTTATTCTTCAGCTTTAACCCATATATTTCCTCTTCAGGATCACATTTGATGTATGTCATGTCATATTTTAACTGTATTACCTTCACTTTATGTTCAAATTAATATGTTTCCCAGAATATGACCATTTACTTTTCTTGTTAGATATCTCACCATTTTTCACATTTGTTTTAATATACTAGAATGAAGTTTTCTCTGGGAATAAAGATATCTTCTGCAGTCATTACCTATGTTTGCTTGAACTTTTTTACTTTAAAATTAAATGGTGGCTTTTTATAGAGTAATGAAATGTTTTCCCTTTCTCACCAGGTGTTGTGGCACTTGGATATCTTCCGACGTAGCTTTAGGCAGCTTACAACTCACAAGTGCATGGGAGATTCCTGCATCTTTTGTGCTCTCAAGGTAAGTACTTCCAATTAGTTTCTTCTCACTACCATTGGGTGGCCACATGGTCAATATCCAGGTGGTTTGGTTAATCAGGATGATGCTAAAGAATTTGTTACTGAATTATCTACCTGTGGTTTAGTGCAAAAATGGATATGATTGGTTTGCTTGCTTCAAAGAATTAGTACTTGACTTAGGTAGTCTCTTTTACTGAACCTGTTTTGCTTATGCAGCTCTATTTGATGTGACAGAATACTATGCAAGTATACTTCTCCTTTTTTTTTTTTGTGAGATGGAGTCTCATTCTGTCACCCAGGCTGGAGTGCACTGGTGCGATCTCAGCTCACTGCAATCTCTGCCTCCTGGGTTCAAGCAATTCTTCTGTCTCAGCCTCCTGAGTAGCTGGGATTATAGGTGCGCACCACCATGCTCCGTTAATTTTTGTATTTTTTTGTAGACACGGGGTTTCGCCATGTTGGCCAGACTGGTCTCAAACTCCTGACTTCAGGTGATCTGCCTGCCTCGGCCTCCCAAAGTGCTGGGATTACAGGTGTGAGCCACTGCACCTGGCTGGGCAGATATTTTTAGAAAGAGATAAGTGAGTCTTCTGAACTTTTTGCCACTTGGGTCATAAACATCTTGTTTTCTACCCTTTGTTTGGAACCATTATAACTTGTTTTTTTGTTTTGTTTTCTTTTTGAGATGGAGTTTTGCTCTTGTCACCCAGGCTGGTGTGCAATGGTGCAGTCTCGGCTCACTGCAACCTCCCCCTCCCAGATTCAAATGATTCTCCTGCCTCCGCCTCCCCAGTAGGTGGTGACTAGTTTTTGAAATATATTTTTAGTGGAGATGGGATTTCACCATGTTGGCCAGGCTGGTCTTGAACTCCTGACTCCCAAATAGGGAGCCTCCCAAATAGCCTCCCAAGGCGCCCACAACCACGCCTGGCTAATTTTAATTTTTAGTAGAGACAGGGTTTCACTGTATTGGCCAGGCTGGTCTCCCAACTCCTGACTTCAGGTGATGCCCGCCTCAGCCTCCCAAAGTGCTGGGATTACAGGCGTGAGCCATCACACCCAGCTGGAACCATTATAACTTGTAACAAATATAGAATATAAATTATTGGTTTATTGGGGAGTTCAAATATGAATTTTAATAAAACCAAATCTCTTACAAGTTGAATATAACATTTCTTACTGTGCCCATTTAGACAGGGGTCCATCCAAAGGGCATTTTATCTGATTTTCTGAAAGATACATTAAGTATCTAACTTACATAAAGAAGAAATACAGTAGTCCCGTGGTCAGTAAGTCCAAAAGAAGTCTGATTCATGGCATTAGAGCCATGCTAGGGAGAAAAAAACAAACAACAACAAAAGTCATTCAGAAAGAGAGAGAAAAACAAAAAAGCAAAACATGTTTGGGATACTTACTAGTGAAATGTGAATCCCGGAGAAGTCCCTAGTAGAAGAACTGTCTAACTCTGGAAACTCTTGTCTGTACCAAGAAGGCATGAGAGCACTTATATGACCTCTGACAGGCCTTTGACTAGTCAGGACTGTGCTGTACTCTTCATTGATCTGGGTAGGACTCTGGAGAACTGGCTGCCACACTCTTGTTATATTTCATTTTCCTGAGGGACAAACTGTTACTTAGTATAAATCAGTATCATTATATAACCTAGAAAGATGAAGAAAGCCAACCACTGGACTACCCTCTGAGATACACAAGTACAGAAGGGAAATTGTCAATTTGTTGGGCTGAGGAAATATTTTGGGACTCTTTCAGAGAGACAGTTGCTTGTGGTAGATAGATAAATGGGCTTGGAGATGTATTTATCAAAGGCTATATTTTGGGTCTTCATAACTTTGGGGATGTGTTAGAATTCTGGTACTTTCCTCATTACATCACTGCCTGATCTAACCAAGAGATTTATTTTCCTTCACTGCCTCATTTGTTGTGTTGGGAGTGTATTAAAAGTTTGATTTTTTTTCCGCTAAGTGCTTTTTAGTTCCTCAGTGCTATACAGATATTAAATAATTAGGCTCTAGTTTGAACACACTTCATGTTTTAGATGGCATTGTTTCTATTCTTTTAATTATTGTATACTTGGTTTGAAAATTATAGATTTGTAATGCAGATAGATTAATTAGGAAGTGTGGATGAGCTGAACTTGATTTTAGTAGTTAAGAAGTTTAAATTGCTAGAATAGCCAGTTTTCAACAGCTATTCCCTCATCCAGGATGGAGGGCTTCATTTTCTGAGAGAAGGGAAAGGGTGATAAACATATGAAGGAGTAAACTTGAAATGAGCCATCAGCACCTGGGTCCTCCTGTACGATGTCTCTTTTGTTCCCCACTTTAATTTTTTTTTTTTTTTTTTTTTGCCTAGTCTCGCGATCTCCGCTCACTGCAACCTCCGCCTCCCGGGTTTGAACAAGCGATTCTCCTGCCTCAGCCTCCCAAGTAGCTGGGACTATGGGCGCTTGCCACCACGCCCGTTGTTCCCCACTTTAAAACTACTTGTATAGGGCTGTGAGCAGTGGCTATGCCTGTATTCCCAGTGCTTTGGGAGGCTAAAATGGGAGGATCACTTGAAGCCAGCAATGTGAGACCAGCCTGGGCAACATAGCAAGACCCCATCTCTACAAAGAAAAAAAAAATTAGTGGGGCATAGTGGCACATACCTGTAGACTCAGCTACTCTGAAGGCTGAGGTGGGAGGATCACTTGAGCCCAGGAGTTCAACACTGAAGTGAGCTATGATTGTGCCGCTACACTCCAGCCAGGGTGACAGAGCAAGATCCTGTCTCTAAAAAAAATAAAAAAAATTAAAATATATTTATAGAACATGAAAATAATACAGTTCATTATTGAACTAGATTCTAATCATTGTAAATAAGACAAAACCAAAGGAAAGATATAAAGATTATAAAGGATGAAACAAAGTTGCTGTTATTTGCAGATGATATGACTGTTACAAGAAAACTCAATCTACTGATAAGTCAGAAGCAACAATAAGAGAGTATAGTGGGTTGTCGCATCAAGGCATAACATTCAGTTCTATTTCCTTTTTTTTTGAGACGGACTTTTGCTCTTGTTGCACAGACTGGAGTGCAATGGTGCGATCTCAGCTCACTGCAACCTCTGCCTCCCAGGTTCAAGTGATTCTCCTGCCTCAGCCTCCCGAGTAGCTGGGATTACAGG
>NW_012113141.1:7038727-7040768 GCF_000951035.1 Colobus angolensis palliatus | reverse complement strand
AGAGACGGGGTTTCACCATGTTAGCCAGGATGGTCTCGATCTCCTGACCTCGTGATCCGCCCGTCTCGGCCTCCCAAAGTGCTGGAATTACAGGCATGCGCCACCATGCCTGGCTAATTTTGTATTTTTAGTAGAGACAGGGTTTCTCCGTGTTGGCCAGGCTGGTCTTGAGCCTGCTGACCTCAGGTGATCTGCCCACCTTGGCCTCCCAAAGTGCTGAGATTACAGACGTGAGCCACTGTGCCTGACCTTGTTATTTCTTTGTGTAAATAAATCACCGTTGGTGATCTCTTCTACCAAATGACTACCAACTACCAAATGTTGGCAGTCATTTGGATTGTTTCCAGTTTTTTATTTTTATGAAGAGTATTACTAAGAACATTTTTGTACGTGTTTACCTATGTGTACACATTTCTTTTGTACACATGCCCAGGACTGGAATTGCTAGATCATAGAATATGTATGTCTTCAACTTTTTTAGATAATGCCATTTGTTTTCCAATGTGTTGTACTCATGTATACTCTGATCAGTAGGCTTATTTTGGAAGTTGAGAAAAGACAGTTCTGAAATTTACATAACAAACAGGGAAAAATAGGACACTACTGAAAAATAACAACAGAGTGTGACTTCAGAGTAGGCAGGCTAAGTTATTTATTTATTTATTTGAAATAGGATCTTGTTCTGTTGCTCAGGCTGAGGTGTAGTGGGGCTATTACAGTTCACTGCAGCCTCGACCTCCTGGGCTCAAGGAGTCCTCTTGCCTCTGCCTCCCGAGTAGCTGGCACCACAGGCATGTGCTACCATGTCTGACTGAGTTTTAAATTTTTGGTAGAGATGGGTTCTGACTATGTTGCCTAGGCTGGTTTTGAACTCCTGGGCTCAAGCAGTCCTTTCACTTCGGCTTCCCAAAGTGCTGGGATTACAGGCATGAACTGCCATTCCTGGCCCAGAGTGTGCTAAATTATATTGTGGTAACAAAGAACCCTAAACTCCCTGTGATTAATATACCAAAGATTTATTTCTCATTCACTGAAGATAAGTGGGGATACGACTGATTATATCACTTAGGTACCAAAGCTACAATTGTATTGAGTATTATTATTTTTTAGAGATAGGATCTTGCTCTGTCACCCAGCCTGGAGTACAGTGGTACCAGTCATAGTTCACTGCAGCCTCAGTTTCCTGCGGTCAAGCAATTCTGTGCCTCAGCCTCCCAAGTAGCTAGGACTATAGATGTGTGCCACCATGCCCAACTCCTTTTTATTTATTTCTTTTTTTGGTAGAGATGAGGCCTTGCTGTGTTACCCAAGGCTGGTCTTGAATTCCTGGCCTCAAGTCATCTTCCCACCTTGGCCTCTCAAGGTGCTGGCTTGAACAGCACCATGCTTGACCACCTTATAAAATATTAGTTGCTAAGCCAGGGGGAAAAAAGAGCTTTGGAGGGTTTTGCACAGGCAGTTAATGCTCAGCAGGTCACTTCTGCTCACAGCTCATTGAAATAAAACTAATCTTGTCCCACTGACCCACAAGGGAACCTGGAACTGTAGTCCTATGGTGATCCTTGAGAGGGGTAAGACCAGAGATATTTGCCAGACAGTATTAATGACTAACATACTTTACGAGATATCAAGAATTATTATAAAACTATAATAATTAAGATAATGTGGTATCTACACAGTATGGCAAATAAATCAGTGGAACAAAATTTGTGGTTCAGAAATAGTCATATAGGAAACTTGCTACTTGCCCTGTGAATCTAAGGAGAAAGTGGATTTTTCAATAAATGGTGTTTAGACAATTAGTTATCCCTATAGGGAAAAGAAAAAATGAAATTAGTTTCCTATTTCATACCATACCAAAAGTAAGAATTTCAGATGAATTAAGGACTAAAATGTGACTCACACCTCTAACCTCAGCACTCTGGGAGGCCAAGGTGGGAGGATCGCTTGAGCCTAAGAGTTCGAGACTAGCCTGGGCAACAAAATGAGATCCTGTCTCTACAACAAGTCAAAAATTAGCCAGGCATGGTGGTGCGCACCT
>NW_012113141.1:7037424-7037947 GCF_000951035.1 Colobus angolensis palliatus | reverse complement strand
TGATCTACCCGCCTTGGCCTCCCAAAGTGCTGGGATTACAGACGTGAGCCACCACGCCCGGCCAATGTTATTTTTTTTTAAGTTTTAGAAGAAACTATGAGACAGTATCATGACCTCAGGGATAGGGAAGTACTTATTAAATAAGACATGAAAAAAAAGTTAGGAAATTGATAAATTTTACTACAGAAATTCAGAAACTTTCATTTATCTAAAGACTCCATAAAGAATGCAAAGAGACAAGGCTACAAACCTGGAGAAAATATCTTCAACATATATATGTAACAGAAGATTAGTATCCAGCATAGAACTCCAGAGAATTCCTATAAAAAATAAATAAAAGGCCGGGTGCGGTGGCTCACGCCTGTAATCCCAGCACTTTGGGAGGCTGAGGCGGGCAGATCACTTGAGGTCTGGAGTTTGCGACCAACTTGACCAACATGGAGAAACCCTGTCTCTGCTAAAAATACAAAATTAGCTGGGCGTGGTGGCACATGCCTGTAGTCCCAGCTATTTGGGAGGCTGA
>NW_012113141.1:7033161-7037374 GCF_000951035.1 Colobus angolensis palliatus | reverse complement strand
TGATCTCAGCTCACTGCAACCTCCACCTCCCAGGTTCAAGTGATTCTCCTGCCTCTGCCTCCCCAGTAGGTGGTGGCTAATTTTTGTATATATTTTTAGTAGGGATGGGATTTCATGATGTTGGCTAAGCTGGTCTCGAACTCCTAACCTCAAGCGATCTGCCCGCCTCGGCCTCCCAAACTCTGCTGGGATTACAGATGTGAGTCACCATGCCCGGCCCTGTTTGCATTCTCTAATGTGAAGTTGATATGTAAAATACTTTTTTTTTTTTTTTTTTTTGAGATGAAGTCTGGCTCTGTCACCCAGGTTGGAGTGCAGTGGTATGATCTGGACTCACTGCAATCTCCACCTCCCAGATGCAAGTGATTCTCTTGCCTCCACCTCCCGACTAGCTGGGATTACAGGTGCCTGCCACCACGCCCATCTATTTTTTTTTTGAGACAGAGTTTTGCTATTGTTGCCCAGGCTGGAGTGCAATGGCGTGATCTAGGCTCATCGCAACCTCCACCTCCCAGGTTCAAGTGATTCTCCTGCCTCAGCCTCTCTAGTAGCTGGGATTACAGGCATGTGCCACCATGCCTGGCTAATTTTGTCTTTTTAGTAGAGGTGGGGTTTCTCCATGTTGATCAGGCTGGTCTCGAACTCCCAACCTCAGGTGGTTCGCCCGCCTTGGCTTCCCAAAGTGCTGGGATTACAGGTGTGAGCCACCGCTCCTGGCCTACTAATTTTTTATATTTTTAGTAGAGTCAGGGTTTCACCATGTTGGCCAGGCTGGTCTTGAGCTCCCAACCTGAGGTGATCCACATGCCTTGGCCTCCCAAAGTGCTGGGATTACAGGCATGAGCCACCACGCCTGGTTGTAAAATTTTTGTTTTGTAGTTTTTTTTTTTCCAAAACAGGAAACTCCGAACTTTCTCAATTTGAAATACAGTTGACCCTTGAGCAACACGAGTTTGAACTGTGTGGGTCCATTTATATTGTTTTTCAATAGATATATTGTAAATTTTTTTGAGATTTGTGGCAATTTGAAAAAACTCACAAACCACGTAGCCTGGAATTATCAAAATAATTTAAAAAAAGTTATGTCACCAATGCATAACATATGTAGATAGTAGTCTATGTATTAATATAATCAAGTATTTATATTATCGGTAAGGCTTCCAGTCAACAGTAGGCTATTAGTAGTTAAGTTTTTGGGATGTCAAAAATTATACACAGATTTACAACTGTATGGGGTCAGTTCCCCTAACCACTGAGTTGTTCACGAGTCAGCTTTATAAGGACTTGCCAATTCTGTAAAGTCAGATTTCTTTTATTTGGAGCATAATTATTCACTCTAGGAATCACTGTTAAGGACAAAAGGAAACACTAACATGTTTCTAGATGAATCAGAGGCTAGCCAACTTTCCCTTTTTGTATTGTATACATTTTTATAGTATTGTATACTATAATGTATACTATAATACAATCCCATGCCTGTATACAATTGTATAGTATTGTATCCAGTATTTATAATTGCTTTGATTTGTACATAGTATTTATGATCCATTTCTTTTGGTTCTGTAAAATGTACTGGGTTTTTTCTGTGTTATATGATACTAAGTCCCTACAGTAAATTCAGCCTCAAAATCTTGCATGCAAGTTACTAATTATGCCTTTCATTGAAAATGTTTTGTGTCAATGTGTCATTCTGCTTACTTTGAACCATGATGCCTGTCAATTCTGACTTAAAAATTGAAGACCGGGCACAGTGACTCATGCCTGTAATCCCAGCACTTTGGGAGGCCGAAGCGGGCGGATCATGAGATCAAGAGATCGAGACCATCCTGGCCAATATGGTGAAACCCCACCTATACTGAAAAGACAAGAATCAGCTGGGCATGGTGGTGCTTGCCTGTAGTCCCAGCTACTCGGGAGGCTGAGACAGGAGAATCACTTGAACCCTGGAGGCGAGGTTGCAAGTGAGCCGAGATCTAGCCACTGCACTCCAGCCTGGGCAACAGAGCAAGACTCCATCTCAAAAAAAAAAAAAAAAAAAAAAAAAAGCAAGTCATAGAAGACTATATGAATCATGATTCCATTTATATATAAATCAAAACCAGGCAAAACTGAAGAACATATTGTTCAGGGGTACATGCTTGTGATAAGTCTGTAGAGAAAAAGGAAATGCTTTTCACAAAATTCAGGATAGTTGTGTTCTGTAGAAGGTGGAGGGTGGATTTCATGTAAGGGTATGTAATCAGTTGGAGAGGCTTAAACTCATGGTTTATTTTTCTATTTCTTAAATTGGGTGGTGGGCACATGGGTGCGTGGGTGTTTATTATTCTTTGACTGTGTATATGTTATGTTTATTCTCTTTTTGTATGACTATTTTAATTATAAAATATAGAAAAGCACTGCAGCCATTCTAGGAAGCACACTAAAGTATAAAGAGGAAAGATGAAAATTGCCTGAATTCTAGTATGGAGATTGTAATTTTTTTATTGTTTTTTTTTTTGTGAGACACAGTTTTGCTCTTATCACCCAGGCTGGAGTGCAGTGGCATGATCTCAGCTCACTGCAACCTCTACCTCTTGGGTTCAAGCAATTCTCATGCCTCAGCCTGCCGAGTAGCTGGGATTACAGGTGTGCGCCACCATGCCCAGCTAACAGATTGTCATTTCTCTTTATGCTTCCCCTCTGGTCTGTATTTCTGGTAGTAAGTCTTTTTGCCCACTGTTTTTGTAAAAAGATTACTTTTTTCCAGATCCCTAAATTGCCTCTCTATCTGTAGTATCTTCCTACTTCATTTGTTTTTAAACCTAAGAATACCCTGGAATGCTGTATTGAAGTTAGTATCTTCTCATAATCCTGAAGTGGCTCCCACTTGTTTCTTAAATCACTTAAAAATGCATGATTACAAACCTTTTAAAACCTAATTTTACCTTTCTTTCCTTTCCTTGCGTAGGCATTCTCCATTTCAGCTATGATAACAGTGCACTTGCTATGTCTACCTCTTAGGCATTTCAGATGCCATTCACTTTGCGTGGAGTGTTTTACCTCCCTTTTGCCAAGCCACATTCACTTTTCAGAACTCTGCTTCAGAAGTTAGCTTCTTCATGACATTTTATTTAAATTTTAAATTTTTTAATTAAAGAAAATGGAGACAGAGTCTTGCTATGTTGTCCAGGCTGGTCTTAAACTCCTGGCCTCAAGTGATCCTCCTGCCTCGGCCTCCCAGGCTGCTAGGATTACAGATGTGAGTCACTTTGCCCTGCCCTTCATGAAGTTTTAGAAATACTGTCTATGGTTGTTTGACTTAACAGTATTTAGCATGGCTGAATAAATTTTTGGGAAAGAAGCTCAACTCTTCTCTTTTGGTATTTCTCACAGTGCCTAGTACAGTGCTTGGACCATACTATTAACACTCTACTTTTCTGGGTTTTCTGGGTTGATATAATGGTATATATGGTAGTTCTTGGATTTTTTGTTTTTTGTTTTTTTGGAGACGGAGTCTTGCTCTGTTGCACAGGCTGGAGTGCAAAGGCGTGATCTCGGCTCACTGCAACCTCTGCCTCCCGGATTCAAGGGATTATCCTGCTTCAGCCTCCTGAGTAGCTGGGATTACAGGCACCTGCCACCACACCTGGCTAATTTTTGTATTTTTTTTTTTATTAGAGACGGGGTTTCACCATATTGGCCAGGCTGGTCTCAAACTCCTGACCTTGTGATCTGCCCACCTCGGCCTTCCAAAGTGCTGGGATTACAGGCGTGAGCCACCGTACCTGGCCTTCTTGGATTTTATTAAATAATGATGGAGTTTTTGGTAGTTGCCTTCTGTTTTTCTTCCTTTCTTTTATGATCTTTCTCACTCTTGTCCTGTTTGATGGAAAGAGGTTTTCATCCTGTAACTTTTGGTCTCACTGTTTTTAGTAGGCCTTTCTCATTTGGTAAGGGAAGGGTAAAATATGTGTTTATTGTGGGTGAGGCTAGAGTGATGATGGAAAAGACGTGGTCAAAGAAGAAGGCAGACCTGGGATTCTGTCAGCAAAGCATTTATCTGGCATTCTGTGGTTAAGTTACATGTTACCTTGTGGTATTTCCAGTGTGGTTATAATTTTATATGCTGAAATCCCATTTTTTCACTGCTTCCTATTTCAATATTAAAGGGATGTTTGGTGAGGCTGATAAGAATTCCTTTTGGCTGACTATGATCTGTTTGCATTCCCTCTTT
>NW_012113141.1:7023650-7029481 GCF_000951035.1 Colobus angolensis palliatus | reverse complement strand
AAAAAAAAAGAAAAAGAAAAATTGAAGAAATTTGTGTGCTAATTACCCTGTCCCTTCAGAAGCCCCAAATTTTTTCTATCTCATATCACTAAAATATGTTTTCTAACCTAAATTACTGTTATGCCTATAGCCCAGTGGTCTTATTTATTATTCACAATGAATCTACTCTTACACCCCTGGCCCCCGGGGTATGACTTGACTTTGGTGTTGGCTTATTTATTTATCTCTGTTCAGTAGAGGAAATCCGTCCTCTGTATTTAGTGTTCCAGAAAGATTTTGCTCTTCCAGGGATTGTACTAGAGGCTTTGCAGTGCCAGGATGTAGGACAGAGTGTTTTTTGTTATAGGCAAAGCAGAATGTGCATTGATTGATTAAATTAAACAAATCTTCTCAATTACTGATTTTTCTTTTAAGTATGCTAGTATAAGGCATAAAAGCCTGGGAATGGTGCTGGCAGGGGGTGGGTGGGGAGGAAGCAGAATTGTGTATATAAGGTATCCTGTAATGTCTGTATGTGGAGAGCAGTTAGACTGTTCTGATGGGACAGGAAGGTATATGTTCTGCTTGTAGTCCACTTGTTGATTGGGGGAAATTTGAGAATTCAGGGAATAAATCTCTAGTATTTTTCAAGTTATACCCTATGCCTGTTTCTCTGTTGTGTACTGAAGCATAAGCACAGAGAATAAAATGATGTAAGAAATTACTCAGCCCGGGCGCGGTGGCTCATGCCTGTAATCCCAGTGCTTTGGGAGGCCGAGGTGGGTGGATCATGAGGTCAGGAGTTCAAGACTAGCCTGGCCAAGATGGTGAAACCCCATCTCTACTAAAAATACAAAAATTAGCCAGGCTTGGTGGCGGGTGCCTGTAATCCCAGCTACTTGGGAGGCTGAGGCAGAGAATTGCTTGAACCTGGGGGGCGGAGGTTGCAGCAAGCCAAGATGGTGCCACTGCACAATTGTTGCCTGGGTGACAGAGCGAGACTGTCTCAAAGAAAAAAAAAGAAATTACTCATTGTTCATTATTAATCCATTCCTTTCTTTTGCAGATTGTAGAAATGGAAGGTTCTTCATTGTTCTTTAGTCACAGCCACTATCAGAGAAGAGAAAACTCATTATTCTGGACTGATTCTTTAAACCAGGAAATTAGATTTCTAGTGTATTCCCCAGAAATTTTAGCTGGTAATAAACAGCTCTCACATAGGGAAGTATGTCCTTATGTCTAATCCAAATATCATCTGCTTGAGTTTAACTTCATTGTTTTGATCACCTATGTATGAATATGATCCATATTTGTATGGTCCTTTGATCGTCCTTCCCTTAGTTTTAAGTTCCTATTAGGCTGTGACTAATTTAAATATTCTCAACTAATTTATCCATTGGCAAAACTTGAATAGTATAAAATGAATCCTTCATCTTTTTTTAAAATTTGGAATTCAGAATTGTATATGATATTCAAATAGAAGGGGTACGACTGCAAGGAAACATATAGTGAATCATCATGATTCTTTCCTTGCCAGAATTTATGGCAGATCCTACAGTTTAGACAATCTCAAAACCTTGTGCTTATCGAGAAGGGTCTCCCCGTTCAGTTTTTCCTAGGGGTAAGTGGTTATGTATTGATTCTCAAAATTTGATTTGAATACTGTTGGTAATTTATAAGAGTCTTGCAGTTTTGATCTTGGCAAAAATTAGTAAATTGACTATTATATTTTATAAAACCTCGACATTAGCTTATTGTTTCTCACTAAAAGCGATACCATTGTCTGGTGAATTTGGCCTATCTCTGTCTCTGTCCATTGTCTTGAAGTCTTGGTGTTCCTGTTTATCTGTGTCTCTTGTCTGTGCACATGTGAGTTGCCTCTAGTTTGCATAGGTGGTAGCAGGCATGAGTGTGATATGTAGCTTATGATTGTCTTTAACCTCACCATTGCAAGTCCCAAATATTGTTATGAACAGAATGCAAATAAAGTCTTAAAGTTATGAGATGATGTGGTATTGATAATTGACTTTAATTTAAAGGGACTGGTAAAGAATATGTAGGTGCTTTTCTAATCAGAGTCCAGAAGGTAGATATATGGTTAGAGAATCCCAAGGGAGAAACTAGCCAGCTCTTCTCTGCCTTCCCCAAAGTTAGATCAAGAGTTTGTATTAAATTACATATGTGATGATATTAAGGCATTAATACCTTTTGGAGTGTGTGTGATAATGATATTATGGTTGTTTATTTATTTATTTATTGAGTGAGGGTCTTGCTCTGTCACCCAGGCTGAAGTGCAGTGGTACAATTATAGCTCACTGTAGCCTGGTACTCTTGGGCTTAAATGATCTTCCCACCTCAGGCAACTATGTAGCTGAGACTACAGGTGTATGCCACTGCAGCCAGTTAATTTTTTTTTTTGTAGAAACAAGGTCTTGCCTTATTGCCCAGGCTGGTCTCAAACTCCTGGCTTTAAGCCATCCTCCCAAAGTGCTGGGATTATAGGTGTAAGCCACAGTGCCCAACCTTATGGTTATGTTTCAGAGAAAATGTTTTTATTTTTTAGAGATATATTTTGAAATATTTACAAATGAAGGATGTTTGGCACTTGTTTCAAAATGATCTGAAAGTAAGTGGTTGGGTGGTATAGATGAAATAAGATTGGCCACAGGTTGATAATTGTTGAAGTTGAATGATAAATAAAAGGAGTTGATTTAGCTCTTCTGTCTACCCTTGTATGTTTGAAGTTTTCTACAATAAAATGTTAAAATCCTGTGTTATTTTTGGGTGCCAAAAGGGTAAAATGTTTCTCCCCTCTTGAAAGACAACTTTCAACATTCTTTTGAATACACAAAACCAAGTGAACGTTCTCTTTTCCAGTAGTCAGTGATCCTCAAGGACTAGCTCCCTTAACTTACTTATAGAGGGTAGTGTTTACAAAGAAGCCAGACTGGCCAGTTAAGTTCTGTGATTCCCAGGAGATGTAGTGAAAGTAGTGATTATGAGAGCCAAAATGATGAGTGATTTGGGAAGTCCAGATCGAGAAGAGAAACTCTAAGAATAGAGTTAATGGCAGGGTGTAAAGTTTGTCACACCTTTGCAGAAGGTATTGCAGGGATGAAGTGGGCTGCCTACTGGAGCACTTTCCAAAGACCTTGAGCTCAAAAAGCACCAAAATTAGTGACAACCTTTCTCCTTAATCCTCACCTTCTTTACTCATGACTTCTTTTAGATATAAGACTAGGAAATCCTGAGAGAGAGAAAAAACAGCTGTTTCCCACTTAAAGACAAGAGTCTGTTTTAGGGGAATAAATACTTAAGCAACAGCTGCATTTGTAGATGCCGAAGCACAAAGACTTTCTGTTTTTATGGTACTTCTTTTTTATTTACATGGTTTTTACTAATCCAAATAATTATGTGCTTATGTGGATAGAATTGTTTGCTGCTTAATCAAGAGAGGTGGGTGGGGAAGCACCTGCTTTTAGTCATTAAAGTCTTGTTGCTTTTGTACTGCATCCAAGAAACTAGTTAACAGACAAAAAGTGATTTGCCTTTTCCTGAGAATGAAAAGGAAGACCTCTTTGGTTTCACCCTGTGAAGAAGAGCAGAGAGAAACTCCAAGGTGGATTTTCTCTACTTGTTGAAATGGAACCATCAGGGACCCCACAGGAAGAGTGATTCTTGGGTTTTGTTTCTTCCTGCCCTTTCTCCCTGCCTGTCATAGAACTCAGCAATTGGAAGAATACCAGTTTTTGTTCCTTATTGGTGCTGCCACCTGTTCTTACTGCTGAACTAAATGTTCTTGGCTTTCTTTGGTGTGAACAGGATCTCCCTCTGGGAAAGGTGGGAGGAGGGTGAAAAAGAGAACGGGAGGAGGCCCATTCCAGTCCCTGTGCTCATGTGAGAGGGACACACAGAGGTTAGTGTGCTGCTCTAACAGAGGGGCTTTGTGCTACAGCTTCTTCCAGAGCTCCACAGATGCATGCTGGGCAGGCTCAGTCAGCTTTACCCGTAATACACTTGCTTCTTGCTGACAATAGCAGAGCAAGACTGACAACAATAATTAAAATAAGAGAATAAAGAAGATGTAGTCAGAGGCCATTCTGAATGCATTCAGATTCTCAGTGTGTATGAGGAAGGCTGCCTGTAATTAAGAGGTGAGAAAAGATTGTATCATAGAGACGTTGATACCACCGAACTGAGGAGCCAGATCTATTGTTACAGACCCACTCTGGGTGCAGTCAGAGCTATGACCTTAAGACCTTTCCCTTTCTGTACTGAAACCCTTGTTATCTAGGTCATGGGAAATATGCCTCCTTTGAATGGGAGAAACAGAATAGAGAATAGAAAACAGTGTAATTCTTCCTACTCAGATCTCAGAGACTGAGGAAGTAGCTCAAGGTAGAAGCATCTGACTCAGATCCCTTCTTTCAGCGTTAGGACAGTGACAGACAGGCTCTTTAGCAATCTGAAATGACTCCTAAATAGAATAATAATAATAATACCTAACATTTAGCATTTATCACACTGACAAGGATTAGTCTAAGATATATACATTTATATCCTTTTTTGTTTGTTTTTTTTCCTGAGACGGAGTCTCGCTTTGTTGCCCAGGCTGGAGTACAAGTGGTGTGATCTCAGTTCACTGCAGCCTCCTGCTTCAGCCTCCCGAGTAGCTGGGATTACAGGTGATTGCCACCACACCTGGCTAATTTTTGTATTTTTAGTAGAGATAGGGTTTCACAATGTTGGCCAAGCTGATCTCGAATTCCTGACCTTAGGTAATCCTCCCGACTTAGCCTCCCAAAGTGCTGGGATCACAGGCGTGGGCCACCACGTCCGGCTGATGTATATCTTATATATATGTGTGTGTGTGTGTGTGTGTGTGTACTCATTTAATCCTCAAATCACCCTAGGCAGTAAATACGGTGGTTTTTTTTTTGAGACGAAGTCTTGCTCTATCACCCAGGCTGGAGTGCAGTGGCACGATATCGGCTCACTGCAACCTCCGCCTCCTAGGTTCAAGCAATTCTCCTGTCTCAGCCTCCCGAGTAGCTGGGACTACAGGTACTCACCACAACACCCGGCTAATTTTTGCATTTTTAGTAGAGATAGGATTTCACCATTGGTCAGGCTGGTGTAAATGCTGTTATTAAACTCTCTTTTAAAAGAGAAACTGCGGCCTAAAGAAGTTAAATAACTTACCCAAGATCATATAGCTGAAGTATCAGGGTTGAGATTTTGAACCCATTTTAGCTCCAGAATCCAGTCTGTTAACCATTACACCATACCATCTCTGAGTGGAGTCCTGACTTTTCTCAAACAGGGTCATCTGAGAACCACAGAACACAGAAAGTGATTAGAGTGACTGTTTTCTTAATTCTCTCCAAGATGGCATATAGCTAGTGCTATGCATAGGAGAGCTGCTATTTCGTTAGGAACAGTTGAGGCCCTAGAGTATTAGGGCTTAATTCTTGAGGAAATCCAGTTGAAGAAGACTAAAGGGGCCGGAGTTTATAAATTTCAGATTTGTATAGAACTATCCTGGAAATAATTTCCTATTGGTTTGTTTTGGAAACAATTTTGGATTTTGAACAAAGGACCAAACCTCATCCATCCTTTGTTCTGCAATAGAGCCTATGTCAGCAGTAATTTCTTACCAGTAACAATTGAGAAGAGCAACAGGCTGGGATGTAATAGTGGTCACTAAGTTTTGCCAAGCTGGGTTGACCTTCTTTCAACAAATCATGATGTCGTCAGGCCACTATGCAATTTGTTTTTTTGTTTTTGTTTTTTTTTTTTTGAGACAGAGTGTCGCTCTGTCGCCCAGGCTGGAGTGCAGTGGTGGGATCTCA
>NW_012113141.1:7019482-7023190 GCF_000951035.1 Colobus angolensis palliatus | reverse complement strand
TTTTGTATTTTTAGTAGAGACGGGGTTTCACCGTGGTCTCGATCTCCTGACCTTATGATCCGCCCGCCTCGGCCTCCCAAAGTGCTGGGATTACAGGCTTCAGCCACCGCGCCCGGCCCACATATCCAATTATTTAACTGTGGACCTAGATCATTCCTTTTGGTCTAGTTTAAGAGGTTACTAATAGACATTCTTCCTCTTCCAGTAACAAATTATGGAAGGCCCTGCCCTGCCTTTCGTTGACCTTATAATGGACTTGTGTATAAATTTCTAGGTTGAGCGAAAATAATGTGGAGTAATTATAACAGGTTTCCCTCACAGCTTATTAAAGAATACTAAATATGTATTGCTGGCACTGCCTCCCTCACATCATATGGAGATATTTGTAGGAACATAATAGCAGGTTACACAGTAATCTGTTCTTGAGCTGCTGCAGGAGTAGATATTCAGTATGTATGAGGAGGAAAGGTGCTAGTGAGAGGGCAGAATGGGAAAACAATTTTTTTTTTGAGTTGGAGTCTTGCTCTGTTGCCCAGGCTGGAGTGCAGAGGCGCAGTCTCGGCTCACTGCAAGCTCTGCCTCCCAGGTTCACGTCATTCTCTTGCCTCAGCCTATAAATACTAATAGGGCTGGGTGCAGTGACTCATATCTGTAATGCCAGCACTTTTAGAGGCCAAGGTAAGAGGATTGCATGAGCACAGGAGTTTGAGACCAGCCTGGACAATATGGTGAGACCCCATCTCTTACAAAACAGTTGAAAAGTTAGCGGTGTGTGGTGGTGCATGCCTGTAGTCCCATTTACTCAGGAGATTGAGGCTGCAGTTAGCCATGTTCATGCCACTGCACTCCAGCTTGTGTGACAAAGCGAGACCCTGTTCAAAAAAACGACAACAAAAACACACACACAAAAACCAACTAAACAAAAAACCCACAAATATGCACAAAAGTATCCTATGTATTATTTAGGGATATATATGTAAAACTATTAAAAACAAGATTATACAACAAATTTATGATATGAGTGGCTGGTAGAGAGTGGGGCAGTCTTAAACAGGACTTTGGCATTATCTGTAGATGAAAGTAAACATGATAGAATGTTTATTTCTGGGTATTAGACTCACAGATTTTTGTTGTATTAATCTTTGTACTTTTTGGTAATTTTATATTAGCTGAAAATTTTAAAAGAAAGGGGGTCAAGATTCATAGGATGAACCCCCAGAAAATAATTTGTTGATACGTTTATATGTAGTTTTTCTTTTTTTACTTAACCCATCTACTTCTGTCTGTATTAGAGGAAGAAGAAATGAGGTAACTGTATTACATTAATTCATGACAGTGGTTTCTCCTAATGTGTCCTTGGCATCACACTCAGATGAAAGAATGAGGATCTTTATTAGCACAGATCATGCCCTTCATTCTGATTCTTGATTTTATTTTTAATTACTAACTGCAAGCATGTCAACCCATGGGAAGCACATTTGGTTTTATCACTATCATCATGGAGATGCTAGCATGACAGACTAGGATATATACTAGTTTAATAACAGCATTGCACTTTTTCTCTTGTCTAACCTCTTCCCTACAGGGAATCTTTAACCAGTTTCAGTGTAGTAGTGAAAAAGTGCTTCCATCTGACACTCTCCGCAGTGCTCTGGCAAAGACTTTCCAGGATGAACAACGTTTCCAGCTGGGAATTATGGATGATGCTGCAGAGTGCTTTGTAAGTGCTGGCCTCTGGCCCTCTTTGATATGGGGTGGGGCTGTTGATGCTCTCCATCAGGGACTGGCTACTTTATGGTGGAATTTACTGTGTCCTTATCTCTACAGTTAGAACTAGGAGTTTCTCTGATTTTTCAGGGATCTAAAATGTCTCTGTTATAGCAGTGTGTTATTATTTTTCCTTTAGGCTGGTGGTTTTGTGCTTGTCATTGCATAAAATATCAGCTTTCACCTTCAGAGGATCCAAGGCTCATTAAAATACAAATTGCTGGGCTGTACCCCCAGAGCTTCTGATACAGTAGGCCTAGTGGAGGGGTCTCTGAATATCTGTATCTAACAGGTTCCTAAGTAATGCTGATACTGATGCTGCTCTTCCATTTCTACAGATAATTAATCAGGGAATAACTGAGTCCCTAGCATAAGTGTGATGTGCTAGATAGATAGCTACATTGCCCCCAGTGCCCCTCACTCTTCTGAACTCTGTGTTCTATCCGTCAGCCTTCAAAAGACTCTCTGTACATCTATTTAGAAAATTTGAGGCCGGGCACAGTGGCTCACACCTGTAATCCCAGCACTTTGGGAGGTCAAGGCAGGCGGATCACAAGGTTTGGAGTTCAAGACCAGCCTGGCCAACATAGTGAAACCCCATCTCTACTAAAAATACAAAAATTAGCCAGGCATGGTGGTGGGTGCCTATAGTCCCAGCTACTTGGGAGGCTGAGGCAAGAGAATCACTTGAACCTGGGAGGAGGAGGTTGTAGTGAGCCTGGATTGTACCAAAGCATTCCAGCCTGGGTGACACAGCAAGACTCTGTCTCAAAAAAAAAAAAAAAAGAAGAGAAAATTTAACAATGATATATATCTCATCACAGGATAAAATGTGGCCCCAAATCAGAGGTGCTCCTGAGGAACTGGATCACTGATATATTACTTGTGGCAATGTAAAATGGTATAGCTACTCTGGAAAACAGTTTGGCAGTTTCTTAAAAAGCTAGACATGTAAAGTACCATGTGATCTAGCAATTACATTCCTGGACATGTATCCCACAGAAACGAAAACTTATATTAAAACAAAACCTGTTTATGAATGTTCATAGAAGTGTTATTCATAATAGTAAAAAACTGGAAGCAACCCAAATGTCCTTCAGTGAGTAGATGGCTAAACAAATGATAGTACTTCTGTACCGTGAAGAACTATGTAGCAATACAAAGCATTAAGTATTTTTATAAAAATAAAAAGAAACTATTGATTTACACAACTTGGATAGATCTCAAGGGAATTACGCTAAGTGTAAAATGCAATATCAAAAGGTTATATGCTGGCCGGGCGCGGTGGCTCACTCCTATAATCCCAGCACTTTGGGAAGCCAAGGCGGGTGGATCACTTGAGGTCAGGAGTTCGAGAACAGCCTGGTCAACATGGTGAAACGCTGTCTCTACTAAAAATACAAAACTTAGCCAGACATGGTGGTGCATACCTGTAATCCCAGCTACTCGGGAGGCTGAGGCACGAGAATCGCTTGAACCTGGGAGGTAGAGGTTGTAGTGAGCCGAGATCATTCTACTGCACTCCTGCCTGGGCGACAGAGCCAGACTGTGTCTCAAAAAAAAAAAAAAAAAAAAAAAAGGTTATGTGGTATATGATCCCATTTATATAACATTCTTGAAATAAAATGATGGAGATGAAAGAAGACATTAGTGATTACTACAGGTTAGGGTTGGGTTTGGACAGGTAAGGCTCTAAATAGCTAGCATGAGGGAGCCTTGTGATGGAACTGGTCTATATCTTAATAAAATGGCACAGAGCTATACATACTCACACACAAATGAATGCATGTAAAACTGGTGAAATCTGAATAAAGTCTGGATTCTATCAATGTCCATTTCCTGGTATAGTTACCAAAGATGTGGTGGCTCACACCTGTAATCCCAGCACATTGGGAGGCTGGGGCGGGCAGATCATGAGGTCAGGAGATCGAGACCATCCTG
>NW_012113141.1:7015579-7019132 GCF_000951035.1 Colobus angolensis palliatus | reverse complement strand
TGAATAACCTGCTCCTGAATGACTACTGGGTATATAACAAAATGAAGGCAGAAATAAAACAAAAAAAAAAAAAAAAAAAAAAAAAAAAAAACAAAGATGTTACTGTTGGAGGAAGCTGGGTGAAGGATACAGGGGATCTCCTGTACATTTTTGAAATTAGCTATGAATTTATAATTATTTTAAACTAAAAAGTTTAAAAAATCAAAATATTCCTACTTTCCAGAAAGGCTGCTGTTTCTCTGGGTGAGCTGCTTACCAATTTATGTATTTGTCTGTTAAATATTGTTGGTGTACTGCTTTTGTTCTTTCCCCATCAGGAAAACCTCCTGATGAGAATTCACTTCCACATTGCTGATGAAACCAAAGAGGATATATGTACTGCCCAACATTGCATTTCCCATCAGAAATTTGCAATGACATTGTTTGAGCAGGTGAATTCTAGCTCCATCTTTTTTTAGACCTTTCTTCAAGAACACTTTATCCTGGGATGTGGGGTGTTAAATGGGTGCCAAAACAGTTCCTGACTATGGTTGCTTGGTTTTGCCTTTTTCTCTTTGGCCCAGTGTGTTTGTACTAGCTGTGGTGCCACTTCTGATCCGCTGCCTTTCATCCAGATGGTACATTATATCTCCACCACTTCCCTTTGGTGAGTTTACAAGATTTTCTGTTGTGCCTTTAGGCATTCCTTTAGTTGATTGGACTTTTTTCTTTTTTTTTTTTTTGAGACAGAGTCTCGCTCTGTCGCCCAGGCTGGAGTGCAGTGGTGCAATCTCAGCTTACTGCAACCTCTGCCTCCTGGTTTCAAGTGATTCTCCTGCCTCCACCTCCCAAGTAGCTGAGACTTCCAGCTATTTCCACAAATAGTACACACCCCGCTAATTTTTTTGTATTTTTAGTAGGACCGTGTTTCACCACGTTGGTCAGGCTTGGTCTTGAACTCCTGACCTCAAATCATCTACCTGCCTTGGCCTCCCAAAGTGCTGGGATTACAGGCGTGAGCCACGGTGCCTGGCCTATTGAACTTTAATTGAAGGCATTCAAATAGTTTTATATCCTGGCCGGGCATGGTGGCTCATGCCTATAATCCTAGCACTTTGGGAGGCCCAGGTGGGCAGATCACTTGAGGCCAAGAGTTCGAGACCAGTCTGGCCAACATGACAAAACCCTGTCTCTACTAAAAATGTCAAAAATTAGCCAGGCGTGGTTGCATGTGCCTGTAATCCCAGCTATTCTGGAGGCTGAGGCATGAGAATTGCTTGAACCCAGGAGGCAGAGGTTTCAGTGAGCTGAGATTGAGCCCCTGCACTCCAGCCTGGGTAACAGAGCGAGACCCTGTCTCAAAAAAACCACCACCACCACCAAAAACACAAATAGTTTTATATCCTCATTGCTGAGTCTGTGCTATATTGTAGGAACGCAGAACAGTAATTTAAAAATAACTTTTGTTCTCCTTTCCTCTCCCGTCCCTCCCCATTTCTTAGGCTCAGTACTGGCAAGCAAAGTGGGAGGAGGAGTGGGGATTCTATGAGCTTTGGATTTTGGGACAGGTAGAGGTACTCACTGTGTTTATGGGACACTGAGCCTGGTCAGGGGCTTTGGTATAGTGGGCAGAGGAAGAAAGTCAAACGTGTGAGTTAGGAATTTACATTAATGTTTGATTTAGCAGTAACTAAGTACAAATCATCATTCCCCTTCTGTTCCCCATCTCAAAGCAATCAGGCTATTTGTATGCTGGAAAGACGAGAGAAACCTTCACCAAGCATGTTTGGTGAGCTGCTGCAGAATGCCAGTACCATGGGGGATCTGCGGAACTGTCCAGTGAGTTAAATCAGGGGTGCGGCTTGGAGTGGGAAAGGGAACTGTTGATCAGTGGGATTGAGGCAAAGCCAGTGGGAAACATGTTGAACTAGCCTTATATGTGTATTTCAGAGCAACTGTGGAGAGAGGATCAGGATTCGCCGTGTGTTGATGAATGCTCCACAGATTATCACGATTGGGCTGGTATGGGACTCAGACCACTCAGACTTAGCAGAAGATGTTATCCACAGCCTGGGAACCTGCCTTAAGCTGGGTGATGTGCGTGTTAGTTACCTTTATCTCTCACTTTGAGTTCTTGTGTCTTAGTATTGCTTAGGAGCAGTGAGCACTAGACAAACAGGTATGTCCTAGATGACAAGTATTATAATGTTTTGGACAGATAAACTTGTTTATTTGTGTACAGATACCTGTGCATGCAGGTATGTGCTCATATACCTCCTTTTATAGGTGGCAAAGGTTTTTTAAGAAGAAATGGGATGACTTGGCCTTGAAAGACAGGGTAGGCAGAGCTTAGCTACTGATAAAAATAAATCAGTAATTCAAAGAGTTATTGTATGTTCTATTTATTGTTAGTTTATATGAGTATAGAGTAGGGAAGGGTATTCAATCATGGGAGGCAGTAAGGTCCAGAGAGGGGCATTTCTGACTAGAACTGGTATAGTAGGTGAAGGTGTTAAAAGTTGGTGACCTGAGCCCAAAAATACAAAATTCACAGTGTGGAACCAATGTCTGGGATAATCTTGTGACTGAAGAGGGCCTTTGTTGTTGTTTTTTAATGTCATTAAGCCATGACTGAGAATAAATGAACTTTCTGGGATCTTATTTTAGGTTTTCTTCCCAAGGAATCTTACTTGAGTAGGCTGTGCACAATAAAATCTCCATTTTTCACCAGCGCCTACCTGTAGTCCCAGCTACTCTGGAGGTTGAGGTGGGGAGATTGCTTAAGGAGTTCAAGGCTTTAGTGTGCAATGATCCTGCTTGTGAATAGCCACTACATTCTAGCCCAGGCAGCATATCAAGACCCTGTCTCTTAAAAACAAAAACAATCATTTCTTTTTTTTTTTTTTTGAGATGGAGTCACGCTGTGTCGCCCAGACTGGAGTGCAGTGGCACGATCTCTGCTCACTGCAAGCTCTGCCTCCCGGGTTCACGCCATTCTCCTGCCTCAGCCTCCCAAGTAGCTGGGACTACAGGTGCCCACCACCACACCTGGCTAATTTTTTGTATTTTTAGTAGAGATAGAGTTACACTGTGTTAGCCAGGATGGTCTCGATCTCCTGACCTCATGATCTGCCCGCCTCAGCCTCCCAAAGTGCTGGGATTACAGGCGTGAGCCACTGCACCTGGTCAAAAACAATCATTTCTTCTAAATTTCTGTGACCTACATCTTCTGTACTGTTCTTTTTTTTTTTAAAACATGTCACTAACTTGAAGCTCAAGGTTTAATTTTCATGATTGTTTTTTCAACCAAATAGGTTCCTCAAGGCCAGAATCCTATCCCCCAATTTTTTTTTTTTTTTCTTTTTTAATATGTCTCTTAGCTCTTAGGACTGTGTTGGGCAGCTAGGAATTGAAATGCTGATAACCAGCATGGCTGTATTGCTCTACTTAGGTTATTAACAAGAAAATTTTATTTGTGGGATCAGCTGATAAAAAAAACTTTTGAAAGTAGGCAGGTAGACAGGGTTTTGTTTTGTTTTGTTTTGTTTGTTTTTTGAGAGGGAGTCTCGCTCTG
>NW_012113141.1:7008161-7015086 GCF_000951035.1 Colobus angolensis palliatus | reverse complement strand
TACAGGCACCCGCCACCACGCCTGGCTAATTTTTTTGTATTTTTAGTAGAGGCGGGGTTTCCCCGTGTTGGTCGGGCTGGTCTCGAACTCCTGACCTCAGGTGATCTGCCCACCTTGGCTTCCCAAAGTGCCAGGATTACAGATGTGAGCCACAGCACCTGGCTGGTTGTTGTTTTTTTTTTTTAAATCCAACTTTCCTGGCTCCTCTTATGATAGGCCCTGATAAGAAAATTATTGAAAGGTATGAAGAAAGATCATCACCATACCAGTTTACTGGCCACTGTCTGTCTTGCTTTTCCTTACTTTTTGTCTTTTTAGGTTAATTTTTTTCTTTCTTTCTTTTTCTTTTTCTGAGACAGGGTCTTGCTCTGTCATCCAGGCTGGAGTATAGTGGGACAAACATAGCTCACTGTAGCACTGACTTCCTGGGCTCAATGATCCTCCTGCCTCAGCCTTCTGAGTAGCTGGGACTACAGGTGTGCACCACCATGCCCAGCTAATTTTTTATTTTTTTGTAGAGACAGGATCTAGCTTCGTTTTCCAGGCTGGTCTTGAACGGCTGGGCTCAAGTGATCCTCTTGCCTTGGCCTCCCAAAGTGCAGGGGTCATAGGCATGAGCCACTATGTCTGGTCAATTTTTTTTTTTTTTTTAGTTAAAAGAATTATTTTTTTAGAGAGGTTTTTGATTTGCCACCCAGGTTGGAGTGGAGTATGGCACAATTATAGCTTACTGCAGCTTCGAACTCCTGGGCTCAAAGGATCCTCCCACCTCAGCCTCCTGAACAGCTAGCACTTAAGTGTGCACTTACCACACCTGGCTAATTAAAATTTTTTTTTTAAAAAAATAGGGTGTTTTTGTTTTGTTTTGTTTTTTATGATGGAGTCTCACTCTGTTGCCCAGGCTGGAGTACAGTGTCATGATCTCGGTTCACTGCAATCTCTGCCTCCTGGATTCAAGTGATTCTCCTGCCTCAGCATCCCAAGTAGCTGGGATTACAGATGTGCACCACCATGCCCAGCTGATTTTTGTATTTTTAGTAGAGATGGGGTTTCACTGTGTTGGCCAGGCTGATCTCAAACACCTGCCCTCAAGAGATCTGTTCACTTCGGCTTCCCGAAGTGTAGGGATTACATGCGTGAGCCACCATGCTGGGCCTAAAGATAGGGTCTTGCTATCTAGTCTAGGCTGTTCTCGAACTCCTGTCCTCAAGTAATTCTCTTACTTTGGCCTCACAAAGTGCTAAAGTTAAGTTCTGATGATTAATCTAAACTAACAAAAATCTTAAACTGAAGGGAAGAGAAGCAAGTCAGTACCTTACTTAAGAAATGTCGATGGAGTCTGCTGAGAGATGATGTGGGATGGTTGAATATGTGACTGTACTTTCTTTTCTCTTCTTTTCCCCCAGCTGTTTTTCAGAGTGACAGATGACCGGGCCAAGCAATCTGAACTGTACTTAGTCGGAATGATCTGTTACTATGGCAAACATTATTCTACATTCTTTTTTCAAACAAAGATTCGCAAATGGATGTATTTTGATGATGCTCATGTTAAGGAGGTAGGAATAGTTAAGCCCTTTTTGAAGTGTTTGGTGACTACAAAAAAAAAAAAGAATAATTATTTGTCTTTAGTGTTTCATTTTCATAATTTCGAATGGGACCTCCCCACATTTCCATTAAATGTATTATATATATATGTTTTTTTAAATTTTATTTTATTTTATTTATTTATTTATTTTTGAGATGGAGTCTCACTCTGTCACCCAGGCTGGAGTGCAATAGCTTGGTCTCGGCTCACTGCAACCTCCGCCTCCCGGGTTCACGCCATTCTCCTGCCTCAGCCTCCCAAGTAGCTGGGATTAAGGCATGAACCACCGTGCCTGGCGTATTTTATATTTTTATATCTGTCTGCCTGTTGAATTTATGAAGGTATCATCTTGTCTTGCCCTGAAGATGGCTAGTTCTTCGAGGATAGGAACAGTGTATCTTCTATTATATCCTCTGAATCCCCTCACCAGGCATTTAGCAGTTTTGTATTTATAGGTGACAAAGTATTTTATTTTATTTTTTGAGATAGGGTCTCCTCACTCTATTACCCAGGCTGGAGTGCAGTGGCATGATAATGGCTCACTGCAGCCTTTATCTGCCAGGTTCAAGCAATCCTCTCAACTTAGTCTCCTGAGTAGTGGCAACTACAGGTGTGTGGTCACCACACTCAGCTAGTTAAAATTTTTTGTTTGTTTTAGAGATGTTACCCAGGCTGGTCTGGAACTCCTGGGCTCAAGTGATCCTCCCTCCTCAGCCTGCCAAAGTGTTGGGATTATAGGCGTGAGCCACAGTGCTTGGCCCAAAGTATTTTTTTGAAAGTATAATCTCCTTTTTTTTTTTTTTCCTAGAAAATAGTTTTTCTTCAGTCCTGAGGAGTCAGCTCCTTATGTGGGCTTTGGTGGAGTTCATGGGTCAGCACTCAAAGGTCTAAATCTGGGTGGGGATGTTAGCATCTTTTGGGCTTGGGGAGATTGATTACTGATTACCTTGCTGTGAATGGCACAATTCACATAGTAATGTAGCTTTACGTACAGCTTAGGAAGCACATAGGCATCAAATAAATTTACTTCAGAAATGTCTTTGACAGCTGCAGCCTTTACTATGTTTTGAATGAGAAACTTTTTTTTTTTTTTTTTTTAGACAGAGTCTTGCTCTGTCACCCAGGTTGGGGTGCAGGGGCATGATCTCAGCTCATTGCAACCTCTGCCTCCCGGGCTCAAGTGATTCTCGTGCCTCAGCCTCCCAAGTAGCTGGGCTTACGGGCGTGCACCATCACGCCTGGCTGATTTTTGTATTTTTAATAGAGAAGGAGTTTCTCCATGTTGGCCAGGCTGGTCTCTAACTCCTGACATTAGATGATCCACCTGCCTCGGCCTCCCAAAGTGCTGGGATTACAGATGTGAGCCACTGTGCCTGGCCTTGAATAAGAAACTTTTTAATAGCCTTGTCCTTGGGCATGCATCCGGCACAGTTCATGCAGTGAATGGGCTGCACATAGCTGCAGCCCTTTTTTGGCATGCCATGTTCTTTCTTTTCTTTGTCTTCTTGGAAGCTAGGACCCCAGAGAGGAATGGTTGGTTGTTGTTATTTGTTTTTTTAATGTGTGTGTTGATTGATTTGAGTAGGAACACTCTAATGCCTCAAATGAGGTTATAAGGTTAATACAAAGTTCAGAATTTCAGATCTTGGAGTTACCAGTGGGTACTACTTTGTCTCAGGGCTGCTGTAAATTATTCTTTGTTATCTCCCTGAAGTGCCCCATCACAGAGTAACATGTGTTTTGGGATAGTTATAAGTCATGTAGGGTTATAATGACAAAGCAGGAAAGTTGGTACTGTCTAAACCACAGAGTTTGTGATTGAAGTGGCTTATGTAATCTGCATGAGTTAGGAAGCTGCTTGTGATAAGGTTAGCAGATAAGGAGATAAGGTGTGACTAATCTACACCTATCCACAGACTTGAAGCAGTGTCTTCCACAAATAGTAAAGTGTTTGTCAAATTCCCTTATTCTTTTCTTTGTCTCTTTTGTATTATTGTAATTTGGGGCAATTTATATAAATTCTTTTAATTTAGGGTTTTTATTTGAAAATACCCTTACAAAGTAGTAAATATGATTATATTAATATGTGAAGAGCATATAAATGTTTTAATTAAAATAATAACTCAGTTATAAGTTTACTGGACATCTATTATGAACATACCACTATGCTAGTTGTCCAACCCCAAGAACAGCACATTATCTAAGAAATGTGACTGGTTCAAGCTTAAGATGGGGTGAGTTTGAGGACTGGGTTGAATTGATTCTGTGGCTGTTCTCTTACTCTTTTCCACTGTGGTAACAGAGCTGAATCCAGCACAGGGCTAAGGCCGAGAGGTTCAGTTGTCTATTCTAAGCAGTTTGACATTTTATATCCTGCCATTTGCGAACTCTGAAACTGAATGTCATTTGTTCTAAGGCAGTCTGTGAGAGAGTTTCTGTCTGCTCTTCAGCTTCATGAAAGTGATTTTAATATTTGGGAGAAAACTAAGGAAATGCAGATTTCTAGTGAAGGCTTTAATCTGATGTCTGTGAAAAGAAATTGGTCACCAAGACAGCTGAAGTTCCCTCACATAGCATATCCACCTTTGATAACTTTTATTCCTATTTTACAACAGAGTTGATGGTTCACAGAAATAAAAGTAATTTTTTTTTTTTTTTTTTTTTTGAGACGGAGTCTCGCTCTGTCGCCCGGACTGGAGTGCAGTGGCCGGATCTCAGCTCACTGCAAGCTCTGCCTCCCGGGTTTACGCCATTCTCCTGCCTCAGCCTCCCGAGTAGCTGGGACCACAGGCGCCCGCCACCTCACCCGGCTAGTTTTTGTATTTTTAGTAGAGACGGGGTTTCACCCTGTTAGCCAGGATGGTCTCGATCTCCTGACCTCGTGATCCGCCCGTCTCGGCCTCCCAAAGTGCTGGGATTACAGGCTTGAGCCACCGCGCCCGGCCATAAAAGTAATTTTATTCATTCTTTTATTCTCCTGTAGGATTTCAGTGCTTTCTAAAAGGACTTAGCAAAGAAAAAAAAAAAAAAGATTTAATTAAAAAAGTGTTAGGTCTGAGATCTTTTTTGCTGCCTTTTTACCCAATTCTTGTCTTTTCATCTCTTTTATTTTCTTTAGAAATACAGAACAGGAAGATATGTTGTGAATTGTGGATATGAAGTATAATTGTCATGTTCTTTTGGTTGTTTCTGGTTCAGATTGGGCCCAAATGGAAGGATGTGGTGACCAAATGCATCAAGGGGCATTATCAGCCCCTGCTGCTGCTTTATGCAGATCCCCAGGGTACCCCAGTATCCACCCAGGACCTGCCTCCCCAAGCTGAGTTCCAGTCATACAGCAGGACATGCTATGACAGTGAAGATTCAGGTGAGCAGCCTGGCTCTTTACCTCTCTTCTATTCTCACCCTATGCGATCAAACAGTTGGGACTCATACTTAATTATGTCCTTAGCATGTAACCTAGCTTGGAGAAAGAGGATCCATTAGAGGTAAGAAACAAGTGCCAATCTGTGCTGAAGCCTAACTTGTGCCAGCCTTTATTTCCTTCAGTTGTCAAAAGAGTGTTGCTTAAATCACTTGGCCTCAACTCAGAAGTGAAAAGGAAATTATGTTTATTTAGACTGAGATATTAAGTTTGCAAGGCTCAATAGTTAGCTTTCTAATATTGGTGAGGATGGATGATTTTTATAAGCAATTTAACAGTGACTTAATTGAGTTGTTTTATTTGAGCTACTATAAGGCTAGTTATTTTGTTTGGCATGAGATATTTTTGTTTTAAAATTGCAAATGTGTAGCTGGGCAGGGTGATGCATGCCTGTTATCCTAGCTATTTGGGAGGCTGAGGTGGGAGGATCACTTGAACCTGGAGTTTGAGCCTAGCCTGGGCAAAATAGCAAGACTCTGTCTTGGCGGGGTGGGGGGGAAGAATTCCATGTCCAGTAGTGATATTTGTCTGCTTATGAATCAGTTGTTCACTTCTAAGTTAGTTGTTTAGAACTTAAGTAATGACTTTCTGTAAAAACAATTTTCAGCTTGATGGCTAAAGTTCTAGGGTAGCCCACAGAATCTTATAATATATTTGAGGTATAACCTAATAGTTTTGGCTTGATTTCTGAAAAGGAGGAAGAAATATTATTTTACTCTTCTAGATCTGGTACTGGCTCTTAATATAATTTTGAAAGAGATGCTTGACTTTGACATCTTTCTTTCTCCCCTTTGTACCTCCCTCCTGCTTGGTACGTGGTGCTTTCTTCCACCTCTCATACCCCACCCAGACCTGTTCTACCTCTTCTCCCTTCAATCAAATACCCATTTGTCCTATTATACTTATCTCAGCTATCTATTCAGAGGGAAGCAGTCTGATTGAACTAATTTATACTAATGTATTTCATATAAGTAACAGCCCCAATAATTTCTCAGAGACATTAAAAATACATCTAATATCCATTCAAAAATTTTAAGTGGCGTTCTTGGGAGTATGGGAGAAAGATTATGGGATAGGAGAACAACTGATTATGTATGACAGGTTGTCCTGGGACTTTCCATCTAAATATATCCTACTTTTCACAACTTTTTCATTACTTCAGTATTTTCCCTGATAGACTTTGTAAAACCCTCACAGTTTTTCACAGTGGCAGGCAAAATGAGGGTTTCAGCAAGGTAGGGACAGGGATAGGAGGAATTTTACATGTGTCTGGGTGATCTGGAAGTTGAGTGTTGTGAAGAATGGCTCGATGGTATAGCATATCCTTCTCACACTTGTGTCTAGGAAGTTCTTGCCTTATGGAGCTTTGTTGTGTCCATCTCTTTTCCTTCTCTCTGTTACTGTTCTGTTTCCTCACTTTTGCATATGTGTTTCCTCCTTCCCTCAGGGAGGGAGCCCTCCATCTCAAGTGACACTCGAACAGATTCCTCAACGGAGAGCTATCCCTACAAACATTCCCACCATGAGTCTGTGGTCAGTCACTTCTCTTCTGATTCTCAGGGGACAGTCATCTATAATGTGGAGAATGATTCCATGTCTCAGAGCAGTCGGGACACAGGTAGGGACTTATACAGAGGGTCCTGCTTGCCTGAATCAATTCCTGCATAGATCTCCTAAGAAAAAGAAACTGGGAGGCTGGGCATGGTGGCTCACGCCTGTAATCCCAGCACTTTGGGAGGCCAAGGCGGGCGGATCACGAGGTAAGATCGAGACCATCCTGGCTAACACACAGTGAAACCCCGTCTCTGGCTGGGCGCGGTGGCTCACGCCTGTAATCCCAGCACTTTGGGAGGCCAAGGCAGGCGGATCATGAGGTCAGGAGATCGAGACCATCCTGGCTAACATGGTGAAACCCC
>NW_012113141.1:6993244-7007575 GCF_000951035.1 Colobus angolensis palliatus | reverse complement strand
GGCAGGCACCTGTAGTCCTAGCTACTCAGGAGGCTGAGGCAAGAGAATGGCGTGAACCCAGGAGGCGAAGCTTGCAGTGAGCTGGGATCACGCCACTGCACTCCAGCCTGGGCGACAGAGTGAGACTCAAAAAAGAAGAAAAAGAACTGGGGCATGTCAGAAATGTTTGTTATGCAAAGGCAGAATGGCACAGAATTTGGGCAATTGAATGGGATACAAAGAAGCAACACAGTTTTGAATGAAACATGATGCTCCATTGCACATACTCCTGTCAATAGCAGCATGTCAGTAAAGACGATTGTAATGTGATTATTGATGTGATTATTCTCAAGTCTACCTTTCTCCTCCTATCCTCTTGATTCCCATGGTATCCTATTAAGCCCCTGTGATCTTGCATATCATCATGTTCTCATGCCAGGCTTTGTCCTAAGTGAAGAGCTTTGATAGAAGGGGCCTATTTATGGGATTGGTGAGAGACAACTGCATGTCAGCTTGCTAAGCTTCCTGAAGGATAGAGAAGCAAAAGAATGAAAGATAATCTATTTGTTATTGTGAGTTCCATGCGGAGAATATTCTTGCATTGTTTTGTTTATCTGTAGGAGAGTATACCCATGTCAGAGGAAGAAATCAATACAGGCAAGAACAGTGAATGACTGCTGAGATGAAAAGTTTATTCTGGGAGATAGAATACCTAAGGCATAGAACAGTGTCCATGTTCTTAGGGACTGTGGGAATTCATGAGCTCATTGTTTGAGATTGGTGGTTTATAAGCTGTGGGGGCTTTGTTTTTTTTTTTTTAATATCAAGAATTTCAAAGATATTCAAAGCTATATAGAATAGTGTACTGCCCATTCATGTACTCATCACTTAGTTTCAATAATTATAACTGACAGCCAATCTAGTTTTACCTGTACCTTTACCCACTCCTGGATTATTTTGAAGCACATCCCAGGCATTTTATGACATTTTCCATAAATATTTCTTATGTTTGCTCAAACATAGGAAATCACTTTTTAAATGTAGCATTATAACACTTAAAAATAGTAATGATAATTCCTTAAAACTGCTAGGTAACCAATGAGTGTTCAAATATCCACTTACAAGTATCATAATATTTTCATGGTTTGTGTGTTTGACTCAGCATCTAAATGAGGTCTGTGCATTGTGATGAGTTGATAAGTCCTTTGTGTTTCTTTTAATATAATGTTTTTTCCTCTATTTTTTTCCTTGCAATTTATTGCTAGAACTAAGTATTTTGTCCTATAGATTTCCCACATTCTGAATTTTGCTGATTTTATTCCTATGGTATACTTTAACATGTTTCTGTGTCCTATATTTCTTGTAAATTGGTAGTTGGACCTAGAGGTTTGGTCAGACTTGTGTTGGCTTTCTTTTGATGACTACTGCATTGATTGTGTCAGGTGTGAGTTTTTTAGACCCACTTTTTGAATATGTGAACCAGGGAGAAGCCAAGCCACAGGATAAACTAAGCGTATTTTCCAGTGGAGGCAGATTTGTGTTAATGGTTTAGGGGTTTTGGCAGGGAGGGTGTGAGGAATGGAGAACATGCCCATTGGTTTAACAATTTGTAAGACTTAGTTGTGGCCGGGTGCAGTGGCTCACGCCTGTAATCCCAGCACTTTGGGAGGCTAAGGAGGGCGGATCACGAGGTCAGATTGAGACCATCCTGGCTAACATGGTGAAACTCCGTCTCTACTAAAAAAAAATACAAAAAATTAGCCGGGCGTGGTGGCAGGCACCTATAGTCCCAGCTACTCAGGAGGCTGAGGCAGGAGAATGGTGTGAACCTGGAAGGTGGAGCTTGCAGTGAGCCAAGATCATGCCACTGCACTCCAGCCTGGACGACAGAGCTAGACTCCATCTCAAAAAAAAAAAAGGACTTAGTTGCTCCACGTCATTTCCTCCTCTCTTAAATCTTTCTTGTGGGCACAGACGTAGAAAAGGACCAAATAAAAGCAATACAAGATTCCAAGGGGCAACTGATTGAAAATATTTATCCATATCACTACACTGGTGATACCTGAATATGTATAAGGATTTTCATATACTGTCATGTGAAAACAAATTTTTGTTAGCTCTCCATGTATTTGACCTAGGGTTTTTTTTTTTCTAAGCGTATCTTCAAAATTATTTTACCTGCTTAATTCATCTCTGGCTTCCAGCACTTTATTTGCTTATATCCTTTAGAATCTGACCTTTTCTGTCATCAAATCATGCTCATGTATTTGCATACTATGGGCATGAAGCTGGGCAAGTTACATAAAAGAGCCCAGCTCTCCTGGTTTTCCCAGTGATTAGTATTAAGGAACTGTGACGTGTAATCTCTGGATAGAGCCAAGTTTCATGAAGCATGGGTTGGGGATAGGAATGAGAATTAATCAAAGTTGAAGTGTCCTTTAAATAATCTACAATTAAGGGAAGCTTAGAACTGGTCTTAAAGCCATATACAATCAGAGCTCTTGTGGGCAAAGTCTGGAGTATCCAGGATAATACCAGATGTACTGAAAATCAGACTTTATTTGATATGTGTTGCTAAATAAATAAAAGGAAAACTCTGTCTTCAATTTATGAGAGTGAAAGTATATGGCTACCTGACATTTTTATATAATCTTTAAAACTTTTGCCTTTAAAAAGTTACCTAGAAACATGTCATTAGACCTTCTGGGTCACTGGGGAAGATTATGAGTGGGATTGAGATTGGTCATTGTTCAAGACATTGTAAATTTGGATGCTCCCAGCTTCTCTGCATTTATCCTTTTTTTTTTTCTTTTTTTTTAGCAGAGTCTTGCTCTGTTGTCCAGGCTGGAGTGCAGTGGCGTGATCTCGGCTCACTGCAACCTCCTGGGTTCAAGTGATTCTAATGCCTCAGCCTCTCAGTAGCTGGGACTATAGGCACATGCCACCATGCCCGACTAATTTTTGTATTTTTAGTAGAGACAGGGTTTTGCCATGTTGGGCAGGCTGGTCTTGAGCTCCTGGCCTCAAGTGATCTGCCCGCCTTAGCCTCCCAAAGTGCTGGAATTATAGGTGTGAGTCACTGCACCCGGCCCTTCTCTGCATTTATCTACTGGGAGGTTCCTACACTGAAATCAGATAGCCTATGCCCTACAGCTTCTGTTCCATGGGTACTCTAAATTTGTGGCACTCCCAAAGGGAGATTAGGTAGGTTCTCAGGAGGATGGAGGTTAGTCTCAGATACCAGCTTACCCCAATTTCCTTGTTTTTTCAGGACACCTGACTGATAGTGAATGTAATCAGAAACACACATCCAAGAAAGGGTCACTGATAGAGCGCAAGAGGAGCTCTGGTCGGGTTAGGAGGAAAGGCGATGAGCCTCAGGTCTCAGGATACCACAGTGAAGGCAAGCCCCTCTGCACTGCTTCTCTTTCTCCTTCATTCACTCTATCAAACTTCTGTCATGCTCCAGACTGTTGGCTTCTCCTTTCTGCTCAAAGGGCTTTTCTTTTCTTTTTCGACACTGGGGTTTAGTATCCACGATCACTGTAAACATCGATATTTCTTTCATTCTTTGTGCTTTTAGGAGAAACACTGAAAGAGAAGCAGGCTCCTAGAAATGCCTCCAAACCATCCAGCAGCACCAACAGGCTGAGGGATTTTAAAGAGACAGTCAGCAATATGATCCATAACAGACCATCCCTGGCTTCTCAGACCAATGTAGGCTTCCACTGTGGGGGCAGGGGAGGAGACCAGCCTGACAAAAAACCTTCTAAGACCCTACCTTTACACTCTCGTGACTGGGAAAGAGAGAGTACCAGCAGTGAGTCAAAATCCAGTTCTTCCAGCAAGTATCGTCCAACATGGAGACCAAAACGAGAATCTCTGAATATTGACAGTATCTTTAGTAAGGACAAAAGGAAGCACTGTGGCTATACCCAGCTTAGCCCCTTTTCTGAGGATTCAGGTGAGGAGATAAGGGAAGAATTGGGCTTTTGAATAAAGTTGATTTGTATCTTTTTAAAACCTGGGTTTTTTGGTACATCTGGCAAGCGGCATTTTTACTCTGATGTTGGGTGTTTTAAGGATATGAGTTCAGTAAGTAAGTAGCCAGAGGGGGGAGTTAGTTAGGTCTTGAATTTAGGCAAATGCTAAATCTAACTTGTTTTCCATACCTGTCTTTTGATTGGGATAGCTAAAGAATTTATACCAGATGAACCAAGCAAGCCACCTTCTTATGACATTAAATTTGGTGGACCAAGCACCCAGTACAAGCGCTGGGGCCCAGCACGGCCAGGCTCTCACCTTTTAGAGCAGCACCCCCGACTAATCCAGCGAATGGAATCCGGCTATGAAAGCAGTGAGAGGAACAGCAGCAGCCCCGTCAGCCTGGATGCAGCCCTGCCTGAGAGCTCAAATGTCTACAGGTATTGTTTGACCTTTGAACAGTTGTGACACTGTCCCTTGCAGCAATGTGAGCCATCTACTTGGGACTTTCAGGCAAGGCTTAGACAAGTGGAGGGACGGCCTTGGCTACTATGTGCTCTATCAACTTCCTATAGCAACAGCACCCTCTGCTGGAAGAACAAAGGCACTTGAGAAAGGAGAGAACTTTCTATGTACGGTTACCTTTGAAGTACTTTGAAGTACAGTTATCATGTATAAAATAATTTTTAAAAATTTAAGTTCAGGGGGTATATGTGCAGGTTTGTTATGATAAACTTGTGTCATAGGAGTTCATTGTACAGATCATTTTGTTACCCACATATTAAGCTAGTACCCATTAATTGTTTTTCCTGATCCTCTCATTCCTCCCACCCTCCACCCTGGGATAGGCCCGTGTCTGTTGTTCCCCTCTGTGTGTCCATGTGTTCTCATCATGTAGCTGCCACTTATAAGTGACAATATGCCATATTTGGTTTTCTGTTCCTGTCTTAGTTTGCTAAGGATAATGAAATAATTGTTTAGTGCTTGCTTTGGTAGCACATATACTAAAATTGGAATGATACAGAGAAGATTAGCATGGCCCCTGCTCAAAGGTGACACAAAAGTTTGTGAAGATTTCCATATTTTTCAGATATGTAGGATAAACAAGTCTAGGGATCTAATGTAAAACATGAGGACTACAATTAATAAAATTGCACTGCATATGAGATTCATGGTAAATGAGTAGATTTTAACTCCTCTTGCTACAAAAACAAAAAAAAATGGGTGACTATATGAGATGATGGGTATGTTAATTTCCTTCAATTATAGTAACCATTTTACTGTCTCTATGTATCTCATAACATCATGTTGTATACCTTAAATATACACAGTAAAAAAATGTATTAAAGAACAGATTAGGCCAGGCATGTTGGCTCACACCTGTAATCCCAGCACTTTGGGAGGCCAAGGTGGGTGGATCATTTGAGGTCAGGAGTTTGAGACCAGCCTGGCCAACATGGTGAAACCCTGTCTCTACTAAAAATACAAAAATTAGCTGGGCATGATGGCGTGCACCTCTAGTCCCAGCTACTCTGGAGGCTGAGGCAGGAGAATCGCTTGAACCCGGGAGGCAGAGTTTGCAGTGAGGCAAGATTGCACCACTGCACTCCAGCCTGGGTGACGAGTGAAACTCCATCTCAAAAAGAATGGATTAGTGAATTAAAACTTATGTAATCCTAAAATCAGAGAAGAAACCCAAATGTTGTTTTGGGATAGTGTTTTGTTGTCATTGCTTTTTTTTTTTTTTTTTTTTTGGTATCGGTGGGGTTTCATCATTTTGCCCAGGCTTATCTTTCACTCCTGGGCTCAAGTGATTTACCCACCTAGGCCTCCCAGAGTACTGGGATTATAGGTGTGAATCACCACACCCAGTATGGTGGGATAGTTTTTATTTTGATTTGTTTTTGGGTCACTGGGACTCTGTTTTATGATGCTAATAGTATTCATAATAATGATGACAGTTTATTAGCACTCATTGCACCCTGCCCATAGGGCTCAGTTTTCTTTATAAATTTCAAATCTCCATACATTATTTTTACTGAGTTGCCACAGAGGCAATTTTTCTTTTTTCTTTCTTTTTTCTTTTGAGATGGAGTCTCTCTCTGTGTTACCAGGCTGGAGTGCAGTGCTGCGATCTCGGTTCACTGCAACCTCCTGGGTTCAAGGGATTCTCCTGCCTCAGCCTCCCTAGTAGCTGGGACTACAGGCGTGTGCCACCATGTCCAGCTAATTTTTGTGTTTTTAGTAGAGATCGGGTTTCACCATGTTGGCCAGGATGGTCTTGATCTCTTGACCTCATGATCTGCCCGCCTTGGCCTCCTAAAGTGCAGGGATTACAGGCGTGAGCCACTGCACCCAGCCAAGGCAATTTTTCTAATAGTAGAGCTGCTTTGAAAGGGATGAAAGGTGTCCTGTTCGCGGGATACTGTTCAGTTTTACTTATGAGAAGATGGTACAAAGGTTTAGTAAGAAAGAAGGAAATAGATATGAAACCAATATATTCATTAATACATTCAACAGATTTTGAATATGTATTATGTACCAGATACTGTGCTAGATGCTCAAGATGTGAATGAGGTGAGATGAGATTAGATAGGAGAATGAGTGGATATTTCAATTCTTTAGAAGGAGCTTAGCAGAAGCTCTAATTATGTCAGTTTGATGTGTGTTTTTTTTTTTTTTTTTTTTGAGAGATTTAGTCCTAGGAATGTTACTGTAACCTGCTTTCATGCTTTCACTAGACTCTGGGTTCTCTTTTGAAGGGATCCAAGTGCTAAGAGATCAGCTGGGTTGGTTCCTTCCTGGCGTCATATCCCAAAGTCGCACAGTAGTAGCATCCTGGAGGTGGACTCCACAGCATCCATGGGTGGCTGGACAAAGAGTCAGCCTTTCTCAGGTAAGCAGAAGGACACTGGATTTGAAGACTGGATTTGACCAGCAGTTTTGTCTGGGGACCAGACTTACCTGAATACATTTGAAATTAGAGGACAGTTACAGGCCGGGTGCGGTAGCTCACACCTGTAATCCCAGCACTTTGGGAAGCCGAGGCAGGCAGATGGCCTGAGCTCATGAGTTCGTGACCAGCCTGGGCAACACAGTGAGACACCATGTCTACTAAAATACAAAAAGTTAACCGGGCTTGCTGGTGTGCACCTGTAGTCCCAACTGCTTGGGAGGCTGAGGCAGGAGAATTGCTTGAACCTGGGAGGTGGAGGTTGCAGCGAGCCGAGATCGTGCCACTGCACTCCAGCCTGGGCGACAGAGTGAGACTCCATTTCAAAAAAAAAAAAGGATAGTTACAGTTTGAGTATTCCATCAGAATGTAAATGTAGAGTCATTTCAGTTGCTCCATCTTTGGATATATCTTTTTTTGTTCTCCATCACAGCCTGCTTGAATATTTCTTTCTAGTTGGAGGGAGCCCTTGTGGGAGCAAGAAGGGACAGAAATATGGTGAACAGTGTTAATAACATCCCCATTTTTCAGAAGAATAAATCCTAGGGCTTTCCTTGGATTAGTGACAGCCTCTTGGAAAATGGATTTCTTATTGTTTAGTATTATGAATTGACATACCAAAGGGGTACATATGTGGCTATTTGCAAAACTTGGAAATAAGCAATTCAAATTTATCCTTACCCATGGCTAAATATCTTAGTCTTACTACCAATTCTCTTGATAGTTACTGACAATTCTTAGAGGTAGCAGGAAGAAAGGCTAGAACTCTTTTAGGTATGTATACTAAAGGTTACAGACATCTGGCAGAGCAGAACAATGCCTATAAAGGCAGACATCTTTGGAATCCTGTGCTCCAGCAACTTACAGTTAAGAGACATGTGGAAGAAATTTGGGCTTCCCATTGTAATTATACATTTGGTTTATTCCCCATATTTTAATTTATTTCATATTGAATAACATTGTTTTGAGAAACTTGTGAATCATGCATGAGACTATTCTCCCTTTTCTTCAGATAGCCAGGATTTTTTTTATTGCACTAAAGACTGAGTCTCATGATCTCCTGAATAGTCCTCAATTCTGGACTAGTTGGATAGAATTCACCAACAGCATTCTTCAATTGGTAAAAGATAATTAACAAGGAGTTATGACAAGATTCTTCACACACCATATCACCCCACCATCCTCTTTGTATAACAAGCCCTATTTATGCCCCACAATTTGATCTAACCATTTTATTAAGACACAAAACAAACATTCTTATATGGTAACTTTGCATACTCTTTTAAAAAACTACAGAGGTAAATCAAGTCCAGTAATTCAATAATCTGCCCTTTGCCTCCTGAAATTGAAGGAACCACTGTTACCATTGTGGTATATATCTTTCTGTCTTTTTCTATGCTTACACAAGTACATAGATAGGTTTATATACATATATAGGTAAGCACCATTTTTAAAAAGTAAGATGAAGTCATACTATACATGTTTTTCTCTCACTCAATTTTTTACTTAATTTATTATGGACATCCTTCTAGATCTATTTAGATCCATCTAGAAAGGTTTATAAAATTGGACTTTTACTGCTGTGGACATTTTACAAATTCAAAGAGGTGGTGGAAATTAAGGGTGGGAAAATGACATGCTTGAAGCTCCCCAGTCAGTCAGTGACAACACTTGGTAGAAAGTGTTCTCTAATGATTAAAGCATGATTATGAATTTAACCTACTTGACTTTAATTTAGCTTCATTATTTCCCATTTGTTTTACCTTGGGCAAATTATTTATCCTCTTTGTGACTCATTTCCTCATTCCTAAAATGGGGGTAATAGTATCTACCTCATAAGTTGTTGTTATGATTAAATGAAATAATACATGTAAATGTGCTTAAAACTATTTCTGGCACATAGTAAGCGCTGAGCAAATGTTCAGTATAATACCATTGTTGTGAAGCACTCAATAAATGTTGTTGTTGTTATTATTATTATTATTATTATTATTATTTTGAGACGAAGTCTTGGTCTTGTCCCCCAGACTGGAGTGCAATGGCATGATCTTGGCTCACTGCAACCTCCACCTCCCGGGTTCAAGTGATTCTCCTGCCTCAGCCTTCTGAGTAGCTGGGATTACAGGCACCTGCCACCAAGCCTGGCTAATTTTTGTATTTTTAGTAGAGACAAGGTTTCACCATGTTGGCCAGACTGGTCTCGAACTCCTGACCTCAGGTGATCCTCCCACCTTGGCCTCCCAAAGTGCTGGGATTACAGGCATGAGTCACTGTGCCCGGCCTGTTGTTATTATTATTATTATTCCTGGCCCAAGTGCCATCCTGAATCTGATTATGGGAAGCATTATCCAAAATAAAAGCTCCAAATTGGGCCTGGCGCAGTGCCTCACACCTGTATGTAATCCCAGCACTTTGGCAGGCTGAGGCAGGTGGATCATGAGGCCAGGAGTTCGAGACCAGACTGACCAACATGGTCAAACCCTGTCTCTACTAAAAATACAAAAATTAACTGGGCTTGGTGACACGTGCCTGTAGTCCCAGCTACTCAGGAAGCTGAGGCAGAAGAATCACTTGAACCCGGGAAGCAGATGTTACAGTGAGCCGAGATGGCGCCATTGCACTCCAGCCTGCGCAACACAGACTCTGTCTCAAAAAAATAAATAAATAAACTCTAAATTGAAAGCAAGAATTCCAAAGGGAAAGTATTGCAGTGGTTAAAAATTCATCAAGTACTTTGTCTTGGTAATGGAAATGTAGTGAATTCTCCCTTGCTTTTATTACAGGTGAGGAGATATCTTCTAAAAGTGAACTGGATGAATTGCAGGAAGAGGTGGCCAGGAGGGCGCAGGAACAGGAACTTCGAAGAAAACGGGAGAAAGAATTAGAGGCAGCGAAAGGGTTTAACCCTCATCCTAGCCGCTTCATGGACTTGGATGAACTGCAGAATCAGGGTAATTGTTGTGAGCATTAGATTGTGGGTGATGGGGAAAGACAGAAAGGGTAGAAAAAAACATTTAAATTTGTAAGTTCCCTGTCTTCTCTTTAGCAAAATAATTTTTAAAATCTTAATTCACCCATTCCAGTGAGAACAAGTTAGCGTAGGATGTGACAAGACTATTAACTGGAGATAGGCACTGATTTGGGGCACATCTATTAAATTTATTAGAGATAGTGTATTCATGAATAATGCTTCCCATGAACATCTGTTGAGGGTGTAAATAAAACTAGCCTTGAGTCAGAAATAGCTGAAAATGGCAGTGAGCCACACTGACAGTGAGGGGAATTCTACTTGCTGGGAAGAAACATACTCATGCAATATTCCACCTGGAGCATCAGGGAAGTGGATCTGCCAAACAGGAGCAAGAACAAAGCCAGTTTATTTTTGATACCATGACAATTGATTCTCTAACCTCAAACAATTTGCATGACTTTACTTCCACAACTGCCCCACATTAGACTTTTTTTCTTCCTAGAATTTTTTTAGGATGTCACTTTGTACCAAAAGAGACTAACCTTCAAAATAGTTCAGCTGCGGAGCTTGCAGTGAGCCAAGATCACGCCACTGCACTGCAGCCTGGGCGACAGAGCAAGACTCCATCTCAAAAAAAAAAAAAAAAAAAATAGTTCAGCCAAGCTGAGGTATCTACCTTAAATAGGCCATGAAACCTATATCTTAGTTTTTTTTTTCCTATAAAATGACTTTATTATTTTTATAATTCAGAAACCCCACTTACAACAAATTGTGCTAAAGCAGTATAAAGGTCCAAGTTTGTAAGTGCAATCTTTTAACTTTTTTGGCTGTTTTCTGTTGACCACTTTTCTCTTTTTATATACACTTAGAGAATCTTCTTGGGCCAAGTAATCCTGTTTGGGGGCAGCTTTTTTCCTTTAATACTACTCTCTTTTGATTCAAGGTAATTGTTGCCTCATATTTCCCAAGACATTGTATTCGTTTCCAAATTAGTTTTAAATTCCTAATACTTAGCTGTCTCTATTTGGATAGTCTTTTTTCCCTTTGTGACCTCAAGCTATAATGACATTGGTGTCCCAGGTTTATTTTGCTTCTGAATAAAGGGGTCTTGTCATTTCTCTCCTTTCCTTTTTTTCTCTCTATGCCAGTTGGACAATAGATTAAAGTTAGGAGGAGATCCCACTGGCTATATTTCATTGTCAATTTTCCATACACTGTGGTTCAGCATTTCCTGCATGAGCAAGGAATGGAATGCTAAGATTCTGGAGGATAAGAATTAAAATTTAGTACAGTGATTGATCAACTATAGCTTGTCTAGATCTCCGTAAAGCAGAGAACTTAAAAAAAATGGCTCTAGGCACTACCTCTGATTATAAAGGTTGTATACATTTAGTTGATTACAAATATTATGAGAGAACTTCAGGTCTGGAAAGTAAGGGAAATCACACCTCTAGAGATAGAGTGGATCCTGAGTGCCAAGTTCTTCAGAACCAACCTGCTGTTTCCATTGTCTTCCCATTGCTCTCAAAAAGTCATGATGAATTAGGAAGTGAATGTTAGGGATGTAGAAGAGCCTTTATTACCATGTCCAGCTGGAGGTAAGTGGAGGATGAGGGACATTATGGGAGAAGTGACTCACATTTTTTTTTTCCCCATGCAACTTTGTGAAGGCTCACTGGCAATCCCATTTGTAGGTGAACTTATATTACAGCTTGCTGCCAATTTATGATTATGAGTAAGTAGAGGGCAAGGGATATATAAACATGAGAGTTCTTTTACAAAAATTTCTCTGCCTGTACTTCCTAGCCTTTTCATCTGGTATTGTTTTTAGACTCTTCTGCTCCTGCTTTGGCACACATTCACTTTGAGAGGAGGATGGAATATTCCCTGCTTGCTGTATGGGAAGTTGACTTCTTTGTGGGTAGTTTTGGTGAGGAATAGCATGATGAAAGTAAATACTTAGCAATGCTTATGAAAACTATGTATATGCAAACCAGGAACAAAGGCCGTTCAACTGCCCTAGCAGATACATTGGATTAGCAAGTGTAGACCATCTGTGACTAAGAGGTGTACTGATTTTCCAGTTTAGGGTGGTGCATAGAGGACTGTGATTTGGTGAAGTAAATAAGTGGTATGGATGGTTGTCCACAGAATAATGAAGCTACCTTTGCCATAACATAGCAGTGAAGGTCTCAGTCGACATCTAGGGTGTTCTGACACTAGTTGGCAAGAATTGCACTGGGAAAGAGCAGTTCAATTCCAGGCATAAGAACCTACCTTTCTGCTATATGGAATACTTTGTTCTTTTCTTGAGGGACTTCCTAAGAGTCTTGGTGTTAGAATATGTGGCCATTAATGGCATGCCTCTCTTTCATGGCCTTGGTAACATCTCAGTTAAGGCAAAATGAATGTCCTGCTTGTTTCAGAGAATTCTTAATAGCAATGAACAGTTGGAATAAGGGTAGACCAGTGGCTCAGCAGCAAGGATCTCTGTGTACTGAAGGGAAACAACAGTACACAGGAAAAGTTGGAATGAATTGTAATGAAAATGAAAAGTGCTGGCCCTTTCAGGGAGGAGTGACGGCTTTGAGAGGTCCCTGCAAGAGGCAGAGTCAGTATTTGAAGAGTCACTGCATCTGGAACAGAAAGGAGACTGTGCTGCAGCTTTGGCTCTCTGTAATGAAGCTATCTGTAAGTAATTCTAACTGCTATGGCTATGGCACTTTTGACTAACTTCACAATAGGTGTTGTCACTCAGACGGGATAAAAACAGTTTTTATGTCTCCTCACTCTTGCTCTCCCAAACTGAGGCCCGTTAGCTATTTTTGCCCTTTAGATTTCTAAGTGTACCTGGCACTGGCACTGTGGCCTATGGATATTTACCAGAATAACCTCAGCAAGGAATCCATAGATGATTTCTCCAGTCATGCCTACCTTTTTATTCCAGGATAAAGTTAGACCTCAGATGTGAGATTAGTCTGCTTTTTTGCTAGTCACTGGCTAGTGAGTTGGAGCTTATAGAAGGAAAACTGAATAAATTGGCTATGACTTCCCAGGCCTGTGACTTTTTACTTCAATATTTGATTCTTTCTGATTCTCCCCTACCTTCATAGTATGCAGCACCATAAGCTTACAGCAAGAGACTAAGGCTTAGAATTGGTATCGGCTTCTTGTATGTGACCGACAAGAAGCTGTGGTCTATAAAGAGAGATACAGGTTTGGATCTTATTTCTGCTGTTGGCCATTGGAAAGAGAGGGGTGAGAGTAGAGTGTGGAGACCAGAGTCAGACAGGTCAGTTGGACAAGAGTGGCAATCTCTAGGATGGAGGCACTGGTTTATCTTATTGATTTATTTTAGTTTTGTTTTGTTTTTTAATTTGGATTAACCTGTTTCGCCTCCATGGCTTCCATCAATGTTCCTTATAGCCAGAGGCAGCTCTGTGCCCTGGACAGCATATGCATGGTCTGTGCCTTGCATTCCTGCTACATATTTTGAGTTTTACTGCATATCTTTGCTCATTTTTGTTCAATTTTATTCTTTTTATTTTTGTTTGTGTTTTGTGTTCTGTTTCTGCTATATTTTCTTTTGCATTTTAGCTAAACTAAGACTTGCCCTGCATGGTGCCAGCTGTAGCACGCACAGCAGAGCCCTAGTCGATAAGAAGTTGCAAATCAGTATTCGAAAAGCACGGAGCCTGCAGGATCGCATGCAGCAGCAGCAATCACCACAGCAGCCGTCGCAGCCCTCAGCCTGCCTCCCGTCACAGGCGGGGACTCTCCCTCAGCCAACAAGGTAGTGCTTGGGAACCATGTTAGTTTATGAACGCCAGGGGAAGAAGTGACCATGAGTACTCTATAGCAAGAGCTCTCATTGTCTTGCCGACTGAAGGGGAGAGAGGAGTCCTCTGAAAAGATTTTCTTCTTTCAGGTCAGACATACAGTGAAAAACTCATTGTACTGCTGGTCCTTTCCTTAATAATTCCTAGGATGCAAAAGTACAGCATAATAAGACCATTTGTCCACATTTCCCATGGGTAACTTTAGCCCTGGACTTGTGTAATAATGCGATTATTATATTTGTATATATATATTATGTTCTTAGACATGGCAATCTAGGCTACATTTCATGTTGTAGTAGCTACCATGTGATTTATTTTGGGATTTCAATGCTTCCTATCCTTATGGAAGCCAAGAAAGCAGTCTTTCTTGCTCTGATTGCACCATAAAGAGGAGACACAATGATTCCCTTTGCTTTGCTTCTTTATGGTCAGGACTAGGAAAGAAGTTCTAGGAGTCATTGTTGTAGTTCTCACATCTTAGCCCTTGAATTTGGCTTTTACTTAGAATAGATGAATTTAAATAAACATTAATTTGGACCATTAATAACTCTGAGTAGTTTTCAAAATATAAGTTAATAAAAGCGTTAACTTTTTTTTTTTTTTTT
>NW_012113141.1:6988389-6992289 GCF_000951035.1 Colobus angolensis palliatus | reverse complement strand
TGCAGTGAGCTGAGATCTGGCCACTGCACTCCAGCCTGGGCAACAGAGCGAGACTCCGTCTCAAAAAAAAAAAGAAATACAAAACAATTAGTGAGAAACCAACTAAATACAGTTAATCCCTACTCCTACTCCTAAATCTCAAGTCATATTGCTTTGGGGAAATATCTCAGTGACTAATAGGACAAAATCCAGATTTAAAAAACATACTTGAAATGGTTGATTTCTGTGTATTCCCATGAGCCCAAATCACCGTGTATTTTGTAAATGTAGCCTCATGGTTCCTTTGGCTGGGCTGCCTCTCAGGACCCCAGGTAGGACTTGCCTTCCTGTATAGCATCCGGATTTTTGCTGTTTAGTATGAGTGATTTTCAGGCTTTGCTTACCTTCCATGTCATCTGCATGTGAGACTAGCTGATTTTGTTTCCTAATTTGCAAGTAGAATGTGATTGGAATGCGACTCACAGGTAGTGAAGAATATTGGCAAGGGGTCCACTTAATGTTACTGTGCACCTTTAGTGAGGGCATTTAATAAAGAGGATTAATGTTACCTATTTACCTGGGTGTGAGCTGACCATGTGCCTTTTCTTTTGTGATCCTCTGAACTACTGACTCTACTTGTGCTTGTCTTTCTGTTTATTTTTACCATTCCCTGTGTGAATAGCTAGAAATGGGAATGGAATGAACAGTTCTTTCTGTAAGCGTTCCTGTCAGTCAAGGCAGCTTATGACTAGCTGTCTCCATTTGTTTCAGTGAACAGCCTATCCCGCTCCAAGTATTGTTAAGCCAAGAGGCCCAACTGGAACCCGGCACGGATACAGAGTTTGGGGCCAGTTCTTTCTTCCATTCACCTGCTTCCTGCCATGAGTCACACTCATCACTATCTCCAGTGTCATCTGCCCCACAGCACAGCTCCCCCAGTAGATCTGCCTTGAAGCTTCTGACTTCGGTTAAAGTAGACAACATTGAACCCTCTGCATTCCACAGGCAAGGTTTACCTAAAACACCAGGGTGGACTGAGAAGAATACTCATCATAGTTGGGAGCCATTGGATGCCCCAGAGGGTAAGCTGCAAGGCTCTAGGTGTGACAACAGCAGTTGCAGCAAGCTCCCTCCACAAGAAGGAAGAGGCATTGCTCAAGAACAGCTATTCCAAGAAAAGAGGGATCCTGCTAATAACCCCTCCCTGGCGATGCCTGGAATAGCCACCTCTGAAAGGGGAGATGAACACAGCCTAGGCTGTAGTCCTTCAAATTCATCAGCTCAGCCCAGCCTTCCCCTGTATAGAACCTGCCACCCCATACTGCCTGTTGCTTCTTCATCTGTGCTTCACTGTCTTGATCCTGTGCAGAAAACTAACCAATGCCTCCAAGGCCAAAGCCTCAAAACTTCATTGACTTTAAAAGTGGACAGAGGCAGTGAGGAGCCCTATAGGCCAGAGTTTCCCAGCACGAAGGGGCTTGTCCGTTCTCTGGCTAAGCAGTTCCAGAGGATGCAGGGTGTCTCCATGAGTGATAGTACAGGTTTCAAGGATAGAAGTTTGTCGGGTAGTCTAAGGAAGAACTCTTCCCCTTCTGATTCTAAGCCTCCTTTCTCACAGGGTCAAGAGAAAGGCCACTGGCCATGGGCAAAGCAACAGTTCTCTCTGGAGAGTGGGGACAGACCACTTTCCTGGGAAGAGTCCCCTGAACATTCTTCTCTTGCCTTAAACTCTGGGCTGCCTAATGGTGAAACTTCTAGGGGAGGACAGCCCAGGTTGGCAGAGCCAGACATATACCAAGAGAAGCCGTCCCAAGTGAGAGATGCTAGGTCTCAGGATCTGGGCAGCAGTGCTAACTTGGGGACTTCCTTGCCTTTGGATTCCTGGGTGAATGTCACAAGGTTCTGTGATTCTCAGCCTAAACATGGGGCTTCTAGGCCAGGAATGAAGTCCTCCCCTCATGATTCCCATATGTGTGTAACCTATCCAGAGAGAAATCACATCCTTTTGCATCCACATTGGAACCAAGACACAGAGCAGGAGACCTCAGAATTGGAGTCTCTGTATCAGGCCAGTCTTCAAGCTTCTCAACCTGCCTGTTCTGGATGGGGGCAGCAGGATACAGCCTGGCACCCACTTAGCCAAACAGGTAAGAATGCAAATAGGGGTTGGGGGGAGGGGAGAGGATCATATAAAAGCTGAAAGCAGGGAAAGATCAGAAGGGGGTATTCTATACAGATAGTATCCCCAGCTTAGTAGGAGGTAGTAGAACTTTCTACTTTACTCAGAAAGCCTCCATGACAAGAGCTAGACATTTTTCTGGCTAGAGTGGAGGAAGGGGCAGAATTATCACTCACAGGCAACTTCCCTCCTTCTAAAGTAAGAGATTACTAAGTATTTGCCCATGGCTTCTCCAGTATGCTGTGCTAAAGAATGGTTCAGGGCCAGGCGTGGTGGCTCACTCCTGTAATGCCAGCACTTTGGGAGGCCGAGGGCAGATCACTTGAGGTCAGGAGATCGAGACCACCCTGACCAACATGGTGAAACCCCGTCTCTACTAAAAATACAAAAATTAGCTGGACGTGGTGGCACATGCTTGTAATCCCAGCTACTTGGGAGGCTGAGGCACAAGAATGGCTTGAACTGGCGAGGTGGAGGTTGCAGTGAACTGAGATTGCGCCACTGCACTTCAGCCTGGGCTGAGAGTGCTGCAGAGGGAGACCCTGTCTCAAAAAGGAAAAAAAAAAAAAAAAAATAGCGTTTTAATCAGAAACTCTGTACCCATTGGCAAATCACTCTTTATCTCCTCCTTCTCTTCCCCCAACCCCAGGCAACCACTTATCTATTTTCTGTCTCTAGAGATTTGCCTGTTCTGGACATTTCATATAAATGGAATCATATAGTATGTGGTCTTTTGTGACCAGATTTTGACATAATTGTAGCTCCTAAAGTGTTATATAAACACTGCTCTTAACCTATATTCTGAATTTCATCGTACTTTGAACTTGAGCAGACACCATCTTATAGATATCTAAAAAATAAGAAATTAACTTTTGTTATGGGAAATTTCAAATATATTCAAAAGTAAAGAATAAGAGTAGGCCGGGCACAGTGACTCATACTGTAATCCCAGCACTTTGGGAGGCCAAAGCGGATGGATCACTTGAGGTCAGGAGATCGAGACCACCCTGACCAACATGGTGAAACCCCGTCTCTACTAAAAATACAAAAATTAGCTGGACGTGGTGGCACATGCTTGTAATCCCAGCTACTTGGGAGGCTGAGGCACAAGAATGGCTTGAACTGGCGAGGTGGAGGTTGCAGTGAACTGAGATTGCGCCACTGCACTTCAGCCTGGGCTGAGAGTGCTGCAGAGGGAGACCCTGTCTCAAAAAGGAAAAAAAAAAAAAAAAATAGCGTTTTAATCAGAAACTCTGTACCCATTGGCAAATCACTCTTTATCTCCTCCTTCTCTTCCCCCAACCCCAGGCAACCACTTATCTATTTTCTGTCTCTAGAGATTTGCCTGTTCTGGACATTTCATATAAATGGAATCATATAGTATGTGGTCTTTTGTGACCAGATTTTGACATAATTGTAGCTCCTAAAGTGTTATATAAACACTGCTCTTAACCTATATTCTGAATTTCATCGTACTTTGAACTTGAGCAGACACCATCTTATAGATATCTAAAAAATAAGAAATTAACTTTTGTTATGGGAAATTTCAAATATATTCAAAAGTAAAGAATAAGAGTAGGCCGGGCACAGTGACTCATACTGTAATCCCAGCACTTTGGGAGGCCAAAGCGGATGGATCACCTGAGGTCAGGAGTTGGAGACCAGCCTGGCCAACATGGCTCTACTGAAAATACAAAAAATTAGCTGGGCGTGGTGGTGGTGGACGCCTGTAATCCTAGTTA
>NW_012113141.1:6987723-6988069 GCF_000951035.1 Colobus angolensis palliatus | reverse complement strand
CATCTCATGACCTCGTGATCCGCCCGCCTTGGCCTTCCAAAATGCTGGGATTACAGGAGTAAGCCACTGAGCATATGGCCAATTTTGATTTAGATATACCTCCACCACTCTCCTTTCCCCTCTACATTATTTTATTTTATTTTTTGAGACAAGGTGTTGCTTTGTTGCCCAGGCTGGAATGCAGTGATGCCATCAGGGCCACTGCTGAGGTCCTCCCACCACAGCCTCCTGAGTAGCTGGGACCACAGGCACACACCACCACATCTGGCTAATATTTTTGTGTGGTTTGGAGAGACGGGGTTTTGCCATGTTGTCCAGGTGGTCTCTACCTCCTGAGCTCAAGTAG
>NW_012113141.1:6982655-6987053 GCF_000951035.1 Colobus angolensis palliatus | reverse complement strand
TCTTGAACTCCTGACCTCAGGTGATCCACCTGCCTTGGCCTCCCAAAGTGCTAGGATTACAGGCATGAGCTACCGCACCTGGCCAGATTCTTTTTTAAGAGACAAACCTATAATATTATTATACCTAAAAAATTAACAATTATTTATTAATATAATACCTAGCCAATATTCCAGTTTTCTCAGTGGTCCCATAAATGTCTTTTTACAGTTGTTTTATTTCAAGTCAGGATTCAAACAAGACACACACATTGCTTTTTGATGATAAGGCTCTTAAGTTTTTTTTTTGTTGTTGTTGTTTTTGGTTTTGGGTTTTTTTGCCAGTATGATACCCTCTGTTTTTTCCCCTTCTATTTATTTGTTGAAGAAATTTGGTCATTGTCTTTTAACATTTCACACATTGTAGATTTTGCTGATTATAGTCTTAAGTCTTTAAGAAAAAAAAAAACTTGTTGTGGCCGGGCGCAGTGGCTCATGCCTGTAATCACAGCACTTTGGGAGGCCAAGGCAGGCATATCACAAGGTCAGTTCAAGACTGGCCTGGCTAACATGGTGAAACTCTGTCTCCACTAAAAATATAAAAATTAGTCGGGCATGGTGGCACGCACCTGTAGTCCCAGCTGCTCGGGAGGCTGAGGCAGGAGAATCACTTGAACCCAGGAGGCGGAGGTTGTGGTGAGCTGAGATCAGGCCACTATACTCCAGCCTGGGCAACAGAGGGAGACTCTGTCCCAAAAAAACCACCATGTTCTTCTAGCCCTCATTTTTCCTGCAACTTAGTACTTAGAGCTAGAGGCTCAATTAAAATCAGATACAAATTTTAAAAACAAGAACATTTAATAGGAAGTTCTTTGTATTTCTTACACCATATCAGCAAATACATAATGTCTGGTAGTCTTTCTTTTGTCATGATTGATCAGTGAGTAGATATCATCTTAACCCTATCTTTTATTTATTCTAGAAATTCTCTTACAAATGGCCACCTCTACCTCTGCTTAAATTTTTTTTGTTTTTTCTGATGGCTTCTTGTTCTATCACCTAGTCTGGAGTGCAGTGGTGCGATCTCAGCTCATTGCAACCTCTGCCTCCGAGTGATTCTCCTGCCTCAGTCTCCCGAGTAGCTGTGACTACAGGCGCACACCACTGCACCCGGCTAATTTCTGTATTTTTAGTAGAGACAGGGTTTCGCCATGTTGGCCAGGCTGCTCTTGAACTCCTGACCTCAGGTTATCCACCTGCCTCAGCCTCCCAAAGTGCTGGGATTACAGGCGTGAGCCATCACACCCTGCCGTCTTTTAAAGGAATCAGATTCTACTCCCTTCAGGAGGTTCCAGTGGCTACCTTCTTGTCTAGGAGTCACACTTGGCTTGATTAGAGGAACAGCCAATTCTAAACATTACTCTGTAATTCTTTTCTCTCTTTTTTTGAGACAAAGTCTTACTCTGTCACCCAGGCTGGAGTACAGTGGCACGATCATGGCTCACTCCAGCTTCCACTTTCCGGGTTCAAATGATCCTCCTTCCTCAGCCTTCCAAATACAGATGTGCACCACCATACCTGGCTAATTTTTTAATGCTTTTTTTTTCTTTTTTTAGAGATGGGGTCTCACTATGTTGCCTAGGCTGGTCTTGAATTCCTAGGCTCAAGTGATCCTACTGCCTCAGCCTCCCAAAGTGCTGGGATTACAGGCATAAGCTACCACAGCCGGCCATAGCTGTAATTTTTTTTTTTTTGCGATGGAGTGAGTCTCTGTTGCCCAGGCTGGAGTGCAGTGATGCAATGTCGACTCACTGCAGCCTCTGCCTCTCGGGTTAAGTGATTATCCTGCCTCAGCCTCCTGAGTAGCTGGGATTATAGGCGCCCACCACCACGCCTGGCTAGTTTTTGTATTTTTATTAGAGATGGGGTTTTCACCATGTTGGTCAGGCTGGTCGTGAACTCCTGACCTTGTGATCCGCCTGCCTTGGCCTCCCAAAGTGCTGGGACTACAGGCATGAGCCATTGTGCCCGGCCTTAGCTGTAATCCTTAAACCTGGCTACCTATAGTCATCTGACGAGTGGCTCAGAAAACCCAAAAAACACATGAATAATTTTATAGCAATAAGAACATAACACACATGCTGTTTTTATTTTACACAATTTTCCTGTCTCTTCTCTCATAGCCAGTCCTTCCCTCCCCAGGTAATTATGTAGTGTGCATACATTGTATTTTTCTGTTCATACAATCCTATGTAGACCTACATATACAGAAAGTGTTGGCCGGGCGCGGTGGCTCAAGCCTGTAATCCCAGCACTTTAGGAGGCCGAGACGGGCGGATCACGAGGTCAGGAGATCGAGACCATCCTGGCTAACACGGTGAAACCCTGTCTCTACTAAAAAATACGAAAAACTAGCCGGGCGAGGTGGCGGGCGCCTGTAGTCCCAGCTCCTCGGGAGGCTGAGGCAGGAGAATGGCATAAACCCGGGAGGCGGAGCTTGCAGTGAGCTGAGATCCGGCCACTGCACTCCAGCCTGGGCAACAGAGCGAGACTCTGTCTCAAAAAAAAAAAAAAAAAAAAGAAAGTGTTTGTTTTTTTTTTGCTTGTATATCATTTTACATATTTTTTTCCTTTTAATGCAACAATATTTCCTTAAAATTCCTTCAAATCATCTAGTTTAACTCAGTTCATTCTTTTTAAGTGACTGAACAATATTTAATATTAAACCATAATGTATTCAGCTATTCTATAGATGGGCATTACTTTATTTCTAGTTTTGGCTACTATAAATTATGTCAGCAGAAAATATTCTTATACATATGTTGTTATGAACTGGTATTTTTTTCTTCTTCTCAGGATTAGAATTGTTGGGCAACAGGATAAATATATTTTTTATTTTATTAGAGATTACCAGGTTGCTTTTTAGGAAGACTGTAACATTTCACATTTCCCCCAATAATGTTCAAGGATATATATATATTTTTATTTATTTATTTTTTTGTGTGTGAGATAGAGTCTTGTTCTGTCACCCAGGCTGGAGTGCAGTGGCATGATCTCGGCTCACTGCAATCTCCACCTCCCGAGTTCACGCCATTCTCCTGCCTCAGCCTCCCGAGTAGCTGGGACTACAGGTGCCCACCACCATGCTCGGCTAATTTTTTGTATTTTTAGTGGAGACGGGGTTTCACCGTGTTAGCCAGGATGGTCTTGATCTCCTGACCTCGCGATCCGCCTGCCTCAACCTCCCAAAGTGCTGGGATTACAGGTGTACACCACCATGCCCGGCCAAGGATATTTTCTTGGACTTTTTGGGAACCTTTCAAAAATGAAAATTCCCAGGCACCAACCACAAACCTTCTGATTCAGGTCTGTGGTAACATCCAGAAAGCTCTATTTTTAAAAGTTCCCAGATGAATCTGAGGTGGTATTGAAAGCACTGCATTTAAGTACCCAGGAATACTGAAAATAACTGGTCTTACAGTACTTACATGAATAATATCAGCTTTAGCCAGATATAGATATATTAGAATCACATCATCAAATCAAAACATCAATTGGCCATGGACACATGTATCAAATGTAGGTCAAGGGCATATACAGTTTCAGAATGGAAAACTTAATTAGCTGGATTGGGGTTAGCCCCTTGGGAGTCACCAATCCAGTTTAGAGCAACTCTGAACAATCTAGAAAGATTTTGAAGAGAGGTAAGCATTTAGTGGTTGTTTAGAATTTAAATGATTTGAGAGAAGCTAAGGGGAAAAGAGCATTACATGTGTAAAACATTCCTGAGGTGCTCCTGCTCAGAGTACAAGAGGTCACCAGGTGAGATGGTAAGAGTGCTGTGCTGAAAATCAAGAGAGTTTTAATCCTGGTTAAACTACTAAACTGTCAGACCCTGGAACTCATTTTCCTGTTATATAAAATGAGGAGGTTTGATAGATGATTATTATGATCATTTCAATTCTGAACTAGACTGGAGATAATTTCTTTTGTCACCACAGATACTTCAGAAAATCACTGTGTTAGATAATTTCCTCTGTCTGTAAGTCTTGAGCCCAAGTCTGACAGAAGCTGATTATGTTTACAAAAATGAAATGAAGCAAGATGGGGACATTCAGTAAACTATCCATATTCTAAAATTCTTGTTTCTTTCTTTTTTTTTTTTTTTTTGCGATGGAGTGAGTCTCTGTTGCCCAGGCTGGAGTGCAGTGATGCAATGTCGACTCACTGCAGCCGCCACCTCCTGGGTTCAAGCGATTTCCTGCCTCAGCCTCCCAAAGTGCTGGGATTACAGGCATAAGCTACCACAGCCGGCCATAGCTGTAATTTTTTTTTTTTTTGCGATGGAGTGAGTCTCTGTTGCCCAGGCTGGAGTGCAGTGATGCAATGTCGACTCACTGCAGCCTCTGCCTCTCGGGTTAA
>NW_012113141.1:6973109-6982605 GCF_000951035.1 Colobus angolensis palliatus | reverse complement strand
ACGGACTCTCACTCTGTCGCCCAGGCTGGAGTGCAGTGGTGCGATCTCAGCTCACTGCAAGCTCCACCTCCCGGGTTCACGCCATTTTCCTGCCTCAGCCTCCTGAGTAGCTGGGACTACAGGCGCCCACCACCATGCCCGGCTAATTTTTTGTATTTTTAGTAGAGATGGGGTTTCACTGTATTAGCCAGGATGTTCTCGATCTCCTGGCCTGTGACCCACCCGTCTCGGCCTTCCAAAGTGCTGGGATTACAGGTGTGAGCCACCGCGCCTGGCCCTTCTTGCTTCTAAATTCCAGGAGCATGTCCCCCCCGTTGAATTCAGGGATGCATATTTATTATTTAATGAAACAACAACTCCGGAGTTTGTGCTGCTAGGCTTAGAGGTTAGGCCCTAGGAGAAGAAACAGCCTCAACTTGTATTTATGTTTTCCTCTTCAGGCTCTGCAGATGGCATGGGGAGGAGGTTGCACTCAGCCCCTGATCCTGGTCTCTCAAAGACTCCAACAGCAGAAATGGAGCAGAGTCTCCATGAAGCCAGAACAATGTGTACTTCTCAGGTAGCAGCCTCAGGTGCTAAGGTGCTGGGCCCGGGGTGGTGTGTTGGGGAAGGAATTATGGAAAGATATGTCTGGTAGGGATGATGATAAGGCAGAGTCATGGTGATATGGGGCTATCAGAAGAAAATAAGGTCTATGATTGGGCTTCTTTTGAATTAGAGGAGATTTTTACATGGCCACTATCTTACCAATACATCTAATTCAGGTGTCTATTACTACTGAGTCTTCCCCTATTCTTTCCCATACCCTGAGGATAGTGTCTGTGGGAAAACCATAAGTCTGGTATTATGTGTCTGCCTGTATGTGTCTGTGTGTTTGAAGGCTACACCTTGCCGAGGCCTCAGCAGGGAGTGTGGGGAGGATGAGCAGTACAGTGCAGAGAACTTACGTCGCATCTCACGCAGTCTCAGTGGCACCGTTGTCTCAGAGAGGGAGGAAGCTCCAGTTTCTTCCCACAGTTTTGTAAGTAGAATCAGGGTCCATCTATTCAGAGCACCCTCCTCCTTGCTAAGCAAAAATACAGTGTAGGTAAAGAAGCAGGGAGAAAGTGAAGGTTGTAATGTGAGGAAAAGCCCTGTGTACTCAGCAAAAGTAAGGACACGCAGTCATTATTTTATTTACAAACGTTCAGTTGGAGCCCAGAGGAATGTCCATTCCCTGTAGCAGTTCTGAAAGGCTGTGTGTGTTACAGGGTTTCCTAGGGTGAAAAGAGTCATAATAGCCTTGAGAGGAATCTGAGAAGCAAAGGCTCCTGATTGGGTCAGAACCCACAGCACTAATCAAAGGAAGAAGGAAAGAAATGGGATGCAGTATTGGTTTGGTTTTTCCCCTCACCCCCAGTATGTGATTGAATAGAATTCAGTGTGTTTTCAATCTAAAGTGAAGCATGTGCATCAGCAAGAAAAAGAAAAAAGCCTTGCGAATTTTCATATGCAGTAATGTGTAGGCAGAAGGGGCAGGAAAGCCCAAGCCATTAGAGATCAACAAACTTAAATATCAGTGGCTAGGTTTGTAGGTAATCATACCTTTGGAGAATTTCACTTCCTTCCCCAAGTTGAGTTTTCATTACAGTAGAGGTCAGGGTACAAAGTACCATTGCATTGAAGGTTGTCCACTAGGTAGTTCAGGAAAAATGTAAAAACAGGTTTTAAATACATGGTATAAAAATAAAAAGGTATAAAAGCACATATGGTGAAAACCAAGTCTGTCTTCTACCAGCTCTTCAGATTCAGTTTCCCTCCTAAGAGGTACTCATTTTTCTAATTTTTAAAAATCAGCTGAGGCCAGACGTGGTGGCTCATGCCTGTAATCCCAGCACTTTGGGAGGCCGAGGATGGTGGATCACCTGAGGTCAGGAATTCAAGACCAGCCTGGCCAACATGGCGAAAATATAAACATTAGCCGGACATGGTGGGAGGGGGTGCCTGTACTCCTAGCTACTCAGTAGGCTGAGGCAGGAGAATCGCTTGAATCCGGGTGGCAGACGTTGCAGTGAGCCGAGATTGAGCCACTACACTCCAGCCTGGGCGACAGAGCAAGACTCTGTCTCAAAAACAAAACAAAACAAACAGAAAAACTCAGCTGAATTTATAATAAGATTCATTCAATTTATTGTTCATAAATTCCTAAACAATTCTGATCACGCTGCCATTCATTTTTTGGAAAAGGTGGATTCTCCTGCCTAGCATTTGTTCTCGTGTACTTTCAATTCATTTAATTGCAAATTGTTATTTTCCTAGGAGAATTGGCTTCCTTTCTTCTGACTTCTGTATCATTTATTGATTCATTCTCTTAAATAAATACTTATTGATTCTGTCACAAGATTCCTAACACAAAAATAAACAAATAAATAAGTGCTTATTGAGTGTGTCAGAGGTATTGTGCTAGGTGCTGGAGATACAATGGTGAGTTAGATGTAGTCCCTGCTTTTATGGCACTTACAGTCTACAGTGAAGGACAGATAAATAAACAATTATAATGTATTAAGGATTTGATCCTATGGGAACATAATAGAAGGGACATTTAAATCAGGCTTGAGGTATCATGGAAGGCTTCCTGGAAGAAGCAAAAAGAATATAGCAGGTAAAAGGGACCTGAGCAAATATTAACTGAATTAAAATAAGCTTATTTAGTATGGCAGGATTAGAAAGTCTGGCGAGGGGAGATGATGGAGAGTGTTGACAAGAGAGGATACAAAGAATATTATGGACCGCAGACAGCCCTGTATGTCACAATAAGTAGTTGGGAAGGATAGAGATAAGTCAACGTATTTGAGACCCAGTTAGGAAATAAACATCAGTGGGAGTTGGTGCCTGCCTGGATGTTGGGAGAGAGGGTAAAGGATGATACTCAAGTTTTATGGTTAGATAATGATATATTTGAGGGAAGATACGTATTCAGTTTTGCATATATTAAGCTTGAGTGGAGATATCTGGCAGGCGTTTGGAATGAGATATATAAGCTGGAAATTGAAATTTGGGAATCATACCCCTTGAAAAGAGGAAAAGACTCGCAGAAAGAGAAGAAGAGCCAGGACATATCCCTAAAGAGCATTAGATTTAAGGTGGTTCTTCTTTTGAAGAACCCTAAAAGGAGACTGAGAAAAAAAGACTAGCGAGACTGAAGGGAAACCAGGGATGTGTGGTACCATAGGCACCAAGGGGAGAATGTTTCAAGAAGAAAGGAGTAATTAGCTATGTCACATGCTGAGAGGAGTGGCACCTGGTCCTTAGGCAGTATGATAAATGCTAATTTTGTGCCATGTTGTGGTAGGTGCTGTGAGCATACACTGATGAAACAACACAAATTCTGCCCTTGAGTAGCTTGCAGTCTCGTAAAGGAAATTAGACATACTGGCATATAGATAATTTTATTTAACATATTATTACTAAGTGCCCACATTGTTCTAGGCACTGTTCAAGGTGCTAGGGATACAGAAGTAAAAAGAAATAGGGGAGAAAGACAATAAACAAATAAATGATATAATGCCAGACAATGATAAGTATGATAAAGAATAATAAAATAAGGCAAGAGAATAAGGAGTAAAGAGGTAATAGTGTTTTTTTTGAGGGCTATTCCTGATAGTAGGGTAGTGAGGGAAATAATCTCTAAGGAAGTAACTTTTGATTAGAGACCTCAGTGATATGAAGGTGTGAGCCATCAAAAGAATATTCTTGGTAACAGAAACAGTAAGTATAAAGACTCTGAGGTAGCAATGAGTTTGGTGTGTTTGAGGAACATTAAAATTAGAGTGTAAAAGCTCCAGGAATGATAGGAAATAAAGTGAGGAGCAGTAGGGCCATATCACATAGGACCTTGTAGACCATGGTAAGGAGTGGATGGGAGATAGGAAGAGCAGACTGAAGGCTATTGCAGTAGTCCAGGTGAATTTAAATATAAAACCCATAGGTAGAAATGATAGTCCTTGGCAAGTAATGGAATTGTGGATGCGAAGTGGGAAATCAAGGTCATTGCCAATGTTTTGAATAGGGGTGATTTAGGAAAATGAGGTGCCAGGAGGAGGAGTTTGGAAGGATTTTGGTTCAATTTTGGATATGTTACTGTTTCAGATGTTAAAGGGGAATATTTCTGGGTATTTATCATAAAAGTAGATAATTAATAGGGAGTAGAGCAGGACATAAGCATCAGTAAATACAAACTTGACAGGCAAAAGAGGAAGCTGTGGAATGTATAGCAGTGACAGGAGAGAAGATGGGGTAGAGTTCTTGATTCTACATTTAAACATACATAGTTTTATTCCCAGTACTTAGAATAAGTAAAGGATTTTTTTTTTTCTCATTCTCTCAGGCTTTCTGAATTTCTCATATTTTGTTTTTATTTTTAAATTTCTATCTCAATCTCTCTAATTCTACTGTTAGCATTAAGGAGTTTGCTAAAGACCTGAATGGTAGAGTTGGGAAGGTGAGGGATATGAGGAGGACTGGTTAAGGGATAAGGATCTGAAGTTTGCAGTTTCTTAGAGGGCTGGCAGGGAGAGCGACTGAAAAAATTGGGTCCTACTCCAGAACAAAGCATGTAGGCATGTTTGTGCTCTGGTTCCCTCCATTTCCCTTTGCTTGCCTCACTGTGTTTACCCAACGACATCCTGCTTTGTGTTAATCCTCATCTCTATGTTTTTTTGTCTTGTCTCATTATAAGGATTCATCAAACGTGAGGAAGCCTTTGGAAACCGGGCATCGTTGTTCCAGCTCCTCTTCCCTCCCTGTCATCCATGACCCTTCTGTGTTTCTCCTCGGTCCCCAACTCTACCCTCCCCAACCACAGTTCCTGTCCCCAGATGTCCTGATGCCCAGCATGGCAGGGGAGCCCCATAGACTCCCAGGTAACTCCCCCAAATCTAATATTATATGCCAGAATTTGGTACCTTTTCAGGGTCCTCATAGGGTCAAATCAGTATACCTATGGGGAGGGGGGTATCCCAAGGTGAAGTGGTGTGAGGATATGAATTACTGCTTCAAAGTCATGCATTGATCCACATAAATATTAAATCATTTGTTGGGCACCATGATTCTTAGACCAAGGGTCTAGACCAGTACCCCTAGAGTCTGTCTACTTATGAGAATGAACTGCTTCAGTCATGATAGAATAAGCTTTTAACTGACAAAGGGGAGTTAATACCCAGTCTTTGGGACACCCCCAGAACAGAAATGGTCATCTCTATTAGCTAGTTTTCTCTCCTTCTGTCCTCTGAGTCTCAGCTGAGGGATGGTCTAGGAAGACAAGTAATGAGTGGGAGAATTGGAAAGACCCTATACATGGAGTACCCACACCATGTGTACAGACCCAGACAATTGTGGGGAAGGTGAGCAACATCATTTTGGCTTTCTTTGACCTTCCAAGTGAAATGTTCTCTTTTTTCCCCTCATGCGCTGGATGTTCAAGCTTAAGGCAGTGGTTCTCAACGGATAAAGGGGATGTACTACCGGTATCTAGTGGGTAGAGGCCAGGGATGCTGCTAAACGTCACACAGTGCACAGGGCAGTCTCTTCCCAACCCCAACAAAGAATTATCAGCCCAAGATATCAATAGTGCCAAAGTTGAATAAATGTATAAGAAAAGGCATTCCACATTAGATCTCAGAGATCAAACGAAGGCAGCTTAACTGAAGTGAAGATAACATTTTAAGAAAAGTTGGAAAAAAAAAAAAGTCAGGCACAGTGTCTCACACTTGTAATCCCAGCACTTTGGAGGCCAAGATGGGAGGATTGCTTAAGCCCAGGAGTTCAAGACCAGCCTGGGCAACATAGTGAGATCCCATCTCTATTTTTTTAAAAAAGAAAAGCTGAGTGAGGTTTTGGTATGGTGGTTCTAGAAATATAGTCATCACAAATGGAGTATACATTTGCTAAATATTGCTATATATTAGGGAGCCCTCCTTTTGTATGCGTGTGTATAGTGGATGAGAGATTATAGTGGAGGGAGGTAGAGGTATGGCAACATCCATGAGACTGTTTCATTTGCCCAGGTTGGAGGTATGATATTTGATTTTGATGTATATTAAGAATTTTAAAAAATGGAATCAAAAGCACAGCTTGGTTCTTTCTTTCCCTTGTGTATATGCTCTTGGTAGGGAATTGAGCTAAACAGCTAGGCATGGCTCTCTGGGAAGAATGGTATTCTGAAGATGCTCAGTCTTTGGGTTTCTTTTCTTTCCCCAGGAACTTCGAGGAGTGTCCAGCAGTTTCTGGCTATGTGTGACAGGGGTGAAACTTCCCAAGGGGCCAAGTACACAGGAAGGACTTTGAATTACCAGAGCCTCCCCCATCGTTCCAGAACAGACACCTCCTGGGCACCCTGGTCAGAGACCAACCAGCATATTGGGACCAGATTCCTGACTACTCCAGGATGCAGTCCTCAGCTAACCTACACTGCCACACTACCAGAAAGAAGCAAGGGCCTTCAGGTTCCTCACGCTCAGTCCTGGGGTGATCTTTTCCATTCACCCTCCCACCCTCCCATTGTTTATCCTGTGTACCCACCATCTAGCAGTCTTCATGTACCCCGGAGGTCAGATTGGAATTCAGATCCTGTTCCAGGGTCCCGAACCCCTGGTCCTCGAAGAGTAGATATGCCCCCAGATGACGACTGGAGGCAAAGCAGTTATGCCTCCCGCTCTGGACACAGGAGGACAGTGGGAGAAGGGTTTCTGTTTGTTCTATCAGATGCCTCCAGAAGAGAGCAGATCAGGGCTAGAGTGCTGCAGCACAGTCGATGGTAAAGGTTACTCCTTTCCTTTCCTGGAGCTACACCTTTCTATGTAAAACTGTACTGTGGGCCAGGCCCGGTGGCTCATGCCTGTAATCACAGTACTTTGGGAGGCTGAGGCGGGCGGATCACAAGGTCAGGAGATTGAGACCATCCTGGCCAACATGGTAAAACCCTGTCTCTACCAAAATACAAAAAATTAGCCAGGCGTGATGGTGCATGCCTGTAGTCTCAACTACTTGGGAGGCTGAGGCAGGAGAATTGCTTGAACCCAGGAGGCAGAGGTTGCAGTGAGCTGAGATCGCACCACTGCACTCCAGCTTGGCAACAGAGTGAGACTCCGTCTCAGAAAACAAAACAAAACAAAAAAAACTGTACTGTGGCAGCGTTGGTACCCTGCATCACTGCCATGGTTGTGCTATTCTTATCTCAACATAGAACTGGTGGGTTCTCTTAAGGGTGTCAGGAACCTCTAAAAAGACCTGATTCTTTGGGAGGGGATATTTGAAATTCCAACTTCCATTCCCCCTAGCAAAAGGAAGCAGCTGCTGTTTAAGGGTTTTATCTGAGCCACTTTAAAGATGAATCCATGGTATTACTCTGGATACTAGCCATTCCTTAGGATCTTAAGGTCACATTTTATTCCTGGATGCTTTATGTCCCCACCTCCACCTGAGCCCTCGTCCTCTGTTCCCTACTATATTCCCAACTTCTACTCTTTGTTTTATCCACCTATCCCTATTACCTGACCCTTTGTCTTCCCTATCTCCCATCCTTGGGGGGACATGTAGCCCTGTGGTCATGGTTCTGATTACATCATCAGGGCAGCCCCCTGATTATATTATATGGCCTGTCAGCATTCCTTGTGCCCTCCAAACCTTAGGCCTAGAACGTGGAGCTGCCAACATAACATCCACCCTTTTGAACAGATGGAGTCAGGCACACTAACACAGCCTTCTGTCCTCAGCACAGCCATTATTACCACTTGCTCAGTTGTTGTTGTGAACCCTCAGAGTCAGCTGAACTATTTTAGGCCAAACATACTGTTTTTGTAAAGTATTTTTCATTAATAAATCTATAAGATAGTTCTATTTAATTCCTTGTCATTCTTCCCTTTGTATGCTCTTGCTTTTTTTGTACTGGGGCAGGGAAGCCTAGATAAATATATGAAGTGCCTTTTGACTGAGTGGAAGTGAGGAGCCAGACAGGAGTTGAAGGATATAGAATCAAGGTGGGAATCAATGGGTCCTAAAATAGGGTGCCTTTCCTTTTTACTATTGCTGTTAGGATGTTTCCCATCCCTTTCCTGATGCAGCATTCAGTACTCAGTACATTATACACTTCCTTCCTTCCTCCCCTCCTTAGGGAGATTTTCTGGGCATTCAAGCTCTTCTAACAAACTCACTCCTGATCGATGTACTCCGGGTGCCTTTCCTCTATCTTATAAGTTTGTGACATGCCTCCTGTTCCTTCCTCTCCTTCCATGGGGGCCTCTCCCTTTCCCTTCCCCTGTGGTGTTATGGCCCTTCCATGCCAGAAAAATCCATTTTCACCCGTGCCTCACTCCTGAGACTCTTCCCTCTAAATAGTAGCTTGTGGGTTCCCTGTTTGGAAAATACCCATTGTTGGTCTTTCCCTTCGTCTTTCACCTCGGGTCTCAGGATTGAAACCGACACAAAGAAGAGGTAGAAAGGTACTCTTTGAGACCTTCGGGCTACTACTTACTTATCACCATCCATTATGAACAGATTCTGAGCACATGTATTATTGAGCAGGACGATGGGCAGGAATTTGTTGTTCCATCCCACTTGGATCCTGCACCATCAAGATATATAGAGCTTAGTGGACATGCTGGTCCCTGTCCATGATTCAACGTATCTCCTGGTGTCGTGGATGCACTCGTCTAATAATTTTTGATAAACAGTCAATTCTTTTCCCTCTACCCCCTTTCCCACGAATGTCAGTCACCTTGGTCTCTATAAAGGGTCCATAAGTCACCTGGGCCCAGATTCTGTGCATGCACAGAAATAAGGAATTAATTTCCAATTCCCTGTTTACTCCTCTGCCTTCCAGGAGGAAGCTGTGTCCTTTTCAGGTGAATTCTTCAGATTCTTTGCACATCTCTTGGTGTCATCTCCTTTCTTCCCCTTACCTGTTTTGACAAACTGTGGCGCCGAAATTGCTCTAGCTGCATTCTTATTCTGTGCCTTCAGACTCTTGACAATTCCAGACTCTAAACACAAAGGCCAGAATTCTCCTTCAAACTGCATTTTGGATGGTCCTTTCACCACTCTAGAACCAACAATGCTTCCTCTATTCTGTGGTCCCCTGCCAACCCTTTAGTATTCAGATCTGGTAGCTAAATCGTTATACATTTGTTTCTCTATTAGTAGGAGATCCTGAGGTTTAATCAAATCTCCTCAGTTTACTGGGGAATGCCATGAGAGCGGGTGTGTTTCCTCGCAGTCGTTCATCGCAGCACCTAGCTACAGACTTGCCCCATCTCCTCATTCTTGATTCTGCATGCAAAGAATTTTAACCTGATCCCTTGGCCTTGTCCTGTTTCTCTCCTAGCCTCAGTAATTTTGCCCAAGTCCCTAGAGCCTACCCCGCCCCCACCCCCGCACGCGCAGTGCATGCCGGTCTTAGCCCCTCTGTAGGGAAAGAGGGTCCGCCATGTTCCCCGGCGGCGCCGCCGCTTGGCTCTGGTAG
>NW_012113141.1:6961032-6972959 GCF_000951035.1 Colobus angolensis palliatus | reverse complement strand
CCGCCGCCCCCTCCCGGGGCTGACCGCGTCGTCAAAGGTGAGAGGTGGACGAAGCCCTGGGGGCCTGGCCTGAGGAGCTAGCTGTGTGTGAGAGCGGGCGGGAGACCGTCCCCTCGGGAGTGGGCCCGGAAGGGCGGGCGAGTGAGTGGCTGCCTCCCTTGGGGAGTGGCCCCTGGGCGGGCCCCTGCTGGGCAGGACTGAGTCGGTGGCAGTGGCTCCGCGGTCTACCGGTTGCTTTCAGGCCGGGGCGGAGGTTTTGCTCCCGTGGCTTCCTAGCCCAAGGGTTGAGGCTGTTAGCTGCAGTGAGCCCCTTTTCTCCCCACTCGGCCTGTCAAAGCGGCGCAGGGGCCGCGATTAGTTTCCTGCCCCGCGACAGCTGCACCTCTGGCTTGCCGGGGCGAACTGAGGGGCTCGGAGACCTTCAGCCACGCGAGGCCCGCCGGTGAGCAGTCAGAAATCACCTCGCCTTTGGCTCACGCTTGCTCCCCGGTGACAGTCGTCCGCCCTATCCGCGTCTAGCTAGCGACAACCGCAGGGGTTCACTTTTGGCCGTCTGGTGCCACCCGGAGCAGAAACTGGGGGAACCTTGTGGGATTGGACCTCGGTGAAGGGTTGGGGCAGGAATTGGGAGGCCAGTCTTTATAGTGCAGAAAGGGAGAGAAAGCAGCATAAACAACAACAACAAAATTGTGGATAGGGAGTATTTACTTAGAAAACCATCAACACTTTGGTCAAAAGGGGTTACCGCTCCCCTACAAACACACACCCACACACTCATCCTAGGCGAAAAAGTTATATGTTTCTCAGCCAGGGCAGAATTTATGGATGTTTACCCACAACAGGTCAGCAGATTAATTTAAAATAGAGAAATTGAGAGCTAATTGAGTTGCTTAAGATTCCAAGCTTCCTGGGAGAGCCTACCAACCTCAAACACTGCTGTGGAGGTGAAAAATAATTGAAATTATTCTCTTTACTATGTATCTTGATTGATAAATTGAAATCGTAGAATAAACTTTTCCTTATTTGTATTGTATTTATTTTTAAAACATAGGTACTTTTGTTTTCATTCAGCTTCTCAAATACACTGGCACAGTATTTAAACACCGTTAGCCTACTTTTGGAAATCTGACTCATGTGTTTCCATTAAAATATTTAAAAACGGCCGGGCTTGGTGGCTCACGCCTGTACTCCCAGCACTTTGGGAGGCCGAGGTGGGCAGATCACGAGGTCAGAAGATCGAGACCTTCCTGGCTAACATGGTGAAACCCCGTCTCTACTAAAAACACAAAAAATTAGCCGGGTGTGGTGGTGGGCGCTGTAGTCCCAGCTACTTGGGAGGCCGAGGCAGGAGAATGGCGTGAACCCGGGAGGCGGAGCTTGCAGTGAGCCGAGATCATGCCACTGCATTCCAGCCTGGGCAACAGAGCGAGACGCCGTTTCAAAAAAAAAAAATCAAGGAAACCTTTTTTCTTTTTTTTTTTTAATTAAAAATTTCAAACCTGAACCTTCTTTGGTTCTTAAAAGAGTAATACTAATTTGGCCCGGTGTGATGGCTCACACCTGTAATCCCAGCACTTTGGGATGCCGATGAGGCAGGTGGATCGCTTGAACTCAGGAGTTGGAGACCAGCCTGGGCAACATGGCGAAACCTTGTCTCTGCCAAAAATACAAAAAATAAAAATTAGCCGGGCATGGTGGTGCGCCCCTGTAGTCCCGGCTGCTTGGGAGGCTGAGGCACGAGAGTCGCTGGAGCCTGAGAGGCGGAGGTTGCAGTGAGCCGAGATTTGCTCTAGTGTGCTCCAGCCTGGACGACAGAGCCCGGCCCTGTCTCCAAAAACAAAAAACACTGGTTTGCACCTAGGCTTAAGTTACTAGTATATCCAGTTGGGCCAGGCATTGGAATGAGCTGAATAAAGAATTTATGGAATCCTTATACAGATAAATCTTAAAAAAAAAGAAAAAAAGTAATGCAGGCATTCGTTCTGTCAAGAAATCCTGGAGTTTTGTGGGGGTGGGAACAGGGGACATAGGCTACCTCTTCATGTTCTGACTGTATTTCTGTGTTGTGTGTTCATTTCCCTGGGCACTTTTCACCAGACTGTTAGATGGGGTAACCAATCACATTCCTGAACAGTGAGTTTATGCTACTATCCTTAATGCTTGTGAATCTTCTTATTCCTTGTCATATATATGGTAATGTTTTTTTCTGTACTGCTTTAATGCAGTGAAAATAAGATTCCAAACATAAGGCAGATTCCTTAGGGGTGAGTTGTGAGTCCAAGGCAGTCATATTTGCAGATTATTGGTGTGGAATAAAAGCCATTTGAGGCCGGGCGCGGTGGCTCAAGCCTGTAATCCCAGCACTTTGGGAGGCCGAGACGGGCGGATCACGAGGTCAGGAGATCGAGACCATCCTGGCTAACACAGTGAAACCCCGTCTCTACTAAAAAAAATACAAAAAACTAGCCGGGCGAGGTGGCGGGCGCCTGTAATCCCAGCTACTCTGGAGGCTGAGGCAGGAGAATGGCGTGAACCCGGGAGGCGGCCACTGCACTCCAGCCTGGGCAACAGCACGAGACTCTGTCTCAAAAAAAAAAAAAAAAGCCATTTGATTTAGATAAATAGGAAAGGAGCTTGTTAATATAGAAAATTATAGTTAAATAAAGCTCATGGTTATCATATTTCTTGTGTTTCATTGAGCCCTCTTCATAGAGACAACTTTCATTTTTTTATGGAATTTGTTAACCAGTTGGAATGCTGTATGGATTATATTTTTAAAGATGGTGTGTAACAGACTACTTTGCACTGCTCATGGAGTCTCCTGCATTTACTGGGAAATTCACCTTTCTTACAGATCCAGAAATCCACTTTTAAATTTCATTTGCAGGATTCTTCCTTGTCTTTTATTCAGTAATTATTCTATAATGTGATACCTGATGGTACAGAATACTGGTTGCCTGAGATAAATGATGACTTGTGTGAGTTCAGCTTAAGTTTAACTCGTTAAAATCCAAATTTCTTTTAAGTCCACAATGTGGTGGTAGTTTTGTATCCATACATTTTCTTAGTAGTAATATTATGGAGACCATCTGTTGGCATTAAATGCAAGTAGTCTTTTTCTCCCTGGAACTTCTTTTATTTTTTTGAGACAGTTTCGCTCTTATTGCCCAAGTGGAGTGCAATGGCGCAATCTCCCTCATTGCAACCTCCGCCTCCTGGATTCAAGCGATTCTCCTGCCTCAGCCTCCCTAGTAGCTGGGATTACAGGTGTACACCACCATGCCCGGCTAATTTTTTGTATTTTTCAGCAGAGGCGGGGTTTCACCATGTTGGCCAGGCTAGTCTCAAACTCCTGACCTCATGATCCTCCCATCTTGGCCTCCCAAAGTGTTGGGATTATAGGTGTGAGCCACCGCGCCCGGCCTGCCTCCCTGGAACTTCTTAGTGTCAAAATTTTATACTCTATGTTTCTAGTCATAAGGCCTACATTTTATAGTCATGTAGGTTTTTAAGGGTGTATAGGTCTTTCTGTGTTTAAGATCAGATACCTGAAATTCACTTTTTGTGAAGTTTGGGAGCTTGGAATACTGTAGGTGATTCATATGTAAATGTGATTAGCTTGTCACTAAAATTATTAGTGGTAATTCCATGTCATTGATTATGGGTGATTAGGTTTTTGGTTGATTAAGTTCAGTTCTGAGCCTACTCCAACTGCTGGCTCAAGTCAAATTCTTCCTCTTTTTGAAAGTTATCTAACCCACCTTATTAAGTGAGATGGTATATACCCTTTTAATTATATTCTATTAAGCATTCTTTAGCTATGTAGGAAATAAGAAAATGGAAAAAAAATTAGGAAAAATATCTAACCATATCTGCATGTGTGCTTTCTTACCACATCAGCAAAGCTGGTATAGGTAATTAAAGCACAAAACCCTGAATTGATGAATATTGCTTTCTCTCCTCCCCACAAAGTTTGCTTGACCTGAATTGCCCAGATACCTCCTTTTTTCCCCAGATACTTAAAAAATGTACTTTTTGCTTTGTATGCCAGATTCTAGATTTGTAAAGCTGGATTTTCTCTTGAGATTATCAAGACTGTTAGTATTAATAGAAAAATTCACCTTTTTACTTAGAGAGCATTGTCAATATTGGGTATATGTTCATTTTAGCACCTACAATGTGAGTCATTTTCTTAACATTATTTCCTGGGTTATATTAACCTCAAATTATCAGACTTTCAGATTGAACCTAAATGCTGAATTTATGTGTTTTAATTTTTTTAAGCTAAAATATTTCTGATTGGCAACCTTAGAATTCATTTACATGCTGTTGCCAGTTACCCTGCTTATAAATCTGAAGTCATTTGACTGAAGTGTTTTCTAGTACCTTAACACTTCAGTTATTATTTGTTTGTTTGTTTTTTGAGACAGAGTTTCGCTCTTCTTGCCCAGGCTGGAGTGCAATGACATCATCTTGGCTCACTGCAACCTCCACCTCCCGGCTTCAAACAATTCTTCTGTCTCAACCTCCTGAGTAGCTGGGATTAGAGGCATGAGCCACCACACACGGCAAATTTTGTATTTTTAATAGATACGGGGTTTCTCCATGTTGGTCAGGCTGGTCTCAAACTCCTGACCTCACGTGAGCCGCCCACCCTGGCCTCCGAAAATGTTGGGATTATAGGCGTGAGCCACCACACCCAGCCAGGTAACTTATTTTCAGATAATCCATATAGCCTTGGTGTGACATAGCTACTTCAGTGTTTCTTGCTAGTTCTATTTCATTATATTTTAAAGCAGCTTGAATTTTAATTTTTGTTTACAAAGTCTATTTTGTGGACTTACCTATGTAAAAAGATAACTCCTGGAAATTATTTTTCTTTTACTTTCCACTCCCATTACTGTTAACTATACTAAAATAAATCTTTAGGCCAGATGCAGTGGTTCATGCCTGTAATCACAGCACTTTGGGAGGCCGAGGCGGGAGGATCACTTGAGACTAGCCTGGCCAACATGGTGAAACCCCATCTCTACTGAAAATACAAAAATTTGGCCGGGCACAGTGGCTCATGCCTGTAATCCCAGCACTTTGGGAGGCCAAGGCGGGCGGATCACGAGGTCAGGAGTTTGAGACCAGCCTGACCAACATGGTAAAACCCCACCTCTACTAAAAATACAAAAATTAGCGAGGTGTGGTGGCGCATGCCTGTAACCCTAGCTACTCAGGAGGCTGTGGCAGGAGAATCGCTTGAACTGGGAGGCAGGGGTTATAGTGAACCAAGATCATACCACTGCACTCCAGCCTGGGCAACAGCACGAGACTCTGTCTCAAAAAAAAAAAAAAAACACCAACGGAACAAACAAAAGTTAGCAGCAGGGCGTGGTGGCAAGCACCTGTAATCCTAGCTACTCGGGAGGCTGAGGCAGGAGAATCACTTGAACCCGAGAAGTGGAGGCTGCAGTGAGCCAAGATTGTGCCACTGCACCCCTGCCTGGGTGACAGAGCGATATTTCTGTCTCAAATAAATAAATAAAAATAAATAAAATAAATCTTCAGTACCGTGTGTCCTTGTGAAAACAAAGGAACAGAAAGAGAGAGAAAAAGAGACTGTGAGGGGATGGAGTGAGAGGGAAAGGGAGAGGGAACACTATGGTAACAAGTTACCTTAAAAGGAAAATGCCAAGTTGGATATATAGCTGCTCAGTAGTGAGGCAAAAGCTTCAGGTTCCAGAGCTATTGAATGAATTGGCAAGAGTTGTAAGGAAAAGTTTGGTAAAAAGAACCTTGATTTATTAAACAAAGTATGCCAATCATATGACTTCATTTCACCATAAAAAATGTTTTTTATACCCAGAGATGAAATAAGCTGAAGCTAATTGGGCATCATCTGTGTATGGTGTGTAAAATTTATTTTGGAACATGACAGTTGTGAAATAGCAAATATTTATTAAATGTCTGCTGTATCACAAAACTGTAGGAGAACAACAAAAGTATAAAATACAAAATACAATCTTGATTCATGAATAAATATTCTTGAAAAATTAACAATATATATCATAAGGACAGGTAACAGTTAATAATTGCCAGGTAAGTTTCTGAGCCAGCAAGTTGTCTGAGTTCAAAGGAGGTAGTGATGACTCTGGACTGGAATGGCCTAGGAATGGCTTGTATAGAAGCAAAGTGGCCTTGATGGATGGTTAGGATTAAAATAGAGGATTGGGACCATTTATTTGTGCAATGATTATTGAGTACCAGCTTTGTACCAGGCATTGTACTAGGCATTGATGATAATACAGAAGTGAATAGAATATTAAGATAGATTTTCTTGTAGTGCTGGCATTCTAGTGGGGAAGATACTATTATAAATAAATAATATAATGAATTTGGTACAAAGCGCTACTGGAGCTGTAAAGAAGGGATTGGCTATCTTACTTTGAGGGAAAGCATCACTGAGAGGATAATGTTTCGAGGTAGTCCTTGAAGGATGCATAGAATTTCGCCAGACAGAAAGTGGAGCTAGAGTAGGGAAAACAAGTAGAAAGGCATGGAGTTTGAAAAAAGCATGAAATGTATGGCAGAGGTATGTAAAGTGCTTGGCAAGGAGTGACAGGAATGAAGTTAGAAAGGATCTTTTGTATTACAAGTTGAGGAGCTGAAACTTAAGCTATTAAGCAGTATAGCAGTATATAGTACCTGGATAATTAAAAACACAAGCTCTGGAGTCAGACTGCCTGGGTTTGAATCCTAGCTCTACCACTTAATAACCTTTTTGCCATGGACAAGATACTTAACATCCCCAAGCCTTAATTTTCTTATCTGTAAAGTAGAACTAATAAAATCTTATTATAGGGTTGTTGGAGAATTAATAGAGACTGTGCATGTAAAGTAGGTACCACAGTGCCTGGCCTGGCACATGGTAAGTACTCAACCAGTGGTAGCCATCACCATTATTATTATTATTATTGAAGGTTTAAAGTAGAATAGTGACCCAGTATTCTGTTTTTTGATGGCTAATTCTGGTCATGTTGTGTGCAACAAATTATTGGAGGGGGAGAAGGTTGTCTAGTTAGGAGATTAATGGAGTAGTCCAAGTGAGGGATGACCAAGGCATGAAAAACTAGATGTGACACAAATTCTTACTAATATTAGAAGGTGAGTATATTGGATGAGTGATTGAGTATGGAAGTGAAATAGGTGAGCAACAGTTTTTTAGGAAACAATAATCAGAATAATTTTGCTTTAGGGCTAGATTAAATTGGGCAATTGTAATTAGATGCAAAGATTGGAATGATATGTAAAAGACTGAGAATGGTTAAATTGAGAAGAATCTTGAAAATAATATTCAAGGTTTTCTTTTTCTTTATTCTTTAGTCATTAAGAAACTACCCCAAGTTTTTAAGTAGGTTAATTTACTACTTTGTTCAGTCAAAGAGGAAGAAAATATTTTTCTAGTAAATAATAAGAACTTGAACTAGTATTGCAACAATGGAGATTTAAGAAAATTGAATTTGAAGAATCGATAGGACTTAGAGTTCAGAAAGAGAACAATGACATTAAGTGTGAGTGATAGAGAATGGTGATACCTTAACAGGGGTAAGCCAGGAAAGGGAGCCAATTTTGAGGGAAAAATATATTTAAAGAACCACCACAAACTGAAAGAGACCCAATGGATACCTTGAAATTTTGAAGACAATGCTGTTGGATTTATTGAATCTTTCCTTAAAGCATGTGGCCAAACCATACTTCTACTCCTGGCAAGCAAATGGTTATATCATTCTTCATGATGAGGCTTTTTTTTTTTTTTTTTTTTTTTTTTTTTTAAACCTCAAGACAGGATCTTGCTCTGTCACCCAGGCTGGAGTGCAGTGGCATGATCATAGCTCACTGCAGGTTCAAACTTCTGGGCTCAAGCGATCCCCCAACTCAGCCTACTAAGTAGCTGGGACTACAGGCACACATCACCATGCCTGGCTAATTTTGTTTATTTTTTATGGAGACGGGAGTCTCACTATGTTGCCCAGATTGGTCTCGATTTCCTGGGCTCCAGTGATTGTCCTGCCTTGGCCTCCCAAAGTGCTGAGGTTACAGGTGTGAGCCACCATGCCCAGCCATGATCAGCCTTTTGATGTCTCCTTTTGTCAAAAGAAAATTGTCATTATGTTGGTATAAAGGCAGATGATACAGGAGCAGCATTCTGAAGACTTCAGTTTCAACTGTGGCTCTACTTCTTACTAGTGAAACGCCTTGAGAAGCAACTTAACATCTCTGAACTTGTTATCTGTCGTTTGTGAAATGGAGATAAAACTTGCCTGACCCTAACCCCAGCACTTTGGGAGGTAGAGGCGGGCAGATCACTTGAGGTCATATGTTCAAGACCAGCCTGGCCAACATGGTGAAACCCCGTCTCTATTAAAAATATACTAATTAGCCTGGTGTGATGGTGGGTGCCTGTAATCCCAGCTACTTGGGAGGCTGAGGTAGGGAGAATTGCTTGAACCTGGTAGGCAGAGGTTGCCATGAGCTGAGATCTCACCATTGCATTCCAGCTGGGGCAACAGAGTGAGACTGTGTCGGAAAAAAAACAACAAAAATGTGCCTGACCAAACTCATAGGATGTCCCTCGGAATCATGTGGGATTATGTATGTGAAAGTACTTGGTCAACTATGAATAAAACACTATAAATATATTGTCATTGCTACATAAATTAGTGTCGTTAAACAAGTATTTTGGAACCTATAATCATTAATTTAATTCTGTAAACATTTCTTAATATCTGTGTTTTTCCTGTTTGGTTTTTTTTTGTTTTTTTTTTTTTGGTTTTTTTTTTTGTGAGATGGAGTCTCATTCTGTTGCCCCAGCTGGAGTGCAGTGGCATGATCTCGGCTCACTGAAACCTCTGCCTCCCAGGTTCAAGCAACTCTCCTGCCTCAGCCTCCCAAGCAGCTGGAATTACAGGCATCTACCACCACGCCCTGCTAATTTTTGTATTTTCAGTAGAGACGGGATTTCGCCACTTTGACCAGGCTACTATTCTCAAACTCCTGACCTCAAGCGATTCACCCGCCTTGGCCTCCCAAAGTACTGGGATTGCAGGCATGAGCCACTGCGCCTGGCCAGTTCTTAAGTTTTAGATAGGTTATCACATAGACCTTGACGATAGTGGAACTTAGAATGGATAAGACTTGTGGGCCAGAAACTTGAGCTTTTGATGGCTAGTTTTTTTTTTTTTTTTTTTTTTTTTTTTGAGAGAAAGTCTTACTGTCTCACTCTCGCCCAGGCTGCAGTACAGTGGTGCAATCCTGGCTTACTGCAACCTCCACCTCCCAGGTTCAAGCAATTCTTGTGCCTCAGCCCCCCCCCCCCAGTAGTTAGGATTATAGCCGCCCGCCACCATGCCTGGCTAATTTTTGTATTTTTAGTACAGACGGATTTCACCATGTTGGCCAGGCTGGTTTGAAACTCCTGATCTCAGGTGATCCACCCGCCTTAGCCTCCTAAAGTGCTGGGATTACAGATGTGAGCCATGGAGCCCAGCCTATAATCACTAGTTTAATAGATGGCTGGGATAAGGGTAAACTAGCCAGAGGCATGAATCTCAAAGGAGGAGGCATTTTTTTTTCCTTAGTGGAGCAATGATGTTGGAAGTGCTAATGGAGAGCTAAGAGAATGCTGAAGCCTCCCCTGGGATTAGTGGAATGTGGAAAAATGAGCACCATCCACTTTGAAAAAAGAATTTGAGAAGTATCCTTCAGGAGACCCAAGATTCAATTAAACTAGAGAGGCAAGACACTACAAGTATTCTGTGTAGAGCTAAAGAACAGAGAGGCCGGGCGTGGTGGCTCATGCCTGTAATCCCAGCACTTTGGGAGGCTGAGGCTGGTGGATCACCTGAGGTCAGGAGTTCAAGACCAGCCTGACCAACATGGAGAAACCCCAGCTCTACTAAAAATACAGAATTAGCCGGGCGTGGTGGCGCATACCTGTAATCCCAGCTATTTGAGAGGCTGAGACAGGAGAATCGCTTGAACCTGGGAGGCAGAGGTTGCAGTGAGCTGAGATTGCACCATCGCACTCCAGCCTGGGCAACAAGAGCAAAACTCCGTCTCAAAAAAAAAAAAAAATCCAGTCTGGCCGACATAGTGAAACCCCGTCTATACTAAAAATACAAAAAATTGGCTGGGCACGGTGGCTCACACCTGTAATCCCAGCACTTTGGAAGGCTGAGGCAGGGGGATCATGAGGTCAGGGGTTCGAGTCCAGCCTGGCCAACATGGTGAAACCTCATCTCTACTGAAAATACAAAAATTAGTCAGTCATGGTGGTACATGCCTGTAATCCCAGTTGCTCAGGAGAATTGCTTGAACCTGGGAGGCAGAGGTTGCAGTGAGCCCAGATTGTGCCACTGCACTCCAGCCTGGGCAACAGAGCTAGACTCCATCTAATACACACACACACACACACACACACACACACACACAAACTTAGCTGGGTGTGGTGGTGTGCGCCTGTAGTCTCAGCTATTTGGGAGGCTGAGGCAGGAGAATTGCTTGAACTTGGGAGGCAGAGGTTGCAGTGAGCTGAGATTGCACCTCTGCACTCTAGCCCAGGCAACAATGCGAGACTGCGCCAAAAAAAAAAAGATTGTGTGTAGGGATTGTGGGATAGATTAAAACAAAATCTTATAGGAATTCTGAAGGCCCCAATGAAAAGGATGGAGGGAGAACAGCAAGAAGCAAATGGTATGAGGGAAAGAAATACAGACAAAAATTTAGAAGTATAGATGTAGAGACTGTATTTTGGATAGTTGCCAAGGATAGCAATGATGGGAAGCACGATGGTATTAACTGACCTTAGGCATCTGAATGATACTTTGGAGTCAAGTTATTCACTTGGCACAGGTTGTACCCCTGTTGAAGTTAGAGGCCTCATAGGACTAAGAGGGCAGTCCTTGGGATCAGTTAATTCTCAGGTTTCTTTGCCCAGTGGTAGAAACATTAAGAAGATCTCTGTACCATCATCCCCTCTTACCCAATTCCTGATCAGTCTGTGTTCTTGGTTTATTTTTCCAACTTCCTAAATTAAAATGTTTTTCAGTCCTATTTTTTTAGCCACTATACATTAAATGTGAGTGAAAATACCTTGTGAATATTATTGGTTACTATATAGATATGCCCTTCATGTCAAAATTTGGATAAAAGGAAGATTTTCAACAGAACAGTTTGGTCAAAATGAATGTTACCAAATCAAGATTTTTAGGTTTTGAGGAGATTTTGTAGTTCTTGTTTGTTTGGGTTTTTTTTTTTTTTTTTGAGACGGAGTTTTGCTGTTGTCGCCCAGGCTGGAGTGCAGTGGTGTGGTCTTGACTCACTGCAACCTCCGCCCCCCCGGGTTCAAGCGATTCTCCTGCCTCAGCATCCTGAGTAGCTGGGGTTACAGGCGCACACCACCACGCCCAGCTAATTTTTGGGTTTTTAGTAGAGCTGGGGTTTCTCCATGTTGGTCAGGCTGGTCTCGACCTCCTGACCTCAGGTGATTCACCTGCCTCAACCTCCCAAAGTGCTGGGATTACAGGCATGAGCCACCATGCCTGGCCGATTTTGTAGCTCTTTAGATTGTTCCAACAAATCCTCTATTATTAGCCATTTCAGTTGTTGACTATTTGTATTGCATGTATATACATTTGTTTTCTGGTTTTTCCCTATCACAAATACAGAAAAGTGAAGAAATATAGTCTGAAAATTACGAGAAAAAAGTATATATGGAGGGGGAAAAAAAACTGGAAAAGCAGAAATACTTGGCTTAAGATGAATTAGAAATAAAAAAGAAAAACCTTTTAAAAGCCTGAAAACTATATGGAAATGCTTTAAAATGCTTTAGGAGTTGCAAAACAAAGTGGTAGTTGAGAATTAATTTTTTTTTTTTTTTT
>NW_012113141.1:6956989-6959415 GCF_000951035.1 Colobus angolensis palliatus | reverse complement strand
CCAGGCTGGGGTGCAGTGGCACAATCTTGGCTCACTGCAACCTCTGCCTCCTGGGTTCAAGTGATTCTCCTGCCTCAGCCTCCTAAATGGCTAGGACTACAGGTGTGCACCACCACACCCAGCTAATTTTTGTATTTTTAGTAGAGACGAGGTTTTACCATGTTGGCCAGGTTGGTCTCAAAACCTTGACCTCATGATCTGCCTGCCTTGGCCTCCCAAAGTGCGGGGATTACAGGCGTGAGCCACTGCACCCGGCCAGAACACAGCATCTTAAATAGTGTTTATTTTCCCAAGTAGAGTGCTTAAAAAAAAAAAAAAAAAATTTCTCTGACCTGATAAAAAAACTGTGATTCTGTCTTGATCTCAGAAATTTGTGTTTATTAGTAAGAAATATTTAACCTTCTCATTTTTATAATGTCCCAAAAGTAACACTTGATTTATTTAGTAATCAATTCATTAAAAATGTTTATTTTTTAAACAATTACTCTACCATGAGGGCAAATTTGGTTATAGCATATATAATGGTTTGTTTAATCTTTGGTTGGTAAAAACATACTTTGAGGCTTTTATTTTGTTAGAATATTGACATGCTGTATTTGGGGGTAAAATATATTTTAATGCCTTACTCTAGATGAGTAAAAAGTAATGATAATACATGTTTCTTGTGAAGGGAAAAGAAACAAAGTCCAGTTTTATTTTACTATATATCAAATAATAATTAAAAAAAGATTAGTGATTTCAGTCTTTCAGAAATGGTTGGCATCCCTCTGCCTTAGTTCTTATCTCATTTGTAAAGGATTGAGTTCTTCCTTAATGTTTTCTCCTGGTATGAGAATGTGGTTATATTCTTTCTTAGGTAATTGATACGAATCTAACCCAGTTTTTTTTTTCTTTTTAGTTACTTTAAGTTGAAATGTAAAGGAGCAGTTGGTCCTGTACATTTCCAGGCTTCTCTGTGATAATTGATAATCACAATCATGACCCTAAAGCATCAGGAAAATACTGTACACCATATGCTCAGATATATATATATATATGTATATATTTATATATATATCTGATATATATATGTATATATTTATATATATATCTGATATATATCTCTCTCTATATATATATATCTGATATATATATATCAGAGATAGAGACAGAGTCTCACTCTGTTGCCCAGGCTGGAGTGCAGTGGCGTAGTCTAGGCTCACTGCAACCTCCGCCTACTCAGGTTTAAGTGATTCTCTTGCCTCACCCTCCCAAGCAGCTGGGACTACAGGCATGCGCCCCCACGGCCAGCTAATTTTTGTGTTTTTAGTAGAGATAGGGTTTCACCATGTTGGCCAGGTGGTCTTAAACTCCTGACTTCAAGTGATCCACCGGCCTTGGCCTCCCAAAGTCTGGGATTTCAGGCGTGAGCCACTGCACCCAGCCTACTTAAAAAATTTTTTTTCAGGAAAGAGGGAGCTGCCTTACATTTCAGTCTATATTTATTACACTCCTAATGTACATTTCTCTCTCACGTTCTTTATTTTGCAAAGCCAAGTACTATTCAGTAAAGAGCCTGAAACTGCTTCAGTCCAAGCTGATTTTGAATGCATAAAGATTTACTTGTTGGATTCAGTAAAAAAGGAATAAGAAAAACTTACTATATAGTAATTTTTCCTAGGTATATGACCTCAAAATTGTGCTTAGATGCCATTGAAATAAACATTCATGTTTTCCATTCCACTCAACAAATATCACTTAAAAACAGTACAGTTGGTGATTTCTTATAGAAATCATAAATATGTACTGCAGAGTGAAAAAACCAACTACTTAACTGTGATGAAATGGGAACTTTTGGTTAAATTTGTAGGGATAGGCCAGGTGCAGTGGCTCATGCCTGTAATCCCAGAACTTTGGGAAGCCAAGGCGGGCAGATCACCTGAGGTCCAGAGTTTGACACCAGCCTGGCCAACATGGTGAAACCGTCTCTACTAAAAATACAAAAATTAGCTGGGCTTGATGGCGGATGCTGTAATCTCAGCTACTCAGGAGGCTGAGGCAGGAGAATCCCTTGAACCCAGGAGGCGAAGAATGCAGTGAGCTGAGTTCGCGCCACTGCATTCCAGCCTGGGCAACAGAACAAGACTCCATCTCAAAAAAAAAAAAAAAAAAAAATTACAGGGATAAATGTGCAGTGTTAACATTTTACACATATGCAAAAAGTGCTGTATCTCAAACAGTTTAGATGGAAATGAAGATGATTGGCTTTCAGAATGTGTATTAGGTGACTCAAAAAGTGACTCCAATGATAAGGAATGCACTGGTTTCAAATTTATGCATAAAGATTTTGAATGAGGCTGGGCGCGGTGGCTCAAGCCTGTAATCCCAGCACTTTGGGAGGCCGAGACGGGTGGATCACGAGGTCAGGAGATCGAGACCATCCTGGC
>NW_012113141.1:6934597-6956108 GCF_000951035.1 Colobus angolensis palliatus | reverse complement strand
GGTCTTGATCTCCTGACCTCGTGATCTGCCCGTCTCGGCCTCCCAAAGTGCTGGGATTACAGGCTTGAGCCACCGCGCCCGGCCAGAACTTAATTTTGTGAGACAACTCAGTTCTCTAATAATTCTCAACAAAGAACATGTTAATATAAACAGCTTTAGAAGTGGTATAATTTGCTTACTATTTAGAAAAACACTTCTACCCAGTAAATGAAGAAGAAAGAAAAATCTCTGCTTTACAATTTTTATTCTTATCTAGATCCAATTATTGGTTTTTAAGTTAATATATTTTTGGTGACTTATTTTTTATTAATTAAAAAAATTTGCAGCTGTCCCTTTCCCCCCAACACATCGCTTGACATCTGAAGAAGTATTTGATTTGGATGGGATACCCAGGGTTGATGTTCTGAAGAACCACTTGGTAAAAGAGGGTCGAGTAGATGAAGAAATTGCACTTAGAATTATCAACGAGGGTGCTGCCATCCTTCGGAGAGAGAAAACCATGATAGAAGTAGAAGCTCCTATCACAGGTAAGCTTATTCATGTTTTGGGTATTATTTTTATTATGTTGTTGTTTAGTTGCCTGGATTTAAAACTTACTGTTTTCAATGATACTGTATACTAACTCAATATTACTTGGACATTATCTTGAATTTCCAAATTATTTTCCATACTTAAAAAAGATTGCCTGTTTTCAGTGAATAGACATGATTCTAAATAATCTGAGTGTAGAAGTTAGTCTAATATGCTTTTGTTAAGGTTTCATCAATTGTGTTGACCATACTTCAATTTGATTCAATACTTAACTTTGCTTTCAATTGTTAGAGTCAAATACCTTGATATCATATCAGATGCCAAAAGTGACCATTTAGAGAGCGACAGAAAGTATTGAGTTAGAATGGATATTTTAACTGCCACCATTGTAATTTTGTCATCTTGAAACTTAAAACACATCCTTGGAGTCCTAGAGACGATCTTTATAAATGTAGATGACAGTTTGTCACTGACCACAAATTTCATTATTTCTGTTACATCTTTTTCTAGATCTTGAGCATATGAACACTTGGTTACACATCATCCTAATCATGACTCTTCACAGACTACTTCCTTCTCAGACATTTCTTGATAGCATTTATACTATGTCTTTTGTAAAATACATTTTAACTTAACTAAAATTTGTTATTTTAGAGATTTTTTTCCCTTGTCTAATAATCTTCTTGTTTCAGTGTGTGGTGACATCCATGGCCAATTTTTTGATCTGATGAAACTTTTTGAAGTAGGAGGATCACCTGCTAATACACGATACCTTTTTCTTGGCGATTATGTGGACAGAGGTTATTTTAGTATAGAGGTAATAATCATAAACTGTCATTTGATTTGCTGTTAAGTGTTAACATAGATGCTTTCCCTTAATCCTAGTTTTCACAAGTACCTGTGTTAGGTTTTTTTTTTAATAACTCTGCATATTCTGAAGTTTTTTATGAAAAGCTACTGTTTATTCCTATTCTGTCTTTCAAACAATTCAAATAAATTTGTTTGGATAACTGTTTATATAATTATAATTGCCATTTTTTCCCCAGTGGAATTTATGAGCAGACTGAGGGGTCTTTATTGCCCTGTTAACTAGTGTCCTTAAAAAGTTAGTGCTATTTATCTCTCTTGCCCCTAAAGGCGTTAAACCATGTGAAAAAAGATTACTTGAATTCTCTCTGATTAAATAAAGTATATTGTGATTTTTTTTATTGCTTGAGCCCTAGTGCTTCTGTTTCTCCTTATGTAGCTATTAAGACTCAAGTATATCATATGGAATCTTTGTGTATTTGGAAAGTATTAATTTTTTTTTTTTTTTTTTTGAGACAGAGTCTTGTTCTGTCGCCCAGGCTGGAGTGCAGTGGCCAGATCTCAGCTCACTGCAAGCTCCGCCTCCCGGGTTTACGCCATTCTCCTGCCTCAGCCTCCTGAGTAGCTGGGACTACAGGCGCCCGCCACCTCACCTGGCTAGTTTTTTGTATTTTCTTTAGTAGAGATGGGGTTTCACCGTGTTAGCCAGGGTGGTCTCGATCGCCTGACCTCGTGATCCGCCCGTCTTGGCCTCCCAAAGTGCTGGGATTACAGGCTTGAGCCACCGCGCCCGGCCTAATTTGTTTTTAAAAACTTGAGGCATTAAAATGACCTTTTGATTATCACTTAACAGTAGATGGTTCCTTTTGCTCCTTTTTCTTTTTTCTTTTTCTTTTCTTTTTTTTTTTTTTTTTTTTTTTCTTTTCTTTTTTTTTTTTTTTTGAGACAGTGTCTTACTCTGTGGCCCATGCTGGAGTACAGTGGCACCAGCATGGCTCAATGTAGCCTTGACGTCTTGAGCTCAAGGGATCCTTCTGTCCCAGTCTCTCAAATAGCTGGGACCACAGGTGCACACCACCATGCCTAGACTAATTTTTAATTTTTTTGTAGCAATTGAGTCTCCTATGTTGCCCAGGCTGGTCTTGAACTCCTGGGCTCAAGTGATCCTCCCGCCTTGGTCTCCCAAAGTGTTGAGATTACAGATGTGACCCTTGTTGCCCTGCCATCTTTTTAAATTATATAAATAAAATTCTGTAACTATAGAACAATATGTATTTTCCAATATATACATTTTCTTTCTTTTTTTAATGAAAAGGGGATTATATTATAATATTGTCTATAACTTGCTTTTTCATACATCCCTACACCGAATATCTTACCAAGCCAGTAAATATAAACTTGTAGCATCGTTTCAATAGCTACATTGTTTTCCACCTAATAACAAACTATAATTAATTAATTCCTTGTGGTTAGACACTGAAGATGTTCCCAGTTTTTTGCCTTTACAAATGATGCTTCAATACGTCATATTATTCATACATCTTTACATACTTGCCCGATTATTTTTGTATGACAAATTCCTAGAAGTAGAATTGTGGGGTCAAATTTCTACCAATAGATAGCTGTGTTGCACATTTAATATGTTGTAAGCACGTTCTAGGCACTGAACACATGTCGATTAATCCTCACAATAATATTAATGAGGTAAGTACTGTTGTTTTATTCATTTTATAGATGAGGAACCTGAGCTTAGAGAGGTTAAGTAACTTGCCCAAGGTTGTACTATTAGTAAACAGCATAGCCAGGCAATGTGACTCCAAGCATGTGCTTTTAACCACCTTTCCTAGTAGATACTGAAACCTTACCTGGTGAATTTACGTTGGTTACTGTTGTTTATATCCCCTTCTCCAGTGTTTCCAATATACCTTTTTTTCTGAGGTGTGCTAGGATTCTCAAGAGTGAAAGGAAGTTCTAGATTCTGTCAGTCCTGCTTCCCTTAGGAATTTTACTATCTTGAATTCTTCTACCTCCTGCTGATAGTTGATTATTAGCCTCCTCAGCTTTTCCCAAATTATCACAGGGCTTCAGGCAAATCAGAAAATGGCCCATCCTAACAAAAAATTTCAGGCATTTGACAAAAGCAATAAAATAAACAGTTTTATGACGCTTATTTGGTAAATAAGTTGGTGTGCATATCCTTGCATAAGATTGTTTTGAAGCTGACTCTTTTTTTTTTTTTTTTTTTGAGACAGACTGTTACTCTGTCGCCCAGCCTGGAGTGCAATGGTGTGATCTCGGCTCACTGCAACCTCTGCCTCCCAGGTTCAAGTGATTCTCCTGCCTCAGCCTCCCGAGTAGTTGGGATTACAGGTGCCCACCAACTCTTCTGGCTAGTTTTTGTATTTTTAGTAGAGACAGGGTTTCACCATGTTGGTCAAGCTGGTCTCGAACTCCTGACCTCAGGTGGTCTGCCTGCCTCAGCCTCCCAAAGTGCTGGGATTATAGGCGTGAGCCACCATGCCTGGATGTAGCTGATTCTTTTAATACCTTTTGTTGTTATAAAAGGAAAATAACAAAGACTCAAAATAAGCAATGAGAACAGATTTCCCTGATTTTATTACTTTTTTCCCTTTTGAATAAAAGGAAGGTGTGAATAGTTACACATTTAAATATACCTTAATTTATTAACAATAAAGTTTGGTTGGGTGTGGTGGCTCACACCTGTAATCCCAGCACAGGTTGGCCAAGTCAGGCAGATTGCTTGAACCTAAAAGTTCGAGACCAGCTAGGGAAGCATGGTGAAACCCTGTCTCCACAAAAAAATACAGAAACTTAGCTGGGCCTGGTGGCATGTGCCTGTAAGTTCCAGCTGCTCAAGAGACTGAGGTAGGAGGATTGCTTGAGCCCAGAAGGTTGAGGCTGCAGTGAGCAGTAATTGTACCACTCCAACCTGGGTTACAGTGAGACCTTGTCTCTAAAAATAAAAAAGTTTGTTTTTTCTTTTTGCATATGATTATATACCATACTTATTTCCATATGAAATAGTTCTTCCTTTTTTAAGCAAATAAATAAAATGTGAGTCTCTTATGATAAACCTATTTAGAGAACAGCATCTGCTATAATGTTTAATAATATTTTTATTTTAAAAATTACATTTGCATTGAATTAGTTCAGATAATAAGCACTTACCATATGTAAGGCAATATTCATAATCAACTAAACAAACATAAAACATGGACCTTCCCTTCATTAGGTAGCATGGCATAGTGCTTAAGATCAGAGGATCAGAATCCTGTCTCCATCACTTAGAAGTTTTGTGGTTTTGGACAAGTTACTTAAGATATTTGCTTCAGTTTCTCATTTGTAAAATAAAGATGATATTACATACTTCATAGTGTTGTTTAAGGAATAAATTAGGAGAATTAATTATATAGTGCTTCACACATTGTAAGTACTCAGTAAATGTTAGCTGCTGTTATTTTGACATTATTATTTTATTTACTAATAGACGTCTGTAGACCAATGTGCTAATTGTTTTTATATTGGGCAGTCTGTAAATCAAAAGTAATTAAATAGATTGTTTGACTCATTCATTCAGCAAATATTTATTGCTCTTCTCCTATCTGCTAGCTACTTTTCTAGGAGTGGAGAATCAAAAGTGAGTAAGATGACAAAATCTGTGATTTTGTGGTGCTTATAGTTTAGTAAGGGACAAAAAAAGATAATAGGGGATGGTAAGGTTAATAGAGGAAAAGGAGCAAAGATCAAGCAGCTTCATTAAACAAAAATATAAGATAAATTCACTAGAAAAATTTTCTTTTGCAGTGTGTCTTATATTTATGGGTTCTGAAGATTCTATACCCAAGCACATTATTTCTTCTGAGAGGCAACCATGAATGCAGACACCTTACTGAATATTTTACCTTTAAGCAGGAATGTGAGTACTGCCAGGAGAAATGTTTTCACTTCCTCAGTATTCTTTTGGACTTATGTGTGTAGAAGAGTTTTGAGGACTTTACAGTGCAACATGTAAGGATAGATTTCATGTCCACACGTAAAGCTTTGAGGAAAGTTGTCGAGCACTCTTTGGTATTTAATGGTATTTAATTGAGAAGTTTTTGGTGGAGCATGGTGGTTCACGCCTGTAATCCCAGCACTTTGGGAGGCCCAGGCAGGCAGATTGCCTGAACTCGGGAGTTGGAGACCAGCCTGGTCAACATGGTGAAACACCGTCTCCACCAAAAGTACAAAAAAAAAAAAAAACTAGCTGGATGTGGCAGTGTACTCCTATAGTCCCAGCTACTTAGGAGGCTGAGGTGGGAGGATCACTTGAGCCTGGGAATCGGAGGTTGTAGTGAGCTGAGATCGTCCCACTGCATTCCAAACTGGGCTGTAGAGTCAGTCCCTGTCTCAAAAAAAAAAAAATTTTCATTTCAGAATTTCCTATTATGTTTAACTTTTACAAACATACTTAGTAGTTTAGAGTTTTTTATATAAGTTTTAATGTTAAAATTAATTTTTCTAAGCTGGGCATGGTGGCTCACACCTGTAATCCCAGCGCTTTGGGAGGCCGAGGCCGGTGGATCACCTGAGGTCAGGAGTTTGAGACCAGCCTGGCCAACAGGGCGAAATACCATCTCTACTAAAAATACAAAAATTAGCCAGATGTGGTTATATATGCCTGTAATCCCAGGTACTCAGGAGGCTGAGGCAGGAGAATCATTTGAACCTGGGAGGCGGAGGTTGCAGTGAGCCGAGATTGTGCCATTGTACTTCCAGCCTGGGCAACAAGAGTGAAACTCTGTCTCAGGAAAAAAAAAAAAAGTATACATTTTTTTCTAACAGGAAAAAATAAAAACCAAAAGAAAAAAATGTTTTTTTGCATTGGAGATTTTTGTCCTTCAATCTTGAGGCATTCCTGTGAGGAATCCTAACAAATTGTTTATCCTGTTATCATTGCAGATCATTTCAATCATGCTATTAATGATTGAAATTCTTTAAAAAAAAAAATTATTTTTTGTATCGTTGTTTTAAGACTAGTCAGGTACAGTAGTTGGTGAAATTCTTAACCTACAATGTTTATCCCTTTTCTCTCTCAAATTATTACCGCAATGGTAATCTAATACTTGTAAGTAACCATGTTACAGAACAAGGTTAGGCCTTTTTCACACATCAAACCTTTGTGCTTTTTAATTATTTTAATTATTTTTATTTTTTTTTGAGACAGTCTCGCTCTGTCGCCCTGGCTGGAGTGCAGTAGTGCGATCTGGGCTCATAGCAACCTCCTCCTCCCGGGTTCAAGTGTTCTCCTGCCTCAGCTTCCCAAGTAACTGGAATTACAGGCACGCACCACCACGCTCTGCTAATTTTTGTGTTTTTAGTAGAGGCAGGGTTTCACCATGTTGGCCAGGCTGGTCTCTAACTCCTGACCTCAAGTGATCCACCTGCGTCGTCCTCCCAAAGTCCTGGGATTACAGGTGTGAGCCATTGTGCCTGGCCTGACTTTGTGCTTTTTAAATTAATATTCATGACTGTATTAAGTAGAGTTAAATTCTAAAAACAGAAATAATTTCAACGTTTTGAGACTCAAAACATGATCCATTAAAGATCATATTAACTAGAGACTTGCAGTAAAAGGAGAAAAATACAGCGATGGGTAGTGGCAGAAGTGGCATACTCTTACAACATCAAGGATCAGGCAGTTAACCTAAATGAGTAAGATAAGTCCTGGAATGTGCATGCTTGACCTAAAAGCAGTCAAATTAGAATTTTTATTGAACCACATTGCTAGAAAACAGGTTCGTTAGCACACTACCAGTTTAGAACCTCTGGTACTGGATATATATATAGTTTTTTAAAATATTTGAATGTTATAGTGTTAAAACAGGAAGTAGGAACTAAGTTCTTTTTCTTTGCTTAGATAAATAACAAACCACCTACCAAAATCTCATCAAAACCAAAATACTCAGGAATTTAAAGTTACAAAGGAGCAAAGGAAAGTGCATGACATCTCTCTAAAAGTAAATGATAGTTTGATTTGGTAGAGTTTTGTCTTTCTCGTGTTTCTATATTGGCCTCCTGCTTCACTGCCCATTTTTAAGTATTCATTGTAGACAAGAGGAACCCCTCAGCTTTTCTGACATATGAGTATGCTGTTACTTTTATTTTTCAGAAAAATTGGATGAACTTTGAATTTTGTTGTGATGATGTAGTTGTCTTGCCTGTAATAACAATAGTCATTGACTCTTAGAGTAAAATAAAGCAAGTATTAAAATGATTTTAACCTCAACTATAGTTCTCATTTTGCCTTATTTGGCTAATAAAGGTGAAGGGTTGAGCTGTTTTTAAGAGATTTTTTTTTTTTTTTTTTTTTTGAGATAGAGTCCCACTCTGTCGCCTAGGCTGGAGTGCAAGTGGCATGATCTCGGCTCACTGCCACCTCCACCTCCTGGGTTCAGGTGATTCTCGTGCCTCAGCCATTGAGTCTCTGGAATTACAGGCGCACACCACCATGCCTGGCTAATTTTTGTATTTTTAGTAGAGATGGTGTTCTGCCATGTTGGCCAGGCTGGTCTCGAACTCCTGGCCTCAAGTGATCTGCCTGCTTTGGCCTGTCTATATTTGCTGGGATTAGAGGCGTGAGCCACCGTGCCTTGCCTGTTTTTAGAGATTTGACTTATTTATTTTTAATAATACTTGATGACATTTTTGCTGAATAATCCAAAATAATTTTAGAGATCAAATATTTTGCTTCATAAGACATATCCAGAATAATTTTAGAGAGAGCAAATATTTTGTCTTCATAAGACTGATAACATTGCATATTTTTGTTGATTCTTATGGGGGCAGATGCTTTCCTTAAAAAATATTGTGTGCAGTAAAATTTATTCTCTGTGGTATTTACTTCTGTGACTTTTGACACTACATAGAGTTGCCCACTACCACTATCATGATACAGAAAAGTTTTATCGTGCCATAAATTCTCTCTTGCTACCTTTTTATAGTCACCCCTTCACTCACTCTGAAACCCTGGCCACCACTTTGCTGTTTACTGTCTCTATAGTTTTCTTGCAATCTGTCTGTCTGTCTATCTGTCTTGTCTATCTGGACTATTACCTTTTACAATGGAAACTGTAACTATCTCAATTTCATTATAAATAGCTATAAGATATAAAGGAGGGGAGAGAACAAGAAATAAAAATCTAATATATACGTTTTTAAAATGGTCAACTAGTAATGTAATTTTCAATTAATTTTTTGTTTTTCTAGGTAAAATTAAGTATTCGGAAAGAGTCTATGAAGCTTGTATGGAAGCTTTTGATAGTTTGCCTCTTGCTGCACTTTTAAACCAACAGTTTCTTTGTGTTCATGGTGGACTTTCACCAGAAATACACACACTGGATGATATTAGGAGAGTAAGTATATATTTTACTTCCAAGATTGATTTCTATTTATAGTACATTATTGAGTAGAGTAGAAGTTTCACACTTCTCTTCACTGCCAAGATTAGGTAATGGTAAAAATTAATATACTGATATCTTAAGGAAATAGCTTCTGTTTATTCACAATAATATACTATGATTGGCCGGGCGCGGTGACTCAAGCCTGTAATCCCAGCACTTTGGGAGGCCGAGACGGGAGGATCACGAGGTCAGGAGATCGAGACCATCCTGGCTAACATGGCGAAACCCCGTCTCTACTAAAAATACAAAAAAAAACTAGCCGGGTGACGTGGCGGGCGCCTGTAGTCCCAGCTACTCGGGAGGCTGAGGCAGAAGAATGGCGTGAACCCGGGAGTCGGAGCTTGCAGTGAGCTGAGATCCGGCCACTGCACTCCAGCCTGGGCGGCAGAGCGAGACTCCGTCTCAAAAAAAAAAAAAAAATAATAATAATAATATACTATGAACTGTATTCAAAGTTGGTATATTTTCCTATGCACATTTTGTCCTTACTTTGTGATGAGTTACTTCTGTTCTTTCTTTTCTTTCTTTCACAGTTAGATAGATTCAAAGAGCCACCTGCGTTTGGACCAATGTGTGACTTGTTATGGTCCGATCCTTCTGAAGATTTTGGAAATGAAAAATCACAGGAACATTTTAGTCACAATACAGTTCGAGGATGTTCTTATTTTTATAAGTAAGGAAAAATATCCAAGATTAATCACATTTTAGTTGTTAACATAGTATATGCTTCGTACAAAAAAGAATTATTTTACTTAATTTACTCTTTTTCCCCCACAGCTATCCAGCAGTGTGTGAATTTTTGCAAAACAATAATTTGTTATCGATTATTAGAGCTCATGAAGCTCAAGATGCAGGGTAAGAATTCTGTTTCCCTGACCCAAATTAACACCTAAAATATAAATCAAACTTAGTAACCATGATTGATGCTTTACGATGCATATTAAGCTATTTGTTTTGCAGCTATAGAATGTACAGAAAAAGTCAAACTACAGGGTTCCCTTCATTAATAACAATTTTTTCGGCACCTAATTACTTAGATGTCTACAATAATAAAGGTAAGATGTTGTTGATAAAAAAAAATTGTTAAACAACTTAGTATTTTAATAGACTTTTAATATAATAAAAAAGGGGTGTTGTTTGAGACTATTAGTATCCACATTCTTTATAAATAACTGTAAGATATAAGGGAGGGGGGAGAACAATAAATAAAAATCCAAAATGTGCAACTAAGTAATACGTAACCCCATTTCACAACTTGTCTCTCGAAAAAACCATTTTGTAAAATGTGCTCTGTGTTAAGTGCGTCAAGCAAAACCAAAGATGATTTTCTCAAACTCCCCTTTCTTAAATCTTTTCCCTTATTGAGGATGTTTTCTTGTTTGTATAAAGCTGCTGCTGCTGCTTTGATGATTTTATTTGCACTGTCTACTTGTTTAGTTTATCATGTTTCTTGTTTTATGTTCACTGATCTAGGTTCTTTCCCTTTCTTATTTCCTTCTTTTACCTCCACAGTCTTATCACTGCCCCATGAAGATTTGTATTTGAGCTTTTTTTAAAAAATTAATCCAGTTTCATCTCATTTGAGGGATACATTCTTCTCTTTCTTTTTACTGCTTTTTTCCTTTGCCTTCTGTTCCAGTGATTTTCATTTCCCCACCTTCCCTGAAAATTTGACCTGTCTATAGTAATTGGATTTCATTTTATTTTGAATACAATTTATTAACAGAAAGTGCCAAAGGGTCTTAATCTAGTTAAGTGTGTGCCAAGGACATTGAAGATGAGATTGGGTATGTTTATGTAGTTTACATCTTTGGAAGATGAAATTAAGAGGCCAGCTTCTCTTCTGTCTTGACATGTCTGGAATTCAGTTGACTATGCCATAGCTTCAGGATCAGACTGGAGTGGATGTGCCAAGAGGAAAGAACAGAAGGTTAAAGACTTTAAAAAGGACATTTAGAGAGAGAATGAGGTCATTGCTAAATAAGGGTCATGGTGTAAGTTCAAAAGAGGAACAGAGGAAGAGTTTTTTTGGATGATGAGAGGTGATGGTTAAAAGATTAAAACATTTGCCTGAGACCAAACAGTAGCATGCTGGATAACTTTGGTACAGAATATGCTACAAGAACTTATACTATAGATGTCTTATGAAATATGACTTCATTTTTGAAAGGAAACATCTAAGTTTTGATTCCATTCTCTCTTTCTCTTTTGAGACAGGGTCTCGCTCTGTTGCCCAGGTGGAATGCAGTAGTGCAGTCTCGGCTGACTACTACATCTGCGTCCTGGGTTCAGGCGGTTCTCTTGCTTCAGCCTTCCCTAGTAGCTGGGATTATAGACACCTGCCACCTCACCCAGCTAATTTTTGTATTTTTATAGAATGAGGTTTCACCATGTTCACCAAGCTTGTCTTGAACTTCTGACTTCAAGTGATCTGCCTGTTTCGGCCTCCCAAAGTGCTGGGATTATAGGCCTCAGCCACTGCACCCCTGCCCTGATTCCATTCTCAAAAACAGAACCAAGTGTTAAATTTAACTTTCTATTGATGCTCTAATTCCTCAGCTGTGATTTCCCCTTGTTAGTATTAAGGGAGCTAGTGTTCGGTGTCGAGTTGAGTACTGCGTTACTGATTGTCCTTTGTTTGTTTGACTCAGGAGGTTAAGGGATGGATTTTTTTTTTTAGTACTTATAAAAGAAACTCAAACCATTGACTGTCTTGTCAAAAATCAAATGTCTCTTTGTAGTTCTGAGTCTGTACATAAATAGTGTTAATGGTTTGAGTGTTTACGTTGTATGGGTATGTTTGTAATTTTTCATTCTATCCATAAGGCAATTTTCTAGATTTTTCTGTCTTTTCTCCCTTACAAAAGATCTGAAAGCTTGGTATCAGCTGATAATTTTTGAGGCTAATTTAAAATGCTTTATTTTCCCACTTTGAACTGATTGTCAAAACATATAATTTAAAATACTTTTATTTCAGATGGAAATTTCATATGGGAAACAAACATAATACTTATTAAGTTAGTAAACAGTAACGTGTAGCAGGATTACTTTTGATTCTTTATTAGCCAAAATCACAAATCTTGGAATTTAACATCTGCATTCCAGTGCTTTTCATTAAAGTGAAAAAGTAACCATAAAATACTATCTACAAGACATTATACTTTTGTGTATTTTCATGTGAAATGCATTGTCTGATCTTAAACTTCTGTGGTAGGCAGTGTAGACATATTATTCCTGTTTTATAAATGAGAAATACATTAGTTGAATAATTTACCAAGCATTGCACAGCTAATATGCGCTATAGTTTAGATGAGAATCCAGCCCTTCTAACCCAGTGTTCTATACAGTAATATAACCAGTAATTGAAATCTATGTAGATCATTTAAGATTTTAATTATATCAACATATTGAAACATTAAATACCTGCATTTGAGATGAATATGTTATCTTTGGATTATTTGGTTATAATATTCTCTTTTGGTGTTTTAGTGGGATTTTTTTTCTAAACAAAGTAAAATGTTTCTTTTTAGTAGTTTTGCCTGATTTTCCATATTAAATGAAACAAATACATTCATACATTTATAAGTAAAATGTTCCAAATGGGTGGGATTTTTTTGTTTGCTTTATTACCATTCAGCTATACTTTTCAGGTTGCCTGAAGCTAGAAAGATCTTAAATTCTCAATTTGTATGAACTTTAAAAACCTAGAAAATTGCTCATTGCCATTATCTGTTTCTTCTAAAAACTGATTTTTCACAATTTTGGATTTAGTAAAAATGCATGTTCATCATTGGATTATAAAGTAAAACAAACATTCTGGAAAGAATCTGGAAATTTCGTTAGTAATGTGAAGACCTGACTATAGTTAGAGTTCTACATGACAGTGTTAAAAACAAAACGTGTGTTATTATTAAAAATTCGTTCCTTCCTCCGTCTACCAGCCCTGATTCCACTCACCCCGATCTCCCTTCCTCTTAATATTTTTCTGCTTTTATGTATTTTATATTTTTAAGACTAATTACAATTAGTTATATCGATGTTCAACTTATCTTGCAGCTGCTGTATTAAAGTATGAAAATAATGTGATGAATATTCGACAGTTTAACTGTTCTCCACATCCTTACTGGTTGCCCAATTTTATGGATGTCTTCACATGGTCTTTACCGTTTGTTGGAGAAAAAGGTATAATTTTTATTTATTTTTTAATTGTTTTATTACTGTTACATTTACTCCAGTTTACTACCATAGGCACATACTTGCTAAAGGAAACTGAAGTCTAGTTTCACTGTGGTTACAGCTCTACTTGTGTCAGTGGGTGTGGACATAAGAGTCTCAAAGATATTTTAGTTAGCTGTTTACAGCCCCCTTGTGAGGCTGTCTGGGGGACTGGGAGGAGACTTATAAATAGCCCAATGTCTTCAGCTGTTGGGTTTTCTTTCTTTTTTTTTTTTTCTTTAGCTTAAATCTTTTATGAAGGGGTGGAGAAATTGCTTTGAAATGGGTCCTGCATATCTTAACACCATTTTGGGGCATTCCACTGAAATTCATGGGAAAATTTAGTAGCCTTCATTTTAGCAATATTAGTCATTTTAATAGCAGTTCTGTACTTTAAGAGAAATCATAAAGAGAAATTCAGATTGTAACCCAATATTCCTTCTCTTATATAAAAAATGTGTATAAAACTTTAGTAGTGATGCCTTTCTGATAATTTACAGGAACACTTGTTAGTACATAATAGGCTTTTTGAGAGAAAATAAATGCTATTTAAGAAATTCTGTTTCTGTGTTTCATTTGTAGTTCTATAGAATTCTTAGGATTTTGTTACCTATCATGTTCTTCTTTTCCATTTTAAGTTAATTTTTTTTCATAAGAAAATGCCTCAGTTTCCATATGTGGAAAATGACAGTATGAGAGTACAGACATGATTATAAAACATTTTGTTCAGTATCCCCCTCTATTTTTTCTCACCTCTTCCATATTACAAAATGTTCCTTTCTGTATGAGATATGCCACTTCTGCCAAGGCAATTTGTAGTTCTGAAATTCAGAATTAATACTTAAACTGTGTATGTTAAACAGGTTTTCTGCAGATTGCCTTTGGTGTTCTTCATTTACTCAGTAGGTCCAGTGTTAATATGGAGATAGAATTACCCTTTAGCATTTGAGAAGGGGGCCAGTTAAGGGCTTAGGTGCAAGGGATGCATTACACTTACAACATTCTATCTTTGGTGTATGAGAAATAGTTCAGTCATAGCATCATCAGACTAAAGGGAATTAAATAATTCATCCTGCTCACTCTCCTGCCCTCAGGCTAGACTGGAGCTCAACTATTTTAATGTAATATGGGAAGGATGGAGGGGCCAGGAAGATAAGGTAGGAGGAAAATGCACATTTCATAGATTCTAATTTGATTTTCTGATGGTCCCACATAAGGAAATATTTCATTATATCTAATCTAAATGTTTATGCTATAAGTATTTAAACAAGGAAAGAAATAGAGATAACAGGTTTTTCTCAACAAATGCACCTATCAAAAACCAGGGCATCATAGGGTTTTAGAGCTCATAAGTGGATTTAACAATCATTTAGCCCAACTCCTTTTGAGAGATGAGATAATTTAAGATGAATTCTGTGGATCCCTTATAAGTGAAGATGGAGAACAGTAGGCTTTTATCAGTGTTCCTACATTTGAGGTCTGGTACTAAGTGATCTTTAGTTTTTCTGTTGACACTCTAAGTCATCTTTTATAAACAAGGAGATATTCAAACTTTTTGACCATTTTTGTTGTTTTTCTTTAGATCTTCTCTAAATTATTCACATCTCTCTAAAACTGTAAAGCTCAGATTTTAACATTACGTGCAAATAGAATTCTAGCCAGTGTTGAGCACAGTAAGAAAATCTTCTCAAACTCTTTGCATATTTTGCTATTTTAATACATGAAGGCTGTTTAGATAGTCTGACTACTTCTTGATTCCAATGAACATTTTCTTTTGGTGTGAAAAGCCGCAAGTGACATTTGTTTTACTTCCAAGAAGCCAGTTGGACTCTGGGTCTAGTTCCTGAGAAGCAACTAACCTAAGCCAGAGGCTTCCTAAGAGGCTGATTTAATCCCAAAATTAGGTGAAAGCAGTGTTTCTCTACCCTTTTGGGGGCTAAGAACCCCCTCTATTTTTTTTTATAGAGACAGAGTCTCACTCTGTCACCCAGACCAGCATGCAGTGGTGCCATCATAGCCCACAGCAGCCTTGAACTCCTGGGCTTATGTAATCCTCCTGCCTTGGCCTTTTAAAGCACTGAGATTATAGATACGAGCCACTGCACCTAGCCAAGAACCCCTTTTCTATTTCACTAAAAATATTCCTACATTGGCCTATAGTCCCAGCTGCTAGGGAGTCTAAGGCAGGAGGATCACTCGAGCCCAGGAGTTTGAGAATACAGTGTACAGTAATCACACATCTGAATAGCCACTGCACCCCAGCCTAGACAATATAGCAAAACCCAGTCTCTGAAGAAGTAAAATAACTTACATTGGGAAATTCTCAACATACACCAAGGTAGAGTGAATAATATGAATATCCTATGTACCAATTATTCATCTTCAACAATTATCAAATCATAGCGAATCTTGTATCATATATGTCCCCATCCAGTACTCCCCACCTCATACCTCAATTATTTTTAAACAAATCTCAACTCTCTTCTATCTATAAATACTTTAGAATGTATTTCTAAAAAATACAGACTCACATTTTAAAAGTATACATAAAAACATTTATTAATTTTTTTTTTTTTTTTTTTTTTTTTTTTTTTTGAGGCAGAGTCTCGCTGTGTCGCCCAGGCTGGAGTGCAGTGGCGCCATCTCAGCTCACTGCAAGCTCTGCCTCCCAGGTTCACGCCATTCTCCTACCTCAGCCTCCTGAGTAGCTGGGACTACAGGTGCCTGCCACCATGCCCAGCTAGTTTATTGTGTTTTTAGTAGAGATAGGGTTTCACTGTGTTAGCCAGGATGGTCTCGATCTCCTGACCTCGTGATCCACCTACCTTGGCCTCCCAAAGTGCTGGGATTATAAGCTTGAGCCACCGCACCCGGCCAATTTTTTTTTTTTTTTTTTTGAGACACAGTCTCATTCAGTTGCCCAGGCTAAAATGCAGTCTCATTCTGTTGCCCAGGCACAATCTCAGCTCACTTCAACGTCCATCTCCAGGGTTTAAGTGATTCTCATGCCTCAGCCTCCTGAGTAGTTGGGATTACAGGCATGGTGTACCACACCTGGCTAATTTTTTTATATTTAGTAGAGACAGGGTTTCACCATGTTGGCCAGGCTGGTCTCAAACTCCTGGCCTCAAGAGCTCTGTTTGCCTCAGCCTCCTAAAGTGCTGAGATTACAGGTGTGAGCCACTGCCAAAAACATTAATTTCTTAATATAGAACCCCTTTGAGAATCTGATAAAAATTATGGACTTTTGCTTCAGAAAAATTCACGTATAAATGTGTGTACTCACATTTTCAGGATGGTCATAGTTCTGAAATGAATTTGCAGTCTTCACACTTATTGACCCTCCTTTAGAACCTCTGTTCTAGAGGATCTAATGTTATATAATCTTCCATAGAAGGTCATACATGGAAGATTTATTTATTTACTAGATTTTTTTTAAGTGTTTTATTCAAGGTACCAAGGAAATACAGATACAAGTAAGATGGGTCTTTGCAGGTTAATATGGGATCTGTGATACATAAATAATGATAATAAGATGTAATATGGTAAGTGCTCCAAGACAAACCTAGTTTTATAGGAATTTAGATGGGCTGGGCATGGTGACTTGGGGGCAGGGCACGGTGGCTCATGCCTGTAATCCCAGCACTTTGGGAGGCTGAGGTGGGTGGATCACGAGGTTAGGAGTTCAAGACCAGCCTGGCCAAGATGGTGAAACCCTGTCTCAACTAAAAATGCAAAAATTAGCTGGGTGTGATGGCGGGCGGCTCTCATCCCAGCTACTTGGGAGGCTGAGGCAGAGAATTGCTTGAACCTGGGAGGCGGAGGTTGCAGTGAGCCAATATTGTGCCACTGCACTCCAGACTGGGCAACAGACTGAGACTCTCTCAAAAAAAGAGGAGAGGCCGGGCACGGTGGCTCACACCTGTAATCCCAGCACTTTGAGAGGCCAAGGCAGGTGCATCACGAGGTCAGGAGATCGAGACCATCCTGGTTAACATGGTGAAACCCCGTCTCGACTAAAAATACAAAAAATTAGCTGGGCGTGGTAGCGGGTGCCTGTAGTCCCAGCTACTTGGGAGGCTGAGGCAGGAGAATGGCCTGAACCTGGGAGGTGGAGGTTGCAGTGAGCCGAGATCATGCCACTGCACTCCAACCTGGGGAAACAGAGCGAGACTCTGTCTCAAAAAAAAAAAAAAAAAAAGGAGAAAGATTATTTCTGTCAGAGGGATTAAAGTAGCTTTTGAACAGGGGCTTGAAGAATGGTGGAATCGTGCTGGTTTGTTATGAGCAACAGAATTCTAGATAAGAGAGCTGCCTGAGTCTGAAAGCAAGAAATCATAGGTCTCTTTGAGGGTTTAATTTGATGAGTGAGTAGGATGTATGAAGGACAGTAGTAGAAAAAGAATGAAAGGTTAGGGCTAGATCATGATGATACTGATCACCACACAGAGAAGTTGGAACTTTGATAAATGGTGGGCAAGCCACTGAGATGGAATTTGACTATAGTCGTCATTTAGAAAAATAACTGTGGTGAAGTGGACTGGAAGGAAGACTTGAGGTTGGGAGACCTGTTACACCAGAAGTCAGGTAGAGACATAATGAAGGCCTGGTAGCATTAGGAACGGAGAGTGGGGAGAACCGAAAGAATGATAGAAGTAGAATCAGACTTAACAAGATTACGTATTTAAGGCTAGGGAATGGTTGAAGATGACTTGGATATTTTGAGTCTGGTGAAGATAGTACCATTAACATACTCTGATGAGAAAACTCTTGTTACAACAACCCTTTACTCAGGTTATTGCTGTTCTTGATGTTCATTGGAATCTCTAGGCTTTTCAGTATGTCATTTTCTTTCTTTCTTTTTTATTTTTTTCTTTCTTGAGACAGAGTCTCGCTCTGTTGTCCAGGCTGGAGTGCAGTGGTATGATCTCAGCTCACTGCAATCTCCATTTCCCAGGTTCAAGCAGTTCTCTTGCTTCAGCCTTCCAAGTTTCTGGGATTACAGGTGCGTGCCACCACACCCAGCTAATTTTTGTGTTTGTCGCAGAGACAGGGTTTCGCCATGTTGGCCAGGCTAGTCTTGAACCCCTGACCTCAAGTGATCCGCCCTCCTTAACCTCCCAAGGTGCTGGGATTGCAGGTGTGAGCCACTGTACCCAGCCCAAGTCATTTTCTTACTAGTCAAATCCCTTTTTACCTCTCTTCCTTCTTAACATACCCTCAAACTCCTTTCTCTTCTGTTTTTCTACTTCATTTGTCCTATACATCTTAGGTCTAGTCAAATCCAGCCATCCATTTTCTCCATTCCTATAGCCACAGTATAGAGTGCTGTTGGAGATTTTTACGGACTTATGAATTGGCACCACCCCTTGATTTTTAACATTAGCTGAGCTCTCAGTAGAACCCTAATAACGTTTATATCCTTAGTCTGTTTTTTTCTCCCATTTTGCTTAGGGACAGAGTCTAAATTTTCATTTAAAAAAAAATTTTATAAAGGAAAGAGGGCCAGGCGCAGTGGCACGTGCCTGTAATCCCAGCACTTTGGGAGGCTAAAGTGAAAGGATCACTTGTGCCTAGGAGTTCAAGGTTGCAGTTCACTGATCACTCCACTGCACTCCAGTGACAGAATGGGACTTTATCTCAAAAAAAAAAAAAAAAGGAGTTTAATTGGCTCATGGTTCTGCAGGCTGTACAAGCATAGCATTGGCATCTCCTTGGCTTTTGGGGAGGGCTCAGGGAACTTCTCATGGTGGAAGGTAAAATGGGAGCAGGCGCTTCACGTGGTGAGAGCAGGAGCAAGAGAGCAAGGTTGAAGATGCCAGATACTTACAAAACAGCCAGATCTCACAAGAGTTTACTCACTATGGTGAGGACAGTACCAAAGGAATGGTGCTAAACTATTCATGAGAAATCCACCCCCATGATACAGTGACCTTTCACCAGGCTCTACCTTCAACACTGGGGATTACAATTCAACATGTGATTTACAACATCCAAACTATATCATTCTGCCCCTGGTCTCTATAATATCGTGTCCTTCTGATATATCAAAATACAATCATCCCCTGCCAATGGTTCCCCAAAGTCTTAACTCATTCTAGCATTTAACTGAAAAGTGTGAACTCTAAAGTCTCATCTGAGACTCAAGCGAAGTTCCTTCTACCTATGAACCTGTAAAATCAAAGACAAATTATTTATTTCCAAGATATAATGAGGATACAGGCATTGGATAAAATAAACATTTCTGTTACAAAAGGGAGAAATTGGCTAAAAGAAAAGGGGTTCGTTCAGGCCCTGTGCAAGTCTGAAACCTAGCAAGCAGTCATTAATTTTTTTTTTCTTTTCGAGACAGAATCTTGCTCTGTCACGCCCAGGCTGGAGTGCAGTGGTGCGATCTTCACTCACTGTACCCTCTGCCTCCTGGGTTAAAGTGATTACCCTGCCTCAGCCCCCCAAGTAGCTGGGACTACCGGCATGCCCCACCATGCCTGGCTAATTTTTGTATTTTTAGTGGAGACAGGGTTTCACCATGTTGGCCAGGTTGGTCTTGTACACTTGAGCTCAAGTGATCCATGCACCTCGACCTCTCAAAGTGCTGGGATTAAGGTGTGAGCCGTCGTGCCAGTCATTAAATCTTAAAGCTCCAGAATAATCATTGACTCCATGTCCTACATCCTGGGCACACTGCTTCGTTGAGTGGGCAGTTCTGTCCCTGTGGTTTTTCCACACTGAGGTTGCAAGCTGCCGGTGGCTCTACCATTCTGGAGGGCAGCAGCCTTTTCTCACAGCTCCACTAGGCAGTGCCTCAGTGGGGAGTTTGTGTGGGGCATCCAGCACTACATTTTCCCTTGGCACTGCCCTAGTAGTGTCTCTTTGTGAGGGCTCTGCCCCTGCTCTGCCTGGGCACCTAGGCTTTCTCATAAACCTGAAATCTAAGTGGAAACCACCAAGCTTCATTCACTCTTGCACTTGCCTAGAGGTTTAACACCAGGTAGTGGCTGGAGCTGGAGCAGTCCCTGGCCGTGGGGAGCAGTTGTCCTGAGGCTCTTCTGGTCAGTGGGCTCCTGCCCCACCCCCAAAACTATTCTTTCCTCTTAGGCCTCTGGGCCTATGATGGGATGGGCTGCTTCCTTTTTCCCATTGTCTTGGCTGGGCTCATAAGCACTTGGCTCCTTTTATATTTTTTTCTTAAACATTTTCTTCTATCCATTTCCCTCACTAGCGAAAACACATTACTAGTGGGAGTTTTCTCTACTTATTTATACAGTACCCTCATCTTGAATTCTTCCCTTGTTGAAGAGGTGACCCTTCCATTCAAGCCAGTCTAACTTGTCTCTAGATTCTATTACCCTTCTGCTTTTTAGGAAACTTGCTTTATCATTTATGTCTTCTATATCTTCACATTCTCAGTACTAGTTCTTTCATAAAATTATTCAAATCTATCTGATCTTTAAATAAAAAACAAATAACATCTCTCTCATCTGATGTCTTTTTCTAACTACTGTGCTATGACTTTTTTTTTTTTTTGCTATTACTTTCTTGCCTTTCTTTCAAAAGCCAAGTTTCTGCATGAAAATATATACTTTAAAGCCACTATTTAGTATATGTTAAATGGCTCCATGTAGCTTTCAAGAAAAACCTTAACCTGTCACACAAAATCCTCGGACCTTCCCTACTTTTCTCTTCAGCCTCATTTCCTGCCTTTCTCTTTCACATTATCTGTGTTATAGCCATAACACAGCAAAGCCAGTTTACTGAACGTGCTGTGCTCTTTAAGTTTTATACCCTCATACTTTTCTTTATTTTTTTATAACAGCTTTATTGACCTGTAATTCACATACCATACAGTTGACCTATTTGAATTATACAATTCCATGTTTTATATATACTACAGAGTTGTGTAACCATTACCACAATTTTGGAACATTTTCATCATCCCCTCCAGAGAAACCCTGTGCCCATTAGCAGTCACTGTTCATTTTCCCCTAACCCCCCTTGCTAATCCTAGGTATCCACCAATCTGCTGTCCCCATAGATTCAACTATTCTGAACAGTTCATATAAATGGAATCACACAGTGTGTGCTCTTTTGTGACTGACTTCTTTCCATATTTTCAAGGTTTATCTGTGGTGTAGCATGAATCAGTACAACATTCCTTTTTATGATGGAATAGTATTCTATTGTATGGAGATAGCACATTTCGTTTGCTTTATCCATCAGCTGATAGACATTTATTTCCACTTTTGGACTGTTATTAATAATGCTGCAAAGAATATGCATGTGCAAGTTTTGTTTTCATTTTCTTTTTTCTTTTTTTTTTTTTTCCGAGACGGAGTCTCACTCTGTCGCTCAGGCTGAAGTGCAGTGGCGCAGTCTCCGCTCACTGCAACCTCCGTCTCCCAGATTCATGCCATTCTCCTGCCTCAGCCTCCCTTGTAGCTGGAATACAGGCGCCTGCCACCACACCTGGCTAATTTTTGTATTTTTAGTTGAGA
>NW_012113141.1:6933121-6933744 GCF_000951035.1 Colobus angolensis palliatus | reverse complement strand
AGAGGTTGCAGTGAGCCAAGTTCACACCACTGCACTCCAGCCTAGACAACAGAGTGAGACTCCGTCTCTTAAAAAATAAAACATTTTTTTGTTGTCTATATAAATTTATGAAGTATAAGTGTAATTTTGTTACATGGATATATTGCATAGTGGTGAAGTCAAGGCTTTTAGTGTATCTATCACCAGACTAGCCTACATTGTACTTATGAAGTAATTTCATCTTCCATACCTCTCCCACTTCTCCACCCTTCCAAGTCTCCATTGTCTATCATTCCATACTCTACCTCCATGTATATATATTATTTAGCTTCGACTTAGGAGAAGATGTAGTATTTTTCTGTATCTCAGTTGTTTCACGCAAGATAATTGTTGTTGAGTTGTGTTTTTTATATATGTATATATATATATATTTTAATATAGAGATGAGGTTTTGCCATGTTGCCCAAGCAGTCTACCCACCTTGGCCTCCCAGGGTGCTAGGGTGACAGGCATGAGCCACCACACCCAGCTGAGGATGAATATATTTTCAAATCCTTTGCTTATTTTATAATTGGAATATTTGTCTTGAAGTTTTATTTATTTATTTATTTATTTTTTGAGATGGAGTCTCGCTCTGTTGCCCC
>NW_012113141.1:6921922-6933036 GCF_000951035.1 Colobus angolensis palliatus | reverse complement strand
GGCCTCCCAAAGTGCTGGGATTACAGGCTTGAGCCACCCGGCTAATTTTTTTGTGTTTTTAGTAGAGACCGGGTTTCGCCGTGTTTGCCAGGATGGTCTCGATCTCCTGACCTCGTGATCCGCCCGCCTCGGCCTTCCCAAAGTGCTGGGATTACAGGTGTGAGCCACTGTGCCCGCCCGTTTTTTATATATTCCATATGCAAGTCCCTTATCATATATGATTTACAAATAATTTTCTCCCACTTTCACTTTCTTTCTTTCTTTTTTTTTTTTGAGACAGGGTCTCACTTTGTCGCCCAGACTGGAGTGCAATGGTACCATCTTGGCTTACTGCAACCTCCACCTCCCAGGTTCAAGTGATTCTCCTGCTTCACCCTCCCAAGTAGCTGGGATTACAGGCTTGTGCCACCATGCCCGGCTAATTTTTATATTTTTAGTAGAGACGGGGTTTCACCATGTTGGTAAGGCTGATCTCAAACTTCTGGTCTCAAGTGATCCGCCTGCTCAGCCTCCTAAAGTGCTGGAATTACAGGCATGAGCCCCCCACCTGGCTGACTTTCACTTTCTTGATAATATCCTTTAGGCTTTTACTCTGTCACCTCAGCTAGAATGTTGGAGTGCAGTCGTAACTCACTGCAACAATCTCAAACTCCTGGACTCGGGCAATCTTACCACACGGCCTTCTGAGTAGGTAGACTATAGGCATGTCCCACCATGACTAGCTATTTTTTTTTTTCTTTTTTTTAGAGATGGGATCTTTGTGTTGCCTAGGCTGGTCTCAAATTCCTAGGCTCAAGTGATCCTCCTTCATTCTCCCGGGTAGCTGGGATTACAGGCACATGTTTCTGTGCCTGATTTTTTTGTCCTTTGAAGCACAAAACTTTTCTAATTTTTTTAAAAAATACATTTTATTGTGTATATTTAAGGTATACAACATAACAGCTTTCTTTATTGAAATATAATTTATATACTATGCAATTAATCTATTTAAAGTATACAATTCAGTTGGTTTTAGTATATTTTTAGAGTTATGTAACCATCAGAAAGACTAATCTTTCTGTCTCTGTAGATTTTGCCTTTGCTAGACGTTTTATGTAAATAAGGTCATACGGTATATGGTCTTTTGTGACTGGCTTCTTTCAAAAATTTTTTAATTTTGGCGAAGTCATATTTATTTTTTCCCTTGTTGCTTGTGTTTTTGTTGTTATACCTAAGAAATCATTGCCTAATCCGAGCTCATAAAGATTTACCCCTGTTTTTTTTTAAGAGTTTTAGTTCTTACTAAAATGGTGTTTTAGTAAGAACTAAAGTAAAGAGGTTTAGTTCTTACTAAAATGGTGTTTGATCCATTTTGAGTTAATTTTTGCATGTGGTGTGCAGTAGGGGGAGTGCAGTTTATTCTTTCGCATGGGACCATTTGCAGCTTTATTCTTTTGTAGTTAACCATTGTTGAAATGACTGTTCTTTAGCCACTGAATTGTTTTGGCACCCTTGTCAAAAATCAATTGACCTTAAATATCAGGTTTTCTTTCTGGACTCTCAATTCTATTCTGTTGTGATAAATGACTACTACATCATTTTTCTAACTTCTGTTTAGAATGCCTTTTCTGCCCTCTCCACTTGGCAAACTCCTAGTTTATGATTCTTCTCAAATGTCATCTATCAAAAGGCTTGCCTTCTCCAGCAGGTCTTTTGCATATCTTTGAATACTTATAGCATGTTTTTCATCAGTCTTTTGCGGTTGATATTTAATATCTCCTTCGGTAGTTAGTAAGCTTTTTGAAGGTAGAGACTGTGCCTTTCATACCTGAATCCTAGAGCTTTAGTGTAGTACTTGACATGTGGGGTGCTTTTAGTATATTTATAGCAGGAAAAACTGGTTTGTAGAAGTATTGAATTTTGTTTTGGATATGTTCATTTCTAGGTGCCTTCAGGACATCTAACTGCTAATATTCAATAGACATTTTTATTAATTGAAATTTGCTTTTATTTTTCTTATTTTGTGTACTTATTTATTAATTGAGTACCTGTCATGTGCCAGGGCACAGTGCCAGGCTCTGAAGTTATAATAGTGAATTAAACAATATCCTACACTCATGAAGTTTTCATTCTAGTAGGGGAAACATACAGTATACAAATGGTTTAAGACAGTTGACAATAAAACCAGCAAGGAAATCTGGAGCCTGAAGGAGAGGTTAACACTGGAGATACAGACTTTGGAATCATCTTCAACGAGATGATAATTGAAACTGTAAATATGATAATAGACAGAAATTCCAAGTGATTGAACATATAGGAGGAATAATACTGCAGAGAGAATCTTGAGGATATCCAAAGTTTTGGGGAAAAATGATCCAATCATGGGAAAACCAGAAGAGTAGAATCTTGGGAACCAAGGGAAAAGAGAAGGAAAAAAACATATAGAATAGTGAAAGAGGATTAAGCCTATGAAACTGCCAAGGGTTCAGATTGTTAGATAGTCATTAGTAATCTTTAGAAATAAATTTCAAAGGAGTTGCTGAGCCAGTTTTTAAAAGATAAGGCCTGGCCCAGTGGCTCACGCCTGTAATCCCAGCACTTTGGGAGGTCGAGGCGGGTGGATCATAAGGTTAGGAGTTCAAGACCAGCCTGACCAACATGGTATATTAAAAATACAAAACATTAGCCAGGCATGGTGGCGGGTGCCTGTAGTCCCAACTACTCGGGAGGCTGAGGCAGGAGAATGGCGTGAACCCGGGAGGCGGAGGTTGCAGTGAGCCGAGAACCAGCCACTTCACTCCAGCCCGGGTGACAGAGCGAGACTCCGTCTCAAAAAAAAAAGATTAAATCCTGAGACTTTTTGGAACCAGTAAAACTCTGCCATGATTTTTTTTCTTATTATGCTATATCCATGAATGAAGATTTGAAATGTATACATTCAGTTGTTATTCATCTCTGTTCTTATCTCTATGGGGCTTAATTTTTTTTTTTTTTGAGAGGCCTGAAAATTTGTTCCATAAAGAATCTCTTTCAGGGTTGTTATCCACTGAATTTCTTTCATTTTGAAAGCCTTTACATTTTTTATTTCCATCGTTCTTACTGTAAGAATGTGTTTGCTTTCTTGGGCTAAACATTATTTGACCATTTGTAGAAATAGTTGCTATGTATATGTACAGACAGTTATATATGGTCAGCTAACATGTAACTTTTTTTTTCCAAATAGTGACAGAAATGTTGGTAAATGTTCTGAGTATTTGCTCTGATGATGAACTAATGACTGAAGGTGAAGACCAGTTTGATGGTATGATTATTCATCTTACTATTTTTTTATAGTGAAATGATATTTCTTTACTGCCTAGCCTCAGTACACACTATTTTGCAAATAATAGTCATTGCTTTCAGCGTATGCTATTTGATAAGTAACAAGCTACTTTTTTTGGATATTAAGATTTGAAAATAATTTTAGTGATTTCATTTTTTTATGGTAATATTGGAAAGAAGATGAACTTTGGGAAAGGAGAAATTTGGAAGAAAGAATATTAGGAAAGGAAAACTGAAGTATTAAAAGGATGTAGTCCTTGATGAATATGGACACTGGTTAGAGAAAAGAGGATAAAAACACTATTTGTTTTATTAGAACAATATTCTTAGTGTATCAAAAGCATACCTGAACTCCCAATTTTGCTTTTCCTTCCTTTTAGACACTAAAATAGACTGTTTCTAAATTAGTGTGGCTGTGTTCTAAAAGACCACTTGCTAATTTAGTTTGAGATTCTGAAAGCACTTTTTCCACAGAAACAAAGTTATATACATGGTTGTTATGTAAGCCAACAAGCCTATGTACCTAATGCATGTTTATAGTAAAAAGTAGTACTATAGAAAAAAAATTCATTTTATTTTGTTTTGAAATTTTTATTTAAAACTTTGTTATTTAAATATTTAATTAAAACCCAAGTACATAAAAAGGTAAACAATTTATAAACCGAAAATGATTCCCTTCCATATTCCCCTCACATCTTTGTTTTAGTATACTTTTTATAGTTGTAATCAATATTTCAATGTTTCCATATTTTGAACATGGTCTATATATTGGTAAGATTTAATAGCTGCATATTTCTAAGTCCATTGATAAACTATAATGTTTGGCCAGATGTGGTGGCTCACGCCTGTAATCCCACCACTTTGGGAGGCCAAGGCAGGAGGATCCCTTGAGCCCAGGAGTTGGAGACCAGCCTGGGCAATATGGAAAGATTTCCTTGTCTCTATTAAAAAAAAATACACACACACGATAATTTAATTTTCATAGTTAATCTCACATTGTTTGGCAACTGGGTTCCAAATTATCCTTATGAATAGCAGTAAAATAAACATATTTGTATTATAGCTTTTATTTTCCTTCTTGGAATAAATTTATTGAAGAGAATTATAGAGTTACAGAATTAACTCTGTAACTCTTTTAGCTTCATTGTTTTAGCTGTGAACTACCACATTGCTTTGCAGAAGGATTGGACCACTATGAAGTGCCCCCAGCAAGGAATCCATAGACATATTTCTCCACAGGACTACCTCATTGGATTTTGGTCATTTTTACTTATTTTCTTCATGGCTATATAGTAGTAAATTATAATTGCTTAAGTTTACATTTCTTTGATTTCTAATGATGCTAAGAAGAAAATTACTGTTTTTCCAACTGTGTAAACTATCCATTTCATTTGATCACTTTTTGAGTAAAATCTGAATGAAACCTATTTAGAAATTTCTCTACTTACAAACAGGTTTGATTCTTAAACACTTGAAAGCCCATTTGTTGAAAGTACAAAGTAACTGTGTACAAGTGCTACCATTGCCATCTGTTGGTGGTAGGCAGAGATGCCCTTTTATTCTTACACATTTGTTAATAACTGACATAGTATATTTATATCAGTTATTTTTTAGTTTGGATAGTAAACTTTAGTGAATAATACTTTTCCTTATTTTAATTCTTTCCTTTTTTTTTTTTTTTTTTTTTTTTTTTTTTTTTTTTTTTTTTTTTTTTTTTTTTTTTTTTTTTTTGAGACAGAGTCTTGCTCTGTCACCCAGGCTAGAGTGCAGTAGTGCAATCTTGGCTCACTGCAACCTCCATCTCCCTGGTTCAAGTGATTCTCCTGCCTCAGCTTCCCAAGTAGCTGGGATTACAGGTGCCCACAACCACGCCCAGCTAATTTTTGTATTTTTAGTAGAGACGGGGTTTCACCATCTTGGCCAAACTGGTCTCGGACTCCTGACCTCAGATGATCCGCCTGCCTCAATCCATCCGCCTTGGCCTCCCAAAGTGTTGGGATTACAGGTGTGAGCCACCATGCCCAGCCACTGAATAGTTTCAAATATATATTTTGTTTCCCTGTTCTGCTGTCACTTTTGTTGTAAGAATAGACCTGGGCTCAGATTCTAGTTCCTTATAATGGCTCTGTGGCATCAGACAACTTACTTAACCTTTCTGAGTCTCAGTTTCTCTCATCTTCAAAGAAGTGACAGTAATACCTACTTCATAATGTTGTAAGTATTGCGATAATTAATAATTGAAGTAATTATTGGCACACAGCCTAATTTTTAAAGAAAGTTTTCTATTTTTCAAATTCTGTGAAATATTTAGTGAGAGTTTTAATTGATATTATGTTAATTCTATATCTGAATCTAGGGAGGTGTTTTTAATTTTTTTTTTTTAAGAGATGAGGTTTCCCTATGTTGCCAAGGCTGGTCTTGAACTCCTGGCCTCAAGCAGTCCTCCCACCTCAGCCTCTTAAAAAGTGCTGGGATTTCTTTCTTTCTTTCTTTCTTTCTTTCTTTCTTTCTTTCTTTCTTTCTTTCTCTCTCTCTCTCTCTCTTTCTTTCTTTCTCTCTTTCTTTCTCTCTCTCTTTCTCTCTCTCTCTTTTTTAAAATAAATAGTAGTTTTCCAAACTAAGACCAAGAACTCTTGCTCTATGTAATTACTTTATTTACTGTAATTCCTTCATTTAATACATAATTCCTCTATTTAAGATTATATAGTTTTTCTTTGAAAAAATTTTGTCATTGTCAAGTTAAATTAATACATCTGTATTTTATGTTCTTATTACTATTACAACTGGTGTCTCTTTTTTTCTATCTGTATAAAAGAATATATATTTGTGGGTTTATCTTATATCTAACAAACTTGAATCAGCAGAATTATTTTCTGTAATAATTTTTTATTTGTTTTCTATTACTTTTAAAAATATTTATAGGGGATTGATATTATTTATATTCTGTATTTTTACCTTTCTTTTATGCTTTAAAAGTTATTATCAGTACTGCCAATAGTATGTTAAATAGGAATGATGGTAGATAATGCTTTAGTCCTCTTCTTATAATAATAAGAAAAAAAGGTTCCTTGTTAGTCTAATTATAGTACTTGGTTTTAGGTACCTATGATTTATATGAATAAAGATACCGAGTCATGTTTTGAGATTGAACCAGAAATAAATATAAAATTTTATTATATTCTAATGAGATTTTATATATCATCAATATAAGGTATTTGTATATTCCTATTACTATGATAATTTATCCCCTTGTTATATCATTCTTGCATTCCAGGGATGAATTGAATTTGATCATTAAAGAGGCAGTGTAGTTTAATGAAAAGGATCAGTGGTTTAGGTGTCTTGTCACTACCGTTCACTAGCTATGTAATCTTAGAAAAGGTACCTAATTTCTCAGGTTTTCTTATTCAGAAACTGAGGGAATAGAGAGGATGAAAATTCTTTCCCAGTCTTAAATAATTTTAAAAATTGTTAAGCACCATTTATGGCAATGTTTCTATGGGAAAATACACTGAGTTCCAGCTTTTAATATTAGAAATAGATCTCCCTTTACTGCCAACAGGGCAGGTACAATTACTCCTCATTTTTTTCACTCTTCCACTACCAAGTATTAGGAGTAGAGACTCTAAGAAAGTTTTAGGAATATGAGTCTGGGAGTTTGCATGGAGAAATGGAAATGGTTTGGAAGATAAAGAATGTTGAGGAAATGGAGGATAGAGAAGGAGATTCGGATAGATACTAAGGTTTAAAGTGGGGTAGGCAAAGAGCTGCTGGAACTAGGTTTATTTCCCTTCCTTATTTGTACTCCCTGATTTCTTCCCTCTAACTCCGTCCATCTTTTCTCCTTTCCTTTCACCATAATGACTTGCCTTCTGTTCTCTCCTTCCTCTTTTCTTACACAATGGTGGAACCATCCTATGGAATTGGTCTGGGGAGAAATCTGGCTTTAGAAAGAAAACTTGATGGGATGGCTGTGGAATCAGAATAAGGGTTTAGCTTTTCTTTGGGGAAAGGAGAGCAGGATTGGAGATTTCTGAGTGTCAGGAAAGAAGAAGTAATTTTTGTATATTTAAAGCTAAGATGGCCGGGCGTGGTGGCTCACGCCTGTAATCCTAGCACTTTGGGAGGCCAAGGTGGGTGGATCACCTGAGGTCAGGAGTTTGCGACCAACCTGGCCAACATGGCAAAACCCGTCTTTACTAAAAAAGTACAAAAATTAGCTGGGCGTGGTGGTGTGCGCCCATAGTCCCAGCTACTTCGAAGGCTGAGTGGGGCAGGAGAATCGCTTAAACTCAGGAGGCAGAGGTTGCAGTGAGCCGAAATCATGCCTTTGCGGTCCAGCCTGGTTGACAGAGCGAGACTCGGTCTCAAGAAAAAAAAGCTAAGATTAGGTAAAGGCATAAGACTATTGTTAAGTGGTAAATCTTTGGTGCCCTGTATTGTTTAATGTGTGTGTGGGGTCATTTTTAAGACAAAAATTTGCATTAGCACTAAATGTATAAATGCACATAGCATCCCTTTTAGAAGTGTTAATCATAAAAGAGAATTTTCGAACACTGATTTCTGTGATATTTAGGTTGCATGCAATTTTTTCCAGATATTTATCTTTTGTCTTCAGTTTGGTAAAGAGAAGTACATAATTCATATGTGTTGCAGTTTCACTAAAATAAGTACATTTCCTATAATGGAATAATTTATCTCAGCATTTGAATGGAAGATAGGGAAAGCTCAGGTGAAACCACCCCAGCTGCCTACTCTTAGAACTATTACTTGATTTGAAACAATCTGTTGCTATTTTTGCAAAAAGATGTCCCCCAAATTCCCAGATTGGATTGGGGACAGAAAGCACATACTGTTGCTCCTACGTATATGCAAAAGTTCTGCAATTCAGATTCAGGAAATCATGTGCTCTTGTTAGGGAGCATGGGAGGTTTAGCTTTTCCTTCATTGGGAGGGGGTGAGGTATTCTACTGAGGCAGTTTATGAAGTTACCTACATTTCTCTGACTGTACTACACATTTTGCAGATGTTGGTGTCCTTGAAGAACCACATGAGTTTGTATTTCATTTGTGTCATTACCTTTTACTTAACATACTTCCACAGGTGACACATTTCCTTAGGGGTATGACTATAAATGTGCAATTGTTGTTAGCAGTCTTTTATCAGTCTTATGTGTTTTCACATGTTTTTTTCTGTCCCTAATTATGTCTGCTTTCATCAGATATGATAGTCATTCTGTCCATAATTTCTTCTGTGCACATATCTTTTAAGAAATCTTTAGAGTTCTATCTAGTGGCATCCCTCTTTATTCACCAGATTCTACAGTACTACATTTTTCAAATTTCCAAATATGAGGGCCTTCATTTTTCTCCCTTTCTTTCTACATTCATTCTTCAGTACCACTGCCAAGTTAAATCTCTATCTTTTTATTTGTCTCAACCACCTTTTCTCCATCATTCACTTCCTTTTTTCTGGACTCTCCATCTGAAGAACGGCTCATATATGGCAATAAAAAAGGTACAGACCAGACAGAGTAACATTGTTTTGAAATATGACTTCATAAGTTATCCTCATGTCCATGTAAGTTAGCACATTCATTGAGTAATGTCTATGCAAAGCCCTCTTGGGCCTTGTGCAAATTTAATTTAAGTTTTATCTGAGTTAGTATTTGGTATTTTTAGAAGTCATATTCCAAGATACCTGTCTTTCTGTGCATGGAAATATTTTTCCCTCCTTTTCATTCCTGTTTTAAAATTTCATTCTTTTGCTTATTTGTAATGTTTTGTACTTTTCCCTGCATGATTAGGGTTGTTTGATTGTCTGTATTATTTCCCAAAGAAATGTACTGTGGACATTTACTTTAATATGATGCATGATGTGTTTGTAGACTGATTTAAAATCCTGATTTGTACAGTGTTTTTATATTCCTGTGGTTTTTTCATTTGATATCAGTATAGTTTACATGTCATTTGGTTTTATAGATACAGAAATTAAGACTGAAAATATGAATGTACTTATTACAGCCATCCTCCCCAACCCCCTTCTGCTTATCCCCAGTGTAGCTACTTACAAATTCTGTCAATTTTAAAACAAATGTTTATAATCATTTATTAGAAGAGAACCAGATTTCCTTCTATCCTTGAACAAGTCAGTTAATAACCTGTTTCTTTGTCTATAAAATGAGGAGATTGCACTTTATAGTATCTCCAATGTCTCTTCAAATTCTGATATTCTATGGTTCTTAGAATTTTTAGTTTTTGGGTTTTTTTTTTTTTTTTGGTATTTTAAAAATGCCTGTTTAGAGTGCCATGGTACCCAGGTACCCACACAGTTTTGGACTTGTAAAAGCTGTAGCTTCAGTGCTTGTAATATTTACGCTTTAGAAGATCATAAACGTGTCATGGAGCCTATTTTTTTCCCCCTAAAATATGTCTTTTGTTTCTATCTTTGAAGTTGGATTTCTTTTTCTCTTTTCTTGCAGTCAGGTCCAGTCATTATCTTAGTTTTTAATTATATGTAATTGTGGACTGCTTGAATTTTAAATGGGATGTTCTCTCCCAGAAGACTTACAGTTGTTCAGACCTCTGTATACCTAAGGCCCCTTTTAAACTAGTGTCTTTAGCCTTTCCTTAACCTTCTCCTCAACCATGGTGCTTCCACGTGTGTTTTCATTGTGTTGAAGCACAGCTCTAAGGAACCACACTTTTGGGTCCAGAGTGATTCTAGTTGCTATATATGAAATAACAGGACTGAGATTGATGTTTTTCTTTCTGGAGGCCAAGGGAAGGAAGATAAAACCTTTGAGTCATTCTTCAGCCAAGGATTTAGTTGTTTTGGTTTATTCTCTTCTACATCAGTCATAGATAGCACAGCTAACCCTTTAGAGATGAAGCAGTAGTGATCCTTTAGCCATGCTTTTCTCGTTGCTTATGTCATACTCACCTAGAGATGTAAAAGATTGTATATATTTGCATGACCTTAGGAATACCTGGTACATTAGGTTAAGATGTGAATTGTTGAAATGCTGGTATGGCCCTTAGTTCAGGATTACCTGCACAGTAGCTCCTTCATGCCATTAATTTTAGACCAACTCAAACCAAAGAAGCTTATTCTGTCATAGTCTGATGCGATATTGTCAGCCTGCATGTCAAATACTTTGTGATAGTTAAAGAAGACTATAGGACTGTTACAAATTCTTGTCTGTTAGTCTGCATGCCGTAGGCTGTCATGAAAATTAAACAGAGACTATAGGATTATTATCAGTTTTTGCCCTCTGGTTTGTAATACAAGTTTGCTTTTTTTTTTTTTTTTGCCCCAATTGCTGTTTTACTGATTAGCCAGTCTAGTGAAATATTAAAGTTTGTGGATTACTTTTTATTTCTACATTTATCAGACCCCAGTATTAGACCAATGCTGAGCTAAATATTGAGAGAGCAAGACATTTTTTAGCATGAGTTCATCTAGTCCCCTCCATGTAAGCTGGTGGCAGGGGCCTTGGTATTGGTTTAGATGAGTGTGGAACAGGCTAATAGCATATTGTAAGCATGCATGCCCTAAACTTGAGCTTTTCTCTCTATTTATTCCATTGAAAGTAGGTTCAGCTGCAGCCCGGAAAGAAATCATAAGAAACAAAATTCGAGCAATTGGCAAGATGGCAAGAGTCTTCTCTGTTCTCAGGTAATGATGTCTTTTCTTGATTATTTGTTTTGCAGGAATTATGTTTATTGTACCTTGTTACAAGCATTGTCCTGCATCTAAAAGCAACATGGGGCCGGATGTGGTGGCACACTCCTGTAATCTCAGCATTTTGGGAT
>NW_012113141.1:6911459-6921329 GCF_000951035.1 Colobus angolensis palliatus | reverse complement strand
TTAGGCCCTTAGGCCGGGTGCAGTGGCTCATGCCTGTAATCCCAGCACTTTGGGAGGCCGAAGTGGGCAGATGCTTGAGCTTAGGAGTTCACGACCAGGCTAGAAACATGGCAGAACCCCATCTCTACAAAAAAGAATACAAAAATTAGCCGGGCCTGGTGGCATGCACCTGTGGTCCCAGGTACTCAGGAGGCTGAGATGGGAGGATCGCCTGAGCCCCAGGAAGTTGTCAGTAGTGAGCTGTGATTGCACCACTGCACTCCAGCCTGGGTGACGGAGTGAGACCTTGTCTCAAAAAGAAAAATAAGTTAATTATATATTTGTATATTGAAGATGGGAACGCAAGTCCCTTTGAAGCTAAGATTTTTGCCTCTGGTGATTATTATTGCTCATCTTTGGTATCTCTTTTCCTTTTGTGATAGCACTAAATTTACACCTTGAAAATTAGAGCAGTATAAGAAGGAGGGGATACTTTTTAGAGTATTCTTGATGAACTTGTTCATCCATATAGGAAGTCCCTTGTGCTGGAGCTATAAATTGCCTTCCCTGAGGTTAATTCAGGAAGACCAGGTTTAAGGGTACAAATGAATACATCAGTCTTTAAAAATTTGTTAGCAAAACTGACTACATCAGACATTTGAACTTCAGAGCATATGAAATACCATATTTTCTCAATAGTATGATGCCCCTTGATGAATCTTATCACATACTTATTAAAGTTTTTCAGGAAAAATAATATATGCCTCAATTGTAGGGCACACCCTCATACCTGAAACACTTAAAATATAGAAAAATTAATGTCTCAAAATTGAGGAAAATATGGTAATAGCAATGAATGTCATAAATTTTATATATGGCCTATATCTAGACCCTGTGTCTTCTTTTAAATTAAGTACCTGTTGGAAGTATCTGATATTTGTTATATCTCTCTGCTATAGGGAGGAGAGTGAAAGTGTGCTGACACTCAAGGGCCTGACTCCCACAGGGATGTTGCCTAGTGGAGTGTTAGCTGGAGGACGGCAGACCCTGCAAAGTGGTAATGATGTTATGCAACTTGCTGTGCCTCAGATGGACTGGGGCACACATCACTCTTTTGCTAACAATTCACATAATGCATGCAGGGAATTCCTTCTGTTTTTTAGTTCCTGTCTCAGCAGCTGACCTAGACAGGGTACTGTATTAGCTAGTGTTTCATTAATACCTGATCAGAGCAGAAAACTGATAGAGTGGGTATTCCTTTCAATTGAAAATAATGGTCAGTTCCTCAGCTTTTCATGAAATGATATGGGAGCAGCTCATATCATAATGCCTGAAATATTTATTTATTCATTTGTCTAATTCACCCTTTTCTTTTAAAAGCCCCAGTTTCAGAATGTGAATCAGGGATATTCCTGTTACTAAAATGGAAATGTAATTCCAAGTTTCTTATTTTTAATTTTTTAAATTTATGTCATTGTATTAGACTATGCTTATATTTAAAACTACTTTATTTAGAGTTAACTACCTGCTTAGGCCCCAGAACATTATTTATGCACTTCAGTTACCAAAAGACTTGTGCAAGGTTTTGTACCCTGGTAAATGACGCCAAAGTTTGTTTTCTGTGGTGTTTGTCAAATGTTCTATGTATAATTAACTGTCTGTAACATGCTGTTTCCTTCCTCTGCAGATGTAGCTGCTTTCCTAAATCTGTCTGTCTTTCTTTAGGTTAGCTGTATGTCTGTAAAAGTATGTTCAATTAAATTACTCCATCAGACACTTGTCTGTCTTTCAATGTAGAAGCAGCTTTGTAGCACCTTGTTTTGAGGTTTGCTGCATTTGTTGCTGCACTTTGTGCATTCTGAACATGAATGTAACATTAGATATTAAGTCATTGTTATAAGGGGTTGAATTTAAATCCTGTAAGTCAAAATTGAAAGGGTGTTATTAAGTGTGCCTTTATTTTGCATGAAAATAAAAAGAATTATACGTAAAGCATTCCTGTAATCTGGCTCATTGAATATTTTATACTTAAAAAAACTTTTTTTTTGGCGTAAATATTTGTGTAAATACTGGGTTAACTTTTTTAAAGCCCATTACAGATTAAATAGAAGAGAGTGATGTGAGTATTAGTGACCATACACAGTAATTCAGTCTAGATTTCTTTTCCTGTGGTTGGAAAGCAAAAATACATGATGTGGAAAAGCCTGAATTTCTTGTAGCCACTTTTGACAGCCCTCTAAGGGTCATTGTCTATTAAAATAGCAACAGATCTGATGTTTTCCTTAGTTGTAATTAAGTTTCTTTTTGGTGTTGTAATTCGTGACTTTTTTAGAGAGAAAAAGATAGGCAATTTTAACATTTTGAATGAATTTACATTTGACTTCACAGTTTCATTTCATTTGGTTCCATAATAAGTGCTCTCTCCTCTCCTCTCCTCTCTTCTTTCTCTGTCTTTCTCTCTCTCTTTTTTTTTTGTGCATGTGTACGTGTGTGTGTGTGAGAGAGAGAGACAGGATCTGGTTTCTGGCTCTGTCACCCAGACTGGAGTGCAATGCAGCCTCAACTTCCTGGGCTCAAGCAATCCTTCCATTTCAGCCTCCCGAGTAGCTGAGACCATAGGCACACGCCACCACAGCCAGCTAATTTTTTGTATTTTTTGTATTTTTTATTTTTTTGTATTTTTATATTGCCCAGGCTGGTCTCAAACTCCTGGGCTCAAGCAGTCTTCTGACCTCAGCCTCCCAAAGTGCTGGGATTATAGGCGTGGGCCACTATGCCTGGCCAATGATTGCTTTTTAGTAAAAAAAAAATTTCTCCTGTAAACAATTTTTACTTGTAGCCTATACATGTTCTATTTTAAATGTCATTGTATTGTTCACTACCACCACTGGTATATCTGAAAAGTACACTGTGTTTTGAAATTATAGTTATAACTTTTCATTCTGAATGAGGTTTCTTTTTTGATTTTCTTTTTTAAAAAAACCTGCTTTGATTTGCTTTACATTCCTTGCCCTCCATTTTTCTTATTATATTGTAAACAGTAGAAAAATCCCTGAACTAAAAAGAATTTTATGAATGTATATTAAAACAAGAAGATCTTAAGCATTTGATAAAACTAGTAAAAATGTTAATAGAAAAGGAGGAACTTTAATAGCTTCAAAAATATTATATTCTTCTTTGTTCAGAAAAGAAAAATAAAACCAAAACGGTATCATACTTAAATCAATCTCCACTATAGTCATCTCTCAATTATCCTTGGATATAACATTACTTTTATATTGTATCCACAGCAAACCTTGCTTTCAGATTTCACATTTAGCACCTGCTAATTACATGCTTTGTTGACAGATCAGCACTTCTGTTTATTCTTAATTTGCGCACGGCTTGAAGCTCATTCCTTCAACTTTGAAACCACCCTCAACTGCAGGGGAGGTTTGAAAGACAGCTTTGCTGGAGGAACTCTCTATTCTCAGCATGGACTAAATTACTGGAAGGAATTGAGTTTAAGGGATCTAATTTGGGACCCCTTAAACTAAATAGCTTCTAGTTTTGCTAGCTCTTGATAGTGTGGTTTGGGCATTTGGTCGAAATTATTTTCCTAGGATAAGATAAATCCGCTTTGAAACAAGTAACAAAAGTCATACAAAAGCTGCATTTTTGTGATTATTATTATTATTATTTTAAGTTTTTAATTGACTTTATTACACTGCTGCAAAAGGAAGCAACATCCTTCTGTTCCCTCTCAGTGAGGTAGAACAATTGACCTCCCAAATTAAAACCCAGGAGCAGATCTGAAGTTTGTGATTATTTTTTAAAAAGTTATCCTACATTTTAAATTTTAGTAGGTATGTTCCCTGATGTTAGTGTGTATAACTGAGAGGTATTGCAAAAGGAAAAAATTTTAATTCTAAGACCTCTTGCCTGTCAGAAAATAAAAATTGTGTTTTCAAAAACTTTAAAAGTTAATTTACATGATGTTACTTGAGTGTTTTTACAAACTGCACAACTCTATTGGAGGTGGATTTTCTGTTCATATTTATTTTATGTATGTTTTCTTTCTGGGGAATTTGATTGGGAGCTAGCACTGTAATGCTACCTTCACCAGGATCTATACGGGAAATATATGTGGCCAATTCTATTTTAGGAATACCAAATTCCTCTTGGTCATTTATCCTGTGTAGTACTGAGGAACACAGTTTGAGATAGCACTGTGCTCAAACTTATTAAGGCCGTGTCAAGATGCCCTATATAACTGAAAACAAATAGTGGAGTAATAGTGCCTTTCAGATAGAGTTTTGCAATTAGCAGATCTGGGCTCAAGTGATCGATCTTCCTGCTTCAGCTTCCCGAGTAGCTGGGACTACATATGCACACCACCATTCCCCGCTAATTTTTAAAACTTTTTGAGGGGAGAGATGAGGTCTCTTTATGTGTTGCCCAGGCTGGGCTCAAATGCTCAAGGATCCTTCTGCCTCGGCAATCCAGAGTGCTGGGATTATAGGCATGATCCTCCATGCCCTGCCCGATTTGTAATGTAGTTTAACAGTTAAGGAAAATTAACTCTTCCTTTATTCAGTGTTCGTCCTAATTCTTTTGGATCCCCAATTCATTTTACTGTCTGGTTAAGATCAACATTTTCTAACTTAGTACACTTTAATACCTTAGATTCATCAGTTTCTTGTACATGAATAATTGCTTTGGATAAAATTATTTCTAAATCATGTTAATTGGTAAAAGGTCACTTCAGGAATAATTATTCTAATTGGCCTTATTGCAGAAGAAGCAAAATAGAAGAGACAAGGGCATTACTTTTACAAATATTCTGAGTAATAGGGGGAATGGACAATATTGTAAGCCAGTATTGTTGTCTGCTATCTTAGGTCCTGGTCCTCAGTGTGAGCTCTTTATACAGTTCAAACCCAGAAATGAGCAAAAAAAAGAATCTTTGACTATAAAATGTTTGACTAATTATGTTGAAATTCTCTAAATGGACCAGTGACACACTATACCAAGAATGTGTTTTTTATTTATAATATGACCTATGTGTCTGTATCATGAAATAATTAGAATTTGTGCCTGTAAGACCTCACTTCCACTCCTTAATGTCTCTTTAATTGGTAGATGAGTTTGAAAAGATGCTCAGTAGTCTTCCTGAGGCAAATTTGAGTTCATGATAAACTGTGTCAGTATAAATGGAATTTTTTAAGGCTATAGATGTTAATATCTGTAGGTATTTGGAACATCAGTACTAGAAGAGAAAGGAAGTTCCTGGTAGACAGGAGAAGCCCTTTCAGGTCCCCCACAAAGAACAGAGCCACAGAACTGTTCTACTTAGAGTAATTCACCAAGTTTACTGCCCTTAAACTTCACTGTAGTCATATCAGCCCTTGCAACTTATGTTTTGCCTTATAAATTAGAAGTGACAGGTAAAGCATTGCTGACCCCTTCTAGTTTATGTCTTAGGGAACCAACTGGTAATGAGTATTGTTCTCATTGACATGAAAGAAAAGACTTTTCTGTTTGCTTTTCTGCTACAATTCTATTATAATTTCACTCTAGAGCATTTTCCTGTGATTGTGATGGATGTGATATAATAAACATGGAAAATTCTAAGGCCATCAAATTACTGATTCAAGATGGGTAATTAATACTGGAGTGCATTTGCATGGGTGCTGAGGTGTCTGTTTACAGTAGGTTTATGTGTTCTGTGCTCTGAGTGATGTTGTCGTAGTGCTGTGTGTAAACTGTGCTGTGTCAGGAATTGGGGGTTTGGATGGGGCTGTCTAATTTGGGTACTATTTATGTTAAATTGTAAATGATGATGTAGTATGGGATACTGTGATATTTTAAGTGATCATTGCCTTTTCTGCTGTACAATATGACCCTTCTCATCTCTCTCATTCATTTTGCATGCCTCTGCTCACTTCTGTACAGCCACAGTTGAGGCTATTGAGGCTGAAAAAGGTATGATCAGAGTCCTTGTGCTGGGCAGAGATCTGTGGTGTGTGGGTGGGCATCAGAGAATGTCCTGTGGGTGTGTTTTACTCCTAGTTTTTACAGCCCAAGATGAATCAGACTCACTGATTCATCAAGTTTAGAAGCCTTGCAGCCCTCTTTTTTTTAATTTTTCATTCTTAAATCAGAAGGGCTGATGTCTATGGTGACAGTCTTTTTCTTTTTTCCAGTGTAATATGCAATCAGAATGTTTCTGATTTATTTAGAGTATAGCATATTATGCTATACAGTATAGCTTTATAAAGTTGCCTGTTTTAATGGAAATTGCCAAACAGACCTGCAAATAGAGATCTGTTCCATATTTTGCATGATTCTATGCTACTCAGATTTTTTTCCTTAAGTGAAACCTCCTCTAGATATAGGTGTGAGTTTTTTACTCATATCCAGTAGTGTGCCTGGCTGAGAATACAGGAACTGTCACTATAATGATTTTCTTTTTTTTTTTTTTGGCTGCAGTTTGGGCTATAGTTTATGGATAAGATTATGTTCATACATATCATGTGTTGGCTTGGTATTTCACATTCCTCAGTGTTTGCAGCCCCAGCCATTTGTTTGCTTCATGTGCCAGACTAAGTCCTACGGATTGCAGATATTAAGTAACCAGATTATAACTAGTGGTTTGAAAATATTTCCTGTGAACATGTTAATAATGGAGGATGCATCGTTCTAGATGAAGTGAATGAGAAACCATACAATTGGTGGAGAATTGCCATTTATTTTGATTTGAGTTTCCGAAGATTGTGCAGTATGGCCAGTGAAATAAGGAAAACGTCTCCTAAAATAAGAGATTATAAATACTTTTTTGCTATCAGCCATACACAGATCTAACTCTTGGAGGCACTTACCACCTTTTTAATGTTATATTGGTGGTGATGGGCTGATCTTGACCTCCAAGATGGTTCTGATATACTATATTTTACCTTTCTTTACCTCTTTCTCCTCCCAAGCTCTTGGTACAGATTTGTATATTGAGGATTAACCTTGTTTAGCCTCCTCACTTGCCCCTACTCTCGTTGCTGCCTTACTGTTATAGTCACCGGTGATCTTAGGGACTAATGTAGGAGATAATTGGTATAGTAGAAGTCAGGCAGACCCTGAGACCATTGCCTGGAGGTTGGTTTTGGGGGCAGAAGAGGGTTAACATTTTTTTGGATTTTTATTTTTTGGAAGGCTTTGCTAACACTTGTCACCTGTGAAGCTATCATGTTTATATTTAGGTTTAAACATTTCACATTTTAAGGGAAAACTGAAATGAGGATAGGATTCAGTTAAAGTAAGATTTAAGTGTTGCTACTTACAGCTACTAATTTCTTTCTTCTTAAAAATCATTAATTATGTTTTGAAATCTCAGAAATGTTTTTCAATTACTGACTTATCAAATTTGCATTTTGTTAAGCAATACGAGGATTCTCTCCACCACATAGAATCTGCAGTTTTGAAGAGGCAAAGGGTTTGGATAGGATCAATGAGAGAATGCCACCTCGGAAAGATGCTGTACAGCAAGATGGTTTCAATTCTCTGAACACCGCACATGCCACTGAGAACCACGGGACGGGCAACCATACTGCCCAGTGACCCACGACTTCCCAGGGACTCTCACATCTCGGGCCCCAAATGGACAGATCACCCGAGGAGCTGGAGGGGTCGGCCAAGCTGACTGTAAATGTCACAGTCCCTCTGAAGAAACCATTATGCTTCTGAGACCCCAGCCCCCTTCCTGGATGGAGGCTTGAGGGCCCTGGGACATGTGCTATCTGATAAGATTGGGTCATCGCTGCCAAGGTGGAGAGCAGTGAGCAAGGGGCTTGGGGCAATTTCCAGTGGAGGGCATCCACACCTCCATTTTATGCTTGTGGTTCACACATTTAAGTTTACAAATCAGATTTCTTTTCCCCTTCAGTAGAATTAGATTTTGTTTTTCAATCAGGATTTCAAATGCAATCCTAAGAGCTAATGTGGACTTTTCTTTTTCCATGAAATGTCTTTAAAGGATGAATTAGCATGGTCTTAAAATACATTTCTGAGGTTACTAGCTGTATTTTGAATTGTGAGCAAAATGCCGAGAAACCCAGTTGGCATTTATACAAAATGTTGACCTCAGGTCTATAGTTCTTAAATGTGGCTAATTCTGTAACATAGTCTTGGTATTTTTTAATTATGAATGCATATCCTATTTCTAGGCAGGCTCTCTTACTTGAACACAAATCCAAAAACTAATTTAGAATCTTTTTTGCCCAGATCTTTTAAGATTTACACCCCAGATATTTAAGAAGAAAATCTCTAAATTTCAAAATTATGAAGAATTACAGAATTACTCATTTAAGGTACTTTAAAAGAAGTTTGTACATTGTCAAAGTAAATTTTAATTCAAATCATGTCTGTAAAACTTGATGTATTTTGTGTATGCATGTTTTCATTTTGCAAATATTTAATATATAGACCTATGATGTACAGGTACGACATGTATAGGTTACCTAGATGTTATGAGAAATTTTAGTTTATTGTGAGTACTCAAGTTGCTTAAATAGCCACCAGGGTGATTTGCTGCTGGCTTTCTATCATTTTTATGTTTTAATGCAAAGGAAATTTTAAAATGTTCTGGAAGTGTTTTTGATTAAGCAATGCAGCCTAGAAGCAATGGTTCTGTTCAATCATTCAGATGTTAGTGGAAGCATAAAAGTCAAGACTGCATGTTGAAACTTTTCTTTTGATAGTTACTGAACTGCTTGGTTAAACTAAATGGAACCATGTGCTAATTTTTCACAATTATTGACCTGTATTGATTGCCACTGTAGTTTGGTATTTCCCTTTACTTTGGTGGCCTGCTTCCCTCTTGCCCTGGAATACAACTCAGAGCTCCAGGCAGCGGAACCATCTATTGTTTTGTTTGCCAGAAAGTGCACCCTGTATGGTCTCCTGTCTAAGTTGGAAATATTATGCATGTGCAGGACTATTCGAGTATTTTATAAACAGTAGCACACAATAAATTCCATGCATGGGCCGCTGCTCCTATCTCTGTGTTGGGTTTTATTTGGAAGATGCAGTCTGATTTGGCCTTTTGATGCAAATCAGAGAATCCTGTTACTAGAGCTGGGATATCCTCCGGAGATTATCTCGTGGATAGTTCATGGTGATTTGATTAATTAAATTCTTTATAAATTTTGCCTTAAAAAAAAGTTTTGTTAAATACTTGTTTTACATGAGCATTAGTAACTGAGTATTAGAGGACTTTGAATGCGTACTATAGGCCTCCTAAATCTAATATTTAAGATCACTGTTCATTATCTTTTAATTGAAAGAAAATATGTTATTGTCTAGAATTTTGTTATAGTGGTGTTGCAAATTTACTGGGTGTTCTAACAACAAGAAAAAATATTAGTGATAATTGCATTTTCCTATCTTATTCCTTTCTTCTTTGTCATAATCAAAGTAAGTATAGGATTTTGCACATTGAGGGATATTAGGATATTGCTCAAAATTATATAATAATATAATACGATAAATACAATAACTTGAATTATAGTTCTCAACAATAATTACAATGAGATACATTATAAAACATTAAGTCAAAATATAGGCAGGGCACAGTGGCTCATGCCTGTAATCCAAACACTTTGGGAGGCTGACAGAGGATTGCTTGAGCCTAGGAGCTCATGGTTGCAGGCTGTGTGTTGAGCTATGATTGTACCACTGTACTCCAGCATGGGTGACAGAGTGAGACCCCATCCCTTAAAAATAAACAAAATATATACATGTAAATATATTAGGCAAGTGTGTGTGCACACACACACACACGTACTTGCCTAATTCCAGGTAACACAGAACTTCTCAAATAGTTTTGTTTTTTCTTTTTCTTTTTTTTTTTTTTTTTTGAGA
>NW_012113141.1:6901761-6909042 GCF_000951035.1 Colobus angolensis palliatus | reverse complement strand
TTTTTTGGAGACAGTGTCACTCTGTCACTCACTCAGGCTGCAGTGCAGTGATGCAATCTCAGCTCACGGCAACTTCCGCCTCCCGGGTTCAAGCTATTCTGTCTCAGCCTCCCGAGTAGCTGGTACTACAGGCGCATGACGCCACACCCAGCTCATTTTTTGTATTTTAGTAGAGACGGGGTTTCACCATGTTGCCCAGGCTGGTCTTGAACTCCTGACCTCAGGTGATCCGCCTGTCTCAGCCTCGCAAAGTACTAGGATTACAGGCATGAGCCACCATGCCTGGCCCCCTGGACAGTCTTCAAAAAAGTCAGCTGGGCATGGTGGCTCACGCCTGTAATCCCAGCACTTTGGGAGGCCGAGACGGGCGGATCACGAGGTCCTGACCTCGTGATCCACCCGTCTCGGCCTCCCAAACTGCTGGGATTACAGGCTTGAGCCACCGCGCCCGGCCGAGATTTTCTTCTTCTGATCTCCCTTTAGTGCTTTAGTTGCACTTTTCTGGTTGGATTTATATAGTACCTTATAGTCTACATCTAATTTCCCTATAAGACTTTTAGATGAGATATGTATTTTTCATTTTTGCTTCTATATAGAGTGTTTTGCAGATGATTTCATCTGTTTATCAGTAAATATATATTACATGAATGGACATTTTAATTTTTCTCATATGGTCCTTCCTGTTTCCTCAGCTCTTATGGAAGGCATGGGAGATGATGAGACAGGGAAGGAGGACAGCACAAAGTCACAGCCAGATAGTGACTGGGTGTAGGCTTATTTCTACCTCAAAACTTACCACTTTAGGAAATTTTTCTGACTTGCTTGACTACATAACTCTTAGTGCATGTTTTGTATTACATTTAATTTTTACTTCTTGGCAAATTGCTTATAAATGTGATAATAGGTCTTTCAAAATGTTTTGTCTCTCTAACTATATTAAATTGTCTAAGTCTCCAATTGGATGATCGCTTTGGACAACTAAAACTTCTATTGCTTTTTCCTCTTTTAAATTGAGTTTTAAAATACACTAAAGATATATTAACATTTTCTCCTGATAAAAAAAGTCAAACATTACAGATAAGTTTACAGTCACGTTCGATCAGCCCAGTTCCTATTTAACTGGCTTCTTACCCTTCTCAGAGTTAATCACTGTTATTTTTTTTTTTTGAGACGGAGTTTTGCTCTCGTTGCCCAGGCTAGAGTGTAATACCGCGATGTCGGCTCACTGCAACCTCCACCTCCTGGGTTCAAGCAATTCTCCTGCCTCAGCCTCCCAAGTAGCTGGGATTACAGGCACCCACCACCAGACCCACCTAAGTTTTTGTATTTTTAGTACAGACGGGGTTTCACCATGTTGGCCAGGCTGGTCTCAAACTCCTGACCTCGTGATCCACCCGCCTCAGCCTCCCAAAGTGCTGGAATTACAGGCATGAGCCACCATGCCTGGCCACAAATTGTTAATTATTATAACTCTCTGCTTGCCATAATATTAACTTACAAAGCAGTCCATGAGTTTGCTCTAAGGTTATGCATTGCATACCTTAAAGATTGTTGTCAATGTTGTTTTATGAAAGCTATTCAGTAGAGAGTTTATCTGGCTAAAATAGACCCAATAGAAAAATTAAAAAGTAAATAAAGTAAGAGTTTAACTAGTATATCAGGTGCCAGGAACTTCCTTAGCCCTTAGATGCATAACTAGCATTATATAGTGTTTGTGGGAATCATGGGTGAGCATTAAGTACTATCAGCAAAAAAACTATGGATTGATGGTAAAAATTAAGAGGAAAATAAGAGAAAGGAACCACACTCAGGAAAAGCAATATACCTGAAGAGTGATAAAGTATCACACAGTGGCTCACAGACCACTTACTACCTGTTGAATAGGAACCTCTTTCTAGTCCTTCTTCATAATTTGTTTCACAACATACCATTTATTAAAATTTTTAAAATGCAACTGATGATGAATACAAATTGTGAAAAGTTGAGACTTTTTAAATTGTAACTTTAAATATCTACCAGAGCAAGTCATAGTGATGGTAAAATATAAGTATTCAACATCAAAATTTTTCTATATTACCATTCTCCTTTATATTCATTGACAACTTCCGAATTAGAAAAGTCAGTCTCTGATGTCTTGTATCTTCTGCAGTTCAGCCATTATTAACAGAACTCAAAACATTTGAGGTTCTCAGCTAAATTTTGAAGCCCGTTAAATTTGAAGTTGGCCTGAAACTTTTGCTCAAAGTGAATTACCCCTATTTTATTTAGGGTTTTTGCCTATTGCAACTGATTTTCCTTTATCCACAGCTATTCTACATAATGTTATGCAGTGTTTGGTTGAATCCTTAACACTTTTCTTGCACCTTCCCTGCGTGTAGTTTGTACTTTCTGCAGTTTGGGGTTCCTGTGTGGATTTGATTTGCCACATTCCGGGACCTCATTGCAAGTGATTCTGTTCCACAGTTTGATGATGTTCACAGAAGCAGGTAAGTGAGAGCTGGGGCCAGATATAAGCAGAAAGTCAGAACTTTTTTATTTAAAAATTAAAAAAAATTTTGGAGAGGGGTAAGAAAGTCGCATCTTGCAGTCTTTTAGGACCACTGCCCTAACAACATCAGTTAGGATATCTGTAAGTAGAAAGAAGCTAGGAATGTGGAATTGAATTTCCTGCATCAGTTGCGATTACAAGGAGGATAAGAGAATGGTTGAGCTGATTCTTTTCTATTTTCTTTTCCTAGGAATAGTATGTATTTTTAGTCATTAACTAATATTTTGGTTTTGTTTAATATCCCAGAAGCATTTATTCCTCTCTTAAACAGGTAAACTGCTCCTGCTGACACTCACTCAAAGAGAGTTTACCTTACCCTTCTTTCAGGGAAAGTGAATTTTACAAGTTAATTCTGCATGTTTCCCCTACAACTGATTTCATTCTGTATCATTAAATGGCCATTTATTTTCTCCCTTCTACTTAATCCAAGATTGGATATTGTTGAGTTTTGTTTGAACAGTGTTTGTTATGCTAAAAAAGGACACTGGGCCTGGGGGAACTCATCCTGTGTCTAGATCAACAAACAGAACTCCGGAGGATTCCTGATCCTCTGGTTCCTCCCACTTGGTTTGAAAGGTGCTTACCCTTTCCAATCAAATATTGACTTCTGCACTAATCCAAAGGTTTTTTTTTCTGAAGCTGTAAACTGAAAACAGAAATACTGTCTTGAGTGAGAGAAATCTAGGAAGCAGTAGGTTTCATTTTTTGTCAGCCTGCCTGGCCTTTACTTGGCTAACACTTGGGAGTGTTGACAGTCCTGAGCCCTCTTGACAGAGAACAAAGGTTAGAAAGAGAGAAGCCCTCAGGCAGGGGGACAGATCCCTCTTTGCCTCATTAGGGAGAATTCAGCCTTGTCTGTCTGGTTGGCAGGGCACACTTAATCACTGAGACTCAGCATTTCAGCAGTTTGCAAAGGAAAGTGATACGAAGGGACAGCTGCAAGTAAGTCACAGCCTAGATCTGAAGAGATCAAGCACTCACTTCACTTGGAGGAAAGAGAGAAGGAAGGAAGCTGAGGACTTAGCAGGGTAAGTTTTTTCCGTCAACCTGTCTGCTTGCTTAGTTTATAATTGAGTAAAGTATTTATCACCCCAAGCAGTGTTAATCACTGATTAAACAGCTGAATGTGGCCGTAATTACAGTGTCCTTAATGCATTTCTCCTTCTCTTTTCCTACCACCTTATAAGGATCTCCAATGGCCAGTTTCACTCTCCCTTCTCCCTACCTCCCCAAAGATGTTTCGCATTTTTTGGTGACTTACAGAAAATTAGATGAGCACTCCTTATCTGCAGATAGTGAAAATATGACTGTAGTTTAGGTGAAGCTTGGTACTCTTGGTGGTAAAGCAGAAGATGGGAAACCTAGGTCTAGGAATAGATTAATATTTTGACTTGTAATTTGGACATGAAGGATAAAAGTTTTTCTAGGCAATCAAGATCATGTCTCCTCTCCAGTTCTTGGTGTTGGTGTTCTCTCTCTCATACTGGGACTAAATTAGAGCCTAAGTCACTGGGGATGGCTAGAAAAAAATGAAAGGGATTCCCTTTCTAAGTGGAGAACATTCTGGACTCTGGAAGGTTCAAAGAGCTTATTGCAGTTCTTTCCAGCTTCTCCCGTGTGTCCCCTGTTTTTTTCTCTGTTTCTCTTTATAACCCATAAACAGGGAGGAGCCTGGGGCTCTTTGCAGGAAAATTAGAACCAGGGAACCTGTGTCTGGGCCTGGGGTATACAAACTCAAACATGAACCTGATGATGTATATAGATGCAGATCAAAGACCTGGCTTCTCACCCACCTTCTTACTTTTCTGCCAGAAAGCTAACTCATTTGTATCATGCACATTGTGCTCTAGACACAGAGGAGACTGTGACATTAGGGATTTTTACCACCACTCCTCTTCCCCAAACTGTGTGATACTTTTGCTTTCTAACCAGTTCAACCAACTCCCAGATTGCCAAGAGCTAATCTTACATTAGAGGAAGACCTCTCCTTGGAAATGCAGATAAGTAAAGCAGTACCTTTCTGACTTTAAGTGACTTGCTCCATTGCAGCAAAAAGGCTTATGTTTTAACTTCAGGGAGGTATCTATTATAAATTCTGGGACTTAAGACCCTAGAGTTGTCTCAAATCACACTTCTCCTTCCATACCTATTAAAAAAAAAAAAAAAAATGTCCATTCTTTCAAGGTTTAAGAAAGTGTTATCTTGGCCGGGTGCTGTGGCTCATGCCTGTAATCCCAGCACTTTGGGAAGTTGATGCAGGCAGATCACGAGATCAGGAGTTTGAGACCAGCCTGAGCAATGTGGTGAAACCCCATCTCTACTAAAAATACAAAAATTAGCCAGGCCTGGTGGTGCGAGCCTGTAATCCCAGCTACTCAGGAGACTGAGGCAGGAGAATCACTGGAACCCGGGAGGTGGAGGTTGCAGTGAGCCAAGATCGCACCACTGCACTCCAGCCTGGGTGACAGAGTGAGACTCCGTCTAAAAAAAAAAAAAAAGAAAGAAAAAGAAAGTATTATCTTGCCTGAGGTGGGTGGGTAGAGTAGATAAATGCTTTTTCTAGAATGGCAGTGATTCTGAAAATGCAATGAGAATGTGAGGTGATTAAAAGTAGAGGAGAGAATGAGGTTAGTTGTTGGAAATGGGGTCCTAAAGTGTGAAGGGCAATTCCATCTACTCTTTTACTAAAAGGACATGACCCTTAAACCCTAAGATAATCTAATATCATTAGGTCCAATTTCTTCTTCATTGAAGGTAATATATAGGATATGGTATACAGATGAGCTTGGCTATTTCTGTTCTGTGGACTCTGAAACCATCCATTCACCTTTGGGATGAGGGGAGATATCAAGAGGGTAGATGGAAACATAAGGATGAGGAGAAAGAAAGTACAAAGGAAAATACAAATTTATTCCTCCATTAACCTGAGGATGGGTTTTTAAGAGTCATGTTGTAAGATATGGAGATGAGCTAGATAATTCTGGGAGCTTTTTGTTTGTTTTTGCCACCTGCATACACCTCAGCTGCATGATGATTCTGAGGTTTTTCCTAACAGATCTGATCTAGAAGGATCAAATGTCAGATCATTTTTGTAACAAAACATGACCCCTGGTTTGAACTTTTAACAGTTACCTCATTCATATGGCCAGCATTTTTAATCCTCTATCATTTCTCTGTACCTGAAGACAGTTAATCTGGGGATTAATAACTTTTTAGCCTCTCAGTTTCTGTGAATACCTTCCTTTCTTTTTTAATTGAAGTGAAAATCATATAACATAAAATTAGTAATTTTAAAGTGAGCAATTAAATGGCATTTAGTATATTCACAGTATTGTGCAACCACCATTTTTGTCTTTTTTCAAAACATTTTTATCACCCCAAAAGAAGACCCCATAACCATTAAGCAGTTACTCCCCACTTTTCCTTCCACCCAACCCTTAGCAACTACCAATCTGCTTTCTGCGTCTGGGTTTGTTTACATATTTCATAGAAATGGCATCATACAACATGTATATAACCTTTTGTGTCTGGCTTTCTTCACTTAGCATAATGTTTTTTGAAGTTCATCTACATTGTAGCATGTGATTTATCAGTATTTCATTTCTTTTTATAGCTGAATAATATACATCTTCATATGTATATTTATATCCTAATTTGTTTATCCATTTATCCATTGATGGACCTTTGGGTTGTTTCTACTTTTTAGCTGTTGTGAATAGTGCTGCTATGAACATTCACTTATAAATATTGGTTTGAGTATCTGTTTTTAAATATTTTGGGCACATAACCTAAGAATGAAATTTCTGGTTATATAGTAATATTATGTTAACTTTTTGGGAAACTGCCATACTGTTTTCTATAGTGGTGGCACCATTTTACATTCTTACCTGCAGTGTATGAGGGTTCAAATTACTCCATATCCTCATCAACACTTGTTATTTTCTGTTTTTTTGATAATAGCCATACTAGTGGGTATGAAGTGATATCTCACTGTTGCTCTGATTTGCATTTTCCTAATGACTATTGACCTTATTTTCTTGTGTTTATTGTCCATTTGCATATATTCTTTGGGAAAATGTCTATTCACATATTTTGCCCAATTTTTTAGTTGGGTTGTTTGGTGGCTTTTTTGTTTGTTCTTTGTTATTGAGTTGTGGGAATTCTTTATATATTCTGGATACTAACCCCTTATCAGATATATGGCATGCAAATATTTTCTTCCATTCTTTGGGGTGTCATTTGACTCTGCTGTTAGCATCCTTTGATGCACAGAAGTTTTCAGTTTTGCTGTCCAATTTATCTATTTTGCTGGTGGTGGTGTTGCCTGTGCTTTTGGTGTCATATCCTAGAAATTATTGCCAAAACCTATGTCATTGACCTTTCCCCTATAGACTTTTACAGACTTTTTACTTCTTAAGTTTAGGTCTTTATGCTTTAAACGTTCAAACTCAAGTCATTCTGTTTCATTAATTTGCAGAATGTTTCTGTCCATATTTCTGTGTTTATTCTCTCCTCTGTGCTTAGAATTTTTTCCCTATTTCCAAGTATTCAAAGTATTCCCATCCTTCAAGGTCTATTCCAACTGCTACCTGCTTCATGAAGAAAGCCACTGAAGAAATTCTCACCCACTGGAGAGATTTTCTTTTTTTTTTTTTTGAGACGAAGTCTCGCTCTGTAGCCCGGGCTGGAGTGCGGTGGCCGGATCTTAGCTCACTGCAAGCTCCGCCCCCCGG
>NW_012113141.1:6889143-6901711 GCF_000951035.1 Colobus angolensis palliatus | reverse complement strand
TTTTTTGGAGACAGTGTCACTCTGTCACTCACTCAGGCTGCAGTGCAGTGATGCAATCTCAGCTCACGGCAACTTCCGCCTCCCGGGTTCAAGCTATTCTGTCTCAGCCTCCCGAGTAGCTGGTACTACAGGCGCATGACGCCACACCCAGCTCATTTTTTGTATTTTAGTAGAGACGGGGTTTCACCATGTTGCCCAGGCTGGTCTTGAACTCCTGACCTCAGGTGATCCGCCTGTCTCAGCCTCGCAAAGTACTAGGATTACAGGCATGAGCCACCATGCCTGGCCCCCTGGACAGTCTTCAAAAAAGTCAGCTGGGCATGGTGGCTCACGCCTGTAATCCCAGCACTTTGGGAGGCCGAGACGGGCGGATCACGAGGTCCTGACCTCGTGATCCACCCGTCTCGGCCTCCCAAACTGCTGGGATTACAGGCTTGAGCCACCGCGCCCGGCCGAGATTTTCTTCTTCTGATCTCCCTTTAGTGCTTTAGTTGCACTTTTCTGGTTGGATTTATATAGTACCTTATAGTCTACATCTAATTTCCCTATAAGACTTTTAGATGAGATATGTATTTTTCATTTTTGCTTCTATATAGAGTGTTTTGCAGATGATTTCATCTGTTTATCAGTAAATATATATTACATGAATGGACATTTTAATTTTTCTCATATGGTCCTTCCTGTTTCCTCAGCTCTTATGGAAGGCATGGGAGATGATGAGACAGGGAAGGAGGACAGCACAAAGTCACAGCCAGATAGTGACTGGGTGTAGGCTTATTTCTACCTCAAAACTTACCACTTTAGGAAATTTTTCTGACTTGCTTGACTACATAACTCTTAGTGCATGTTTTGTATTACATTTAATTTTTACTTCTTGGCAAATTGCTTATAAATGTGATAATAGGTCTTTCAAAATGTTTTGTCTCTCTAACTATATTAAATTGTCTAAGTCTCCAATTGGATGATCGCTTTGGACAACTAAAACTTCTATTGCTTTTTCCTCTTTTAAATTGAGTTTTAAAATACACTAAAGATATATTAACATTTTCTCCTGATAAAAAAAGTCAAACATTACAGATAAGTTTACAGTCACGTTCGATCAGCCCAGTTCCTATTTAACTGGCTTCTTACCCTTCTCAGAGTTAATCACTGTTATTTTTTTTTTTTGAGACGGAGTTTTGCTCTCGTTGCCCAGGCTAGAGTGTAATACCGCGATGTCGGCTCACTGCAACCTCCACCTCCTGGGTTCAAGCAATTCTCCTGCCTCAGCCTCCCAAGTAGCTGGGATTACAGGCACCCACCACCAGACCCACCTAAGTTTTTGTATTTTTAGTACAGACGGGGTTTCACCATGTTGGCCAGGCTGGTCTTGAACTCCTGACCTCAGGTGATCTGCCTGCCTCGGCCTCCCAAAGTACTGGGATTACAGGTGTGAGCCACCACACCTGGCTGTTACCAGTTTTCTATGGGCCCTGTCAAATTTTTTTTATGCATTTACTTACATATATATATACACACACACACACACACACACACACACACATACACATACGTATATATACACATATACATATGTATATACATATACACACACACCTATATATATAAAATGGGACTTAATATGTATAAATTATATTCATATAAAATTGTTTCTTCTCAGCTGGGCGCAGTGGCTCAAGACTGTAATCCTGGCACTTTGGGAGGCCAAGGTGGGTGGATCACCTGAGGTCAGGAGTTTGAGACCAGCCTCACCAACATGGTGAAACCCCATCTCTACTAAAAAATACAAAAATTAGCCAGGTATGGTGGCGCCTGCCCATAGTCCCAGCTACACTGGAGGCTGGGTGGAGGAGTGAGCTGAGATTGCGCTGCTGCACTCCAGCCTGGGTGACAGAACGAGACTCTATCTCAAAAAACAACAACAAACTCTTTTTTTCTCTATTTTTCACAGCTGTCTATGGTGATCAATAACCAGTAAATACTGAATAAATCTTACTGATAACCTGGGTCTGAGAGACTTGAATGAGAAGTGAAAGGTCAAGCATATGAAAACACTTCACATGTGTCCAGCTTGTAAAATTCTATTCCATGTCTGTTCTGCATATAGTCTCCACGTATCACTGGACAGGCCATGGCTCCACGGTCCCGGCGACGAAGGCACAGGAAACCTCCCTCATCAGTGGCTCCCATCATCATGACCCCAACCACAATTGTGACCCCTATGCCTCTGACCCCCTCAAAACCGGGCCCTAGCATTGACACACTTGGCTTCTTCTCCTTGGATGATAATGTTCCTGGCCTATCGCAGCTGATCCTTCAAAAGCTGAACATGAAAAGCTATGAAGAATACAAGTGAGTGACCAGCTCTATGGAAGAGGGATATATTGTGTCTGGTAGAAGTAAATTTCAGAAGGTGGAGAAGGGAGTACAGTTTGGGGAATATGAAGTATTTGCAATAAGCTATTTTCTCATCCTGACTTTTGCCAGTTACTGTATTATTATAAAAGAAGAAATATTCACTTAAGTGAAAAATGATGGCAGTGAGAGACGTAGGAGTAAGTGGAAATGTGTAGGAGACAAGATGGGGGGCATGAGAGATTTTGGAGATACTCCTTTGCCCACTGCCTTCCTTCTCCATGCTGTCTCTGCAGGTTGGTGGTAGATGGGGGTACCCCTGTATCAGGCTTTGGATTTCGATGTCCTCAAGAAATGTTCCAGAGGATGGAGGACACATTTCGATTCTGTGCTCACTGTAGAGTACTCCCTAGTGGCCTTTCAGACTCCAAGGTTCTCCGGCACTGTAAGAGGTAACTTCTGGGGGTGCTAATTGGGAGACATTAAGAAATGATCCTGTACTAGCCGGACATTCATGCCTGTAATCCCAGCACTTTGGGAGGCCAAGGCAGGTAGATCACATGAGGCCAGCCTGGCCAACATGGCAAAACCCTGTCTCTACTAAAAATACAAAAAATTAGCCCGGTGTGGGGGCACACACCTGTAGTCTCAGCTACTTAAAAGGCTGAGGTGGAAGAATTGCTCGAACCCAGGAGGCAGAGGTTCCTGTACTACAACCTCATTCCAAGAGGAAAGATCTGAAAGTTTTCAAAATAACCTAAGGCTTAGGTCCTCATTTTTTGTCATCCAGGTTACAGAGATTAGAACAGTGTTCTAACCCTGCTTATTTTTGGTGTTATTGGGAAGTGAGACAAGAAACCATAATACAGTCCTCTCTCTCTCTCTCTCAAGTACTCAAGGAGTAAGACTGCATTTGTTCTGGGGAGGTGGGGGTTGAACCATACCTGTTAAGAGAGGACAGCTGCAAACTTGTGGTGTTTTTTCTAAAAGTGATATAAAAAGTTCCAGATAGAGAGTAAGGTATCCATCCTGGCTAACATGGTGAAACCCCGTCTCTACTAAAAAATACAAAAAAAAACTAGCCGGGCGTCGTGGCGGGCGCCTGTAGTCCCAGCTGCTTGGGAGGCTGAGGCAGGAGAATGGCGTAAACCCAGGAGGCGGAGCTTGCAGCGAGCTGAGACCCGGCCACTGCACTCCAGCCTGGGCGGCAGAGAAAAAAAAAAAAAAGAGAGAGTAAGGTATCACTCTGTCTGGCAGAATAATTATATTCCCAATCCCTCCTGCCTTGTCTGCCAAATGTAGTCCCCAAAATTGGTGCATCAGCTGTCATTCCTCTCCCTTCCTTACTTATTCACCATCCTAGGTGCAGGAATATCAGTTCCTTTCCTCAGATAACCCCAATCACATTTATAGTATAAGAATTATTTCTCTCTCATTCTCTCAGGTGCAGAAATGTCTATTACTGTGGTCTGGAGTGCCAGAGGTCAGACTGGCCCGCACACAGGAGGGTTTGTCAAGAGCTTCGTCTTGTGGCCGTGGACCGTCTCATGGAATGGCTTCTGGTCACAGGTGGAGTGGTGGTGTTGAGGAACTCTGCTGTAATGGTCATAGTTGATTGTATTTAAAGGAAAATACAAAATCATATTGTTACGAAAAAATGAGGAAGTGGGGCAAAGGATGGGGCACCCCTGCTCACAGGTTGGCAGAGTGAACATGGAGGGAATATTGATCATTAGTGAGGGGCAAATTTTGAAGCCAGGAAAGCATTAGGTTACTTCTTATTTCTTCTTTCCTACAGGTGATTTTGTCCTACCCTCAGGACCTTGGCCATGGCCACCTGAAGCTGTACAGGACTGGGACTCCTGGTTTTCTATGAAGGGGTTACACCTAGATGCTACACTGGATGCTATGCTAGTCAGTCATGCCATGACCACCTTATGGGCCAGTGTAGGACGGCCAAGGCCAGACCCAGATGTCCTGCAGGGATCTTTGAAGCGGCTGCTGACAGATGTCCTGTCACGGCCCTTGACTCTGGGCCTAGGACTTAGGGCCTTGGAGATAGATGTTAGGAGGATTGGGGGAAGCACAGTGCATGTGGTTGGTGCTTCCCATGTGGAGACATTTCTTACTCGCCCTGGGGACTATGATGAACTTGGCCACATGTTTCCTGGGCACCTTGGACTCCGTGTGGTCATGGTGGGTGTAGACGTGGCTAATGGCTTTTCACAGAGCACCTCAACTTCACCCCTGGAACCTGGCACAATTCAGCTTAGTGCCCACAGGGGCCTCTATCATGACTTCTGGGAGGAGCAAGTAGAGACTGGGCAGACAAACCATCCAGATTTGGTGGCGGCATTCCATCCAGGTAAGACTCATTGGTTCAGGGGAATAGAGGGTGGCTTCCCTGAGAATTTTCCATCCTGAATCTTGTATCTTCTGTCTTTGGAATCCCATTCGTTTGGTCTCATTAAACACAATATGATGACAGCTTTTCTTGATGATTTGCAATATGTACTACACTTGGGTTCAGAATTTTTCATCGAAGAACTTGGAGTAGATGATGATGATGATGATGATGATGATTGGGGATAAGCAAGGTGAGGAGTGGGGTGCTCACAGTCAAAGAAATATCTTGCTCTTAGGGTCTGCTTTAGTCTTTCCCTATTCTCATTTTCATTTTTGTTCCACAGGTTTCCATTCCTCCCCAGACTTGATGGAGGCTTGGCTGCCCACCCTGCTGCTACTTCGTGACTATAAGATTCCTACACTGATTACTGTTTACAGGTTTTGACCTCTTCCTATTTGTGATACTTCCCTGACTTTACATCTCTCTTTATATAGATGAGCTCATTTTGCCCCCTCTTGCTCATCTACCTTCTGGTGAGGATGTTCATCTTTTCCGCATATGACTATTTCATCCCCTTGAAACAGTCCTTTGCTAGTTAATTGAGTATCTAATGAGACATTTGGGAGGGAAGGATAGCCCTTGCCTAGTCCAGCCTTTAGGCAATTTGGGGGATTGGTGATTACAGAAATGTCGGGCTCTTGGGCAATTTTTTCTTTATCTCTGTCACAATCAGTAATTTTTCTTCTCTCTCTTCTACAGTCATCAGGAGTTGGTATCCTCTTTGCAGATTCTGGTGGAACTGGATACACACATCACTGCCTATGGGGCTAATCCTTTCATGTCTCTCAAACCTGAACAGGTCTATTCCAATCCCAACAAGCAGCCAGTATACTGCAGTGCATATTATATTATGTTTCTTGGAAGCTCCTGTCAGCTGGATAATAGTCAATTAGAAGAGAAAGTGGATGGTGGGATTTAAATAGATCATGACTGGACATCTGGAAAATGGGGAGGTTGTGATGAAATTACCCTGCTAATGCCAAATTCTTGCAAACTTTGAAAAACACTATATTCTAAACCTCATTCACTGTTTGGGTAAAAATTCTAAGCTGAGTGAGAGTTTCTGTATAACGTAATTGGTTTCTTTCTTTTTTTGAGATGGAGTCTTGCTCTGTTGCCTAGGCTAGAATGCAGTGGCGCGATCTCGGCTCACTGCAGCCTCCACCTCCTGGGTTCAAGCGGTTCTCCTGCCTCAGCCTCCCTAGTAGCTGGGATTACAGGTGCGCACCACCACACCTGGCTAATTTTTGTATTTTTAGTAGAGACAGAGTTTCGCCATGTTGACCAGGCTCGTATCAAACCCTTGACCTCAGGTGATCTGCCTGCCTCGACCTCCCAAAGTTCTGGAATTACAGGCATGAGCCACCATGCCCAGCCAATGTAACCGGTTTCTAAGAGTTTAGCCACAGTAGCTTTTAGAGATGGGAAATTAGTTTTAGTGGATGGGAAGAGGCCCTGATGTTAGTCTTTCCAGAGCTTATAGTTCCTAACACTTGCCTTTGTGAGGAAGTTTACCTTTTGACTGGAACCAGATGGCACTGAGGAGAAGAATGAGAACCACCTTATTCTTCTGAAAAAGACTTTCTTCTCACCCAGTAATTTGGGCTAAAAAATGGAAAGATGTTGATGACTTCAAGTGGTACAAGAATGGACAAGTCAGGGAAGTCACTGGGAACATGGATGAGGTTGTAAGCATTGGTATACTGTCCTGTTTTCTGGCTTTTTTGAGAGCAATGTCTAATTTTCCTGTTTTCTCTTGGGGACTTTTGACCCTAGAGTAGCCCTGGTGTTGTATTTGAGATATCCCAAGCTATATCAGACTTTACCTGAATATACTGGAGTTACTTTTTATCCCCCATTCTATACCCCAATAAACTCAGTTTGGGGCTTCTTAAGTCACTTGTTTTATTTCCTGTTCACTGGCAAGTATTACTCATCTGCACATAACACCTCAAGACTGGAAGTTTCTCTCTTGCCAACAGAGTAATTAGCATCAGTTCTCTGGGTCTGCCAGTCTGTCACACATTTGCCTCATGTCATCCTTTTCTTTTTCATTTCTTTTTTTCTTTTCTTTTTCTTTTTTTTTTTTTCTGGAGACAGAGTCTTGCTCTGTCACCAAGGCTGGAGTGCAGTGGCATTATCATAGCTCGTTGCAGCCTCAGACTCCTGGGCTCAAGCGATCCTTCTATTTCATTCTCTCAAGTAGTTGGGACTTACAGGTGCATACCACCACGCCCAGCTAACTTTTTGTTTTTTCTAGAGACAGGGCCTCCTTGTGTTGCCCAGGCTGATCTCAAACTCCTGGGCTCAAGCAGTCCTCCCACCTTAGCCTCCCAGAATATTAGGATTACAGGCATGAGATACCATGCCCAGCCAGTGTCATCCTTTTCTTATCATACTGTCAGGATTAGGACATTTCCTAGGTATTCATTCCTACAATCTTGCCATGACTGTCTCTTGCACACATACAGCCCATCACCCCAACACACATACACACTCTGTTGCCCACTCTAATAGGGATAATTTTAGAATTTCATATGTTCATTCAAAACAGTACCTGTCATGCTACAGGTACAGTATTTTGGCTTTGGGGAGATTGAAAGGTGAATGAGACATGGTGTTTATTCTTAGGAAGGGAAATAATATGTATATGGAGATACCTTTATTGCAAGGTATAATATGGAGTAAGAAACATGAGAGAGGCTTCTGGTGCTAAGGAAATAGAGTGAAAAGAGATCATTTTGTTAAATGACAGTGAAAATATTCTGAGTGGGAATTTTATGAAACAGAGCACAGGGCACTCAAGATGGAAGGAGCAACAGGACGGGAAGTTTGGAGGCAGAAAAGCCTATGAGATATTTGAAGGTACCTTTGGGGATTAGTATAAATTAAATCTGGAAGGTAGATTGAGATAAGATTATAGGAGTATTGTGGATTTTTGTAGATCTGAGTATGAATCCTGGGGCAGCCATCAAATTTTGTATCGCTGGGGAAGCTAAACTTCTCTAAGCCTTAGTTTCTTCATCTGTAAAATGGAGATAATACCAAGTACCCCAAATTAATATTGAAGTTAAACGAAAATGTTTGCAAAGTTGGAGAACTCACACATCCCAATTTCTTTCTTTCTTTTTTTTTTTCTTTTCTTTTTTTTTTTTGAGACAGTCTCCCTATTACCCAGACTGGAATGCAGTGGTCCTATCCTGATTCACTGCGACCTTTGCCCCCCCCACACACACACACCCCCTCCCCCCGGCTCAAGTGATCCTCCCACCTCAGCCTCCCTAGTAGCTGGGACCACAAGTGCAAGCCACCACACCCAGCCAATTTTTGTATTTTTTGTAGAGACAGGATTTTGTCATGTTGCCCAGGTTGTTTTTGAACTCCTGAGCTCAAGAGATACACCCTCCTCAGCCTCCCAAAGTGCTGGAATTACAGACATGAGCCACTGTGCCCAGCCGCCAGTTCCAAAACCTATAATCATTATATACTTACCAGTTCAATATCCCTAATCTGAAAACCCAAAATGCTCCTGTGAGCATTTCCTTTGAGTGTTGTGTCGGCACTCCAAAAGTTTCAGGTTTTGGAACATTTTGGATCTCGGTACTCAAAAAGCTTTAGATTTTGGAGTATTTTGAATATCGGATTTTTGGATTAGGGATGCTTAACCTGTACAAAATAGTAGTAGTCAAGACAATGTGATACTGGCATAGAATAGACATATGGGTCAGTGCAATAGAATTGAGAATTGTCTTAGTCTGCTTGGGCTGCTGTAACAAAATACTGTAAACTGTGTGGCTTGTAAACATCAAATTTATTTTCCACATTTCTGGAAGCTGGAAAGTCCAAGATCAAGGCACTAGCAGATTTTCTGTCTGGGAAGGGCATGTTCTTACTCTGGAAGGGGTGACTGAGCTCACTCTTTCCTCTTTTACAAGGACCCTAATCCCACTCATGAGGGCTCTGCTCTCATGACCTAATCATTTCCCAAAGATCCCACCTCCTAAAGCCAGAGGTTAGGATTTCAGCATGTGAATTTGTGTGTGTGTGTGGGGGGTGTATGTATGTGTATGTGTTGAAGTGGAGGAGGGTCACAAAACATTCAGACTGTAACAAGAATAGCAGGGCATAGTGGTTCATGCCTGTAGTCCCAGCACTTTGGGAGGTGGAGGCAAGCAGATTGTTTGAGCTCAGGAGCTTGAGACCAGTGTGGGCAGCATCCTGAAACCCTGTCTCTAAAAAAAATACAAAAAAACTTAGCTGGGCATGGTGACACATACCTGTAGTCCTAGCTACTTGAGGGGCTGAGGTGTGAGTATCGCTTGAGCCCAGGAGGTTGAGGCTGCAGGGAGCCAAGATTGCACCACTGCACTCCAGCCTGGGTGAAAAGTGAGAACCTGTCTCAAAAAAAGAAAAGAAAAGAAAAGAAAAAAACCTTAACATTTATGGTCAATTGCTTTTTGACAAGGGTACATAAGCAATTAATTGGGAAAAGAACAGACTTTTCAACAAGTAGTGCTGGGACAACTGGATATCCATGTGCAGAAGAATAAAGTTATACCCTCACCTCACACAATATACAGAGATTAACTCAAAATGGTTCAAATACCTAAAACAAACTCTTCCAAGAAAATAAAGGGTAAAATCTTCATGAACTTACATTGGGCAATGTTTTCTTAGATGTGACACCAAAAGCACAAGCAACCAAAATAAAAATAAATAAATTAGACTATCAAAATCTAAAATTTTGGGCCAGATGTGGCTCACACCTGAAATCCCAACATTTTAGGAGGCAAAGACAGGAGGACTGCTTAAGCCCAGAAGTTCAAGATAAACCTAAGCAACATAGACCTATCTCTACAAAAAAGAAAAAATTAGCTGGGCGTGGTGGCGCACGCCTGTAGTCACACTACTTGGGAGGCTGAGATGGAAAGATCACTTGAGCCCTGGAGGCTGCAGTGAGCCATGATCACACTCCAGCCTGGGTGACAGAGCGAGATCCTGTCTCAAAAAAAAAAAAAAAAAAATGTGTAAAGAATGAGAGAAAATATTCACAAATTATATGTCTGATAAGGGACCTACAACTTAAAAGGACAGATAGATAACCCAGTTAAAAAAATGGGCAAAGGATCTGAACAGACATTTCTCCAAAAAAGATGTACAAATGGCCAATAAGTACATGAAAAGATGCTCAACATCATCAATCATTAAGGAATACAAATTACAATGAGATACCACTTCCTACCCACTCTGGTGGCTATGATAAAAAAAGAGGTGGTAACAAGTGTTGATGAGAATCTGAAGAAATTGTAACCTTCATAACAGTGCTGGTGGGAATGTATGATGCAGCCAATTTGGAAAACAGTCTGGCAGTTCCTCAAACAGTTAAACATTGAGGGCCAGGTAATGATGACTCACGCCTGTAATCCCAGCACTTTGGGAGGCTGAGCTAGGAGTATTGCTTAAAGCCAGGAGTTTGAGACCAGCCTGGGCAATGAATCAAGACCCTGCCCCTTAAAAAAAAAAAAAAAAAAAGTTAAAAATTGACTTACCATTTGACCCAGCAGTTTTGCTCACAGGTTTGTACCCATGAGAAATGAAATCATATATATATAAATATTCATAGCAGCATTATTCATGGTAGCCAAAAGATGAAAACAACGAAAATATCCATCAGCTTATGAATGGATAAGCAAAATGTGGTAAATCCTTTACAAGGAAATAGTATTTGACCATAAAAGTAATGAAATACTGATTCATGCTACAATATGAAAGCCAATTACAAAAGACTACATTCTTTACAAGTGCATTTATGTGAAATGTTCAGAATAGACAAGTCTATGGAGACAAAGTAGATTAGTGGCTGCATGTGGAGGGGGAGTAGAGGGGTATTGGGGGTGATGGGTAAAGGGTATGGGATATAACCATTCTAAAATTGATTGTGGTGATAGATGCACAACTGTGAATGTACTAAGAATCATTGAATTGTACACATATGGGTGAATTATATTTCAATAAAGCTGTTACCAAATTTTTTTAATCTTAGAGAATGTAGGCCGGGCGCGGTGGCTCAAGCCTGTAATCCCAGCACTTTGGGAGGCCGAGACGGGCGGATCACGAGGTCAGGAGATCGAGACCATCCTGGCTGACACGGTGAAACCCCGTCTCTACTAAAAAATACAAAAAAACTAGCCGGGCGTGGTGGCGGGCGCCTGTAGTCCCAGCTACACAGGAGGCTGAGGCAGGAGAATGGCATGGACCCGGGAGGCGGAGCTTGCAGTGAGCTGAGATCCGGCCACTGCACTCCAGCCCGGGCGGCAGAGCGAGACTCCGTCTCAAAAAAAAAAAAAAAAAACATAGTACCTAGCAAATAGTATGTCCTTAGTAGCTATTATTTGATAAATACCAATTTGAATTTTGCTCAGTAACATAGATTGAACTAGCCGTAGTGTGTAAGATGGTTTGGTAATGGAAAATCCAGTTAGGACACTACTGTCATGGTTTGGACAAGAGATAATGTAGGTGTCAGCTAAGATTATATCAGTAGGTATAGAGAGCAAGAGGTAATTTTTAACTACAAGTAGAGTAAATAGTGACATTTTGCAGGTAGAACGAGAAAGTAAAATCTATAGGATTTGTTTGCTGATTGTGATGGATGAAGGGTGATGTATCTGTCAGCCAGAATATAATTAGAAACTACACAGTAACAGGTGGCACAAAAACATCCAATTTAGTAGAATGGTGGTGATAGTACATAAAAGTCCAAATGCCTAGCTTATTGTCAAATGCTGATTCTAAGATGGCTTCTGCCCTTAATAGGAGACTGACAAAAGCAAGGACAATATAATGGAGTTATATTTTCTAAAGTCAGCATATGAAATGAAAAAAATATTTTCAAAACTACCTTTGAAAATCCTTTAGGGTAACACATGGGTTCTCTCAGTATATCTGTCAGAGCCAGTTTTTTCCAGTGTTGGAAATAAATCTATATTTGGCTGATCACCAGATGAAGTAGTTGGCTTGGATTTTGGAGACCCTATTGTAGTCAATCAGACAATTATTTATCAAACACTAGGCTCTAAAGATATCCCTGTTCTCAAGAAGCTTACATTCTAGTTGGGGACAGAAACAGTAAACACAGAATTTCAGATGCTTTTAAGTGGTATAAGGAAAATTAAATAATGAGCATAGCTGGTAGTGGTGGTTGTGCTGGTGGCAGCTACTAATGTTCAGGAAGTACCTCTCTGAGGAGATGACATTTTTTGTTGGTTTGAGACAGGGTCGGGCTCTGTCGCCCAGGCTGGAGTGTAGTAGCAAGATCTTGGCTTACTACAGCCTCTGCCTCCCGGGTTCAAGTGATTCTCCCCTGTGAGCATCCTATGTAGACGGGATCACAAGTGCACACTACTATGCCTGACTAATTTTTATATTTTTTGTAGAGATGGGGTCTCGCCATGTTGCCCAGGCTGGTCTCCAACTCCTGGGTTTAAGTGATCTGACTGCCTTGGGCCTCCCAAAGTGCTAGGATTACAGGCATGAGCCACTTCGCCCAGCCAGGAGACGACATTTGAGATGACACCATGGAGAACATTCCCAATAGAAGCAATAGCAAGTGTAAAGGTCCTGAGAATCTCTGTTGCATTTGGTCACAAGCTTGGTATGTTTGGACCAAAGACCACTGTGTTCAGAAGTTAGTAATTAAGGAAAGTGAAGGCCAGGCATGGTGGCTCACGCCTGTAATCCCAGCACTTTGGGAGGCCAAGGCAGGCGGATCACAAGGTCAGGAGATCAAGACCATCCTGGCTAACA
>NW_012113141.1:6886705-6888448 GCF_000951035.1 Colobus angolensis palliatus | reverse complement strand
TACTAAAAATACAAAAAATTAGCTGGGCGTGGTGACATGCCTCCCAGCTACACGGGAGGCTGAGGCATCAGAATTGCTTGAACCCAGGAGGCAGAGTTTGCGGTAAGCCTAGATCGCGCCACAGCACTCCAGCCTGGGTGACAGAGCAAGACTCTGTCTCCAAAAAATTAAAAAATTTAAAAAGGTCCAGTTGACTCCAAAAAAGAAGATCAGGAAGAGTTTATTGGAGCAAGAGGGAGATGAGCAACCTTGGAAACAAGTCTAATTAGATGAATAATTGTTAAAAGATGAGCAGTGCTTTCTAAGCAGAGGTTGCAGGAGGGAAGGGTCTCCGATCCTGGAACGCCTTTTATGCCAGGAAGAAAGGATGAATTGAAAGGATGAAATGGCAAATGTCATGGTAGACTATTGGACTATTCCTGCAGCTCAGGAAAGTGGACTGGAAATAAGAGGTTTGGCAAATACCCTGTTACTGTGGTAATTAAGGCAGAGGGAAGGTTTGGAATGAGTTCACAAAGGGAACTCTGTAGAATGAACAGAGTAGGCTTCTCAGGCAATGCTTAAATCCTGGAGGTCTCTGGGGTAGGTAGGACAGAAAGTCCTGTTATTTTCCAGGTAGACAGACTTGGGCACCAGGGAGTTAATGCTGGTCACCCAGAAAGTTGTGCGGTTTTGTCTACCATTGTTAAATGAGGCAGTGACCTGCCTCAAATACTTTTCACTCCACACACCTATTTGGAAGCCATGTATATTTTGCTTGCTCTTCCCATTTAAAATCGTAGTCCACTCTATTCCACCCCCATTAGGAAGCTTTTGGGTAGAAAAGTGTGTAGAGGAATAAGTTGATGTGCATCAGATGTGCAAACTTTAGTGTGCATCAGAACCACCTGGAGGACTTGTTAAAACAGGTTGCTGGGCACCATCCCGGGAGTTTGATTCAGTAGGTCTAAGGTGGAGTTCAATAATCTGCATTACTAACACGTTTCCAGTATTATGATGATGCTGTTCCAGGGACCACACCCAGAGACTACCTTTTACCACTCTAAAAGGTAGCTGATTGGTTTTTGCTCTGTAATATAAATTCCTTAACGAGTTTAAAATATTGATCTGAGCCCTTGTAATTGCCTCAAATGTTTAATGCTAATGTGTGTTTAATGCTCTAGCCCACGAGGGGAGCCTACAACCACCTAACAACTCCCTTCGGGAGTGATTTTGATTAGTTAATCTACAGTTCCAACTAAGATTTCCCACAAATATTACTTTCACAGGAGGCTAACAAAAAACGCTGTGTTTGTCCCCAGAAAATACCTGGAGAACGGCATTTCAAAGGCGGAGAGGCTGCACCAGCCTCCCTGTCTCAGCCCTTCTCGACTGCCCACCACTTAAGGGGCCCCGGATACTCCCAGGACTGCTGCAACTTCCTAGGTGACTTGAGGCAGCCTTAAAAGGGATTGGCGCAGGGTCCTTGCGACAGATAAATGTGATTAAAAATCCGCTGGGCCACAGGAAGGGAGAGTCTCTCAGGTGGCGTCTAGGGGCGGGACTCAGGGTCAGCACGCTCCCCGCACCGCCCCCTCCGGCTTCGGGGGCGTTCCCGGCTGCAACAGCCATCCTAACGGGCTCGCGAGACGCCCCGCCTTCTCTGGGCCCACCCCCGGCTCCATCTTGCGGGCGACCGGGTTGGGCTGTGACGCTGCTGCCGGGGTCAGGTGAGGAGCGGCGCCCCCTCCCCTTCCCACCTTG
>NW_012113141.1:6885255-6886350 GCF_000951035.1 Colobus angolensis palliatus | reverse complement strand
CGTCTGAAGGGCCGTGTGGGCCTCCCGGGTGGCGGCGACCCGGTGTGCGCGTCTCGGAGCCGGGCTGCCGGCCAGGGTGTGTTGGGGTGGCGTGGATGAGGCGGCCGGCGCGGCTTACGGGAAGCCCTTCGGTCCGTCTGGAAATCCCAGGGACCAGTGGCGCCCCGCCCTCGGGCAGGTGGAGGGGCTGAGGCCGGAGAGTGGCCCAGCCGCCTCGCGGGAGGCTAAGTAGGGAAACGCACGGGCAGTGCTGAAAGCCGTCTGGCTGGTGGTGGCTGTACTTTCCAGTGACACAGCGAATTTAGGGAAACTTGGGAAATTTTTACTGTGCTTAGTGAACCATAGGACAGAATGCACCAGGCCAAGGTTGTACACTGGTTCTCGTTTACAGTTCTTGGAAGCTCTTCTAGGATAGCGTTCCATATTTAATTCCTGTTCCCCGACCAGCGGTAAATGTGTGTTGAAATTAGCTCGTCCTGTGCAAAAACTGCCCAAGGAAACCAAGGTGCAGAGGTAGATGGCTGATGTCCACCCTAAAGTGACAGACATGACGCTGTTATCTTCCGACTGCCGTAAATGCCATAATTTTTGCCAGCTGATAGCCAGCTAATCTGCTAAATGTGTCCGAATTAGATGATGTGAGTGTAATGAGTTACCTTCCAGGTAAGGAAAGTTTCAAGCACTAAATAGGTAGAAGAGAGAATTTTGGACACTGCAGACTTTCAGTCCTCACTGGTGGGTGACTACCTACCTGTCCGTGCAGAGGACTAGCCATGCCTCCACGTTCTTTCTCCAAGTCGCTGACTGATTTAAATGATCCTACCAGACCTAGCGGCCGGTTTTGCAAAATTGGATTTGCTGTTGCGCGTTATCTTCAGTCACCCTTCCTGTTTCGTGTATTTTTTATTTTCCCATAAATTTGCAACAGCTGCCTCTTGGTTTCCTGGGCTTCATGCCATCTATGAGAAACGGTGAGACCCAGCCCTCTTACTAACTGACTCACTGGGTGGAGATGGTTTGGAAAACCAAAAATGATTTTCTAGTCTTTTAAAAGTGGTTGCTAACAGAGAATGTTAAAAAAAAAAAAAAAAAAAA
>NW_012113141.1:6868310-6883664 GCF_000951035.1 Colobus angolensis palliatus | reverse complement strand
TTGCAGTGAGCTGAGATCTGGCCACTGCACTCCAGCCCGGGCGACAGAGCAAGACTCCGTCTCAAAAAATAAAAATAAAAATAAAAATTTCAGCAGTGGCCCGGCACAGTGACTCACGCCTGTAACATTTTGGGAAGCCGAGGTGGGTGGATCACCTGAGGTCAGGAGTTTGAGACCAGCCTGGCCAACATGGTGAAACCGTGTCTCTACTAAAAATACAAAATTTAGCCGTGTGTGGTGGTACGTGCTTGTAGTCCCAGCTACTTGGGAGGCTGAGACAGGAGAATCGCTTGAACCTGGGAGGTGGAGGTTGCAATGAGCGGAGATCACGCCACTGCACTCCAGCCTGGATGATAGAGCAAGACTCCATCTCCAAAAAAAATGAAAGATAAAATTTCAACAGCTTTTGGAGTACAAGTGGTTTTTTGTCACATGGATGAATTATATGGTGGTGAATTCTGAGATTTTAGTCACCCAAGTAATGTACATTGTACCTAATGTGTAGTTTTTATTCCTAGCCCCCTTTCACCCTCCCTTTCTGAGTCTCTAAAGTCCATTATAACACTTCATACCTATGCCTTTGCATACTCATAGCTTAGCTTCCACCTATAATGTGAGAACATACGGCTTTTGGTTTTCCACCCCTGTGTTACTTCACCTAGAAAAATTGCCTCCAGCTTAATCGAAGTTGCTGCAAAAGACATTATTTTGTTCCTTTTAGTGGCTGAGTAGTATTCCATGGTTTATGTATACCACATTTTCTTTATCCACTCAGTTGATGGGCACTTAGGTTGATTCCACATCTTTGCAGTTGTGAATTGTGCTGCTATCAATATACATGTGCAAAAGTCTTTTTCATATAATGACTCCCTTTCCTTTGGGTAGATACCCAGCAATGGAATTTCTGGGTGGAATGGTAAATCTGTTTTTAGCTCTTTAAGGAGTCTCCATACTGCTTTCTGTAGAGGCTGTATAGCAGTGTAATAAGTGGTCCCTTTTCCCCACATGCACACCAACATCTATTGTGTTTTGACTTTTTTTTTTTTGAGACTGAGTCTTGCTCTTGTTGCCCAGGCTGGAGTGCAGTGGTGCCATCTCGACTCACCCCAACCTTCGCCTCCCGGATTCAAGCAATTCTTCTAACTCAGCCTCCTGAGTAGCTGGGATTACAGGCATGTGCCACCATGCCCAGCTAATTTTGTATTTTTAGTAGAGACGGGTTTCTCCATGCTGGTCAGGCTAGTCTCAAACTCCCGACCTCTTCAGGTGATCTGCCCGCCTCAGCCTCACAAAGTGCTGGGATTACACATGTGGACTACCGCGCCCGGCCCTTTTTTTGACTTTTTTTTTTTTTTTTGAGACGGAGTCTTGCTTTGTCGCCCAGGCTGGAGTGCAGTGGCCGGATCTCAGCTCACTGCAAGCTCCGCCTCCCGGGTTCACGCCATTCTCCTGCCTCAGCCTCCCGAGTAGCTGGGACTACAGGTGCCCGCCACCTCACCCGGCTAGATTTTTGTATTTTTTAGTAGAGATGGTGTTTCACCGTGTTAGCCAGGATGGTCTTGATCTCCTGACCTCGTGATCCGCCCATCTCGGCCTCCCAAAGTGCTGGGATTACAGGCTTGAGCCACCGTGCCCGGCCTTTTTGACTTTTTAATAATGACCATTCCTGTAGAAGCAAGGTGGTATCTCATTGTGGTTAATTTGCATTTCCCTGATGATTAATGATGTTGAACATTTATTTCATGTTTGTTGGCCATTTGTATATCTTCTTTTGAGAAATGTCTATTCATGTCCTTTGCTCAGTTTTTAATGCAATTGTTTTTTTTTTTCTTTTGATTTCAGTTCCTTGTAGATTCTGGATACTAGTCCTTTGTTGGATGCATGATTTACAAATATTTTCTCCCATTCTGTTGGTGGTCTGTTTACTCTGTTTATTTCTTTTGCTGTGCAGAAGCTTTTTAGTTTAATTAGTTCCCATCTATTTTTGTTTTTGCTGCATTTGCTTTTGGGGTCTTAGAGATGAATTCTTTGCCTAGGCCAGTGTTTAGAAGACTGTTTCCAATGTTCTAGAATTTTTATAGTTTCAGGTCTTATATTTAAATCTTTTATCAACTTGAGTTGATTTTTGTATAGGGTGATAGATAGGGATCCAGTTTCATTCTTCATGTGGCTTGCCAGTTTTCCCAGCATCGTTTATTAAATAGGGTGTCCATTCCCCAACTTTTGTTTTTGTGTGCTTTGTCAAAGAGCAGTTGGCTGTATGTATTTGGCTTTATTTCTGGGTTCTCTATTTTGTTCCATTGGTCTATGTGCCTACTTTTATACCTGTACCATGCTGGGCCGGGCGCGGTGGCTCAAGCCTGTAATCCCAGCACTTTGGGAGGCCGAGACGGGCGGATCACGAGGTCATAAGATCGAGACCATCCTGGCGAACACGGTGAAACCCCGTCTCTACTTAAAAAATACAAAAAACTAGCCGGGCGAGGTGGCGGGCATCTGTAATCCCAGCTACTCGGGAGGCTGAGGCGCAGAATGGCGTAAACCCGGGAGGCGGAGCTTGCAGTGAGCTGAGATCCAGCCACTGCACTCCAGCCTGGGCGACAGAGCGAGACTCCGTCTCAAAAAAAAAAAAAAGAATGGCTTAGGCAAAGGAATGCTGGGAATAGTTCAAGTGTTAGAGATTTCGTGTTGACATGGGTTAGGTGTTGGTAAGAAATGAGTTAAACAGATAAATAGAGGCTGGATGCGGTGGCTCATGCCTGTAATCCTAGCACTTTGGGAGGCTGAGGCAGGTGGATCTCTTGAACCCAGGAGTTCAAGATCAGCCTGGGCAGCATGGCGAAACCCTGTCTTTACTAAAAATACAAAAAATTAGCCAGGTATGGTGGTGTGTACCTGTAGTCTCAGCTCTTCGGGAGACTGAGATAAGAGGATCATCTGAGTCCAGGAAATCAAGGCTGCAGTGAGCTGATGTTGCGCTACTATACTCCAGCCTGGGCAATAGAGCAAGAAACCATCTCAAAAATATATATATAATAATAATAATTGGAGCCAATACTAAGGAGACCTGAATATCAGGCCAATTAATTTTCATTTGATACTCCAGCAGTAGTCATTGATGATTTTTGAGCTGAAGGGCAGTTTGCTGAAAGAGTAGCATTTTAGGAAAGTTTAACTAGTGACAGTATCTGAGAAAATTGGGAGGGTGAGACAGTATAAGCAAGAATATAAACAGAGAAGGAGTTTTAATAAGATAGGCATCAAGTGATGAAACTTGGTCTGAGTATATGACCATGAGAACAGAAATTACAAGAGAGGCATTTCAAAAGATGGATAGAAAAATGCTGGGTTTTGGCCAGGCATGGTAGCTTATGCCTGTGATCCCAGCTCTTTGGGAGGCCGAGGCGGGCAGATCACCTGAGGTCAGGAGTTCGAGACCAGCCTGGCCAACATGGCGAAACCCCCTCTCTACTGAAATACAATAAGCCAGTGTGGTGGTGGGTGCCTGTAATCCCAGTTACTCAGGAGGCTGAGGCAGGAGAATCACTTGAACCCAGGAGGTGGAGGTTGCAGTGAGCTGAGATCACACCACTGCACTCCAGCTGGGGCAACTAAAGCGGAACTCTGTGTCAAAAAAAAAAAAAAAAGAAGAAGAAGATAAAAATACTGGGTTTCTTACTATACTGGAGTAATTTAAGTAGTGGTGCTGTTGACAGATAAAGGATGTTAAGAGTGGTGTGGTGGAGAATGATGAGTATTTTATTCTACACATACAGAAGTCCTCCTAACTGACTTCTGTCTTAATCTGCTCCTTAGTCTGTTTTGGTGATCCTCCACCTCACAGTTACATCCCACCTTTTGCCTTGCAAATAACATTGTTCTACTTTCTTGCCTATCTGTGTCTAGCACCTTTACAAACCTAGTTTAAACCTTTGATCATTCACTCTCCACTTGTAGCAATGTTTTCTTGTAGATGCCAAAAAAGTGATTACTGACTTTATATATATATATTTGCCAGGTATATTATATCTGATCACTAATAGTATTTTAGATTTTTTTGTTGTTGAAACAGAGTTTTGCCCTATTGCCCAGGGTAGAGTGCAGTGGCGTGATCTCGGCTCAAGCGATTCTCCGGCATCAGCCTCCTGAATAGCTGGGATTACAGGCACATGCCACCATGCCTGGCTAATTTTTGTATTTTTAGTAGAGACAGCGTTTCACCATGTTGGCCAGGCTGATCTCGAACTCCCGACCTCAGGTGATCCACCTGCTTCAGCCTCCCAAAGTGCTGGGATTATGGGCGTGAGCCACCGCACCCAGCCTTTTTTTTTTTTTTTTTTTTTTTTTTTTTGAGACAGAGTCTCGCTCTGTTGCTGGGGCTGGAGTGCAGTGGCCGGATCTCAGCTCACTGCAAGCTCCGCCTCCCGGGTTTAAGCCATTCTCCTGCCTCAGCCTCCCGAGTAGCTGGGACTACAGGCGCCCGCCACCTCGCCCGGCTAGTTTTTTGTATTTTTTAGTAGAGACGGGGTTTCACCGTGTTCGCCAGGATGGTCTCGATCTCCTGACCTCGTGATCCGCCCGTCTCGGCCTCCCAAAGTGCTGGGATCACAGGCGTGAGCCATTGCGCCCGGCCAATTTTTGTATTTTTATTTATTAAGTTTATTTATTTTTTTTGAGACAGAGTCTCGCTCTGTTGCTGGGGCTGGAGTGCAGTGGCCGGATCTCAGCTCACTGCAAGCTCCGCCTCCCGGGTTTAAGCCATTCTCCTGCCTCAGCCTCCAGAGTAGCTGGGACTACAGGCGCCCGCCACCTCGCCCGGCTAGATTTTTGTATTTTTTAGTAGAGACGGGGTTTCACCGTGTTCGCCAGGATGGTCTCGATCTCCTGACCTCGTGATCCGCCCGTCTCGGCCTCCCAAAGTGCTGGGATTACAGGCTTGAGCCATCGCGCCCGGCCAATTTTTGTATTTTTAATAGAGACAGGGTTTCACCATTTTGGTCAGGCTGGTCTCTGACCTCAAGTGATCCACTGGCATTGGCCTCCCAAGGTGCTGAGATTACAGATGTGAGCTACTGCGCCTGGCCGTATTTTAGATTGGATCAGGCTAAGAGGGTATTCTTTTGAATGTTTGTTTTTTCTCTGTTTATTTGCATTTGCTTTAGGTTAATAGTGTTTTCTTCAAATGCAGAAGATATATGTATATATATAGGGATATTTGTTTTTAACCACACTAGGTCCATTTATTTTACATGAGCCGTCTTTTCAAAAATGGACAGGAGAGTGTAATGAATCCCATGTACTCATCACCCAGCGTGAACAGTTATCAACTCCTGATTGCTTATTTTATCTAAATTCCTGCACTATATTATATATAATATTCCTGCATATTATTTTGACACAATCCCTGACATACCATTTTGTCTGTAAATATTTAGTGTTTATCTCTAAAAGATCAGAATACTTGATGAAAATCATAATACCATTATCACACCTAAAAAAATAGTAATGTCTTAACATCACTTGATGTGCAGGTTATTGTTTACTTTTCCAAATGGAAATGAGTACCTTTTGAAGAACATAACTTTCTTTTTTTCTTTTTTTTTTTTTTTTTTTGAGATGGAGTCTCGCTCTGTCGCCCAGACTGGCCGGATCTCAGCTCACTGCAAGCTCTGCCTCCCGGGTTTATGCCATTCTCCTGCCTCAGCCTCCCGAGTAGCTGGGACTACAGGCGCCCGCCACGTCGCCCGGCTAGTTTTTTGTATTTTTTAGTAGAGACGGGGTTTCACCGTGTTAGCCAGGATGGTCTCGATCTCCTGACCTCGTGATCCGCCCGTCTTGGCCTCCCAAAGTGCTGGGATTACAGGCTTGAGCCACCGCGCCTGGCCTGAAGAACATAACTTTCAAACTTTCTGGTACAGACTGCAGTTTTTAAAAGATGTTTCCAGTGTTATGTTTGCTGATCAGAAGACTATCAACTTTTGATCACCATTATTATCACAGTATAGATAGTATATGAATGCCTCCTTAATCTCAGACTAACCACACTCTACCACCCTAATTTCTTTTTCCATCAGAAAGCATTTTAATTTTAAAATTAGTCTAAGTCTAATAAAATTGAGAAGGTAAATATACTGAAAGTGTTATAATGAATAAATAAAAGCCAAACTTTGTGCTAATTATTTTTTAATATTCTTGCATTATATATCACAGTTCTCTATGATCATAGCAGTTAACATTTATTGAGGACTTAATTTATTCCAAGCACTGCTAAATGCTTTGCCTATGTTCTTTTACTTAATTCTTACAACAACATCCTTAAGTAGGTACGTTCACGTCCCATTTTATAGGTGAAGAAATGAAGGCGTAAAAAGGCTAAGTAACTTCTTTTGAGAAGCTAAGTAACTTGCCCATATTGACACAGCTAGAAATCCAGGATGTTAGATGGAAAATTCTGTTGGCAGTGCTGGTGAAAATGCAAATTGGTACAACCCCTGTGGAGGGAAATTGGGCAGTATCACCTTCACCTTTACCCCTTGTCTCAGCAATGCCATTTCTAGGAATCTTCCCCAAAGATAATATTGGCAAAATATACAGAGAGGTACCTGTACACGGCTGTTCATTGCAAGACTAATAGTTAAAGGACTAGAAATAATTCAGATGTCTGCCATTAAATAAGCCATGATGTAGCCACACACTGAAGTACTATGTAGTTGTGTTTTTTGTTTGTTTTTTTTTTAAGGTACACGGTGTCACTCTGTTGCCCAGGCTGGAGTGCAGTGGTGCGATCCTAGCTCACTGCAGCCTTGAAGTCTTGGGCTCAAGTGATCTTCCTGCCCAGGCTTTTGAATAACTGGCACTACAGGTGCACACCACCATGCCTGGCTAATTATTTTACTTTTTGTAGAGATGAGGTCTCTCTTTGTTGCCCAGGCTGATCTCAAACTCCTGGCCGCAAGAGATTCTACTGCTTCAGCCTTCCAAAGTGCTGGGATTTACAGGCATGAGCCACTGTGCCTGGCCTATGTTGCTGTTTTTAAAAAGGACTGAAGACTATAGATGATGGCCATAATAAGAGAAAAAAGCCAGTAAAGAAACAGAGTATGGGCCAAGAGCAGTGGCTCATGCCTGTAATCCTAGCACTTTGGGAGGCCGAGGCAGGTGGATCACCAGGTTAGTAGTTCAAGACCAGCCTGGCCAAGATGGTGAAACCCCATCTCTACTAAAAATACAAAAAGTAGCTGGGCGCGGTGGCAGTCGCCTGTAATCCCAGCTACTCGGGAGACTGACGCAGGAGAATCGCTTGAACCCAAGGGATGGAGGTTACAATGAGTTGAGATCATGCCACTGTACTCCAGCCTGGGTGACAGAGTGAGTCTCGGGAAAAAAAAAAAAAAAACAGTATGTTTTATGTAAGAATGGAATGGGGATGCAAATATAGACATATCAGCTTATGTACTTAAAGACAGGTAGATAAACTGTAAAAGTAATCATATGTAGGAGATAGTAAGGGACAGGGTTAGAAGTTAACAGGTTTCTGAACATATCTTGTTTTGTAGATTTGACTTTAGAATCCAGAAAATGTTTTATATAATTATAAAACTAAATCAAAAAATTTTAAAACCTTAAAAGTCAAAAGCAAAATGAAACAAATGGACCTAATATGTGTCAAATTGATAGCATAAGTATACAGGAATAATTTTCAAAGTGTCATTAAAACAGTAATTTGGGGCTGGGCTCTGTGGCTCATGCCTGTAATCCCAGCACTTTGAGAAGCTGAGGCAGGCAGATCACTTGAGTTCAAGACCAGCCTGGGCAATATGGTGAAACCCCATCTCTACAAAAAAATACAAAAATTTACCAGGCATGGTGGTGCGCACCTGTGGTACCAGCTACGGCAGGGGGTGTTGAGGTGGGAGGATCACTTGAGCCCAGGAGGTAGAGGCTGAAGCAAGCTGTGATTGCACTGCTATACTCCAGCCTGGGTGACAGAGCAACACTTTGTCTCAAAAATAAAAAGTTTAAAAAAAGAAAGCTAGAGTTTAATCCACGTATATGTGACTCCAGAATGTTAACTCCTAACCATTGTACCGTTGTTTCCCATAATGTGGTTATATCACCATATGAGGGGATTTCTGTGGCACCTAGAAAGGACTTTTTATTGTAATAGCTAAGTATTTATTTTAATATTACCTTCTATTTGTGGTAAGAAAACTACTGGAAGTTTTCCATTTAAAAGTATGGTGATATTTAAAAGTGTGCTGATAATAAGCATACTTTAAAAATAAATGGAAGTAAAAAATTGGCTTAAAGAAAAATAGACTGGCTGGGTGTGGTTCTGGAGGCTGGGAAGTCCAAGATCGAGGTGCTGGCATCTGGTGAGGACTGCTTTCTGCTTCTAAGGTGAAGCCTTGGCCGGGTGAGTTGGTTCATGCCTGTAATCCCAGCACTTTAGGAGTCCGAAGTGAGTGGATCACCTGAAGTTAGGCATTCAAGACCAGCCTGGCCAACATGGTGCAACCCATCTCTACTAAAATACAAAAAAATAGCTGAGCATGGTGGTAGACACCTGTAATCCCAGCTACTCGGGAGGGTGAGGCAGGAGAATCACTTGGACCCCGGAGGCAGAGGTTGCAGTGAGCTGAGATCACGCCACTACACTTCAGCCTGGGCAACAGAGCAAGATTCCATTTCCAAAAAAAAAAGAGAAAAGAAGAATAGTTCATAAATAATAGTAGTGGTAGAATTGAGATGTGACAAAAATTGTATGTCATGACAAAGTTGGAACCTTTGCTAGGCTGTACTGATTCCACTGGTGTGAATAATGAAATAAGCCTTTAATAAGCTTTGCTTATATCCCTAATATCCACATTTTAATTTTATGCCAGACTTTTGAAAAGAGAAATATTTTGCAGAAAACCGTGTGTGTGTGTGTATATATCTATATGTTTTCAAAGGCCTTAACCATTATAAGAAATTACAGGCCGGGCACAGTGGCTCACACCTGTAATCCCAGCACTTTGGGAGGCCGAGGCGGGTGGATCACCAGGTCAAGGGATTGAGACCATCCTGGCCAACGTGGTGAAACTCCATCTCTACTAAAAATACAAAAATTAGCTGGACGTGGTGGTGTGCACCTGTAGTCCCAGCTACTTGGGAGGCTGAGGTAGGAGAATCGCTTGAACCTGGGAGGCAGAGGTTGCAGTGAGCCGAGATCATGCCACTGCACTCTAGCCTGGTGACAGAGCAAGACACCGTCTCAAAAAAAAAAAAAAAAAAACTTACAGAGGACCTTTTTTATTGTTGTTACAGAATGTCATACCCAGGCTATCCCCCAACAGGCTACCCACCTTTCCCTGGATATCCTGTAAGTATTGCTACTTAATACCGCACATCCTTAAAACAGGTGGTGTTTGGTACTGGCCATGTCAGATCTTACCGATATGCTAGAGCAGGGGTCGTAAATTCAGATGCTCACAGGTACTGAGTAGAACAAGTGAGCATAGGCAGTTGTGTGGGGGACTAGAGAGGTCTTGCTTTGTCTATTGAAAGCTGGCAGGTGCTTAGCACCAGCCCTGTGTAGCCATGGAGGGAGGCACACTTAGCTTTGCTAGATACTCCAGCCTTTCAAGTAAAGCCAGAACTTGGGTTCTATATGAAATTGTCCACAGTTTAAAAACTTAGGAGTTAGTTTTAAAAAATGTTAACTGCTGTATGAGCCAATAAAACATGGATGTAAGCAAAATCCATCCCATGAATCACTGGTTCTTTTTTTTTTTTTTTTTAATACCCTTGAGTCATAGTATCACTGCTTCTTAACCGTTGTGTTAGAATGTTTAAAATAATTAATGGCTTGGCTTGACCCAGAGATAAATTGCAGTGGATTTATAGTTCTTAGACTTGGAGTACGTTTTATAAACGTGCTACTAAGTTCCACCTTGTTGATATCTATACTACTCTGAGGACTAACAGCTGAGCCATAAGTAAGAATTGTGCATTTCAGTTTTTTTTGTTTCGTTTTGTTTTTTGTCTTTGAGACAGTCTCGCTCTGCGCCTAAGCTGTAGTGCAGTGGTGTGATCTCAGCTCACTGCAACTTACGCCTACTGGGTTCAAGTGTTTCTCCTGCCTCAGCCTCCCGAGTAGCTGGGATTACAGGTGCCCACCACCATGGCCGGCTGATTTTTATATTTTTAGTAGAGACGGGGTTTCACCATGTTGGCCAGGCTGGTCTCAAACTCCTGACCTCAAATGATCTGCCCACCTTGGCCTCCCAAAGTGCTGGGATTTTAGGCATGAGCCATTGTGCCCGGCCACATTTCAGTTTTTTGTTTTTCTTTTTTTTGAAACAGAGTCTCGCTCTGTCACCAGGCTGGAGTGCAGTGGTGCGATCTCAACGCACTGCAACCTCCGCCTCCCAGGGTTCAAGCGATTCTCCTGCCTCAGCCTCCTGAGTAGCTGGGATTACAGGTACATGCCACCACGCCCAGCTAGTTTTTGTATTTTTAGTAGAGATGGGGTTTCACCATGTTGGCCAGGATGGCCTCGATTTCCTGACCTCATGATCCGCCCACCTCGGTCTTCCAAAGTGCTGGGATTACAGGCATGAGCCACTTAGCCTAGCCCACATTTCAGTTTTATACTCATAACTGTGGGGCTGCTATCTAACCCTGGGAGAATAGGAAGAGGGGTCTATACAAGTTTGTGATAATATGTTTATCCTTATGCAAAGTGATTATATAGTTCTTGTGAATTTATCACAGGAGAGATGAAAATTATGGATATGTTCCCAAGTCCCTATGTATTAAACAGGACTTTAGTAACTATTTCAGTCAGCGTAGGCTAATTGCTAAAACAGACAACTCCCGAATCTCAGTGACTTAACACAATGAAAAAAAAATGTATTTCTTTCTTCAGTCTCCTGGAAGTCAGTGGTGAATAGGGGGTGGGTGGGACAAGGCTTTGTTTCATGCAGTGTTTTGGGTTTCCAGGCTCCTTCCTTATTCTGATCCTACCATCCTCTAGCACTTTCAAGTCCTCTGCTGGATCCTCTGCTTATGGGTGGCAGATAAAGGAAGAGAGAGAACATGGAGGATTTGCCAGAGGTTTTTAGGGGACAGATTTAGAAAGTGGTATATGTCACTTCTGTCTATGTTCATTCACTGATATTCATTCATGTGATCCGACCTAACTGCAAGGGGGTCTGGGGAAATGTAGTCTGTATAACTTTGTGGCCTGGGGAGAAAGAGTTCAGTGAATATGCAACAATCTCTTCCTCTCTACGTATTACTGCACTGAACTGTGAGGTCCAAAATGTCACATCCTGTGTGTGATGTGATATACAGGTTACCTTTTTCATGTTTAAATATTATGTAACAGATCCAGATGTGTTGCAAAAGAGCCTCAAATTCCTCTGTTTAGGGTATAGAGGAGGATTTTTCTTATATTTGTAGATTCTGGGAAAATGAAGGAACTAATGAGGTTTTTTATTTTTGTTTCTTAAAACCTTGAGGTTTGTAAAGAACCCTGTTCTGACTCCCAGATAGAGAAGCAGACCCCTCTTGCCTGACTCAAGTAGAATTAAATTTAACTGAATTCTGACAAACAAGTGTCCTTACAAACTGGTATGCTGATAAACTAGTATAAGATTCCAGGATTTCTAATGAGACTTTTAAAAAGTGAAAGAATGAGCTAGACCTTAATAATAACCTCTGTTTGTTCCTTATTTTTAAGATGGGTCATAGTTCTCTATGATCACATTTGTTTAAAAATTATTCTGATTTTTCAGCCTGCAGGTCAGGAGTCATCTTTTCCCCCTTCTGGTCAGTATCCTTATCCTAGTGGCTTTCCTCCAATGGGGGGAGGTGCCTACCCACAAGTGCCAAGTAGTGGCTACCCAGGAGCTGGAGGCTACCCTGCGCCTGGAGGTTATCCAGCCCCTGGAGGCTATCCTGGTGCCCCACAGCCAGGGGGAGCTCCATCCTATCCCGGAGGTGAGTTATGGGTTGTGGAATTAGTAATGATTGGGATTGCTGTAGCACTTTTTCCTTCTCTCTTTATCCCCTTCATTCCTGCTTGTTTTGTGTGAGGTCAGGTCACTCTGACCTAGCTGGCAAGATGGAGGGATGAAGATTCTCTGGGGTTATGAAAGCTGGGAGCAGTTTCAAAAATTCCACTGTGAAGGGACTTGGAATAAATTTCATGACAATAAAGGATCAATATGTAACACTTTGCTTGTTTGTAGTCTTAAGACCTGATTAAGACATTTCAATTAGCAAGACTGTGACCTTTAGGTCAGCTTTATTCAAAGGTAAAAACGACCCCCAAAAAACAACAACAAAAAAACCTTAGCATTTTTGTATTTTAAGTTAGTAAGGAAGAATAATAAAGTAAAATTTTGGCTGGGTGCGGTGGCTCACACCTGTAATCCCAACACTTTGGGAGGCTGAGGTGGTTGGATCACTTGAAACCAGGAGTTTGAGACCAGCTTGGCCAACATGGTGAAACCCGTCTGACTAAAAATATGAAAATTAGCTGGGTGTGGTGGCGCATGCCTGTAATCCCAGCTACCTGGGAGGCTGAGGCAGGAAAATCACTTGAACCTGGTAGGTAGAGTTTGCAGTGAGCCGGTATTGCGCCACTAAACTCCAGCCTAGGCAACAGAGTGAGACTCCGTCTCAAAAACAAAAATAAATAAATAAGATAAAAATTTAAAAGCTTGTTTTTTACTGGATAATTTGAAGTTTTGAATCTAGATGAAAAGGGACTGCTATTATAGCATTAATAGCATATTTTTTCCACTTTTAACAATAGACATTTTTCTAAGGTTTTTTCTGCAGTCATGAGAACTGTACTATAGTTTATTGACCTGTTCTTTTCTCTAGTTCCTCCAGGCCAAGGATTTGGAGTCCCACCAGGTGGAGCAGGCTTTTCTGGCTACCCACAGCCACCTTCACAATCTTATGGAGGTGGTCCTGCACAGGTCCCACTACCTGGTAGGTACCAGCTGTCCAGACAAAAACAGTATCATGATATTTTGAATTTTAAAATCGCCATTGAGAGAACTTAGTTTTTATTTGAGATAATCTGCAATAAATGTTTATGTATTTCCATAAATAATTTTAAACATAATGGTTTTATGAAATGTATTACATTGGTGGAAAAGTTTAATCAGTAAAATAGAGATAAAGTCACACTTTTTCTATTAAAAAAGTCTATCCCAAAGCCAAAAAGGAAGCCTTCAGGAACTTCTCTGCCCACTCCTGTACCACTAGTGAAACCACCCCCAGAACTATATTGTGACAACCATTCCAGATGGAATCAGAATTTAATCTGGTGCAAGTGTGAAAAAAGTATTATTTGTGAAGATCTTTTTTAGAACATGGAATATTAAAAAGGTTCTTATGACCAAAGTTGGTTTTAGATTCAGTAAATTATATTTTTTAAAATCATCCTCATGAATATCATAGTGTAAATGTTCTTGTATGTTTCCATATTCACAATCATCAATGCTGTTTTGAAAAATTAAAACATATAAGACCTGTTGCTGTATTATTATCATTTTTAACATATAGGTGGCTTTCCTGGAGGACAGATGCCTTCTCAGTATCCTGGAGGACAACCTACTTACCCTAGTCAGGTATTTTGTTCCTACCTTTTAAGCTCAGTCTAGGTAGCTAGATAAAGAAGGAACCTTCCCTTTGCTGAGGTTTCCATGGGTCAGAAGAAATGGCCCGTTATTGTAATGGAAGACTAAAGTCTTTGCTTCTAATAGACTCCATACTTTCTTTGGTCCATCTGCATTAATAGTGTCCTGATGACTTTGAGAAGACAAGCATAGGTCCAATCTCATAGGTAATGATTCTCACAACTTTATCCTAGAAATTCACCTGGGCTCTTGGTTTTAGTTCTTTTTCCTTTTCCTTGCCCTTACCAGCAGTTATACCTATGAATTTGGGTGGCTGGAGATTGGTATTTCTGACAGTGATTTATGTAGGGTGGTTTTGTTTCCCATTTTTACCTTTATAACTTTTCACTCTTTTTTCAGATAAATACAGAATCTTTTCCTTCCTATCCTGTTTTCTCTCCTGTTTCTTTGGATTATAGCAGTGAAGTGAGTAAGGTTTTCTAATGTTCACTAATCACTAGGTCCTTTCTATGTGTGCCTTTGTTTCTGATTCTCATGTACTTATCTCTCACTACTTCCTTAAGGGCTCAACTGTATCTGTTTTATCTTTATGTTCCTGTAATGGTTGGTAGGGCTTTGGACATGGTAGCCAGTTAGTCTGTTGAATGGATTTTCTCAGTAGCTGCAGAGTTTCCCATATATTAAATATTTGCCCTACTATGTATGGCTGCTGCTTTTTTATTTATTTATTTATTTTTGAGACAGAGTTTCACTCTTGTCGCCCAGGCTGGAGTGCAGTGGCACGACCTCAGCTCACTGCAACCTCCACCTCCCAGGTTCAAGTGATTTTCCTGCCTCAGCCTCTGGAGTAACTGGGATTACAGGTGCACACCACCACACCTGGCACATTTTTTGTATTTTTAATAGAGACGAGGTTTCACCATGTTGGCCAGGCTGGTCTCAAACTCTTGACCTCAGGTGATCCACCTGCCTCGGCCTCCCACAAGTGCTGGGATTGCAGGCATGGGCCACTGCGCATGGCCTGGCTTCTTATTTTAATCCCAAATTTTATTCTTAAATTGCCTTGTTAATTTTTTTATAGCCTATGCAAGTTACTAGGAACATAATAAGCAGCATACTTTTATGCTTACTTTTATTTTGATTTTCTTATTAATTTCTATATTGGATATTCATGAATATCTAGCATTTTCAAGCTTGTTTTAGGCTAGGGTAGGAGAAGGATTCTAGTATTGGAAGAGGAACACCTTAGTGATTTTTTTTTAGCTCACTTTGAGGTATGTGAGCTCCAGAGAGGTTGAGAAACTTGTCTAGGGCCACAAAACTAATGAAGGAAAAAGCTGAGAAGATTCTAGTCTATATCTTCTGCCTTCTAGACCAGTGGTCTCTCTCTTATACAAAGGTGCTTTGCTGATACAGTCATGTAAGTTGCTTTCAGTCCTTGTTTTCATTGTTGAAGTTGTTTGCCAATCATATTATAAACCTGTAATCACTTTTGTTATGGAAATTTTGATTGTAGTTTAAGCATGCTTGTAATTTTAGGGAAATCATTTTATGACTGAATATGAATGATTTTTAAACATAAAACACTAAAAGTAAAGCACATGTATGTATGAAACTTTTTTTTATTGTTATTATACTTTAAGTTCTAGGGTACATGTGCACAACGTGCAGGTTTGTTACATATGTATACATGTGCCATGTTGGTGTGCTG
>NW_012113141.1:6851360-6866100 GCF_000951035.1 Colobus angolensis palliatus | reverse complement strand
CCCTTATAAGTTGGATTCCTAGGTATTTTATTCTCTTTGAAGCAATTGTGAATGGGAGTTCACTCATGATTTGGCTCTCTGTTTGTCTGTTATTGGTGGATAGGAATGCTTGTGATTTTTGCACATGGATTTTGTATCCTGAGACTTTTGCTGAAGTTGCTTATCAGCTTGAGATTTTGGGCTGAGACGATGGGGTATTCTAAAGATACAATCATATCATCTGCAAACAGGGACAATTTGACTTCCTCTTTTCCTAATTGAATACCCTTTATTCTTATCTCCTGCCTGATTGCCCTGGCCAGAACTTCCAACACTATGTTGAATAGGAGTGGTAAGAGAGGGCGTCCCTGTCTTGTGCCAGTTTTCAAAGGGAATGCTTCCAGTTTTTGCCCATTCAGTATGATATTGACTGTGGGTTTGTCGTAAATAGCTCTTATTATTTTGAGATATGTCCCATCAATACCTAATTTATTGAGAGTTTTTAGCATGAAGGGCTGTTGAATTTTGTCGAAGGCCTTTTTTGCATCTATTGAGATAATCATGTGGTTTTTGTCTTTGGTTCTGTTTATATGATGGATTACGTTTATTGATTTACATATGTTGAACCAGCCTTGCATCCCAGGGATGAAGCCCACTTGATCGTGGTGGATAAGCTTTTGATGTGCTGCTGGATTCGGTTTGCCAGTATTTTATTGAGGATTTTTGCATCAATGTTCATCAGGGATATTGGTCTAAAATTCTCTTTTTTAGTTGTGTGTCTGCAAGGCTTTGGTATCAAGATGATGCTGGCCTCATAAAATGAGTTAGGGAGGATTCCCTCTTTTTCTATTGACTGGAATAGTTTCAGAAGGAATGATACCAGCTCCTCTTTGTACCTCTGTTAGAATTTGGCTGTGAATCCATCTGGTCCAGGACTTTTTTTGGTTAGTAGGCTCTTAATTATTACCTGAATTTCAGAGCCTGCTATTGGTCTATTCAGGGATTCAGCTTCTTCCTGGTATAGCCTTGGGAGGGTGTATGTGTCTAGGAATTTATCCATTTCTTCTAGATTTTCTAGTTTATTTGCATAGAGGTGTTTATAGTATTCTCTGATGGTAGTTTGTATCTCTGTGGGATTGGTGGTGATATCCCCTTTATCATTTTTTATTGCATCTGTTTGATTCTTCTCTCTTTTCCTCGTTAGTCTCGTATGCAACTTATTTTATGTAACAATTACCACCTTAAGCTGGAACTAAAACCAGTAGGTAGAAGTTAACAGAATGCAGAGTGTTAGATTTTGGAAGAACTTTAAGATGGAAGTGAAATAGGCTACCCTGTGAAGGGTGAGCTTCTTGTCACTGAAAGTCCACAGGCAGATTTTGGTTGATGTGAGTATGGATGTGTCTGTGTGTATCAAGGAAGGTGTAAAAAACTTTTTGTCTTAGATGGGAAGTTGGGCCAGTTTATCCCTCCTGATTGATCCAGTTCTCTAATTCTGTGATAGTCTTGTTGTTGATTGTTGTTGTTTCATTTGTTTGTTCATTTTTGAGACAGGGCCTCTGCTGCTCAGGTCAGGCTAGAGTACAGTGACATGATCAAAGCTCACTGCAGCCTCGAAATGCTGGGCTCAAGTGATCCTCCTGCTTCAGCCTCCTGAGTAACTGGGACTACAGTTGTGCACCAGTATGCCCACCTAATTTTTTCATTTTTGGTAGAGATGAAGGTTTTGCTGTGTTGCCCAGGCTGGTCTTGAACTCCTGGGTTCAAGCGATCCTCCTGCCTCAGCCTCCCAAAATGGCTGGAGTTGCAAGTGTGAGCCACTGTACCCAGCTCTATGATGGTTTTTCAGCAAGAAGGTTGGAATCAAATGGGCATTAAAAAAGAATGGCAAATGTTGGAACTTCTGGTAGCGGATTGTGCTGAGAACTCTCCCCTAGAGTTTTAACCTCAAGAACACAGATCCTGATTTCTCTTTTATTATTATTATTTTTTTTGAGACAGAGTCTTGGTCTGTTGCCAGGCTGGAGTGCAGCGGCACGATCTCGAGTCACTGCAACCTCCGCCTCCCGGGTTCAAGTGATTCTCCTGCCTCAGCCTCCTGAGTAGCTGGGACTACAGGTGTGCACCACCACGCCCAGCTAATTTTTGTATTTTTAGTAGAGACGGGGTTTCACCATGTTGGCCAGGGTGGTCTCAATCTCTTGACTTTGTGATCCACCTGCCTCGACCTCCCTAAGTGCTGGGATTACAGGCATGAGCCACTGCACCCAGCCCAGATCCTGATTTCTTTTGTTTGAATTCAGTTTAATGCCTGGAAGATGACAGTATTCTTGAAAATTTACTTCAAACTTAGACTTTCAACAGAGAATACATCAAAAAAATTTTCCCCCACAGATGAAATATGAAATCAATATGTGTGTGTGTGTGTGTGTGTATATATATTTTTTTTTTTTTTTTACAGAAGAGAATCACCGAAAATGAGAATCATCAAACGATACACAGTGAGCGTTAGTTTATCTAGTCCAGTGTGTTAGAAACAATGGCTTCTGTCCTGTTTAGGATTTTAGTGACAGTGGTTACATCAAAGGAAACTTAATTTCTTGAGACATGAAGGCTCATAAAAATTCTTTATACTTGAATATTTGCTACAAGCAGAATAATTTTAGCTTTCTATTAAAACCACTATAGGTATATTTGTTAGTTCTCTGCTTACAGCCCTAGCTTGGAAACTAGTAGAGGATGGATGCTAAGGCTTACTGGTAGAAGAAAATGTTGGAGTAAAAATATATGTGAGTGGGAGGAGCTATTGACCCATAAAAGTGTTATCTTGAAAAGCTGCTGAAAGATGGGGCTTGTTCTCGTCTCCTCAGTTGTTTGCCCCTACAAGTGCTGGCGTACTGCTGTATTCAATCTGTATAACTTTAAATACAGTTTCAGTTGTCTAAAAAGCAGTTGAATCACCTTTTATTTTGAAATGGTATTGATTGCATGTTTAAATGATAATATTTTGGAGATACTGAATTAATTGTGTGTGTGTGTGTGTGTGTGTATGTTTTCTGTGGTGAAAACACTTATTTTACAACAGTAATCTTTATTTTAGGTCAACATTCAGACATACAAGAAATGTGTTGTTACAATTAAAATATTTTTAAAAAGTAGTGGAGCATCATCTTCATCCCATTCCTCTTAAGCCCTGACTTGAATACCCAAAGAAACTTCTTGAATTGTTCTGGGCTGGGCACACACCTGTAATTCCAGCACTTTGGGAGGCCAAGGCAGGGGGATCACTTGAGGCCAGGAATTCGATACCAGCCTGGGCAACATAGCAAGACCCCCATCTCTACAAAAGTAAGAAATTAGCTGGGCACACGCATGTAGTGCTAGCTACTCAGGCGCCTGAGACAGGAGGATTGCTTGAGCTCAGGAATTCAAGGTTACTGTGAGCTATGTTTGTGCCACTGCACTCCAACCTGAACAACAGAGTGAGACCCTATCTGTAAAAAATAAAAAGTAGGGGAAAACTATTGAGTTATTTCATAGCTTTATATTTTAAATTGTTTTATCTTTTAATTTTGACATAATTTTAGGCTTGCAAATAGTACAAATAATTTGTATATACCCTGTACTCACATTCTCCAAATGTTAACTTCCTACATAAGCACAATACAATGATCAAAATCAGCAAATAACATTGATAATAGTACTGTTACCCAACCTAAGGACTTTATTTCAGTTTCACCAGTTGTCTCAATGATGTCCTTTTTCTGGTTCAGGATCAAATCCAGAATGCAGTGTTGTATTTATTGTCATGTCTCTTAAGTGTCCTTTAATCTGAAATAGTTCCTCAGTCTTTGTTGTTCATGCCCTTCATGCTTTTGAAGAACACTGTCAGTTATTTTGTAAAATATTTCTTAATTTGGGTTTGTCTGATATTTTCTCATGGTTAAATCCAGGTCATGCCTTTTTGGCAAGAGTACCACAGAAATGATTTTGTGCCCCCAGTGCATCATATCAGGAGACATTTATTGTTGACTTATTCCATTACTGGTGATAGTTAATTTTGATCATTTAAGTTGGTGCCTGCAAAGTTTCTCTGCTAAAAAAAAAAAGTTTCTCTGCTGTAATGTTATAAGCTATGCAAATACCCTGTTTCTTTATACTTTTGCCACCTAATTTTAGCACCCATTGGTGATTCTTGCCTGAAACAGTTACTACCATAGTATTTACTAAATGGCAATTTTTTATTTTCATATAGACTTATTTCATGTGTAATAATCAGGGTCCATATAGGAAATTAAGAGATATTACTAAAATTATATTGCTGGTTTGAAATCTCACTGGGCACTCCTGTTCTACTTCACTAAAGCCATTTTATATTCTTCTGTTTTTAAATCAAACATTGTTGCTCATCTCACACTATTCAGGGATCAATCTCCTTTTTTCTTCCTATTCTACCAAAAAGGAAACCATAAGAAGATTGTGACTTTAATTTCACAAGTTTGGCCATCTTGTCTCCTGGAAGTTTGGTGTCTGGCTATCTGTTGGCAGGAGAAAAATCTGTCCTGAAGGGGGATAGGTCTTTCCTGTCTGTTCCAGAATGAGCCCTGGTAATAAAATGCTCATATCCTTGCCCTAAAACCCAAACACTGGCTTTCTTACTTAAGATTGATGTCTGGGGGCCGGGCGCGGTGGCTCAAGCCTGTAATCCCAGCACTTTGGGAGGCCGAGACGGGCGGATCACGAGGTCAGGAGATCGAGACCATCCTAGCTAACACGGTGAAACCCCGTCTCTACGAAAAATACAAAAAACTAGCCGGGTGAGGTGGCGGCGCCTGTAGTCCCAGCTACTCGGGAGGCTGAGGCAGGAGAATGGCGTAAACCCGGGAGGCGGAGCTTGCAGTGAGCTGAGATCCGGCCACAGCACTCCAGTCCGGGCGACAGAGCGAGACTCCGTCTCCAAAAAAAAAAAGAAAACAAATTTTTGTCTTTGTTAATAAGTTAAAGTGATCAATTCTAAAGTAAAAATAAACCTTATCTCATAAACCAAGTTTATGTGTCAGCCTGGGTGCACGTACCTGAATTTAATCTGATGTCTAGTTCCTTGTAAGCATTCTCAGAGATGACCTCAGGCTGGGTGTGGTGGCTCACACCAATAGTCCCAGCACTTTAGGAGGCTGAGGTGGGTGGATCACCTGAGTTCAAGACCAGTCTGGCCAACCTGGTGAAACTCCATCTGTACTAAAAATAAAAAATAAAATAGCTGGGTGTGGTGGTGCATGCCTGTAATCCTAGCTTTACGGGAAGCTGAGGTAGGAGAATTGCTTGAACCTGGGAGTTGGAGATTGCAGTCAGCCTAGATCACACCATTGCGCTCCAGTCTGGGTGACAAACTCTGTCTCAAAAAAAAAAAGGAGATGACCTCAAGCAGCACCTAGCACATTCTTTGTCCTTATTTAAACATGTGTGGTTCTTCCAGGGACAGACGAACAGGCAATTGTGGACGTGGTGGCCAACCGTTCCAATGATCAGAGGCAAAAAATTAAAGCAGCATTTAAGACCTCTTATGGCAAGGTATGTTTTTCTTTCCTGGAGTGAGCACCAGCAGTGGCCAGTAGACTCTGCATTCATGTCAGATTGGATACTATATTTTGATTAGTACCTGGGGTGCAAAAAAGGGACAACTAGATTTCAGAGACCTTAAGAGTACTGTATTCCCTATATATTTCTCTGGTTTTTTTTGAGATGAAGTCTCACTGCAGTGTCCAGGCTGGAGTGCAATGGTGCGATCTCAGCTCACTGCAATCTTTGCTTCCCAAGTTCAAGCAATTCTCCTGCGTCAGCCTCCTGAGTAGCTGGGACTACAGGTGCACGCCACCATGCCTGGCTAATTTTTGTATTTTTAGTAGAGACGGAGTTTCACCATGTTGGCCAGGCTGCTCTCAAATTCCTGACCTCAAGTGATCTGCCTGCCTAGGCTTCCAAAGTGCTGGGTTTTCAGCACTTTGTGCCCTGCCTATTTCTCTTAAAAGGCTTTTTCATTCTAGAGTAGTCCTTGATCTCATAATCATACCTTACTCCAGTCACACATGTGATAGATATTCAGTAGAAAGTAGATCACGACTACAATCATGATCAAGAGGATGGTTCTCAATCTTCTGCTTGTTACAGTGGGATTCAAGGCTTATTACATAGCCCTTGTTTATTCTTGGTCTTGTGCTTCTCTCCCTTTCTCTAAACATGTCCTATATTAAAATTATATGGGCTGAGCGTGGTGGCTTATGCCTGTAATCCCAGCACTTTGGGAGACCAAGGCAGGAGAATTTCTTGAGGCTAGCTGTTCGAGACCAGCCTGGGCAACATAGGGAGACTTCATTTCCAACAACAATGACACCAAATTATATTAGCTGGGTGTGATGGCATATGTCTGTAGTTCCAGCTACTTGGGAGGCTGAGGTGGAAAGATTGCGCTTGAGCCCAGGAAGTCAGGCTGTAGTGAGCTGTGATTGTGTTACTGCACTGTAGCCTACGTCACAGAACAAGACCCTATATCAAAAAAATTATATGGAAATGTTTGCCATTCTGTGTACACACCATGATCTTTTATGCTTCTGTGTTGTGTACATGCCATTCTCCTGGCCTTGAATACCTTTTCTTGTTTTCATGGCCAACTTCTTTAAGATTTGGCTTAAATATCAGCTACTCTGTGAAGTTTCTTTCATTAGTCTGGACAGAATTTAGCTTCTTCTTAATACTGTAGTCCCACAGCACTTTGTAAAACCTCTGTTATTACTAATCTCATGGCCCACCCCCAAAAACTGAGCTCCCATAGGACAAACCATGGTCATAGTCATCTTTGTATTACAGTACCAAGTGTGTAATGGCAAGTAGCCACTTAATATTTGTTGAATGGATTATCAGTTTCTAAATCCAACAAGATTCTATGGCTAAAAAATGCCACTATTCTTCAGATATAATGGGAAAACATGGGTAGCACACTGCTTTGCATTATTGATTTATTTATTATTATTTTTTTTTTACTTTTTTTGAGACAGAGTCTCAAAAGGCTGGAGTGCAATGGCACGATCTCCGGTCACTGCAGCCTCCACTTCCCAGGCAAAAGCAATTTTCGTGCCTCAGCCTCTCGAGTAGCTGGAATTACAGGTGTCTGCCACCATGCCCAGCTAATTTTTGTACTTTTAGCAGAGACAGGATTTCGCCGTGTTGGCAAGTGTGGTCTCAAACTCCTGGCCTCATGTGATCTGCCCGCCTTGGCCTCCCAAAGTACTGGGATTACAGGCCTGTACCACCACTCCCGACCTGCTTTGTCATTTAGATAGGAATCCTAAAAATGTCCTAATGTTCTCTGCATCTATTTTATGTTTCTCAGAATGGCATAGTGGTCCATTGATTAGTCCCACCTTGCTTATTCTATTCTGCCTTTCCCTGTCTGCCCAGCCCAGTAACTGTTTATGCAACACAAACCCTAGATCTCCTTAAGCTTCAACATCAGACTCACTTTTCTCACAAAGATATTTGCCATGTTATGATTTTTTTATCTAGTCTGTACAATGCTATCTCGAGTTTTCTTATATATTGCTTTAGAGTTAAAACTAACAATCTGATTTCCGTACCACTAGCCACTTCTTAACTTCCTAATTAGTAAAATACTGTTCTAGCCTGCTATAGAGTCATCTTTGATTCCATGTTTTTCTTTATCAGTCAGAGAGTATTCTGTATGCTTTGTCCTAGCAATTGGTTATTTATTAGTTTTTATTGATCTAATCTATAAAGTGGCCCTTTAAAATGTTTCTTTTGTCTACTTTGTTTCTTCTCATTTCCACTGTTACCACTCAAGTCCAAGACTTTATTACCTCTTAACTAAATATTCCAGTAGCCTAAATGTTTTCATCTATAGCTTCTTTGTCACCATCATCCATTCTGAATATTGTTGCTACATCAGTGCCATTTTCTTGCATGAAAAGTTTCCAGTGGTTCCTCCCAGCAAACAGAATCAAGTCCACATTCTTTAGCTTGGCATTCGATGTAATAATCCAAGATTTAGTTACAACTTTGTTTTAACTAATCTATTATGAAAACCTTCCTCTGTAACAAAACCAGTTGTCTTATTGTTCCATTGAACAAGCTTTGCTCATTCTTGCCTCTATACGCGTGATTCTCAACCTTAACTGAACATCGTAATTTTAAAACTTAAAAATACACAGTCTCTGAGTCTTAGTCCTGGACGTCAGTGTTTTTGTTTGTTTGTTTGTTTTAAAGCACCACAGATGAATGTAATGAAGAGTCAAGGCTGGGAACCCCTTCTGTGTTCCTTGGTGGTATTCCTTCTTACCTGAAATACCTTTCTCCTTCCTCTTTGCGTGCTAATTTTTACATTCTTCTCTGAGCTCTCTAGCTGACTTTGACCTTTTTCTGTTTCAACTTTCTCTGTTACTTATTCCTATGCTACTTACCCAGTGCTAGAGTACAGGTTACTTTATTATTATTATTATTATTTTAGATGTGTATCTTTCCAAATAAGAACAAGATCGGCTGGGCACAGTGGCTCATGCATGTAATTCCAGCACTTCGGGAGGCCAAGGCGGGTGGATCAATTGGGGTCAGGCGTTCAAGACTAGCCTGGCCAACGTGGTGAAACCCCATCTCCACTAAAAATACAAAAATTAGCCGGGCGTGGTGGGATGCGCCTGTAGTCCCAGCTACTCAGGGGGCTGAGGCAGGAGAATCGCTTGAACCCAGGAGGCAGAGGTTGCAGTGAGCCGAGATCACACCACTGCATTCCAGCCTGGGTGACAGAGCGAGGCTCTGTCTCAAAAAAATAACAACAAAAAAAACAGATAAGAACAAGATGATAATGGTTTCTACTTCTTCATAGAACCAAGAACAGTTTCTTTTACTAAGCAAATATCTGTTTATCATTTTGTTAGTTTGAATAATTCTTTTTTTCATATATCCCTTGTTTTTGTACCTTGTAGAGTGGAATAAGAATGTATTAAATGTTTATTGATAGAATGAATAAAATAGATCTGCTTGTACACACATTACACTCAAGTGACAAAATTTGGAGAACACATATACTTAGCTTGTATTTGTAATTAAATAGGATTTAATCAAAGATCTCAAATCAGAGTTAAGTGGAAATATGGAAGAGCTGATTCTGGCCCTCTTCATGCCTCCTACGTATTACGATGCCTGGAGCTTACGGAAAGCAATGCAGGTACTATATGTCATTTGTTGTGAGTATTTTGTCCTGTTTCATATGTAAGACCGTACAAATTATGGCAGTTCTGAATTTACAGTGGTAATTAAAGCAATTCTTTATTTCCCGTCATCCATCTGAATATATAGTTTTTAGTTCTAGAGAACAAAGTAATATTTGATGAAGCAGTAAGATTTAATTACTTGCAGAAATTTCATTTTTATTTGTATAATCCTCCCTTCATTTCATGTAGGGAGCAGGAACTCAGGAACGTGTATTGATTGAGATTTTGTGCACAAGAACAAATCAGGAAATCCGAGAAATTGTCAGATGTTATCAGTCAGAATTTGGACGAGACCTTGAAAAGGACATTAGGTCAGATACATCAGGACATTTTGAGCGTTTACTTGTGTCCATGTGCCAGGTGAGTACAGTATGAATACTTGTGCGTTGATAGAGGAAACATACTTTAAAAGTCTTTTGCCAGTGAGCATTGTTTACTCCTTTTAATATTTAGCAACCTTACAATATTGCCATCTTTCAGAGGGACAACACAGAAGCCAGTGTACAGATTTCTTTGTAGTTACTATTGAGATTTATTCCTGTAAATCTGGCTTTTGTAAGGAATTAGAGATTTAACCTGTAAGGTTGTATGGAATCAGAAACCAATACAAGGCTCTGTGGCTGGGATGGGATGAAAGTATACATTTGAGCTTATCACTATCCTGCCCCATTATGCCGTACCATCAAGTGAAGATGTTTAGGACTGCCATAGAGGTGCTACAGGAAGTGAGGACTCTGTGAGGAGACCCAAAAATGCAGAAAAATGTTTTAGGGTTCCCAGTAATAACTGTGATTAGCACCTTCCTTATTTTGATTCCCCAGATGTGCTGGAGAATTGACAGAAAATACTCCAACGTATTTGGAATGGCATCAGAAACACACTTAGGGCCAGACATGGTGCCTCACGCCTGTAATTCCAGCACTTTTGGAGGCCAAGGCAGGAGAATTGCTTGAGGCCAGGAGTTCGAGGCCAGCTTGGGCACCATAGCAAGAAACCATCTCTACAAAAAATATTTTTTTTTTTTTTGAGATGGAGTCTGGCTCTGTCGCCCAGGCTGGGGTGCAGTGGCCAGATCTCAGCTCACTGCAAGCTCCGCCTCCTGGGTTTACGCCATTCTCCTGCCTCAGCCTCCTGAGTAGCTGGAGCTACACGCGCCCGCCACCTCGCCCGGCTAGTTTTTTGTATTTTTTAGTAGAGACAGGGTTTCACCGTGTTAGCCAGTATGGTCTCGATCTCCTGACCTTGTGATCCACCCGTCTCGGCCTCCCAAAGTGCTGGGATTACAGGCTTGAGCCACTGCACCCAGCCTACAAAAAATATTTTAAAAAATTAGCTAGGCATGGTGGTATGTGCCTGTAGTGCCAGCTATTCAGGAAGCTGAGTGGGAGGATCACTTGAGCCCAGGAGATTGAGGCTGCAGTGAACTGTGATCGCACCACTGCATTCCAGTCTGGACAATAGAGTGAGATCCTGCCCTCAAAAAAGAAAAAAGAAAAGCACACTTAGAATGAGATGAAGGTGTACTTGAAAGAGATTATGTAAATGACTAGCATGCTGATTCAATATCAAGAGTTACTGACTGTTGTGCTAGTGCACAAGATTGGACCATCTGGAGGGATCTAAAGGAGAGGAGGGGCTCTTAAGAGCCAAGGGAGGGGCCAGGCTCGGTGGCTCACGCCTGTAATCCCAGCACTTTGGGAGGCTGAGGCGGGTGGATCACCTGAGGTCAGGAGTTTGAGACCAGCCTGACCCATATGGTGAAACTCCATCTCTACTAAATACAAAAAGTTAGCCAGGAGTGGCGGCACGCACCTGTAATCCCAGCTACCTGGGAGGCTGAGGCAGAAGAATCGCTTGAACCCGGGAGGTGAAGGTTGCAGTGAGCTGAGATTCTGCCATTGCACTCCAGCCTGGGTAACAAGAGCAAAACTCCATCTAAAAAAATAAAAAGGGAGGTAGGTGTGGAAAGGATAGTGTGTAACAGTGAGTGGACATGGAAATGAGAAAGCAAAGTAAATGGGTTGAAGGAAATTGAATTTACCTACATCAGAGTAACAGAGAAGGGAAGTAGGCTAGGATTTAAAAGAAACAGGAAGGAAAACAGACAATACTAAAAAATGAGTATTAAGATTTTACATGAGGTGCTGAGTCTCTCTTTATGCAGAGTTCAAGGCCCAGCCCTACCTTTTCCAGGGCATGAGTAGAGGAGTAACTTCCTAGGAAAGTGTGTGTGAATCCAAAGGCAATAATCGGGGAAATTTTTCGTGAGTACTTTTTCCTGTGTTATATTCAGTCGCCCATGTAGAATGTGCCTCTACATATTCCTTGTGCCAGGTGCTCAGAAGACAGTTCTTCAGCTGCAAGGAGCGTCTTTCCATCTTGTTCCTAAGATGCTCCCTGAGACTCTAAAAGGCAACCTTTTCTTGTTTGGGTTTGTCTTTCTGTTTTTGAGAGAAACCAACTGCCCATCTAAGCTTAAACTCTTCCTTCCTCCTTCCTTTTCTCCTATTCCAGGGAAGAGTTTGGTATACAAATAGGCACAGTCTAGCAGAAAGTGAGTTATTTGTAGCTTCTTCTGTAAAGCTCATGTGTCATTTTTATGCATGTATTTATAGTAAATACCTATATATTAAGATTATAATTAGATGGCTGAGTGTGGTGGTGTGAGCTTATATTCCCAGCTACTCTGGAGGCTGAGGGAGGAGGATCACTTGAACCCCAGGAGTTTGAGGCTATGATCATGCCTGCAAATAGCCATTGCACCCCAGCCTGGGCAACATAGTGAAATCGTGTCTCTTAAAAAAATATACTCAGATGAAGGAAAGAAAGTTTATGAAGCCTCCATATTATATCCTCCCTCCCACCTGCCCTAGAGTTAAATTTCTTGAGAGCAGAGACCCTGTCTCTCCTGTGTCCCTACCACCTAACATAGTGCCTGACACAAAGAAAGTGCTTAATATCTCTTAGTCGCGTGAATGAATACAAAGTAGAACTCAGTACAGGGCATATTGATCTTAAATTCCAGCTAAGAGGACTGTTTCTTCATTTGAGTGGTAGTTTATATTTCCTAGTAGAGATATTTTTGTTTAAACATTTGAGTTTAATTTAGCTCCCAAAAGCCCTCATTTTTAACATAACCTCATTAAACCATGATCTTATATTATAAAATCCAGTTGACAGTATAATAAATTACTAGTTATATTTCCATGCATAGAAATGAAGGATATGCATGACAGACATTATGGATTAATCTTTAGTAAATTATCTCTTTAGGCCAGGCCCATTGGCTTACATCTATAATCCCAGCACTTTAGAAGGCTAAGGCGGGAGGATCACTTAAGCCCAGGAGTTAGAGAACAGCACCTGGGCAACATAGTGAGACACCCTGCCTCTACAAAAAATAAAAAAATTAGCCAGGCATGGTCGTTTGTGCCTGTAGTTCCAGCTGCCCGGGAGGCTGAGGTGGAAGGATCATAGGAGGTCGATACTGCACTGAGCCGTGATTGTGCCACTGCACTCCAGCCTGAGTGATGAGCAAGACCCTATCTCAAAAAACAAAAACAAAAAAATGAAATAAAATAAATTGTCTCTTTAAATCCAAAAGTGAACTAGAGTGTAAAAAAGTGTTTTAGTGGAACTTTTATTTATTTCTTCCAATTCCTGCCTTTCTCTTTTGCAGGGAAATCGTGATGAGAACCAGAGTGTAAACCACCAAATGGCTCAGGAAGATGCTCAGCGTCTCTATCAAGCTGGTGAGGGGAGACTAGGGACCGATGAATCTTGCTTTAACATGATCCTTGCCACAAGAAGCTTTCCTCAGCTGAGAGCTACCATGGAGGCTTATTCCAGAGTATGAGCTTTTCTTCTGAAGATTTGGCTTCTGTTTTAAGATTAAAAAAAATTTAACCCTTTAATTTTGTTTGCAGATGGCTAATCGAGATTTGTTAAGCAGTGTGAGCCGTGAGTTTTCCGGATATGTGGAAAGTGGTTTGAAGACCATCTGTAAGATTTTTGTGCTTTGCTTTATTTTGTTTTTAAATGAGTGGGAGCTTTGAATAGTTGTTCCCTTTAAATGTTGATAATATAGTCCAAGTAGAATCTGCTTAGGCAGTAGGTGACCTCCTAATCCTTTGGGGTTTGTTTTTTGTTCTGTGTTTTCTTTATTGGACAAGCCCCCAGAAACAATCCTGTGTTTTTACATGCAATTTCCTATGAGTGGTAGTGCTTTGATCAAACACGGCTGTTTGGGGATTATTTGGCCTTCATCTGTAGGCCTTTCTTGAGAACTGTGCAAGAATACCTGATAGTTGTAGCACTTCCTTTAAAGAGAAAGGGAAAGCCCTGAGGAACTCACAGCATCACCATGAAGCAGTTTGAGTCCTCAAAACAGGTATTTCCGGTACTCAGCCCAGTGAGACTCATTTCCTTTTTGAAATTAAACCAGTTTCTGGTGGTCTGATACACAGATGTCTAACAAAGTGAAAGTTTCATTCTCATGGATATTAGGACTAAGGGCAGTATTAGTAACACACTGGTATTAACAGTGGAATGTCGGGCCAGGGGCAGTGGCTCACACCCAGCTACTCAGAAGGCTGAGGTGGGAAGATCACCTGAGTCTGGGAGGCTGCAGTGAGCCATGATTGCACCACTGCGCTCTAGGCTGGGCGACAGAGTGAGAACCTTCTCAAAAAAAATGAAGGAGGAGAACATCTGAACATCCTTAACTCACCTCATGTTTCTGAGATGATTACAGAGAAAATAATCAAAGGCAGGCTAGAAGTGATAAATGAAGCTGGAGGGTTACACTTCTTGTCAGATCATGATTCCATGTCTCAACCATCTCTAACTTGCAGTGCAATGTGCCCTGAACCGCCCTGCCTTCTTTGCTGAGAGGCTCTACTATGCTATGAAAGGTGCTGGCACAGATGACTCCACCCTGGTCAGGATCGTGGTCACTCGAAGTGAGGTGAGGCAAGCCTCTCTCTTTTTGTCGGGTCTTACTTGATGTTCAATGTTGATTTCTTAGAAGTTCCCCAGTTAGTTGTCAATCCCTCAAAAATGGTAAGAAAGAGCTCTCTTTGTCACCTAAAAGAGGTGGTATAAAGAACAGAAAATTCACTTTCCTCATGCTGTGAGAGAAGCTTGCGTTAGTGAAATAGGCCACTCTGCCCTAATGAAGATAATACTAACAGATTTTACTACTTGAGAAGGTCAATGGAGAATACAAATTTATGGGAAGTTAGACATTTATCTTTTGATTTTCATTTTGCTTATATAAAAATTATATGAAAAGCCTATGTAGATTAATCCTATTGTATATCAACACTATTTAAATTTAGCATCCTTTATTATTAATAAACAATTTTTAAAATATTCATAGCCTCATTTTTTAAAATTTTACTTTATATATTTACTGCACTTATAAAAAATTATTATTTTCTCAGATGAAATGACATTTGTGCCTTTTTTTTTTTTTTTTT
>NW_012113141.1:6850011-6850436 GCF_000951035.1 Colobus angolensis palliatus | reverse complement strand
GTCACCCAGGCTGGAATAGAGTGGCACAATATCGGCTTACTGTGACCTCTGCCTCCTGGGTTCAAGCGATTCTCCTGCCTCAGCCTCCTGAGTAGCTGAGGTTACAGGTGTGTGCCACCACGCCCAGCTAATTGTTTTATATTTTTAGTAGAGACAGGGTTTCACCGTGTTGGTGAGGCTGGTCTTGAACTCCTGACCTGATGATCCATCTGCCTTGGCTTCCCAAAGTGCTGGGATTATAGGTATGAGCCACCACACCTGGCCAAAAACCCTAAGTTACAGCAAAGAAGGTAGATTATTTTTAAAGAAAACAACCAGAATATGGTATTTTGAAAGAAACTTTGTTCTTTAACTTAAATTTTCTTTTTTTTTTTTTTTTTTTTTTTTTTGAGACGGAGTCTCGCTCTGTCGCCCGGACTGGAGTT
>NW_012113141.1:6847036-6849121 GCF_000951035.1 Colobus angolensis palliatus | reverse complement strand
CAGGAGAATGGTGTAAACCGGGGAGGCGGAGCTTGCAGTGAGCTGAGATCCGGCCACTGCACTCCAGCCGGGGAGACAGAGCGAGACTCCGTCTCAAAAAAAAAAAAAAATTTACCGTTTTTAAGTAGCATTAAGTACATTCACATTGTTATGCAGCCATCACTACCATTCACCTTCAGAAGTTTTTTCAACTTACAAAACTGAAAATCCATACTCCTTAAACAGTAACTCCCCATTCTTCTTTCTCCCAACTGCTGGCAACAAACCATGTGACTTTCTGTCCCTGTGTTTGACTACTCTAGGTACGTCATACTGGTGGAATCATACAATATTTGTCTTTTTGTGACTGTCATCTTTTACTTAGCATAGCGTCCTCAAGGTTTATTCGTGTTGTAGCATGTCAGAATTTCCTTCCTTTTGAGACTGAGTAATAAATAGTCCATTGTACGTGTATCCCACCTTTTTTTTTTTTTAATTCATCTGTGAGACTTGGTTTGTTTCTACCTGAATAATGCTGCTGTGAACATGGGTGTACAAATACCTGTTCAAGTCTACTTTCACTTATTTTGCATATACTCAGAAGTGGCATTTCTAGGTCATATTGTAATTCTTTGGGAGTTTTTTTGTTTTGCTTTGAGGAATTACCATATTATTTTCCATAGCAGTTGCACCCTTTTACTTTTCCATCGACCAGTGTACAAGTGTTCCCATTTCATGACATCTTTGCCAATTACTTACTATTTTTTGGTTTTGATAATAGCCATCCTATCAAATGTTTTTAAATGACTAGTATCTTTGGAATAATAGATGAAGCTAGTACTACCCTTATCCAGTATTTTACAGAGCTGTGAATCAGACCTTCATTGGGTAGTGCTAGCATTGGTATGAGTGCCAGCCATAAAATGTCAGTCGCTTGGTGTTTTCCTCCTTCAGCTTTGATTATAGATCTTATTATTTAAAAAGAATTTTAATAAATGTCAGTTATCACAGATATTTTTCTAACAGAAATATTATTTCTTATGCAGATTGACCTTGTACAAATAAAACAGATGTTCGCTCAGATGTATCAGAAGACTCTGGGCACAATGATTGCAGGTGACACAAGTGGAGATTACCGAAGACTTCTTCTGGCTATTGTGGGCCAGTAGGAGGGATTTTTTTTTTTTTAAATGAAAAAAAAAATTCTATTCATAGCTTATCCTTCAGAGCAATGACCTGCATGCAGCAATATCAAACATCAGCTAACCAAAAGAGCTTTCTATCAAGGACCGTATCAGGGTAATGTGCTTCGTTTGCACATGTTGTTATTGCCTTAATTCTAATGTTATTTTGTTCTCTACATATAATCAATGTAAAGCCATATCACAATGATACAGTAATATTGCAATGTTTGTAAACCTTCATTCTTACTACTTTCATTCTCATCAAGATGTCAAATTGAATAAAAATCACAGCAATCTCTGCTTCTGTGTAATAATATTGCATAATTTTTTAGAAGGTTGCTGAAAGCTCTGCCTTCCAGAATCCCTCTAGGTCTGCTTGATAGAATGGATAGTATGTCAAAACTGTGTACTTTTAAAAAAAATCTCATCTCTTTACATCTAGAATAATTTGCATCTTATTTTGCATAAATTGGTTCTGAATTCATAAACACTTTCCACATAGAAAATAGATTAGTATAACCTGTAGCACCTTTTAAGAAAGGGTCAGATGTTTATAGGCTTAAGATACATAGCCTACTTTTTTTCCAGTTGTTTTCTTTTTTTAAATTGAGTTATTAAAAATAAAAAATTGCATATATTTAAGGTGTACAATATGGTGTTTTGATATCAGCATTTCTTGCATAATGATTCTACAATTAAGGTCAGGCTAACTACATACCCGTCACCTTGACATAGTTACCATTTTTTTGTGTGTAGTGAAAACACTTGGCCGGGCGCGGTGGCTCAAGCTTGTAATCCCAGCACTTTGGGAGGCCAATACGGGCGCATCACGAGGTCAGGAGATCGAGACCATCCTGGCTAACACAGTGAAACCCTGTCTCTACTAAAAAATACAAAAAACTAGCCGGGCGAGGTGGCGGGC
>NW_012113141.1:6837628-6841591 GCF_000951035.1 Colobus angolensis palliatus | reverse complement strand
GATTAAAGGCCAGGCACGGTGGCTCATGTCTGTAATCCCAGCACTTTCAGAGGCCAAGGCAGGTGGATCACGAGGTCAGGAGATCAAGACCAACCTGGCTAACACGGTGAAACCCTGTCTCTACTAAAAATACAAAAAAGTAGCAGGGCATGGTGGCGGGCACCTGTAGTCCCAGCTACTTGGGAGGCTGAGGCAGGAGAATGGCATGAACCTGGGAGGCGGAGCTTGCAGTGAGCCTCCATCTTAAAAAAAAAAAAGAAGCTTTGATTGATTAAAATGTGTCTTAATGTGGCTCTCTTTAAGTTCATCTACTTGGAGTTCATTGAGCTGCTTGGGTGTTTATATTCATGTCTTACAGAACTTAGGAAGCTTTTAAGCCATTATTTCTTCAAATATTTTCTCTTCCTCTTTCTTGTCCTTTAGAATTCCCATAATGTGTATGATGGTCCACTTGATGGTGTTTCACAGGTCCCTTAGGCTCTGTTCTCTTTTCCTCAATCTTTTTTCTTTCTGTTCTTCAGACTCAGTTTCCATTGTCCTGTTTCCAAGTTGACTTACTCTTTTTTTGCTTGTTTAAATCTGCCTTTGAATTCTGCTAGTGAATTATTGCATTTCAGTTATTGTATTTTTCAGCTCCAGAATATTTTTGGTTTCTTTTTAGGTTTTCTATCTCTTTATTGATATTTCCATTTTCTTCATACATCATTTTCTTGACTTTTTCCATATCTTCCTTTAGTTTTTTGATCATCTCTTTTATTTTTTTGAGACAGGGCCTCACTCCTATCACACAGGCTAGAGTGCAGTGGCACAACCACAGCTTAACTGCAGCCTCGACTTAACTTGGCTCAGTTGATTCTCCCATGTCAGACTCCGAGTAGCTGGGACTACAGGTGTGTGCCACCACGTCCAGCTAATTTTTTGTATTTTTTAGTAGAGATGGGGTTTCACTGTGTTGCCCAGGCTGGTCTCAAACTCCTGGGCTCAAGTGATCTGCCTACCTTGGCTTCCCAAAGTGTTGGGATTACAGGCATGAGCCACCGTGCCTGGTCTGATATGTTTAAGACAGTTTTTTGTTTCTGTGTTTTGAGATAGGGTCTCACTCTGTCACCAAAGCTGGAGAGCAGTGGCACAATCAAAGCTCACTGCAGCCTCAAACTCCTGGGCTCAAAGTGAGCCTCCTACCTCAACCTCCCAAGTAGCTAGTTAGGACTACAGACAGAGGCCACTGCACCTGGCTGGCTTATTTTTAAATTCTCCTGTTTTTTTTTTTTAAGAGACAGGGTCTTACTGTGTTGCCCAGGCTGCTCTTGAACTCCCAGCCTCAAGTGATCCTCTTGCCTTGACCTCCCAAAGTGCTGGAATTATAGGCATGAACTACCACACCCAGCCTTTAAGACAGGTTTTAAAATTTTTTTGTGTAATACATCTGTTACCAGGTCTTTTTTTAGAGACAGTTTCTGTTTATTTTTGCCTTTGATTGGGGATAGTTTCCTGTTTCTTTGTATGCCTTGTCATTTTTTGCATTGAAAATTATACATTTGGGTTTAATAATATGGTAACTCTGAAAACTGGATTCTCCCCTTTCCCCAGGGTTTGCTAATTTTTGTTACTGTATTTGTTTATTGTTTTTGGGTTTTTTTTTTTTTATTTATTGTTGTATGCTGTCTCTGTGCCAAGGACCATACTGAGGTATAAACTTAAGGTCTTCTCAGGTCTTTTCTGAGCCCAGCACTTTGGGAGGCTGAGGCAGGAGAATGGCGGGAACCCGGGAGGCGGAGCTTGCAGTGAGCTGAGATCTGGCCACTGCACTCCAGCCCGGGCAACAGAGCGAGACTCTGTCTCAGGAAAAAAAAAAAAAAAGAAAACACTTAAGATCTACTACCATAGCAAATTTTAAGTGTTCAATACATTATTAACTATAGATACCATGCTCTACATTAAACCTCTAGAATTTATTCATCTTATAACTGAAAGTTTATACCCTTTGACCAACATCTCCCCATTTTCCCCACCTCTCACCTGGACAACCACCACTCTGTTTAAGTTCAGCTATTTTAGATTCCACATACAAATGGTATATAATATTTCTCTCTCTGTGTCTGACTTATTTCACCTAGCATAATGATCTCTAAGTTTATAGTTCACATGATCACAAATGGCAGAATTTCCTCCTTTTTTTTTTTTTTGAGTTGGAGTTTCGTCCTTTTTCCCCAGGCTGGAGTGCAGTGGTGCAATCTCAGCTGATTGCACCCTCCACCTCCCGGGCTCAAGCAATTCTCTTGCCTCAGCCTGCCGAGTAGCTGGGATTGAAGGCATCTGCCACCACTCCCGGCTAATTTTTTGTTTAGTAGAGATGGGGTTTCACCAGATTGGCCAGGCTGATCTTGAACTCGTGACTCTCAGGTGATCCACACGCCTTGGCCTCCCAGAGTGCTTGGATTACAGGTGCGAGCCACCGCACCTGCCCAGAATTTCCTCCTTTAAGGCTGAATAATATTCCATTGTGTATATATACTATAATTTATTTAACCATTCATCCATCAGTGGACACTTGAGTAGTTTCCATATCTTGGTTATTGTGAATAATGCTGCAGTGAACACGGGAGTAAAGATACCTCTTTGTGATACTGATTTCATTTCCTTCGGATACATACCCAGAAGTGGGATTGCTGGATCATACTATTTTTAATTTTTTGAGAAACCTCCATACTGTTTTCTATAATGGCTGTACCAATTTACCTTCCCACCAACAGTGTACAATGGTTCCCTTTGCTCCACATTCTTGCCAACACTTGCTATGTCTTACCTTTTTGATAATACCCAACCTAATAGGTGAAAATCCCATGTGTACTTGAGAAGAATGTATATGCTACCATTGTTAGGTATGGAGTGTTCTGCATTAGATCTAGTTTATTGTGCTATTTAAGTCCTCTTTTTCCTTATATCTGATTCTTCTATCCATTATCGAGAATGGGGTATTGAAGTCCCCAGTTACTGTTGTAAAACTGTTTCTTTAATTCTATCAGTTTTTGCTTCATATATTTAGGTGGTCTCTTATTAGGTGTGTAGATGTTGATAATTGTCATACCTTCTTGCAGTATTGAATTTTTTATTATATAATGTACTTTGTCCCCTGTAACCTTTCTTTTTTTTTTTTTTTTTTGAGATGGAGTCTTGTTCTGCTGCCCAGGCTGGAGTGCAGTGGCCTAATCTCAGCTCACTGCAGCCTCCACCTCTTAGGTTCAAGCAATTCTCCTGCCTCAACCTCCCAAGTAGTGGAGATTACAGGTGCCCGCCAGCATGCCTGGCTAATTTTTGTATTTTTAGTAGAGACAAGTTCTTGCCATGTTGGCCAGGCTGGTCTTGAACTCCTGACCTCAGGTGATCTGCCCGCCTCGGCTTCCCAAAGTGCTGAGATTACAGGCATGAGCCACCATGCCCAGCCCCTATAACCTTTTTTGATTTAAAGTCTGTCTATCTTGTCTGATATTACTATAGCCTCCCCTGCTGTCTTTTGGTTACTATTTGCATGTAGCGTCTTTTTCCGTCTTTTAACTTTTAATTTGTTTGTCTTTGGATCAAATGTGAGTGTTTTGTAGACAGCATAAAGTTGGATTTTTGTTTGTTTGTTTTGAGATGGAGTCTCGCTCTGTTGCCAGACTGGAGTGCAGTGGAGCAATCTTGGCTCACTGCAACCTCTTCCTCCCAGGTTCAAGTGATTTTGCCTCAGCCTCCCTAGTAACTGAGACTACAGATGTGTGTCACTATGCCCAGCTAATTTTTTGTATTTTTAGTTGAGATGGGGTTTCACCCTGTTGGCCAGGATGGTCTCGATCTCTTGACCTTGTGATCCACCCACCTCAGCCTCCCAAGGATTTTTTTTAAATCCATTTTGCCAGTCTTTGTCTTTTTTTTTTTTTTGAGATGGAGTCTCGTTCTGTGGCCCAGGCTGGAGTGCAGTGG
>NW_012113141.1:6829251-6833289 GCF_000951035.1 Colobus angolensis palliatus | reverse complement strand
TTTTTTCTATTTTTAGTAGAGACGGGGTTTCACCGTGTTAGCCAGGATGGTCTCCATCTCCTGACCTCGTGATCCTCCCGTCTCGGCCTCCCAAAGTGCTGGGATTACAGGCTTGAGCCACCACGCCCGGCCGCATGTCCTTGTCTTTAATGTCTGTACCCCAAAGGGAGAAAAAGAGAAAAATGAAGGGTAGGGGTAAAGACAGACCTTTCAATTCCCTGAAAGTCACTTCACCTGAAGAGGGAGAGACTTGCAACAATTGGGGGAGGTGCAGCAATGGCCCCTGCTTCTTTGTCTGTACCCCTGTGATCAGAAGCAGTGTTCAGGAATCAGCACAGATATCTCATATTTGGAGGATAGGATCTTTTTGTGCCTACCCTGGCTCCCAAAGGCTATGTGCAGGCTCCTACAGGAACAAATGCACACTTGCCTCCCACAGGATGGGTAGCTGCTACTGTGTTAAGAGCAAAAATTGAAATTAATAGTCCAAATTGCCATCCAGGTCTTCCTCTGGAAGTTGCAAACCTTCAATAGACTCCAGAATTCCAAAATGGTTACCTCAGACAACCTTGGTGTGGAGGAAGATTTCTGGTACTTCCTACTCTGTCTGCCATCTTCCCAAAGTCCTTTCCCAAGCAACATATTTTTAAGCTTTTAAAAATATGAGCTATAATTCATATATACAATTCACCCTTTTAAAGTGTACATTTCAGCTGTGCATAATCCCAGCACTTTGGGAGGCCAAAGCGGGAGGATTCCTTGAGCCCAGGAGTTTGAGACCAACCTGGGCAAGATGGCAAGACCCCCGTTGCTATAAAAAATTAATTTAAAAAATTAGCTGTGTGTGGTGGTGCGTACCTGTGGTTCTAGCTGCTTGGGAGGCCAAGGCAGGAGGATGGATCATTTGAGCACAGGAGTTCGAGGTGACAGTGGGCTATGATTGTGCCATTGCACTCCAGCCTAGGTGACAAAGTGAGGCCCCCATCTCTAAAAAATAATGTGTACAATTCAGTGGTTCTCAGCATATTCACAAATTTGTGCAATCATCATCACAATCAAGTTTTGAACATTTTCCTCACCCCAAAAAAGAAACCCCTTACCCAATCAGTAGTCATTCCTCATTCCTCACCCTCCTACCCAGTCCCTGGCAACCACTAATCTACTTTCTGTCTCTATGGATTTGGCTATTCTGGACTTTCCTAATACTGGAATCTTACAATATGTAGCCCTTTGTGTCTGACTTCTTTCATTTAGCATACTGTTTCTAGGGTTCATCTGTGGTACAGCATGAGTCAGTACTTCATTCTGTTTTGTGGCTGGTTATATTGCTTTTTTTTTTTCTTTTCTTCAGACAGAGTCTTGCTGTGTTGCCCAGGCTGGGGTGCAGTAGCACGATCTTGGCTCACTGAAACCTCTGCCTCCCGGGTTCAAGCAATTCCCCTGCCTCAGCCTCCTGAGTAGGTGGGATTACAGGTGCGTGCCACCATGCCCGGCTAATTTTTTGTATTTTTGGTAGAGATGGGGTTTCACCATGTTGGCCAGGCTGGTCTCAAACTCCTGGTCTCAAGTGATCTGCCTGCCTTGACCTCCCAAAGTGCTGGGATTACAGGCATGAGCCACTACGCCTGGCCAGTTATATCACATTTTTAAAAATTCATTCATCAGTTGATGGGCATCTGGGTGTTTTTCAGCTTTTGGCTATTATGTATAATGCTGTTGTGAACATTCATGTTTAAGTTTTTGTGTGGACCTATGTTCCCAACTATCTTGGCTGTACATTTAGGGGTAGAATTGCTGAACCATCACCTGAGGTCAGGAGTTCAAGACCAGCCTGGCCAACATGGTGAAACCCTGTCTCTATTAAAAATACAAAAATTAGGCCAGGCACAGTGGCTCACATCTGTAATCCCAGCACTTTGGGAGGCCTAGGCAGGTGAATCACAAGGTCAGCAGTTCGAGACCAGCCTGGCCAACACAGTGAGACAATTCTGTCTCAAATGAAAATAATTGCTGGATCATATGGTATATCTATCTTTAACTTTTGTTTTTTTTAAGAGACGCAGTCTTGCTCTGTCTCCCAAGCTGGAGTGTAGTGGCGCCATTTTGGCTCACTGCAACCTCCATCTCCCAGGTTCAAGCAGTTCTCCTGCCTCAGCCTTCCAAGTAGCTGGGATTACAGGCACACGCCACCACACACCTGGCTAATTTGTGTGTGTGTGTTTTAGTAGAGACGGAGTTTCACCGTATTGCCCAGGCTGATCTAGAACTCCTGAGCTCAGGCAATCCACCCACCTTGGCCTCCCAAAGTGCTAGGATTACAGGCATGAGCCACTGCACTCCGCCGGTGTTTAAACTTTTTGAGGATCTGCCAAACTGTTTACTGAGGTGGCTGTACCATATTATAATCCTATCAGCAATAAAGTTTTGAAACTGGGGGTTAATCTGATTAGATCCACAAAAAGTCTGCCCTGCAATTTGGTCATTTGCCTTTTGTTTTTTTCTATGTAGCTGAAGACCACACCATTTAACCTCTGCTGGCTTCCTATATAATCTATAAATAACATATGTCACCATGGTAACGGTCACTTAAGTTGCTTTTCAGGAACTTGGGGCAGCTCCTCTCCAGTTCAAACTGGTTGCGACCACTGACCCTTCAACCAGGCCTAAGCAAATGCCGAAGAGGTAGCCTTTTGACATCACAGGCTAAACACTCCACCTTCAGATGATGCTAATGTCACCATTTTCTGAACAGTCATCCTATGAAGTGCCATGAATCCTGACTACACTTGTGCAGATCACTGGATGATTCATTTTCCCCCACTGCCAATCACCTTTCCCCATGCCTTAGACCACCCTGCTTCTCTAACCCATAAACATCCCTATGCCTTATTTTCGGGAGGCAGATATGAGAGCTATTTACCTGCCCCCTTGCTGGGCTGCCTTGTGAATAAATCTTTTCTCTTTTGCAAAATGTGTCATCACAGTGATTGGTTTACCCAGCACGGGCAGAACAAACCTGGTTGATAATTTCTTCTCATCCTCGCCAACACTTATTATCATTGCCTATGTTTTTCACTATAGCCATGCTGGTGGATATGAAGTGGAATCTGATTGTGATTTTCATTTCATTTCCCTTGTGACTAATGAGCATATTTTTTGTGCTTATTGATTATTTGCATATCTTCTTTAAAAAAAATTTATTCAAATACTTTGCCCATTTTTAATTTGGGTAATTTGTATTTCTGTTGAGTTGTAAAAGTTGTTTATATATTTTGGATAGTAGACTCTTCCCAGATACACAAGTCACAAAATATTTTCTCCCATTCCATCGGTTGGCTTTTGTTTTCTTGATGGTGTCTTTTGATGTACAAAATTTTTAAATTATTTTTTCTTCAAGACTTAAAACATTTTAATTGATACAATTGTACATATTTATGGGGACAGTATAATGTTGTGATACATGTACACAATATGTAACAAATTAGGGTAATTAACATATCCATCATCTCAGTCATCTTTTTTGTGATGAGAAGATTCAAAATCCTCTCCTAGCCATTTTGAAATATGCAGTATATTACCATGAACTATAATCACCATTCAGAGCAATGGAATACTAGAACTTATTCTTCCTATCAACTGTAACTTTGTATCCATTGACTGGCCTCTCCCTGTCCTCCCTCTTCCCTCCCCTTCCCAACCTCTGGTAACCACAATTTATTCTCTACTTCTATTAGATCAACATTTTAAGGTCAGGTGCAGTGGCTCACATCTGTAATCCATCCCAGCACTTTGGGAGGCTGACATGGGTGGATCACTTGGAGACAGGAGTTCGAAACCAGCCTGGCCAACATGGTGAAACCCCATCTCTACTAAAAATAGAAAAAATAGCCGGGTGTGGTGGCATGCGCCTGTAATCCCACTACTCGGGAGGCTGAGGCATGAGAATTGCTTGAACCTGGAAGGTGAAGGTTGCAGTGAGCCGAGACCTTGCCACTGCACTCCAGCCTGGGTGACAGAGCGAGACTCAGCCTCAAAAAA
>NW_012113141.1:6825306-6829201 GCF_000951035.1 Colobus angolensis palliatus | reverse complement strand
AAAAAAAAAAAAAAAAAAAAAATTAGGATTCCACATATGAATGAGGTCATGCAATATTTGTCTTTCTGTGCCTAGCTTATTTCACTTAATGATCTCTAGGCTCATTCAAGTTGTTCCAAATGACAGGATTTCATTCTTTTTTATGGCTGAATAGTATTCCATTGTGTAAATTTACCACATATTCATTCATCTGTTGATGGACACTTAGGTTGATTCCATGTTTTGGCCATCGTGAATAGTGCTCCAATAAACATAGGTGTGCAGACATCTTTTTGACATACTGATATCATATCCTTTGGATATATGGGATTGTTAGTTCATATGGTAGTTCTGTTTTTAATTTTTTTAGGAACCCACTACTATTTTCCACAGTGGCTGTACCAATTTACATTCTCACTAACAATGCACTGGATAATGAAGGTTCAGTCAACAACAGACTACATATATGACAGTAGTTCCATAACGTTATAACACAGCTGAAAAATTCCTATCACTTAGTACTTACTAATGCTAGACTTTTTATCATTATTTTAGAGTATACTCCATCTACTTATTGAAAAGAAGTTAATTATAAAAAGTCTAAGATAGGACCTTCAGGAGGTATTCCAGAAGAGGGCATTGTTCTAGGAGATGAGAGCTCCATGTGTGTTAGGCCCCTGAAGACCTTCCAGTGGGATGAGATGTGCAGGTGGAAAACATGTTGATTATCCTGAGACTGTGTAGACTTAGGCTAATGTGTGTATTTGTGTCTTTGTTTTTTTTATTTTTGGAGGCAGGGTCTTGCTCTGTCACCCAGGTTGGAGTGCAGTGGTGGAATAATTGCTCACTGCAGTCTTGACTCCTGGCCTCAAGCGATCCTCCTGCCTCAGCGTCCCAAGTAGCTGGGACTACAGGCTTTTGCCATCACACCACGCTAATTTTTAAGTTTTTTGAAGAGATGTGGTCTCACCATGTCACCCCAGACTGATAACTCCTGGACTCAAGCAGTCCTCTTACCTCGGCCTCCCAAAGTGCTGGGATTACAGGCCAGAGCCACCACAACTGACCTGTGTCTTAGTTTTTAACAAAGCTCAAAAAGTAAAAAATTATTTATTTATTTATTGAGATAGAGTCTTGCTCTGTTGCCCAGGCTAGAGTGCAGCGGCATGATCTCTGCTCACTGTAAGCTCCTCCTCCTGGGTTCACGCCACACTTCTGCCTTAGCCTCCTGAGTAGCTGGGACTACAGGTGCCTGCCACCACACCCGGCTAATTTTTTCTATTTTTAGTAGAGACGGGGTTTCACCATATTAGCCAGATGGTCTCGATCTCCTGACCTTATAATCCACCTGCCTCGGCCTCCCAAAGTGCTGGGATTACAGGCATGAGCCACCTGTAAAAATATGGTATAAAAGATAAATAGTATACCTGTAGAAGGCCTGTAAAAAATAATTTTTAAAAAACTTATAAGGATGTACAGAAAATATTTTTGTATAGCTATAAGAGTCAAAAAGTTAAGAAGTTTAGGCTGAGTGCAGTGGCTCATGTGTGTAGTCTCAGCACTTAGGGAGGCCAAGGCAGGTGGATCACTTGAGCCCAAGAATTCAAGACCAGCCTGAGTAACATGGTAAAACCCCATCTTTACAAAAAAATACAAAAAGGCAGGAGGTTTGAGCCTAAGGAGATTGAGGCCGCAGTGAGCCATGATCATGCCACTGCACTCCAGCCAGGGTGACAGAACGAGACCCTAACTCCAAAGAAAAAAAAAATGTTTAGGAAGCAAAAATGTTACAGTAAGCTAAAGTAAATGTATTATTTAAAAGTTTTAAAATAAATTTAGTGTAGCCTAATTATATAGTGTTTATTAAGTCTGCAGTAGTATACAGTAATGTCGTAGGCCTTCACAATTCACTCACTACTCATTCCTTCACTCACCCAGAGCAACTTCTAGGCCAGCAAGTGCCATTCATTATGAGTGCCTTCTACAGGTGTACTATTTATCTTTTATACCATATTTTTACTGTACTTTTTAAATGTTTAGATACACAAATACTTACCATTGTGTTAAATTGCCTACAGTATTCGATATAGTAACATGCCATTCCTGTTTGTTGCCTAGAAGCAATAGGATATACTCCATATGACTTAGGTATGTGGTAGGCTATGCTATCTATGTTTGTGTAGATACACTGTTTGCATCTCCCTCATGTTTAGTGATGTTAAACATTTTTTCATAAATCTGTTGGCCATTTGTATACTTTCTTTCAAGAAATATCTATTTAGATCTTTTGCCCATTTTAAAATCAGATTATTTGTGGGGGTTTTTGTTTTTTGCATTTTTTTTTTTTTTTGGTGTTGAGTTTCTTATATATTCTGGATATTAACCCCCTGTCAGATGCATAGTTTGTAAATATTTTCTCCCATTCTATATACTGTCTCTTTTCAATCTATTGATTGTTTCCTTTGCTGTGCAGAAGCTTTTTTAGTTTGATGTAATCCCACTTGTCTATGTTTTTTGTTGTTGTTGCCTGCGTTTTGAGGGTTATCCAAAAATTCCTTGCTCAGACCAATGTCAAAAGTATTTTTTCCCTGTGGCTTTTTTTTTTTTTTCTAATAGTTTAATAGTTTCAGGTCTTATGCTTAAATATTTTATCCCCTTTGAGGCTATTTTTGTAAATGGTGAGAGATAGGGGTCTAGTTTTTTGTTTGTTTGTTTGTTTGTTTTTTGAGACAGAGTCTCGCTCTGTCGCCCAGGATGGAGTGCTGTGGCCGGATCTCAGCTCACTGCAAGCTCCGCCTCCCGGGTTCACGCCATTCTCCTGCCTCAGCCTCCCGAGTAGCTGGGACTACAGGCGCCCGCCACCTCGCCCGGCTAGTTTTTCATATTTTTTAGTAGAGACGGGGTTTCACCGTGTTAGCCAGGATGGTTTCGATCTCCTGACCTCATGATCCGCCCGTCTCGGCCTCCCAAAGTGCTGGGATTACAGGCTTGAGCCACCGCGCCCGGCCAGGGATCTAGTTTTATTCTTCTGCACATGGATAGTCAATTTTTGTGATGCATCACACTAACAGAACAAAGGATAAAAGCCATATGATAATCTCAGTAGACGCGGAAAAAGCATTTGGTAATGTTCAACATCCCTTCATGACCAAACAAAACAAAACTCTCAACAAATTAGATGTGGAAGGAACATACCTCAGTACAATAAAGACCATGTATGACAGACCCACAGCTAACATACTTAATGAGGACATGTTGAAAGCTTTTTCTCTAAAATCTGGAACAAGACAAGGATAGCCACTTTCACTACTTCTAGTCACATAGTACTGGAAGTCCTAGCCAGAGTAATTAGGCAAAAGAAAGAAACAAGGGCATCTAAATTGGACAGAAAGAAGTCAAACTTCCTGTCTGCAGATGACATGAACTTATACATAGAAAACCCTAAAGATTCCACCAAAAAACTGCTGGAAGTAATAAATTCAGTAAAGCTGCAGGATACAAAAGCAGCATACAAAAATCAGTAGCATTTCTATATACCAATAGTGAACTGTCTAAAAAAGAAAAAAGCAATCCCATTCACAATTACGACAAAAAAAAAGTATCCTATGTTCATGGATTAGAATAATTAACACTGCTAAAAAGCTCATATTTCAAAAGTGCTCTACAGATTCAACACAGTCTCTATCAACATTGCAATGACATTCTTCACAGAAATAGAAAACCCTCAAATTTATAGTTTTAGTTCTTATATTTAGGTCTTTGGTCCACTTTGAGTTATTTTTTGTATATGGTGTGAGGTAAGGGTCTAAATTCATTCTTTGAATGTGGACATTGTTTTTCCTTGTACCATTTGTTTAAAAGACTGTATTGGCCGGGCGCGGTGGCTCAAGCCTGTAATCCCAGCACTTTGGGAGGC
>NW_012113141.1:6812275-6817026 GCF_000951035.1 Colobus angolensis palliatus | reverse complement strand
AAAAAAAAACAGTTGGGATTTTAATAGTGATTGCTCTCAATCTGTAGATCAATTTGAGGATGAGCAATACATTTGATTGTTTTATTGAGTGTCAGAAATATGTTGACTTTGGAAGTAACAAATTAGCTAATTAGAAACATGTCTTTTGGAGTAATGAGAAAGGAATTTGTTGAGCTAGTGCATCATTTAGTGGAGGCCTTTGAAACTCAGACTAAGGCATTTGAATTTTATTAGAAAGAGATTTTTATAGTTTTTTTCCCCTGAAATTGGTTTGCATATGTAGATGATTTTATTATGATTCCAGTACTATTATATTTTCTATACCATTAAAGAGGGCTTTTTCCATACACAAGTGGATGTTTTAAATCAGTCAAACAGTACTGAATGCCTTTCAAATAGAGTGGCCACTGCTAAGCACTGTAGGAGAATAAAAGAACTGTAACACACACACACATGGGAGGCTGAGGCGGGAGGGTCACATGAACCCGGGAGGTGGAGGTTACAATGAGCCGAGATCACGCCACTGAACTCCAGAGCAAGACTGTCTCAATTAAAAAAAAAAAAAAAAAAAAAAAAAAGGCCAGGCATGGTGGCTCACGCCTGTAATCCCAGCACTTTGGGAGGCTGAGGTGGGTGGATCACCTGAGGTTAGGAGTTCAAGACGTGCCTGGCCAACATGGCCCTGTCTCTACTAAAAATACAAAAATTAGCCGGGCATGGTGATGGGTGCCTGTAATCCCAGCTACTCTGCTGGGTGAGGCAAAAGAATCACTTGACCCCAGGAGGTGGAGGTTGCAGTGAACCCAGATTGCGCCACTGCACTCCAGGCTGGGCTACAGAGTGAGACTCCATCTTAAAAAAAAAGAAAAAAAGAAAAAATTGTAACATACAGCCCTTGCTCTCAGGTACCTACAGTTGAATGGAGATTAATTATGTTTAAAGAAGTGAGATCTGTTATTTATCCTTGCTTGCCTAAGATCTTGAAGCAAAGTACTAAGTAGATCGAGATCATGAGCGATTTCTGGAAGAACAGCTCCCTATTAAAGACTCACCTTAACGCAGCTTATTATGTAGAAAAAGTGTGTCATTTGCAAGTGAGATAGCTGCCTCAGTGCAAATTCACCCAAAACTCTCACTTGGGAAAAAATCCAGAGAGAAATCCTTACTCAGTAGTGCCACAGTAGTTTTATTTTGAGAACCTTATTACCTGTAACACTGAAAGTTTCAAAAAATATTTCTTTTAATATTTATAATGTTTTTTTATTCACATAAACAAAAATTTTAAAATTTGACTCTGGTAACTCTATATCCTAAGCAAAGAACTTCCCAGGTAGAGTGGTTATGCATATGTATATATTTTAATAATTTGTTTTGAAATGATCTCAAATGTATGGAAAAGTTGCCCAAATTGTGTAAGGAAGTCCCATGTCCCCTGCACTCAGATTCCCAAATAGTTAACACTTTATTGCACTTGTTCCATTGCTCACTGTGTGTGTATGCGTGCATGTGTGCATGCATGTGCATATGTGTGTGTACATGTGTATGTATCCCTTGTTAAGTCTTTTTCTGGACCTTTTGAGAGTCAAGAGAGCTAATTGTAGAGATAGTTTCTCATCACTCCTGAACACACTAGTGTTTATTTTCCCCTAAACAGGGACACTCTCCTACCTAACAACAAACAAACTTCCTCATCAGGGAATCAATATTGGTACAACATACCATCCAGTTCAGACGAGATCGGGCATGTTCGCGGTGGTATGTGATTCACAGAGCTAATTCACATTTTGCCAACTGTCCTAACAATGTTTTCCTTTCTGGTCCAGAATGCTATACAGAGATACATATTGCATTTAGTTGTCATATAACCTCAGTCAGAGACAGTTCCCAGTCTTTCCTGTCCTTGGATGGTCTACAACCTGAGTTCCTTTGACGGTAGGAAAACCAAAAAGGATACTTTGTGGATTTTAGTGTGTTTCACCAGGAAGCTCACAATGTATACTCCTCCCAACACTGGTGATGTTAACCATGATCACCTGATCATGTTGGTTGCGTCCATTCACTGTTTTCCCCTCTGAAATCGAGTACTATTCCATGGGAGAAGTATTCCAAAATCGCCCCAGTATTCTATGCCTCACAGAACATCTACCCACCAGCCTTAGCGTCCATTGAACACTCCTGCCTGAGTCATCCTCCTCAGTAGTTGTCAAATGGTAGTTCTCTATTTCCATCCTTCTCGCTACACTTCTGGGTTGCCATCCTACTTTGAAGGAGTTTTCCTTTTTCTCTATATCAACACGGACTTGCATATTCAATGGATTGTAATCCGTTATGGTCGTTGTTTACTTCATGCTCAAATTGTCCCTCATTTGGCCCAAGGAAGTTCCTTCAAGCTGGCTCTTAATACTGCAACAATTTAAAGTATATATATTGCTAAAATTCATCCGTGTTGTGCAGTTCATTAACTTTGACTGCCTGTAATATGCCTCTTTGTGAATATGCCACAGTTTATTGGTCCACTCATCCACTATTCCGTCGACGGGCACTTGGGTTGTTTCCAGGTTGTTGCTATTGTGTTTTGCTATTTTAGCTCTTTAATGTTAAATTTTGAATATTAAAAGTTTGCATTAACATCATAAACTTCAGGTCTGTTTATTGTACAAATATTGAGCACCTAGAAGCTGGGTCATTTTGCACTCTCATCAACAGTGCGTGACAGGCTCATTTTTAAAATATTGCGTATTTCACGGAGAAATATTTAAACGATGTTTTCAAATCAGTTTAATAAACGCCTTTTTCTTTAAACTTCCTTATGCTGTTTTCCCTACTATTATGGAGAAATATTGAAATAAAAGAGTCGAGAAATCAAAATGTAAAGATGGAAACCTGTGCACTTAACCCAAACGCTTGCCAAGGTAAAGCATCCGCGGAAACAGCAGGGACTCGAAATGACGGGGCTGCAGCCGGCGCTAGGGCGCAGGCGCAGAAGCTCAGGGTCCCGCTCCCTGCTCTCGTCCCTAGAGGGTTATCGCGAGTCTTGGAATAAACTTGCTGCGATTGCCAAAAGTAAGTTCTCGCGAGAGGTAGTTGGTTGCTATAGTCAAAAACATAACTGAGGCTGCTGCAGGTAAGACAGCAATCCCTCCTGAAGAAACCCTCTCTTCCCAGCCTCCCCACCCCGGTCCTGCGGCCACACCACAGCCGTCACCCCGATCTTCTGCTCCCTCAGCTAAGTCCAGGCTGAAAATCCCGTTATTTAGACCGAAAAGCCGCTGACCCGGCCAGGCGCGGACTCTGCCTCCAGCCCCAGCCCGGCGACCTCCACAGGAGCGCGGATATAGGCCCTTCTTTACCGCTTCTCGTCGTAGGTCTCATTCCGCGCGGACTGCGCCTGTCCCCAGACCAGACCCAGTCACATCGCCTCTTTCGTCCAACCTTTTTCTCACTGGACTCTCCCCTTGCAGCTTCTTCTGAGCAGGTGACAAGAAATGCGTGCCTTGCCGGGGGCAACGAGAGTCCCCACCCTAGCTGCCCTGAACATAACTTTAGTCCTGTTTCTTGCATTCATAGTTCAAACACGACGCGAACGCCTCTTGTGTACAAGACATGGTGCCAGGCACTCGGGGCCCGTAAATATGCGTGAGACAGGTTACATGCCTTCAGAGGTGTAATTGAACTCTCAGGACAAACGTTGCATATTAATAATATCATTTGTGCAGTGCTTCATAGCTTAAACAGCTTTAATATCTTAGGGGATATTCACAATGTGAAACAGGTTGGAAGTTATCCATTTTACAGAAGGTGAAACTGAGGCTTAGAGAAGTTAGGCTTTTGCCCAGGGGCACATAGTTATTAAGTAGGAAAGGTCCTTTGAATACCCAGTCTTCATAAACAAGAAAGCTTGTGGTAATGCCACAAGAGACGTGTAAAGTGCTAAATGTATTCAGAGGAAAGGCAGGTTTTTCCCACTGGGAAGCTTCATGTACTAGGAAGCATTTGAGCTGGATTTTAAAGGATGAGTAGGATTTGCTGTAGAGACGGAGTGAGTAGAAAGGGAGAGATAATTCCAGGGGGAAGGAAAAATGCAAAGGTTCAGAAGTGACTAAATGCAGGTGATCTTTGAAAAATACTAAGCAAGAGCATAAGCTAGAAGAGGGGAGTTGACTGGCACTGCAAGATCCTAGAAAGCCCTGAATGTAGTACTACATTTAACTACAGTTTAACTTTATTTGATAGGTGAGAGGGAACAAGACAGTGGTATGATCAGATCTGTACTTTAATAAGGTAGTTATCTGCTTGTCTCATCTCATTTTCTCCCTATTTCTTCTTACACCACCACTGCAAGCTACTTGCTACTTGCTATGTGTGTTGTTTTGCCTCTGAACGTTTTAAAATCTGTTGCCTTTCTTGGAATATCCTTCCCTTTACTCTATTAAGACATAGTTCCAGGGTACTTTCTCCATATTTTCCTGGCATGCACACGTATTCTCAAATCCAGCTAGGTCCTAGCTTCATGCAGCACTTCCTTGCTGTATGATTGCTGGTAAGGTAACAAACTTCTCTGAAGCTCAGTTTTTTTCACTCAAACAGATTTAAGAATCACTTAGAAGGGAGGCTACGTTTAAGATAATAAATGTGAAGCACACTTGGTACACTGGCTATAATCAGTTAATTTCCTTCTCACATTCTTTTTTTTTTTTTTTTTTTTTTGAGACGGAGTCTCGCTCTGTCGCCCACGCTGGAGTGCAGTGGCG
>NW_012113141.1:6805417-6811043 GCF_000951035.1 Colobus angolensis palliatus | reverse complement strand
GTCTCGATATCCTGACCTCGTGATCGGCCCGTCTCGGCCTACCAAAGTGCTGGGATTACAGGCTTGAGCCACCGCGCCCGGCCGAGGCAGGATAATTATAAAGTCTGAAGGCTGTAAGATGTCATTTTCTCTTTTGTATCACCAAATACACTTAGCATAGTATGTCCTCAGTAAACGTTTGAATTGAGTTAGAAAATAAGGCCTTTTCTACAGGCACAGTGGCTCATGCCTTTTAATCTCAGCACTTTGGGAGGCTGAGGTGGGCGGATTGCTTGAGCCTAGCCTTGGAGACCAGCCTAGACAGCGTGGTGAAACCCTGTCTCTACGAAAAATTAGCTCGGCGTGGTGGCGCATGCCTATAGTCCCAGCCACTCAGGAGGCTGAGGTGGGACGATCACTTGAGCCTAGGAGGTTGAAGCTGCAGTGAGCTGTGATCGCACCACTGCACTCTAGCCTGGGTGACAGAGTGAGAGCCTGAAAAAACAAAAACAAACAAAAAAAAAAAAGAAGGAAGGAGCGAGAAAAGACCTTTTCTAAAAAACAAATATCCAATTTATTTTTGAAATTGTTTGTGCCCTTAGTATTGTAAAATTGACAGTATATCTGACTAAATAAGATATATAAAGACCTTTTCCAATGGACTACCATTTTATGTGGTTGCTTCTTTCCTGCTCTCAAAATACATTTTTGTAAAACTGAGAAGTTAAATAATGTTTGAAGGGAGCTTTGCGGATTAAAAAAAAAAGGTACCAGAGAACACTGTGAAGGGTGTACGGCAGCAGTCCCCAACCTTTTTGGCACCAGGGACCAGTTTTGTGGAAGACAATTTTTCCACAGACTGGGGGCAGCAGGGATGATTTGGGGATGATTCAAGCACATTACATTTATTGTGCACTTTATTCTATTATTATTACATGGTAATGTATAATAATAAATAAATATATATGTATATATATATATTTTTTTTTGAGATGGAGTCTTGCTCTGTTGCCCAGGCTGCAGTGCAGTGGCACAATCTCAGCTCACTGCAAGCTCCACCGCCCAGGTTCACACCATTCTCCTGCCTCAACCTCCAGAATAGCTGGGACTACAGGCGCCTGCTACCATGCCCGGCTAATTTTTTTGTATTTTTAGTAGAGACGGGGTTTCACCATGTTAGCCAGGATGGTCTCGTTTTGCTGACCTCATGATCCGCCCACCTTGGCCTCCCAAAGTGCTGGGATTACAGGCGTGAGCCACCGTGCCCGGCCTATATATATTTTTTGAGACGGAGTCACTCTGTCGCCCAGGCTGGAGTGCAGTGGTGTGATCTCAGCTCACTGCAACCTCTGCCTCCCGGGTTCAAGTGATTCTCCTGCCTCAGCCTCCCAAGTAGCTGGAACTACAGGCACGTGCCACCACACCCGGCTGATTTTTGTACTTTTTAGTAGAGATGGGGTTTCACCATATTGGACAGGCTGATCTCAAACTCCTGATTCGTGATCCGCCCGCCTCGCCTCCCAAAGTGCTGGGATTATAGGCGTGAGCCACCACGCCCAGCCTATATCATGAAATATTATACAACTCACCATAATGTAGAATCAGTGGGAGCCCTGAGCTTGTTTTCCTGCAGCTAGACAGTCCTATCTCTGGGTGATGGGAGACAGTGACAAATCAGGCATTTGATTCTTATAAGGAGCACACAACCTAGATCCTTTGCATGCACTCAGTTATAATAGGGTTCACATTCCTGTGAGAATCTAATGCCGCCACCGATCTGACAGGAGACAGAGCTCAGGTGGTAATGCAGGTGATGTGGAATGGCTGTAAATAGAAATGAAGCTTTGCTTGCTCGCCTGCTGCTTACCTCCTGCTGTGCGGCCCAGTTCCTAACAGGCCACGGGTTGGTACTGGTTCATGACTCCGGCTGGGGACCCCTGATGTAGGGTATGGGAGGTCAAGGTGTTCCTACTTTGTCTTGTGATACTTTGTGCTTAATGGGTTAGTTACCTGTATAAACATCTTTTAGCACTAACCAGTGAAATCATCCTTGTGACCAGCTCCCTAAAGCACTGCCTATCCAGCAGCAAAGGTTGGATGTGGGGAATAAAACAGTGCTGGACTATGGTATTTCCTTAGGTTTTCCCTGGTATTGGTTATGATGGAATATGGGTACTTGTGCAGCTCTGGTACATGAGGGAACAGGTTGATTCATTCTGTTTACAGAGACCAAAGAAAACCAGAAGGACTTTTCCCAGTTGGTGATATGGAGCAAGTGCCATCAACAGGCAGACTCGTGCAGATCACCGTGACAGAGGGATATGATTTGGTAAAGTTACTTTTGGAAACTTACAAAATCCTTAGTTTGGGAGTACCTGCAGGAGTAATGGAATTTTGCTTCATTCTCTACCTCCAAACCTCCTGGCTTTATATAGCAGTGGCATTCCGCCTCAGTGTTCCTTATTGTTAGTCTGTGATCTCCAAGTCACATTACTGTGTGTCTCAAATACCCGGCAATTTGAATACTAAATTTAATAGGATGAAAGAAATAGTGGTTTTAGTTTCCCTAGACAGCAGTTCACATATAATTTTTTTCCCTTTCTCCTGAGAAGGATCTGAATTCTTCCAGAATTTCCCTTGTGATTAATTCTATTTGATTAATTAAAACAACAACAACAACAATGTGATGTACTAAAAATTAGGAGTATAATGAAATGGGAAAATATTCAGTATATTAAGTTTAAAAAGATCATTCCAAAGAGAATGTAATTAATGAGCTCCACTTTGTTTTAAAATGCATATATAAAAATGTATCTATGTGTGTGTGTATGGGTATACACATGCACATCCATATATTCACAGCAAAACACTAGAAAATATATTCTAAAATGTTAATAATGCTTACATGTTACAGTAAGATTGCAAGTAATTAATTTTCTTTCTTTTAAAAATGTTCCTCAGTATACTTCTATTATCAGGTGAAACACAATAAATGTTGTTTTCAAAACTCCAACATAACAGCACTTAAATGGACTGTTGCATTTAAGTAAAACTAGATTGGTTTAATTATTTTTCTACCTATTCCTTCTGTATTTGTGATGTTGCTTGTTAGGAAAAAATGAAAAATGCTGTTTAGCCCAAATCAAAATGGGTTGCCAGATGTGTAGGAAAATTCTCTATTTAAATATAATTGTAAAGTGGTGTGTTTCTGCCAACAGAAAGGTTTTAAAGGAGATACTCCAGTTACCTTTATTCGGGCAGAATTCAATCAAGTGGTTCTGGGAGACTCTGCAAAAATTACTGTTTCTCCAGAAGGAAGTGCAAAATACAACTTCACTAGCAGTTTTGGGTTTAATCCTGAAGGAGGAATCACTTTAGATGACCTCGCTCACAAACCTGTGTTCTGTAAGTTCTTGTAGTTCTAAAAATCAATGTCCTGATTGCCTTCTTCCCTATCATGTTGGATGGGAAAAGCAGAACCAAAACATTCTTTTAAACATGTAACTAAAATCATGAGAAAGAAAGGGCACTTCCTTTGTTCCCAAAAGCAAGGCAGGAACTGAAACCTGGAAATCTTGAACAGCTGCCATTGGTGTGTATGTGTTAGTGGAAGTGTGCAGGGAGAAGGCAGTACTCCAAAACCTAGGGGCTTGGGTTTTAATGCTCTCAGAAGGACAGAAAACCTTTGGCTGCTGTCGATGGGGAAATAGAGACTGAGATCACCTCCCCATCACAAGTTAAGATCTCAAAAAGTATGGACCAGGAAAATAAAATCTGCTTAAGCATCTCTGTCTAGATCCTGGGTAGAGAAAAAAGTCTTCCCTAGGAATAATCATAGGCTTGTACTAACCATTAAAGAATATATATATTTTTAAAACACAGGAGGAGCATTTTCATGATAGCAGTTGGCCACATTCTAAGCGAAAAAGCAAGTCCTACCATAGATCAAAGGATCAATAGCATACAGACACCTTTTCTGCCAAAATGTAACAGTCAACAAAATTAGAAATCAATAACAAAAAGATAGCCAAAATACTATTTGGAAATTTAAAAACATACTTGTGAATAATTTATGAGACAAATAAAAAAGTCATAAAAATTGCAAAGCATTTGGAAGAAATCAACAGTAAAACACCAAATATCAGAATTTGTGGGATATAAAGTTGTGCTTAGAGGTACATTTATAATCTTAAGCACATTAATTAGAAATAAAAAGGATTAAAAGCAAAACTTTTGAGAAGATGGAATAGATGTACTTTTCTCTATTCCTCCCACTGAATACAACTACAAACCCTGGACATTATATATAAAAATAAGAGACTGAAAGGTGGGGAGAAGGAAACTTGGGACCTGGGGAATGACACAGTGGTGAGTTCCTTGGGTTTTCTTTTTGCCTTATGTATCCCATACTTCTTGCTGAAGAAGGTGGCAACCTGGAGACACCAATGGGCACAGACCAAAAAAAGAAAAAAGAAAGCAAGCCTGATAAAAGTCTGCTCTGTTTAGCCAAAAGACTATGAAAGGGGCAGCCTAATAAGACAGAAAAGTTTTAGACAGTAATTCCTGTACTCCAGCTAAACACCATAGGAAAAAAACTGTAGCCCCCACCCTCAATCAAGCTGAGTGGAGAGCTTAGACTTCCACTCTCACAAAGCTCACAAATGAGATTCTCCATTACCCTAGTGATGTCAGAGAAGACCAAGTAGGGAACGAGGACTTTTATCCCCTCTGGTAATGAGTCCCCTTCCCACCCCTTATAATGTTAGTGGAAACCACAGAAATCTTGCACTTCTATCCCAAACTGTCAGTAACAAGGTGCCCTTTCGCTTCCCACTGGAGTGGTATCAGAGGAGGCGTAGTTTAGAGTCAGAGCTTTCACCATCACCCAGGTGTAATGAGTCCACACCCACTGTGGTATCAGTGGAAACCAAGTAAGGAATCAGGACTCCAATTCCCCTGCTCAGCAGTAATGAGGAACTGCCCCCATCAGGTGTCAGCGGAGGCTGAGTAGGGAACCTAGACTTCCACCCCCAACTTGGCAGTAATGAGGCAGCATCTCCTTCCTTCTTCTGTTGGGGTGGTGTTGGAAAATGCCAGCTGAAAACAGAAGGTGTAAGTGAGATCCAGAGATTCATAACAATAGGAAAAGTCCAGGTTTCACCTGAAAGCCATAAGTCTTTCCAAGAACTGGAAGATCTCACATTGAATTAACAAAATGTAATGGGCCAGGGACAGTGGCTCAAACCTGTAATTCCAGCACTTTGGGAGGGTGAGGTGGGTGGATCACAAGGTCAGGAGTTCAAGACCAGCCTGGTCAACATGGGGAAACCCCATCTCTACTCAAAATACAAAAATTAGCCAGGGATGGTGGAGCGTGCCTGTAGTCCCAGCTACTCAGGAGGCTGAGGCAGGAGAATCACTTAACCTGAGAGGTAGAGGTTGCAGTGAGCCAAGATCACACCACGGCACTCCAGCCTGAGTGACAGAGTGAGACTCCGTCTCAAACAAACAAACAAAAAACAGTGGCTGGGTGCAGTGGCTCATGCCTGTAATCCCAACACTTTGGGGCTGGGCGTGGTGGCTCACACACACCTGTAATCCCAGCAGTTTGGAAGGCCAAGACAGGCGGATCACAAGGTCAGGAGAT
>NW_012113141.1:6788921-6805182 GCF_000951035.1 Colobus angolensis palliatus | reverse complement strand
ATATATATATATATATACACAAAAAAAAAAATTAGCTGGGTGTGGTGGTGAGCATTTGTAGCCCTAGCTACTCCAAAGGCTGAGGTGGGAGGATCACTTGAGCCCTCAAGGCAGGGGTTGCAGTGAGCTAGATCTGAGATCGCAGCACTGCATTCCAGCCCAGGTGACAAAATGAGGCCTGGTCTTGAAAAACAAACAAACAAACTACCAAAATAAATACCAGCTGGATAAAATGTGGGTAAAAAATTAAATCGTATAACTACCATAAGAAATCATGGAATTAAAATAATCAGAGAGATGAAGCCTTTATAAGTATTTCACAACTGTAGAAATCACAGAAAAAGAATATATATATATATATATATATATTCATTAGCAACTGTAAAAGACAAGCTACAAACTGGATTACAATTTGCAATTCATTTCTAGACAGAAGGCAAATTTACCTTTAAAGAGCTCTTGCATATTAATAAGCAAGAATCTAATGGAAAAGTATATAAAACATATGAAAGGAATATGAAAAGTTCATGGAAAAGAAACTATAACTGGTCCTTAAATATATGGAAAAAATTTCAACCTGATTCTAATACAAAAAATAAAATTATGCTTAGATGCTATTTTCATCTGTCGGTTACAAAGGTCACAGAGTTTGATAACATACCACATAGGTAAATATGTTATCAAACTATTATCCTTGCTGAAAACGCTGAAGCTGAACCCAAGTAGGAAACACAGGAAATGAGAAACAAATTAAACGCTATGAGGAATAAAACAAGAGACAAATCTAGAACGTGTAACATTCTGTATAGCTATTGGCCTGGTGTCTTCAACAAAAGAGAGAAATGTTTGAGAGAAGAAGTATGTGGAAAAGGGGGACTGGTCTAAATGAAAAGAAACATGACAACCAAATGCAACACGTGGTCTTTGAGTGGATTCTGGTTTAAACAGACCAGCTACAAAATACATTTGGGGATAATTGGGAAATGTTAAATATCAACTGGACACTAGATGAATTAAGGAATTATTTAATGCTGTTATCACACACTTGCCAAATGTGGTAAAGTGATTGTGGTTTTCTAGGAAAATGTCTTACTTGGGATTTGTGTATTTTGGTATTTAGGAGTAAAATGTCATGATGTCTGTAATTTATTTGAAAAGTACTTCAGCAAACAAAGCAAATATGATAAAAGTATTTGAGCAAACAAAGCTACATATGATGAAGCAAAAAAATTGTTAAATTTAGATTATGGTTATATGGATAGTTGTTACACTATTCTACTTTGTGTATTTGAAATTTTGAAATTGTTATAATAAGTGTTAAGCACACAGAGTAATGCTGCAGTGAAAAACTTTGTACATACTCTGCATGCTACAGGATTACTCCAAAATGTGTCAAGCCTTATGGTAGGCAATATAGGGGATCTAGAGCAATGTTTTCCTTTTTCCTTTTTCTTTTTTCTTTTCTTTTTTTTTTTTTTGAGATGAGTCTCACTCTGTTGCTCAGGCTGGAGTGCAGTGGTCCAGTCTCTGCTCACTGCAAGCTCTGCCTCTCAGATTCACACCATTCTCCAACCTCAGCCTCCTGAGTAGCTGGGACTACAGGCGCCCGCCACCATGCCTGGCTAATTTTGTTTTTGTATTTTTAGTAGAGACGGGGTTTCACCATGTTAGCCAGGATGGTCTCAATCTGCTGACCTCGTGGTCCGCCTGCCTTGGCCTCCCAAAGTGCTGGGATTACAGGCGTGAGCCACCTCGTCCACCCTAGAGCAATGTTTTTCAAACTTCAGATTGTGACTTTTTAGCCATTTGTAAGATCAGTTGATGGGCATTAAGACCAGTAATTTCTTCTATATGAAATAGAATAGAAAATACCTAAGGATTTTGACCTAGTAAAGATTAATATTATATGAAGCTTTGTTATATAATCATATGTATCAGTTACTTTTTTTTTTCTTTTCGTTTTTTGAGACGGAGTTTCGCTCTTGTTGCCCAGCCTGGGTGCAATGGCTTGATCTTGGCTCACCACAACCTCTGCCTCCGAGGTTCAAGCGATTCTCCTGCCTCAGCCTCCCCAGTAGCTGAGATTACAGGCATGGGCCACTATGCCTGGCTAATTTTGTATTTTTAGTAGAGACGTGATTTCTCCGTGTTTGTCAGGGTGGTCTTGAACTCCCAACCTCAGGTGATCTGCCCTCCTCGGCCTCCCAAAGTACTGGGATTACAGACGTGAGCCACTGCACCCAGCCTCAGTTACTTTTATACACATGCATGTACATGATTATGATCTAAAACCTATTTCTTATTATAACTTGCAGGCAAAAAGTTCAAAAGTCACTGAAGAGGTCCGGTATTTTCCACCAAGTTACTGATGTTGATGCCTTCTTTACTTTCAAGTTAATTTTTTTTTTTTTTTTTTTAGACGGAGTCTCGCTCTATCGCCCAGGCTGGAGTGCAGTGGCCGGATCTCAGCTCACTGCAAGCTCCGCCTCCCGAGTTTACGCCATTCTCCTGCCTCAGCCTCCCGAGTAGCTGGGACTACAGGCGCCCGCCACCTGGCCCGGCTAGTTTTTTGTATTTTTTAGTAGAGACGGGGTTTCACGGTGTTAGCCAGGATGGTCTCAATCTCCTGACCTCGTGATCCACCCGTCTCAGCCACCCAAAGTGCTGGGATTACAGGCTTGAGCCACCGCGCCCGGCCAAGTTAATTTTTTTTAATGTACATCTCTTTGACAATGCTTTGTGTGTTGCACCTTGGTTATCGGATGGATGTTTTAAATGTCTCATTTTCTTTGTTTTGATTTTTCTAGTAACTGTGACTGAAGTTTTACCAAAGGAAAAGAAACAGAAAGAAGAGAAGACCTTAATTCTTGGTCAGGCTGTGGTGGACCTTCTTCCCTTACTGGAAGGTCAGATGTGTGCTTTGCCCAAAAGCAGAAATGGCAAAGCTCATAAAACTTAGCCCCAGAGAGATATAGAAGTTAGCCTCAATGAATTTGAGGGATTTGAGGGGTAAAGTGGGCACATTTATCTCTGCCTGCAGTCATCCCAACTTAACCCTTTCTTCTTTGGCTCAACTTGGGCTTCTTTTTTCAGGACAGAGTTCATTTCAAACAACAGTTCCATTGCACCCTGTGCAAGGCTCACCCTTAGAAACTCCTAGATCAAGTGCTAAGGTAATCAGAGTTTTAGCTCTCAACATTTCAGCCTGCCATTCAGTGTAACAATTCTGTCTGCTATTAAGGTTCAATTCAGTTGAGTGTAATGTGTTGGGCATTTTCTTTTCACAGCACACTTAGTGTTAGATTCTGGGAAACAAAGATAATAAGGTGGAGTCCTACTTTGAAAAGCCCACAATCTACATATCATAGATTATAACCCAGTGTGATTAAATGGTGGAGTGAGGCACATGGGCATAGAGCAGGTATCAGTTACTTTGTCCACGGGTAGAGGCAAGGAAGGCTTAACCATGGAAATAACTCTTGAGCTATGTCCTGATGGATCAAATAGTATATGAAAGCACCTCATATACTTTAGGGCATGGTAGCATGCCTCTGACTGAAAATTTCTAATCCAACAGTTCTAGCCCAGACCCCTTTCTGGAATTCTAGAATATCACACTTTATAAGCACCTACTGTATACCTCTATAATGTTATCCCATAGGCACCTAAAACTCAACATTCCAAAACAGAACTCAGTATCTTCCCTGAAACCTACTCTTCCTTTTATCTTAGTTTTTTTCACTAGTGGCATCACCCATCTGTGAAATCATGGAACATAGAACCTAAATTATATCTATGACCGTTCCCTCAGACCCTAACTACAGCCAATCCTCAAATCTGCCTTTCACCAAATCCTGCCTTTTCCATCTTCTAAGTGTCTTTAGGTTTTCTTTTTGGCTTCATTCCTACTCTTTATTGCCTTATTATCTCTCACTTGGATAGTTACAAATAGCCTTGTACCTACCTTTACCTCCCTCCAGTTCAACCTCCCCATGGCTTGCACAATGATTTAAAAGTGAATCTGCTTTGGGAGGCTGAGACGGGCGGATCACGAGGTCAGGAGATCGAGACCATCCTGGCTAACACGGTGAAACCCCATCTCTACTAAAAATACAAAAAATCAGTTGGGCGTGGTGGCGGGCGCCTGTAGTCCCAGCTGCTAGGGAGGCTGAGGCAGGAGAATGGCGTGAACCAGGGAGGCGGAGCTTGCAGTGAGCTGAGATCCGGCCACTGCACTCCAGCCCGGGCGACAGAGTGAGACTCCGTCTCCCAAAAAAAAAAAAAAAAAAAAAAAAAGTGAATCTGATCTTATCTCTTCCCCTACTTAGTACTGTCGTGTAGTTTATGGATTCACCTGCTGCTTACAAGTTAAGGTCCAGATTGCTTAGCAGGCATACAGCATCCTTTATAATGGAAGCCTCCCCCTTCAACCTCATCTCGCATTACTCCTTTCCTTATATTAATACTTCAAGTTGCAGAATCCTGAATTACTTACATATACCTAAATGGAAGATACCATACTGTTCCAATCCCTCTTTACGTAGACTGTTTTTGCTCCCTAAGACTAGCCAAGTGCAGTAGTGAGACACGGGAAAGAATAGAACAAAGAATTTGATCTGTAACTGACTGCGAACAGTCAGTTGAAATAACTCACTACCTTTGGACCAGCCCACAGAAACTATTCTTATCCAGAATGGTTTTTTCTTTCCTTCCTCTGCTAATCCATGTTGTAAATGCCTATTTATCCTATAAATGTCAACCCAGCCAAATAATTATTCACTCCCCCCTTGGTTTCCTTGACTGCAGCATTTTGTACAGGTCTCTAGTACAGATTTCGCATAAATCTTGGCACTATGACATGAGTTCTATGTTGAAAGGAACTATGTCTTCTTTGTCTTTATATCCCTAGTGATGTAGCAGACTGCCTAGCATTCAATACACATTCTTTTTTTTTGAGATGGAGTTTTGCTCTTGTTGCCCAGCCTGGAGTGCAATGATATGATCTCGGCTCACTGCAACCTCCACTTCCTGGGTTCAAGCGATTCTCCTGCCTCAGCCTACCGAGTACCTGGGATTACAGGCACCCACCACTATGCCCAATTAATTTTTATGTATTTTCTCTTTAAGTAGAGATAGGGTTTCACCATGTTGGCCAGGCTGGTCTCAAACTCCTGACCTCAGGTAATATGCCTGCCCCGGCCTCCCAAAGTGCTGGGATTACAGGCGAGAGCCTACCTTGCGCAGCCTCAATACACATTTAAAACCTACTTTGTATGTATCCTGAGTGAAAATGTCAGAGGTATATACATATATGTCTATACCTATTTATGTGGAATATATACATATCTATCGGAAAAAAATATTTTCTTATTACAAAGCATTACATTTAAATTACAAAAATAGGCCGGGTGCAGTGGTTCAAGCCTGTAATCCCAGGACTTTGGGAGGCCAAGGCGGGCAAATCACGAGGTCGGGAGTTCAAGACCAGCCTGGCCAATATGTTGAAACCCCGTCTCTACTAAAAATACAAAGATTAGCTGAGCGTGGTGGTGTGTGCCTGTACTCCCAGCTGCTCAGGAGGCTGAGGCAGAAGAATCGCCTGAACCCAGGAGGCGGAGTTGCAGTGAGCCAAGATCGTGCCACTGCATTCCAGCCTGGACAACAGAGCAAGACTCTGTCTCAAATTTAATTTAATTTAATTTAAAAATTACAAAAATAATCATAAAATATAGACTAGCAAAAAAGCACCCAATCTCACTTACTCATGTGCAACTTCTGTCGACATTTTTTTTTTTTTTGAGATGGAGTTTTGCTCTTGTTGACCAGGCTAGAGTGCAATGGCGCGATCTCAGCTCACTGCCTCCCTGGGTTCAAACAATTCTCTTGCCTCAGCCTCCCCAGCAGCTGGGACTACAAGCATGCACCACCACGCCTGGCTAATTTTGGTATTTTTAGTAGAGATGGTTTTTCACCGTTTTGGCCAGGCTGGTCTTGAACCCCTGATCTCAGGTGATCCACCTGCCTTAGCTCCCAAAGTGCTGGGATTGCAGAAGTGAGCCACCATGCCTGGCCAACATTTCAATAGATTCTTACAATTCCTGTTTTGTATGTATTTATATATATACTTTACCTCAGTATGGTAGAGTGGGAAGGGAGCCAGGTTAGGAAAAAGATTCTCTTCTTGGCTCTATCTCCAACTCACGGGACCTAGAGAACATGATTTCAACTTATGGAAATAATTAAGCTTTACCTTCTTATCTTGAACAGTAATATGAGATTCAAATGAGGTAATGCAAAAAAGGAAGATCTCTGGCAATTTTCAAAATGCTGCATAATTTTATTCTTTTACAGCAGTGCAGTCTTGAAGTTAAAGTATTAGTGGCAGAGCCTTTACTGACCACAGCCCAGATCTCAGGGGGCAATCTACTGAAGGTCACGTTGGAGGCTGCTTACTCTGTGCCTGAATCCTTCATTCCAACAGGTCCTGGGCAGAACTACATGGTCGGTCTGCAAGTTCCATCACTTGGAGAGGTAAAGCCCTACTGCCAGATATTTATAGAGATTCAAACATGTCTGTACTCATATGGCCATCTCTTCCTCACCTCTAAGATTTCATTCAAAACATTGTACTGCTAATAGCTGAGATTTATTTTAGGCTTGAAAAATACAGTTTATCTCTATTTTTTTTTTTTTTTTTTTTGAGATGGAGTCCTGCTCTGTCACCCAGGCTGGAGTACAGTGGCCGGATCTCGGCTCACTGCAAGCTCCACCTCCCGGGTTCACGCCATTCTCCTGCCTCAGCCTCCTGAGTAGCTGGAACTACAGGCACCTGCCACCTCGCCCGGCTAGCTTTTTTGTATTTTTTAGTAGAGACGGGGTTTCACCGTGTTAGCCAGGATGGTCTTGATCTCCTGACCTCGTGATCTGCCCGCCTCGGCCTCCCAAAGTGCTGGGATTACAAGTTTATCTCTATTTTATATACAGATTTTAGTGTTTATGATTTACATATTTATTATATATTGTACATTAAATATAATTTATATAAATATATGGTAGAAAATATGTAAGACATTTAAAATGGCCAATTTTGGTGTATTTCTATACAGATTATTTTTGTGTGTACATTTTGCAGATTTTCTGCAATGTGCTTTATTAAACAAAAGTTTCTCTTAATTCCAGATATTTTCTTAGGCCACATTTCCAGGTATAGGAATGATTGGATATGGAGTTTCTTAGGCTCTTGATGGAGATTTCTAAATTGCTTGCTAAAAGGCTTCTATTCAGTTAACACTTCCACTTGTCTTATTTCCAGGCCCATGTATGTGAATGACCCACTAAAGTTGTGTAGCAACTCTTCAGTTTACTGAGGACTTAGGAGGTTCCTGGGACATGGGACTTTCAGCACCACAACTGGGACAGTCCTAGGCAAATGAGATGGCTGATCACCCTTCCAGGGAACAACCCACATAGCTATATGAGGCAGATCTGTGCATTGCCCTCTCTCCAACTTTGGGATTGTATTGAAAATTTTCTCTTTGTTTTTGCTAATTTTTATAATTAAAAGTGCCTTTTATTTTTTTTTCTTCTGGAGGTCTTAGTATTTTTCTTACTGATTTTTAAAATTCTGACTGGGGTGTGGTGGCTCACACCTGTAATCCCAGCACTTTGGGAGGCTGAGGCAGGTAGATCATCTGAGGTTAGGAGTTCGAGATCAGCCTGGCCAACATGGTGAAACCCTGTCTCTGCTAAAAATACAAAAAATTAGCCAGGTATGGTGGTGGGTGCCTGTAATCCCAGCTACTGGGGAGGCTGAGGCAGGAGAATCACTTAAACCCAGGAGGCAGAGGTTTCAGTGAGCCAAGATCGCGCCAAGATTGCACTCCAGCCTAGGCAAAAAGAGTGAAATACTGTCTCAAAAAAAAACAAAAACAAAAATTCATATGTAGAGAAAAATAATGTTTTCTTTCAAGTTTGCCAATTTATAGTTTATCATGTTTATTTCTGGTTTATTATTTATTTTTAATTTGGGTCATTGCTTTGGTATACAAAAGTTTTTTAATAGTTAAATTTTTTTCTTTTAGGTTTCTTGCATCATTTTAAACTTGAAAAGGGCTCCTTTATTCTCATATTTGATGAAAGGTTGCCCTTCCAGGTTCTAGATTTTTTTTTTTGCTTTGTTTTTGGAGATGGAGATGGAGTCTCGCTCTGTCGCCCAGGCTAGAGTACAGTGGCGTGATCTCGGCTCACTTCACCCTCTGCCTTCCGGGTTCAAGCAATTCTCCTGACTCAGCCTCCTGAGTAGCTGGAACTACAGGTGCCCGCTACCATGCCCAGCTAATTTTTTGTGTTTTAGTAGAAACGGTGTTTCACCGTCGTGGCCACGCTGGTCTCGAACTCCTGACCTCAGGTCATCTGCATGCCTCAGCCTCCCAAAGTGCTGGGATTACAGGCATGAGTGACCACACCCAGGTCCTAGTTTTATGCAGCAGCCTTAGTTCCAGCTTCCTGTCCTGCCTGGGCACAGGGCCATGCTTGCTTCTGTATAGTAGTGTCTGGGTCTGACAATTCCTGGGTTGGCACAGCATCAGCTCATGAGCTTATCCCTCGGGTATTGAGTTGCTGCTGCTGCCAGTTCTGGCACTTTTAGACTTTCTTTTCTTTTCTTTTTTTTTTTTTTGAGACGGAATCTCGCTCTGTTGCCCAGGCTGGAGTACAGTGGCACGATCTCGGCTCACTGCAACCTCTGCCTCCCAGGTTCAAGCGATTCTCCTGGCCTCAGCTTCCCGAGTAGCTGGGACTAGAGGCACCCATCAACATGCCCAGCTAATTTTTTTATTTTTAGTAGAGACGGGGTTTCACCATATTGGCCAGGCTGATCTCAAACTCCTGACCTTGTGATCTGCCCGCCTCGGCCTCCCAAAGTGCTGGGATTACAGGCATGAGCCACTGTGCCCAGCCTAGACTTTCATTTACTTCTTTTGACCTTGGCTATGTGATAAAATATAACTTTTTTTGTTGTTGCTGTTCTACTTTATCTAGTTTGTTGTGTGTTTGTTGCTGACAAAGGATCTGTTGTACTTTAGTTTGCTATAGTGTTGGAAATAGAACTTTCTTTTAATTTAAGGGCCATTTGGTTTTCTTTTCCAGTAAACTTCTTGTTCCTGTTCTTTGTCTATCTATACATCTCTCTGTCTATTAATAAGAGACAGGGTCTCACTCCATCACCTAGGCTGGAGTGCAGTGGCACAATCATAGATTACAGTAACCTTGAACTTCTGGACTCAAGCAATCCTCTCACCTCAGCCTCCCATGTAGCTGGGATTACAGGTGCATGCCACTGCATCTGGCTAATTTTTAATTTTTTTTTTTGTAGATGTAGGGGTCTCGCTATGTTGCCCGGGCTGGTTTCAAACTCCTGGCTTCAAGTGATCCTCCTGGCTCTATCTCCCAAAGTGTTGGGATTATAGGCATTAAGCCACTTTGCCTGGCTGATTTTAATGTGCACTTTACTGATTATTAAAGAAATGTAGCATGTTTTTATTTAAATGTTGGATGTTCTAATTTTTCCTTCTATAGATTGCCTACTTATATATTTTACCAATTTTCTACTGTAAGTATACTTTGGATAAGTTATAAGACATGAAAATGCCTATATTTTTAGCCCCTTGCCAGATTTTAGTTTGTTTTCTAAAGGATAATTTTTAAACGGGTACAAACACAACTCTCGTATAAAATAAATAACACAAAAGTTGGTCCAAGATTTTATTTAACTTATTAGTGAAGGAATCAGTAAAATGTGACAATGAGTTCAAAGGAATATATAGGCATCAGGAATGCTGAAATGAATTTGCCAATAATTCAAAACTTGTCATTAGCTTCAGGGAAATGATCAGTTACATTGCCACTGGACAAACTGTATCTGCATATTTATGAACCAGAATAATTTGCATTATTATCAAATGTCTGTAAGTTACAGAGTTGTAAAATAGTGCAAAGACAATGAAAGGCACAGGCCCCTCTCTAGAATCAGATTAATCATAGAGGGGTATGTTTGACAACACTCAGCATTCCATTGAAAAGACTTGATTAATCTTCTTGTCCATTTCAAAGTCCTTTACAAACTTTCCTGACGTATGGTATTTATTTCTGTAGAAGGACTATCCCATTTTATTTAAGAATGGAACTCTGAAGCTTGGAGGGGAAAGAGAACCTGTTCCCCGGCCCAAAAAGTGGCCAATTGCCAACATTCTGGCTCCAGGAGCTAATAACATTCCTGATGCATTCATTGTTGGTGGTCCCTATGAAGAAGAAGAAGGAGAACTCAACCATCCTGAGGTGAGAGCCTGATATACGGGTTTTTGTGATAAACTTAGTGTACTGACAGATGATAAAACATTTTGTGCATTACTGTAATTTATATACATTTGTCACCTGTCAAAATAATTACATGCCAAAATAAAACACGTATCTAATTCTGATTCAGATATCTTCTGACTTCTTAAGTCGAGAAAACAAAATAATTTATATCACATGTACTCTTTATTTTATTTTAAATTTATTGACTTACGAATAGGTAATTATCAGTTACTGTCAAAATTAAAAATGAAGATCTATGCAGTGAAAGTGTCCCTCTAGTCACGTCTCTTCCTTCTAATTCCTCCACATCTCATTACCCTAGTAGCGATGGCAGCAGTGGCCAATCTAGAGCAACTCCTGCCATAATGCTGGCTGCAGTGGGGGAGTCCTGGCTGGGCCTACATGCTCCATGGAGCTAGCAGGAGCTGGGAACAAGTGGGAGCCCTTCCCTCCCATGTGCAGCCACGGCTGCATACCCAGGCATCTCTGCACTCTCAGAAGCTGGGTAGCCCCCCGCCCTTACAGGCTTGGAAGTGCCTGCTCCTGATGCCTGGCCTCTGCCTACTCCTGGTGCCTGCTCCAATTTTGGAGCAAAGTTGTGGCTGAGCCTGGGGCTGTCACAACCTGGCCAGGTGTGCATGTACTCAGGGCAGTGCTGACAAACCAACCCTCTGCCGTCTTGATCCCTCTCCAGACTTTGGGCACCCATGAGCATGGGAGAAAGTCCAAGGGGCGCACTGAGGGCAGCTTGGCATGGGCCTGCAGGCACCCCTCAGCATGAACAGCCAGGGCACTGTGGATGGCAGCAGGAGGCAGACAGGCTCCTGGGTGAAAAGGGGCAGGTCCCCAGTGAAACCCCATCTTCAGGCCAGGGACTGCCTTAGGTCTGAGGGCCAGGCTGCTAGTTCCCATGGACCGGGGTGAGAACTTATGGTACTTTTCTGGTTCTACCCATGGCCTCCCATGGATCAGTCAGCATCCACTTCCTCCCCTCTGAAGCCCATAAAAACTCAGGACTCAGCCAGACTCAGGCAAAGGATGGGATGACCTGCCTGTGGAGAGAAGCTACCCACTGTCGGTCTCCTCTCTGCTGAGAGCTGAACACTCGTCAGGACGTCCTGCCTGTGGAGAGGAGCTACCCACTGTGGGTCTCCCCTCTCCTGAGAGCTGGACACTTGTCAGGACTACCTGCCTGCAGAGAGGAGCTACCACTACTCAGTGAGTCTCCTCTGAGTTGTTCTGTTGCTCAGTAAAGCACCTCTTTGCTTTGCTCACCCTCCGCTTGTCTGTGTACCTCATTCTTCCTGGATGCAAAACAAGCACTCAGGACCTGCGGAATGGTGGGGCTGAAAGAGCTATAACACAAACAGGGCTGAAACATGTCCCTTGCTCATCACATTGTGGGTGACAAAAAGGGGAGAAGAGAGAAGAGTTGTGGTCCTTTGGGAAGCCCAGACCTAGGAGCTCCCTGAGCCAGGGCTGTGACACCAGAGGCTCTTCAGTTTCTGGTGTCTCCAAGCTTCTGAGCACCACCACATTCCCTGGTGCCAGCCATGGAAGCTGCTTGCAGTATGCCTGGTTCAGCCGCAGCCTCACAGGGAGCTGGCACCTGTGCTGGTGCCTGGAGCTTCTGGCTCTGCTGCAGCCAGCATGCCTGGCTGTGCACAATGGCCAGACCCCATGATCGCTTACTCACACACCCCTCAATGCTCCATGCCTGGCTCACCCTTGGCAGGCGTGGGATCCTGGCCAGTATGCAAGCCTAGCACAGCCTGCCAGGCCGAGTGGGTGAAATGAGCCTAGCAGGCCCAAGCAAAATTTGGGCAAAGGTGCCACCAGCCACAGAGGTTTTCTGCTGGAAAAGCAACAGACCAAGGATTCTGTGACAGTCATCACCTTTGTTACAGTTTCTTGTGTTTCCTTCTAGATACTTTCTTATGTATATAAAAGGAAATACGTAAGTCAAAGGAAGACTCAAGAGACAGAAACATTTAGAAAAGTAAAGAAAAGGTTTCCTTGGAAATTGTGAAAGGGAATCAGACTTCAGGACTGACTCACCAAATAAAAAATCAGTATAGTCATCGTGGCTGGGCGGAGTGGCTGATGCCTGTAATCCTAGCACTTTGGGAGGCCTAGGCAGGTAGATCACTGAGATCAGGAGTTCGAGACTAACCTGGCCAACATGATGAAACCCTGTCTCTACTAAAAATACAAAACTTAGCTGGGCATGTTGGCACACACCTGTAATTCCAGCTGCTTGGGAGCCTGAGGCACAAGAATCACTTGAACCAGGAGGCGGAGGTTGAAGTGAGCCAGGATTGTGCCACCTCATTCCAGCCTGGGTGTCAGAGCGAGACTCTGTCTCGAAAACAAAACAAAACAAAAAAAAGTGTAGTGATTCCTTGGTATACTTGGGGGATTGTTGCCAGGACCCCTGCAAATAGCAAAATTCATGCATACTCAAGTCCTTCAGTCAGCCCTGTAGTTAACTATGTATAGGAAAAGTTGGCCCTCCATATATGTGGGTTTTATATCCCACAAATACTGTATTTTGATCCATGTTTGGTTTAAAAAAGATCCACGTGGCCAGACGTGGTGGCTCATGCCTGTAATGCTAGCACTTTGGGAGGCCAAGGCGGGTGGATCACAAGGTCAGGAGTTTGAGACCAGCCTGGACAATATAGTGAAACCCCATCTCTACTAAAAATACAAGAATTGACTGGGTGTAGTGGCACAAAGCTGTAATCTCAGCTACTCGGGAGGCTGAGGTAGGAGAACCACTTGAACCCGGGAGGTGGAAGTTGCAGTGAGCCAAGATCATGCCATTGCACTCCAGCCTGGGCAACAAAGTGAGACTGCCTTAAAAAAAAAAAAAAGATTCACATATGAGCCAGATGCGGTGGCTGTAATCCCAGCACTTTGTGAGGCCAAGGCTGGCTGATCACTTGAGACCAGGAGTTTGAGACCAGCCCGGCCAACATGGTGAAACCCCATCTTTACTAAAAACTCAGAAATTAGCCAGTATTGTGGTGTGCGCCTGAATCCTAGCTCCTCAGGAAGCTGAGGCATGAGAATCGCTTGAACCCAGGAGGCGGAGGCTGCAGTGAGCCGAGATCGTACCACTGCACTCCAGCCTGGGCGACAAAGCAAGGTTCTGTCTCAAAAAAAAAAAAAAAATCCGCATATATATAAGTGGACCCATGCAATTCAAATTGTGTTGTTCAAGGGTCAAATGTTTTTATAAGAAAACAACACAAAATTACCAACGTTACCCCATTTACATTAGTCTATTCATGATGGCAAAACTGCAGGTTTCTTCACTTGATTCTCAGATATACAAAGGTTGTAAAATATCTTCAGACATCAGCATAATAAACATCAGGGATAAAAGTACTTTTCTTTTTTTGTTTTTTTGAGATGGAGTTTCCTTCCTGTTTCCCAGGCTGGAGTGCAATGGCGTGATCTTGGATCACTGCAACCTCTGCCTCCTGGGTTCAAGCGATTCTCCTACCTCAGCCTCCCAAGTAGCTGGGATTACAGGCACCTGCCACCACACCTGGCTAATTTTTGTATTTTTAGTGGAGATAGGGTTTCACCATGTTTGGCCAGGCTGGTCTTGAACTCCTGACCTCAGGTGATCCGCCTGCCTTGGCCTCCCAAAGTGCTGGGATTACAGGTGTGAACCACTGTGCCCGGCCGATAAAAGTTCTTTTCTTTAGGAAGTCCAGATTTGCAGGAAGTATTCAAAGTCTTGTTATTTTCAGAACTAGAATCTGTTGGGAAGACACTGCTATTTTTCCTTTATCTCAAGGTATTATTGTTTGTTTGTTTGTGACAGCATCTTACTCTGTCGCCCAGGCTGGAGTGCAGTGGTGCGATCTCAGCTGACTGCAACCTCTGCCTCTTGGGTTCAAGCTATTCTCATGCCTCAGCCACCTGAGTAGCTGGGATTACAGGCACACACCACCATGCCCTGCTGATTTCTGTATTTTTAGTAGAGACAGGGCTTCACCATATTGGCCAGGCTGGTCTCAAACTCCTGACCTCAAGTGATCCACCCACCTCCAACTCCCAAAGTGCTGGGATTACAGGTGCAAGCCACCACGCCCTGCCGGTTTTTCATTTTTTAAAACTGAGTGTATAAGGTGTTTAATCATATATATATGCATACACTAAATAAATACATATATTCTTTCCCCATCATTTTTATTACACAAATGTAAAGAGTACATACTTACACACACTATATGCACTTGCTTTGTTTTACTTTGTCCTGTATTTTTGAGATTTTTCCACATTACATAAAAAGCAGTCTCACTATTTTTCTTTATTTGTACTTGCTGTATAATGTGACATTGTATGGACATACTTTAATATACTTATTATTATATAAATTACCACAAATTTGTCAAGGGCATAGAAAATAGTATAACACACTTGCAAATGTTTCTTGAATAAGCTGATAATGCACTGATGGAAACATTTAATAAAATAATTTGTAAAATGAGGATGGTTGAATTATTTTTCATTGTCTGACTCTAAATATATAACATAGTAGAGATGAGGCTAGGAATATTGGAAAAACACTGCACAGTATCTTTTCTCATCATTGTGATTAGTGAAAATTCATACTTTTCTTAGATTTCTATTTGAATTTAGATCAGGCGTTTTATTTTAGACATTCAGATTATATTTTGTTTTAGATTAGATTGTTAATTCTCAATCCTGGCTGCACATTACAGTCACCAGGAAAGCACTGAAAACAATGACAGTGGCCAAGCTTTAACCCAGGTAAACTATGTAAGAATTTATTTTTAAAATAGTACCAATGCCAGGTGTTTTTTGCTTTTTTGGTTTTTTATTTTTTTGAGACAGGGTCTCTGTTACCCAGGCTGGAATGCAATGGTGTGATTATTGAGGCTCATTGCAGCCTCAGCCTCCTAGGCTCAAGCAATTCTCCTGCCTCAGCCTCGTGAGTAGCTGGGACCACAGGCTCATGCCACCACACTCAGCCAATTTTTAAATTTTTTTAGAGATGGAGGTCTCACTTTGTTGCCCAGCCTGGTCTTGAACTCCTGGCCTCAAGCAGTACTCCTGCCTTGGCCTCCTAAAGTGTTGGGATTACAGGTGTGAGCTACTGCACTGGGTCCAGGTGTTATTTAAAAAAAAAAAAAAACCAGATGATTTTAATGTGCATCTAGAGTTGAGAATCATTGATTGAGGTTATGTTAGTCAGTATTTGGATCGTAGTACTAGATCAATGTAACTATTATATATGTAATTTATCTTATATACTTTACTAATAAAGTACTCATAATTTTAAGGTGGTGGTAGTAGTTGCAATAGTAGTCATACTTATAGTAGTAATGGTAGTCATAAGAAAAGTATTGTGAACAAATCCATTAAAAGAATGCCCTACAGATGGAGCAGAATGAAATCATGGCACAGATACAGAGAACAGAAGTCTTTATCTTATATTTTACAGGACAGTGAATTTAGGAATCAAGCAGAGTGCATAAAGAAAAGGATTATTTGGGACTTGGAATGTCGCTGCTACCTTGATCCTTCTGCAGTGGTCAGGTAAGAAGAGGAAGGAAATATGTCTAACCCACAAAGGCTTGTAGATGGGAAGAAATGTTACTTTTGTTAATTTTATTTATATTTCAGTTAAGGTGATTTTAGATTGAGACTTTCATTTATCACCTCTATATATTAGAGTGACGTTGTGTTCATCTGCTAATAACAGAAACAGCTAGTAATGTGGTTTAACCAAGGTGAATGCTTATTCCTCTTTTGTATAAAAGAAGTCTGAGGCCGGGCGCGGTGGCTCAAGCCTGTAATCCCAGCACTTTGGGAGGCCGAGACGGGCGGATCACGAGGTCAGGAGTTCGAGACCATCCTGGCT
>NW_012113141.1:6769006-6787811 GCF_000951035.1 Colobus angolensis palliatus | reverse complement strand
AGTGAGACTCCATCTCAAAAAAAAAAAAAAAAAGTCCAGAATTGGTATGTATGATGATTACACAGTGTTATTAGATATCCAGGCTCCATCTTTCCTTTTGCTCCATCTTTCCTTTTTCTTTACTATGTGACTTCCATCCACAAGGTTGTGTCATGGTGCAAAGGTAGCTGCTGGAGCTCCAGTTTGCACACTTACATTTCTGGCAGAAATTTGGAAGAGGAGAATGGTTATGGATAAAAAAGGACACATGCTGGCTGTCTTAACACCTCTTGTGGAACCTTCCTGGAATCTGGCAACTTCTCTTTATGTCTCATTAGCCAACCTTTAGATGCAAGAAGGCTAGACAATAAAATGTTTTAGTTGAACACATTGTCACCCAGGCTAAATCAAGATTTAATTACTAAAGAACAGGTACACTGATATTGTGTAGGTAACTATCAGTCTTTGTCACAATGACCTGGTCATTAGAGAGAGATGACAATTGAGGGATTACCAATATATATACAATCTGAATGAACAACTCTGACTTTAAAAAAAAAATGAATATCTGTTTTCTTAGGACAGCTTAAGATTTATAAAAAAATCAAGCAGAAAAATTGAGCAGATGTTTTAGAGAGTTTTTATATGCCCCTGGTCCCCCACTTGGTCATGGTGTATAACTTTTTACACATTGTTAGATTTGATTTGCTAATATTTTATTGAGGATACATTGTTGTCATTATTCCTTTGAACAAATAGTTATCAGATCAATTAAGAATAAAAAACATTAACAAATTTATTTTACCTTCATTTGTGACATTTCCTGATGCTCTTTCTTATGTTGATACAAGTTTTTTGACCCATGTCATTTTCCTTTTCTCTAAAAACTTTTAGCACTTCTTGTAAGGCAGGTTTACTGGCCAGAAACTCCTCTCATTTTTGTTTGTTCGAGAAAGGGTTTATTTCTCCTTCACATTTGAAGGATAATTTTTGTAGGTACAGAATTCTAAGTTGGTGGGTTTTTCTTTCACAACTTTAAATATTTTGCCCTACTCTCTTCTTACTTGCATGGTTTCTGAAGAGAAGTCCAATGTATTTCTAACCCATGTTCTTCTATAGGTAAAGTGTTTTTTCCTCTGGTTTTTTTCAAGATTTTCTTTTTTGCAGTTTGAAAATGATATGCCTAGATATAGTTGTTTATTTGTTTGTTTGTTTGGTTTTTGTCCTTATTCTGCTTGGTGTTCTCTGAGATTCCTGGATCTGTGGTTTGCTGTCTGTCAGTTAATTTTGGAAAATTCTTAGCTATTATTACTTCAAATATTTCTTCTGCTCTTTTCTTTCTTCTTCCGTTATGCCTAATTACACCTTTTGTAATTGTTCCACAAGTCTTGGATATTCTGTTATGATTTTTTGTTTTAATTTTTTTCCTTTGCATTTCAGTTTGGGGAGTTTCTATTCACATATACTCACGTTCACTGATTTTATTTTCCTTAGTCATGTCCAGTCAACTGAGAAGCCCATCAAATGAATTATTCATTTTTGTTTGTGTTTTTGATATCTAGCATTTTGTTTTGAGTCTTTCTTAGAGTTTCCATCTCTGCTTACATTACCCATCTGTTCTTGCATGTTGCCTACTTTTTCCTTAAGAGTCTTTTTTTTTTTTTTTTTTTTGAGACGGAGTCTCGCTCTGTCACCCAGGCTGGAGTGCAGTGGCCGGATCTCAGCTCACTGCAAGCTCCGCCTCCTGGGTTCACGCCATTCTCCTGCCTCAGCCTCCCAAGTAGCTGGGACTACAGGCGCCCGCTACCTCGCCCGGCTAGTTTTTTGTATTTTTAGTAGAGACGGGGTTTCACCGGGTTAGCCAGGATGGTCTCGATCTCCTGACATCGTGATCCGCCCGTCTCGGCCTCCCAAAGTGCTGGGATTACAGGCTTGAGCCACCGCGCCCGGCCGTTAAGAGTCTTTAATGTAATTATAGTTACTTTAAATTTCCTATCTGATAATTCCAAAATCTATGTCATATCTTAGTCTAGGTCTTATAGTAGCTTTGTCTATTTGGACTATATTTTTTCTTGCCTTTTAGCATTCTTTATAGCCTTTTAATTTGGAAGCTAGCCATTATATATTGGGTAATAGGAATTGAGGTAACTAGTATTTTTAGTGTGAGGTTTTATGTTAATCTGGTTAGGAGCTGGGTTGTGTTTCTTGTTTGCTATAGTTGTAAGTGCCAGAGGCATCAGTTTCCTTTCCCCCCCCACCTCCCCTGTTGTCTTTGGATTTGCCCAAGAACTTCTCTCATAGAGTGGTGTGTAGCCCTCTTAGTTGTTTTTTTTTTTTTTTTTTTGAGACAGAGTCTCGCTCTGTTGCCCAGGCTGGAGTGCTGTGGCCGGATCTCAGCTCACTGCAAGCTCCGCCTCCCGGGTTCACGCCATTCTCCTGCCTCAGCCTCCCGAGCAGCTGGAACTATAGGCGCCCGCCACCTCGCCCGGCTAGTTTTTTGTATTTTTTAGTAGAGACGGGGTTTCACCGGGTTAGCCAGGATGGTCTCGATCTCCTGACCTTGTGATCCGCCCGTCTCGGCCTCCCAAAGTGCTGGGATTACAGGCTTGAGCCACCGCGCCCGGCCAGCCCTCTCAGTTGTAATTCATTGTTATTATATTGAAACTCTGTTGATGTAGTGGCAAATTGTTGGGCAGAAGTATTCTATTACCTGTGATGAAGTCTCAGTAAATAGGTTTGGGTCCCTGGGCTGTGACTTTCAGAAGTGTTTCATAATTTTTTTCCTCCTATCCCTGTGGAAGCTAGACAGGTTGGAGTTGTCTAAATGCCCTTCCCTGAGATCAGATAAGGATCTGGTAAAGTAGTTTCCCTTAAAGGTCAACTCTTTGATAGGGAGAACGCTGCGGCCATATTTCAAAATGGTTACTCTTCTTCTCTCCCTGCCTGAAATATGAGGGTATTTTTCTTCCATCTTCACTGTGAGAACTTGGTGGGGCTCCTGGATTTAAAACTTATGTAAGTATGGGGACCCTTAACAGTGGGCCCCCTGGAGTTTTTCACTCCCAGCTAGTCTACATTCAGTCTCCAAAAATTTGTCAAAATTATCATTAAACTATTTCTGCCGGTTGCTGGCACCACTGGCTTCTGCTGTCTTTAAGCTGACTGCAGCTGTGATCCTCTGTATTTTCCTGTCTCTCTCAATTTCAGGATGGCAGTTTTTGCCTTGTGACCTCGATTCTATGATGGATCTAAGAAATGTTATTTATTTCAATTCGGTCAACTTTTTTCTTGTTGCAAGGACAGGTGGGATTACTTCAAAGCTGTGTTGGAGCTGAAACTGGATACTATTTTCACAGTAGAAATAACCAATTTTATACCATTTGTAAACTTGTCGGATTATTTCTTTAGAATAAATCACTACAAGTAGAATTTATAGTGAATGATTATGGATTTTTTAAGGTTTTTGATTCATATTGCTAAATTGCTCTAAAAGTGTTCAATTTGCCTCACTAGAAGTTGAGCAGAATTATTTTTGGAATGTTATAGGTTTGGGAAAGTTTTAAAAACCACCAACCCAGTAATAAATTTTTATTTATTTTATTTAATTTTTTTTTTTTTTTTTTGAGACAGGGTCTCACTGTGGCCCAGGTGAGAGTGCAGTAGCACCATCACCACCTTGACCTCCTGGGCTGAAGCCATCCTCTCACCTCAGCCTCCTCAAATAGCTAGGACCACAGGTATTCACTGCCATGCCCAGCTAATTTTTTGTATTTTTCATAGAGATGGAATTTTGCCATGTTGCTCAGACCATCTTGAACACCTGGGCTCAAGCCATCTGCCTGCCTTGGCCTCTCAAAGTGCTGGCATTTATAGGCATGAGCCACTGAGCCCAGCCCTCCTATTTTTATATATGTATACTCTATATTACCTTATAAAAGAGAATATTTCCCTTTAACCTAAATTATACTGACTTTATTTTTACATATAATGCTAATAGACTGATTCTTGATTTGCAGTTTTCAGAAGCGGATTGCCGATTGCCGGCTTTGGCCTGTAGAGATCACAAGAGTTCCTCTGGTCACTGTACTCAAAGGGAAAGCTGGCAAAACTGAAAAGGTAAATATGCCCCCTCAAAACTATTTATATAAGAAATGTAGAATCAGGCCAGGCGCGGTGGCTCAAGCCTGTAATCCCAGCACTTTGGGAGGCCGAGACGGGCGGATCACGAGGTCAGGAGATCGAGACCATCCTGGCCAAAATGGTGAAACCCCGTCTCTACTAAAAAATACAAAAAACTAGCCGGGCGAGGTGGCGGGTGCCTGTAGTCCCAGCTCCTCGGGAGGCTGAGGCAGGAGAATGGCGTGAACCCGGGAGGCGGAGCTTGCAGTGAGCTGAGATCTGGCCACTGCACTCCAGTCTGGGCGACAGAGTGAGACTCCGTCTCAAAAAAAAAAGAAATGTAGAATCAGACCCTACCTGTTATTCTGCTTCAATTCTGATACCAAAAGAAAATGTGAATTATATAGCTGTTCTCCCAAGGGTGACTAGCTCATCCTGATTTGCCCTGAATTTCACTTGTTTTAGCACTGGAAGTCTCATGTCCCAGGAAACTCCTCTGTCCTGGGAAAAACCAGGATTATTGGCCACCCTAGTTCCCCATTGTTCACTAAAAACTCTCTAGGCTTTATTACCAGATATCCTATTTCTCTTTAGCCCTTCACAATAGTTTTACCATAGGTTAAACTTGCCTACTTAAAATGTTTTAGCCTGCTAATTAGTGTAATAGGAATCTTAGATATACTACTATTTTTAAAAGGTATAGCTTTGATGAGCCTAGTACATGTTACCTATTGTTTTACCTGTGCATGTCTGGTCTTTTCTACTTGTTCATAAACTCCCTGAGAGTAGGGGTCATGTAGTAGGCTGATGTGCATCCTCCATGGTACCTAGCATGATGTATGGCAAATAGCAGACATTTAATAAGTATCTAAATTGTTTGGCTGACTTTAAACATAGGCTTTTCACATAATAAAAATACTATCACTATGTAACCATTTCTCCCTTTGTAGTATATAAGTATTGGCAAACTTTCCTTAGATTTCTAAACTATCTGTTATCACATGAACATAGGACTTTTTTTTTTACTTATTTTTTTGAGATGGAGTCTTACTGTGTCACCTAGGCTGGAGTGCAGTGGTACAATCTCGGCTCACTGCCGTCTCCGCCTCCTGGGTTCAAGTGATTCTCCTGCTTCAGCCTCCTGAGTAGCTGCAATTACAGGCACACACCACCATGCCCGGCTAATTTTTGTATTTTTAGCAGAGACAGAGCTTCACCATGTTGGTCAGGCTGGTCTCGAACTCCTGATCTCATGATCCACCTGCTTCAGCCTCCCAAAGTGCTGGGATTACAGGCGTGAGCCACTGCGCCCAGCCAAGCATAGGACTTTTAAATCTAGTTGCCAATTATTATTTATAATAGGTGAAATCAAAGAGGTTACTTTTATGCTTGGAATTTATTTTCTTTCACAAAATTGATTTTTTTCCCTATAAAAATTTTCTGTGGCAAACCATACAACCATTAAAAAATGCTGTTAAAATATATTTATTAACATGTTCTTCATCTTTGCAATGAAAGTTTAGATGAAATCAAGTATGGTAAATACATGACAGGAGACTGTCATTCATCCGCCTTCATCCATGGTAGATAATGCTAATCAATCAAAGCACTCTTTCCTTTTGAACCAAGATAAATACAGATAATTTTTCTCAACCAACTATGCTAAAACACCTCCACCAATTAATGAGAATTTAGATATAAGTTAAAGCCTATTTATCATCACTGGTCCAGATAATTTGTAAGGTCCCTTTTATTTGTATGAGTCTGTGAACTAAAGCTAAAAGCCATAGCTTCTGATTCCTTTTAAGTTTTTTGTTATTGTTATTATTGTTGTTTTTCATAAAGCTTCACTTTTTCCTAAGAAGCCACATGGTGAAATTGACTTTTTGGTTGAATATATATATTATCAATTAATTTGAGTTTGTATTGATTCAACTACTGCCTCTACTATTAACAGTTTATATGCATTTTCTCAGTGATCATGGTATTATTGAACCCATTTTGATAATAAAGAAGGCCCAAAATGTCTTATGTAACTGACCCAAAGTCACATAACTGGCTAAGTAGTAGAGTTAGTTTCTAAAACCAGGCCTTTGAACTGCTGAGTCAGAGCTCCATACCTTATATTATATTGCTTATAGCACTAATAACTCTCTGGTTTTATTCCTTTAGACTGATGAAGAAGGTCAGCTTTCGTTTCATGGTGTGGCTTATGTTAATATGGTCCCATTGTTGTATCCAGGTGTGAAGAGAATTCGGGGAGCTTTTCGTGTTTACCCTTACTTGGACAGTGTAGTCCATGAAAAGGTAAGAAAAAATTGCATAAAAAGCATCATGGTAATTTATCCTTTATATATCTGTTTACTTACATCTTTAGCATATACATCTTTGCAACTGATATTTAGAACCAGTTGGTATACTAGGATATTAAATATATAGCTTTATAGTCATTCTGCATTGGACCTTAAAAAATTTAGGATAATGAAAAGACAAAAACTGAAAACCTAGATCTCTATCAACAGGTTAACAGAGAACATAGAAAAACAAATTGTTTGGTACCTCTGTACGATGGAATACTACTCAACAATAAAAAGAAGTGAGCTAATGATACATGCAACAGCACGGATGAATCTCAAATGCATTATGCTAAATGGAAGAAGCCAGACAAAAGAGAGAAAAGAGAGTACTTTTTTTTTTTAAAAGAGATGTGGGTCTCGCTTTGTAGTGCAGTGGTACAATCATAGCTCACTACTGCCTCAGATTCCTGGGCTCAAGGGATCCTCCTGCCTCAGCCTTTTGAATAGCTGGGACTACACATGTGCACCACTGTGCCTGGCTATTTAAAAAAAAATGTTTATATAGAGACAGGGTCTTGAAAAGTTCGTTCTATATAATTACATTTATATGCAATTCTGGGAAAGTAATTTATCTATATTGATAAAAAGCAGATTAATGGTTACCTGGGAATAGGGATAGAAGGAGAGATGGATTACAAAGGAATGAAAGGAAAATATTAGGGATGATGGAAATGATGGTTATCTTGATTGTGGTGATGGTTTCATAGGTATACACATATGTCAAAATTGATGAAATTATATACTTTAAATATGTATGGTTTATTTTTATTGTACTTCAATTTTACCTCAATAAATTTGGATATAAAACTTTCAGCATAGGCCGGGCACGGTGGCTCACGCCTGTAATCCCAGCACTTTGGGAGGCTGAGGTGGGCAGATCACGAGGTCAGGAGATTGAGACCATCCTGCCTAACATGGTGAAACCCCATCTCTACTAAAAATCCAAAAAATTAGCCAGGCGTGGTGGCAGGCGCCTGTAGTCCTAGCCACTCCGGAGGCTGAGGCAGGAGAATGGCGTGAACATGGGAGGTGGAGCTTGCAGTGAGCTGAGATCCGGGCACTGTACTCCAGCCTGGGCGACAGAGTGAGACTCCGTCTCAAAAAAAAAAAAAGAAAGAAAGAAAAAAAGAAAAAAAAAGTCTATTGTTGTTAAATATGGAAAAACTAAAATCCATTAATGAACTAGAATATTTTTTTTTCCATTTTTAGGTGTAAAAATGTTAAAATCATATATTCAAGCAAGAAGTCAGTTTTATCATGTTGCTTCCTAAGAGAAAATGAGGCTTTGTAAAACACACAACAATAACAAAAATGTATTATTATGTCACTGTAATTTTATTAGGACAGCTATTTTTCAATAATAAATTTATGAAAACCCCATCATCTAGTTCTACATTAGTATCTTTTGAACTAGAAGCCACATTTATAGGAATTTATTTATTTATTTATTTATTTATTATTTTTATTTTTTGAGATAGAGTCTCGCTCTGTTGCCCAAGCTGGAGTGCAATGGTGCGATCTCGGCTCACTGCAACCTCCGCCTCCTAGGTTCAAGCAATTCTCCTGTCTCAGCTTCCCAAGTAGCTGGGATTACAGGTGCACGCTAACATGCCCAGCTAATTTTTTGTATTTTTAGTAGAAATGGTGTTTCACCATGTTAGACAGGCTGGTCTCGAACTCCTGACCTCAGGTGATCCCCGTCTCGGCCTCCCAAAGTGCTGGGATTACAGGCTTGTGCCTCAGCCTACCAAGTAGCTGGAATTACAGGTGTGTGCCACCATGCCCAGTAATTTTTTGTATTTTTAGTAGAAATGGTGTTTCACCATGTTAGACAGGCTGGTCTCGAACTCCTGACCTCAGGTGATCCCCCCACCTTGGCCTCCCAAAGTGCTGAGATTACAGGCATGAGCCACTGTGCCCACCAAAAATTTATTTTAAGGACATAATTTAATAGGTTCAAAAATCTCATATTCATGAAAACTTTTTGAAACCTATAATAGCAAAAACTAAACATAAGGTTAAATGTTTACTAATAGAGGAATGTTTAGTAAATCATAGTAAATAAAAATGATGAAATATGTAGCCATTAAAAATATTAATACTTTATAGGCCACACCTATAATCCCAGCACTTTGGGAGGCCGAGGCGGACGGATCACCTGAGGTCAAGAGCTTGAGACGATTCTGGCCAACATAGTGAAACCCTGTCTCTACTAAAAATACAAAAATTTCCTGGGCGTGATGTGGTATGCCTGTAGTCCCAGCTTCTCAGGAGACTGAAGCAGGAGAATCACTTGAACCCAGGAAGCAGAGGTTGCAGTGAGCCAAGATTATGCCACTGCACTCCAGCCTGGAGACAGAGCGAGACTCCATCTCAAGAAAAAAAAAAGGATAATTATTAGTGCTTTATAGATAAATGGGAAAGAAGGCTGGCCATGGTGGCTCACACCTGTAATCCCAGCACTTCAGGAGGCTGAGGTGGAAGTATCACTTCAACCCAGGAGTTCAAGACTAGCCAGGACAAAATAGTGATACCCCATCTCTACAAAAAAAAAAATTGTTTTTTAGTTAGCAGAGCATGGTGGCACATTCCTGTAGTCCCAGCTACTCCAGAGGCTGAGGTAGAAGGATCGATTGAGCCGAGGAGGTCAAGGCTGCAGTGAGCTGTGATCGTGCTGCTGTACTCCGCCTGAGTGACAGAGTGAGACCTTGTCTCAAAAAAAATTAAAAATAAAAAAATGGGAGAAAAGAATGCAAGTGTTACATATAACATAGATCAAAATAAATTTCAAATGAATTTATTAAAGTTAAATGTGAAGACTATAAAAATGAGTATTAAAGATATGAATTAAGAGAAAACTTCCTAGGCTTGAAAGCAGTGAAAAGTATGAAATAAAGTCTTTTGTTTACCAAAAACGTCAAGTTTCTATATATAAAATAAACCTTCATAAACAAAATTACAATGTAACTGAAGAACTAGGGAAAATATTTGAATACACATCGGAAAGATAGCTACTGTTTCTGAAATACAGTAGTTTCCTGAAAGATAGCTACTATTCCTGAACTATAGTAGTTTTTTCAATCTAGAAGAATAACAAACTTTTTCTTAATGGGCAAGGTACATGAAATAGCAGTTCACAAAAGAAGTGTCAATGGCCAATAGATATAAGAAGAGACATCTGGCCTTATTTATTAATCAAGGAATTATTAATTTAAATAACAGTAGTTATCATTTTACTTGAAAAGTTCAACAATTCTTTAAAATATGATAATGCTCATTGGTGGCAAAGGTATGATAATGTTATAGAACCAAACTGATGTTTGCTCACCTGGTACAGTAAAACCACATATATGCACCAAGGTGTGCAGTGATAGAAAGAAAGGCTTTCATTGCAGGGTGTCAAGCAAGGAGGACTAGGCAGCTAAATTATCAAATCCTGAGCTCCCTGATGGCTTGCAGGCAATGATTTTTAAAGGCAGAGGTAAATTTCAGGAAAGCAGAAGCTACAGGCAAAATCATAAATCAACATATGCAAGTTACACATTGGTTTAGGCTTAAAAGGGCAGGATATGTTGAGGCGGGGGTAGGGAGGCTTGCAAGTGGTAGGTAGATTCAAAGATTTTCTGATTTGCAATTGTTAAGGAAGAGAGGCTTTGTTTAAAAATTTGGGGTCAGTAGAAAAATGTTAACTGGCTAGGGGGAGTGACTTTCTCCAAGCTCCCCAGAAAGAAATTTAGAACAAAGGACCATATAGTTCAGTCTTCACTTCCCTCTTAGCTGGGGGCTGATCCATTGGCTGATCTGAGTGCCGTCTGATCCTTTCAGTGGTTCCTTCAGTGGTTCTTTCTGAGGCTCAGAAAGACAACTCAGGGACATATATTAAGACGTTATGTTTAGCTTCTATAAAGCAAACATCTCTTGAACTTTAATTTCCTTGGCTATTGTTTTAGGCTACTATTACCTTCTTGTTTAAGTTGCTTATTTATTTCTGGGATTGGCTGGGTGCCTAGAATGTCTCTTGAAGGAACTTCAGAATTTTCCATTATTTCCATGCTTGGGGACCACAGGCCTCTAAAAAGAGGATCCTTGCTCAATCTCAGTAAAACAACTTTCATTCACTGCTAGTAGGAGCGTAAATTGATAAAAACTTTTTGCAAAAAAATTTATTGTCCATATGTATTCAAAAACTTGAAATACTTATATCCTTTCCAATAGGACACTTCTACTTCTAGGAAACTATTTCAAGGGAATAATTGGAAATGTATCCAAACCTTTCTACATGAAGATACTCTTGGTGAATCTGAGGGAAACAGTGAATCATAATAGAAAAGTTATGAGGTTTGATAACCCACTCAGGCACCCTAGAGTTTGAATTCTGGAACTACCATTTACTAGCTGGATGACTTCAGGCAAGTGACTAAATTTGTCTCACATTTACTGTATTCATCAGTAAAGTGGAGGCACTACTTGTTTCCTAGAATTGTTTTACCTGTTAGATGAAATATATAAAGCACTAGGAATGTAGTTGGCACACAGAAAATTTTAGCTATCACTTTTATTATACACATATGATAGGGGAATATTGTGCATATATTAAAAATTATCCTCATGAAACATTTTAAAACATGAGAGAATGTAAATGATAGTCTGCTAAATGAAAGTCAAAATATAAATATGATCACATTTTTTTACAATAATGTTTAAAATATATAGAAAACATTGGAAAGGAAATATCTCTGGCTATGGCCAAGTGAGGAGGTTGACAAATCATCTCCCCATAAAAGCAACCATAAAGCTAGACAAATGGACAAAAAGCCAATTCACCATCCTTGAAATTGACCAAAAGCATTAACAAGCTGAGAAGTACTAATGCATGAAAAGCTAAGGAGTTTGAGACCTTCTTGTCTGGGACTGCTCTGCCTTCCCCACCCTTACCTTTAGCTCAAGAATGCATGAAAGAATTATCCAGTGGGGGTGAGCTGAATGCCAAGCCTCATCCCTACTCTGTCTCATTGTGATCATGATGGAAGGCAAAGGGGAAACAGGCATGTCACATAGTGAGAGAAATAGCATAAAAGAGAGGAGAGCGGTGCCAGATTATTTTTTAACAAGCAGATCTCTTTGTAACTAACAGAGTGAGAACTCATTACTTCAAGGATAGCACCAAGCCATTTATGAGAGTTCTACCCCACGACCCTAACACCTCCTACCAGGCCCTACCTAGAACACTGGGGATCACATTTCTTTTCTTTTTTCTTTCTTCCTTTTTTTTTGAGACATCGTCTTCTCACGCTGTCACCCACTGGAGGGGGATCACATTTTAACATGAGATTTCTAGAGGATAAAAGAGCCAAACTACATCAAAATGGCAATCTTGATGGAAGGCAACCAACAAATATGTAATAAGAGTCCCAACAGGGAAGAGTATAAAGACATAATGTCTGAAAATATCCCACATTTGATGAAAACATTAATTTACAGATCCAAGTAGTTTAGAAAATCCCAGTTAGGATCAGCACACAGAGGCCCAAAATATACACATTATATATAGTCAAATGAAGGAGAGAGACAAAGAGAACATCACGAATGCAACAGGAGAAAAACAATTCATCACTTACAGGGGAGAATCAATATGGTTAACTGCTGATTTTTTCATCTGAAACAATGGAAACCAGAAGGCAGTGGAATAACATATGCGAAATTCTGAAAGAAAAACACACATACACAAAAACTACCAACCAAAAACAAAGGCAGGGCTGGGTGCGGTGGCTCATGCCTGTAATCCCAGCACTTTGGGAGGTAGAGGTGGGTGAATCACCTGAGGTCAGGTGTTTGAGACCAGCCTGGCCAACATGATGAGACCCTGTATCTACTAAAAATACAAAAGTTACCTGGGCATGGTGGTGTGCACCTGTAATCCCAGCTGCTCAAGATGCTGAGGCGGGAGAATTCCTGAGGCAGGAGGTTATAGTGAGCCAAGATCACACCACTGCAACTCCAGCCTAGATGACAGAGTAAGACTCTGTCTCAATAAAAGAAACAAAAACAACAAAGGCAAAATAAAGACATCCCCAGATAAATGCTGAAATAATTTGTTGCTAGGAAACATGCCTTGCAAGAAATACTAAAGGAAGTCTTTCAGCTTGAAAGGAAATGACACCAGTTGCTAACTTGAATCCATAAGAAGAAATGAGGAATACTTGAAATGGTTAAATATAAGTTAATATAAAGGAGTTTAGAAATAGAGCTTTTTCATTTTTACTCTTAACTTCTTTAGAAGACATGATTGGATAAAGTATTCGTTATATTGTTGGGTTAACATATAGATTTAATTTATATGATAATAGCATAAAGGAAGGAGGATAGAATGGAGCTATAGTGGAGCAAAGTTTCAGTATTTTACCAGAATTAAGATAGTATTGGGCTGGGCGCAGTGGCTCAAGCCTGTAATCCCAGCACTTTGGGAGGCCGAGATGGGTGAATCACGAGGTCAGGAGATTGAGACCATCCTGGCTAACACGGTGAAACCCCGTCTCTGCTAAAAACTACAAAAAACTAGCCGGGCGAGGTGGTGGCGCCTGTAGTCCCAGCTACCCGGGAGGCTGAGGCAGGAGAATGGTGTGAACCCGGGAGGCAGAGCTTGCAAGTGAGCTGAGATCTGGCCACAGCATTCCAGCATGGGTGACAGAGCGAGACTCTGTCTCAAAAAAAAAAAAAAAAAAAAAAAAGATAGTATTGATGTGAAATAGATTGTGATTAGTTAGGATGTACGTTGTAATCCGTAAGTAACCACTAAGAAAATTGTGTGTGTGTACATATGCATATGCACTTATATATGTGTGTATGTCCATACACATTATATATACACATATATTTATGTGTATATCATATATATATCTCAACAAAGGAATTAAGTGGGATATCACAAATATTTGTTTAACATAAGGTAGTTAAAGGAAGAACAGAACAACAAAAACAGATGATATATAGAAAGCAAATAGCATGGAAAATAAAAATCTAAGTATTTCAACAATATTATTGTATGTAAGTGGTCTAAACACACCAATAAAAGGACAGAAATTATTGAATTGGATTTACAAAAAAATCAAGATTCAACTATGTACTGTTTAAAGTAGACACACCTTAGGTTCAAATACACAAAAGGTTAAAGTAAAAAGGTACAAAAGATATACTATGGAAACAGAAAGGGTGATAGCTGAGTAACTACAATAATACCAGACAAAATAGTTTTAAGACTAGAAATACATATTACTGAAGACAGAATGGATGTCACAATGATTAAAGCATCAATTCATTGGGAAGATAGGACAATTATAAGTGTATACACACTTAGCAGTACAACACAATCATCTCATAATACTTGAAGCAAAACCCAACAGAATTGAAAGGAGAAATAGGCAATTTGGCAATAGTATTTAGAAATTTCAGTATTCAGCTCTCAATACTGGAAAAGACAACTGTATAGAAAATCTGGCCAGGTGCAGTGGTTCAAGCCTGTAATCCCAGGACTTTAAAAGGCTGAAATGGGTGGATTGCTTGAGCTCAGAAGTTGGAGACCAGCCTGGCAAAATGGCAAAACCCCATCTCTAATCTCTACAAAAAATAAAAAAAATTGGTTGGGTGTGTTGTTTGTGCATGCCTGTGGTCCCACTACTTGAGAGGCTGAGGTAGGTGGATCACTTGTGTCCAGCAGGCAATCAAGGCTGCAGTGAGCTTTGATCATGCCACTGCACTCCAGATTGAGTGACAAGAGTGAGACCCTGTCTCATAACAACAACAAAAAAGAATATCTTTGGTAAGTATAAACTTACCATAGAACCCAACAAATCATTTCTAGGAATTTCTAAGAGAAAAGAAAACCTGTATTCACATGAAGACATATATGTGAATGTTTATTGCAGCATTATTTATAATAGCTAAAAGCTCACAATAATACAAATGTCCACAGATAGTGAACAGATAAACAAAATGTGGTGTATCTATACAAGGGAATACTATTTTGCAGTGAAAAGGAATGAACTACTAATGATGTAAAATTCCCAAATCACTGAATCATGCACTTTAAGTGGGTACGTTGTATATATGTGAATATCTCAATAAAGCTGTATTTTTTTTTTTTTTTTTGAGATGGGGTCTCACTCTGTCACCCAGGCTAGAGGGCAGTGGTACCGTCATAGCTCACTGCAGCCTCGAACTACTGGGTTCAAGTGATCCTTTGCCTTAGCCTCCTGAGTAACTGGGACTACAGGCATAGGCCACCACATCCAGCTAATTAAAACAAAATTTTTTTTTTTTTTTTGTAGAGACAGAGTCTCATTGTGTTGCCCAGGCTGATATCAAACTCGTGGGCTCAAGCAATCTCCTACCTCGGCCTGCCAAAGTGCTGGGATTACAGGTGTGAGCCACCATGTCTGACCTGTTTTTTTTAAAAAGTAGTAAACTTGGGCTAGGTGTGGTGGCTCACACCTGTAATCCCAGCACTTTGGGAGGGCTAGGTGGGCAGATCATTGAGGCCAGGAGTTTGAGACAAGCTTGGGCAACATGGTGAGACCCCATCTTTACAAAAAATACAAAAATTAGCTGGGGTGGTGGCATGTACCTGTAGTCCCAGCTACTCAGGAGGCTGAGGTGAGCTAATGGCTTGAGCCCAGAAGGCAGAGGTTGCAGTGAGCTGTGATTGTGCCACTGCACTCCAGTCTAGGTAACAGAGTGAGACTCTATCTCAAATAAATAACTAAAATAAAAAATAAAAAAGTAATGAACCAACTGACACATGCTATAGCATGGATGAACCTCAAAAACATGCTAAGTAAAAGAAGGCAGATGCAAAAGACTATGTATTGTATGATACCACTTATATGAAATACTCTTTTTTCATATAACATACCCCAGAGATGTTAAAATTTGAGAAAGCTTATGTCTTTGAATCTATGAAATACAGTATTTATCACAGAGGTGGCAGGATTGTGAGTGATTTTTAGTATTTACAATTAATATTGTTGGATTGTTTTCAAACAGCTTTATTGAGGTATAATTGATAAACTGCATATATTTAAATTGTACAATATTAAAGTTTTGACATATCTGTACATCTGTGAAACTATCACAACAATCAAGATAATGAACATACACACATTACACCCCAAAGTTTTTTGTGTCTTCTATTATTCCTTTGCCCACCTCTGTCTACCCCTCCCATCTCGCCTGGCCTCCTTCGGTCTGGTTCTTTTTGTTCAACATAAATTATTTTGAGAATCATCCATGTTGTTTAATTTAAAAATTGTTTATTTCAAAAAAGAATTTTTAGGGAAAAATTGTTGTAAAATTCTTTTCTGGTGATTTGTCTATAGTTTGAATTTTTCCATGCAAAGAGTTTGCTTTGAACTTTAAACTTGCCATATCCTTCCAATTATAACTGATAGGGCAGCGGTAACTAAATAGATACTATTTCTTGTATAGAAGTGAATTCAACTTGTTAATGTTAATTTAATTTTAATTTTTTTTCTTTTTTTGAGACAGAGTCTCGCTCTATTGCCCAGGCTGCTGTGTAGTGCACCATCTCAGGTCACTGCAACCTCCACCTCCTGGGTTCAAGTGATTCTCCTGCCTCAGCCTTCCCAGTAGCTGGGATTACAGGTGCATGCCACCACACCCAGCTCATTTTTATATTTTTAGTAGAGACAGGGTTTCACCATGTTGGGTAGGCTGGTCTTGAACTTCTGGTCTCAAATGATCCACCTGCCTCGGCCTCCTAAAGTGCTAGGATTACAGGTGTGAGCCACCGCACCTGGTCTTTTTTTTTTTTTTTTTTTTTGAGACAGAGTCTTGCTCTGTAGCCTGGGCTGGAATGCAGTGGTGCAGTCATGGCTCTCTGTAGCCTTGACTGCTCGGGTTCAAGTGATTCTCCTACCTCAGCCACCCTAGTAGCTAGGACTACCAGGCATGTGCCACCATACCTTGCTGATTTTTTTATTTTTTATTTTTATTTTTTTGAGAGAGTCTTGCTCTGTTCACACCATTCTTCTGCCTCAGCCTCCCTAGTAGCTGGCACTACAGGCACCCACCACCACGCCTGGCTAATGTTTTGTATTTTTAGTAGAGACGGGGTTTCATCATGTTAGCCAGGATAGTCTCGATCTCCTGACTTCATGATCCACCTGCCTTGGCCTCCCAAAGTGCTGAGATTATGGCGTGAGCCACCATGCCCGGCCCACCTCGCTGATTTTTTTGTTTTGTTTTTAGTAGAGATGAAGTCTCACTATTTTACACAGGCTGGTCTTGAACTCATGATCTCACACAATCCTCTTGCCAAAGTGCTGGGATTACAGGTGTGAGCCACCATGTCCAGCCTAGTTTGAAATTCTCTGTCAAAGATTAAAAGCATTCTGATTACAAGAGTTATGAGATGCCAGAATCAAGCCAGGTCGTAAGGTCTCCTCTAAATCCTTTAAATGCTAGAGTAGGCAACTAACTTTCTGTGGTGTTTTTACCTGTTCTAGAAGGAGGGAAATACAATGAAGTCTTTCAAGTCCCTTCTTTCTCTCTGATGTTAAATGTTGAAATTGTTTGGAAAACTAAATGGTAAAAAATTAATGTGTACTTCTTTCAAGTTTGTCTCAGGTATTGCTTTTTTTGTTCGTTTTTCAGACCAAATGTGTACTGAGCTTCTTCCGGGATATTGGCCATCACTTGATTCATAATAATAAAATAGGAGGAATTAATTCTCTGCTGTCCAAGCAAGCTGTTTCTAAGAATCTGAAAGAAGATAAACCAGTGAAAGAAAAGGACATAGATGGAAGGCCTAGGCCTGGGGATGTGGTAGGTTGTTGAGAAGGTGATGATTTTGCCTGTTAGATTACATTCCAGAGACTTCACTGATTACTCACTTGGTGACTTGTATCAATATTAGTTTGCTTTTTTTTTTTTAATTTTACTTTAAGTTCTGGGATACATGTGTAGAATGTGCAGGTTTGTTACATAGGTATACATGTGCCATGGTGGTTTGCTGCACCTGTCAATCCGCCATCTAGGTTTTAAGCCCCGCATGTATTAGGTATTTGTCCTTAATGCTCTCCCTTCCCCTTGGCGCTCACTCCTGACAGGCCTGGGTTTGTGATGTTCCCCTCCCTGTGTCCATGTGTTTTCATGGTTCAACTCCCACTTATAAGTGAGAACATGCGGTGTTTGGTTTTCTGTTCCTGTGTTAGTTGCTGAGAATGATAGTTTCCAGCTTCATCCATCCCTGCAAAGGACAATAACTCATTCTTTTTTATGGCTGCAGTTAGTTTGCATTTTGATGCAATGTAGAGATCATTGTTCTTGTCACTATGAAGACCATGTAGGAATTCAATTTTTGAAGTGTGTTCATTTTCTTTCAGCAGGCATCTAGTATAAAATCTCAGAGCTCAGATACTCCTTTGGAAGGTGAACCCCCTCTAAGTCACAATCCTGAAGGACAGGTAATTGTGCATAAAGTTTGGAAAATTAAGTTTAAGTCAACCAGACCTTTATTAAGCAAGGCATTTTCATTGGAAAATGCTCGGACAGGATGTTAGTTATCATTCTATATTTGCCCATGACTAGTTGTCTGTGACTATGGGCAAATTTCTTTGTCTTGTTGACACTCTGTAAAATGAACTGGTGCCAGGTTAATTTTAAGGTCCTTTCCAGCATTAAAATATTATATCTTTTATTAATTCTACTATGTTAAACATTATAAGGGATGCAGAGATGCATCTTCTGCAGCATTTATTCATCTGCCTTCAGGAAACTCAGCATCTGGTAGGAGAAACAGAGTGGTATATAGTATATAATTTTGATAACCATAGTATATAATTTTGATAAGTGCTGTAATAGAGGTACAAATAAAAGTTCTGTGTGGGCTCTGAGGAGGCAAATATTGGGATGGGGAAGTCTAAGGGAAGGCTTCATACTAAGTCTAAGGGAAGGTTCCATACTAAGTAGTGAAAGATGAAGAGACCTGTTTGCCATAAGAAGATAGAGGGAGAGGCATTTCAGAGACAGGGAACAGCTTGAGAGAGAACAACACAGAGAATTTGCAAGAGCAGAATTTAGGGTGTGTCAGTTAATTACAGTGTATGGTATATAGATAAATTAAAGGAAAAATTCTATAAAGAGGAAAGAAGAAAGAGGCTGAATCAGGTAATGGAAAGACTTGAAAGGCTTGTTTAAAAGTTTGGACTTTGGCCGGGCGCGGTGGCTCAAGCCTGTAATCCCAGTACTTTGGGAGGCCGAGACGGGTGGATCACGAGGTCAGGAGATCGAGACCATCCTGGCTAACACGGTGAAACCCCGTCTCTACTAAAAAA
>NW_012113141.1:6766418-6767636 GCF_000951035.1 Colobus angolensis palliatus | reverse complement strand
CAGCCTGGGCAACACGGTGAAACCCTGTCTCTACTAAAATACAAAAAATTAGCTAGGCATGGCAGCATGCACCTGTAATCCCAGCTACTTGGGAGGCTGAGGCAGGAGAATTGCTTGAACCTGGGAGGTGGAGGTTGCAGTGAGCCAAGATTGCGCCACTGCACTCCGACCTGGGAGACAGAGAAAGACTCTGTCTCCAAAAAAAAAAAAAAAAAAAAAAAAAATTTTAAAAAAAAAAAAAAAAAAAAAAAAAAAAAAAAAAAAAAAAAAAAAAAAAAATTTCTAGGAAATACGAATGAACAAGAAAGTATATAAAGATACCCAAGGCCAGGTGTGGTAGCTCATTCATGTAATCCCAGCACTCTGAAAGGCCAAGGCGAGAGGATCACTTGAGCCCAGAGGTTTGAGACCAGTTTGGGCAACATAGTGAGACCCCAACTCTATAAAAAATTGTAATAATTAAATTAAAATTTTAAAAAATTAAAAAATAAAAACATCCAGATCTCTATTCACCTAGTGATAACTGCTTTTAACACGTTGGTGTTATCCTTCTGGAGTTATTTTAAAGCCCCCTCTATTACACATACATAAACACACACATGCACGTTACATATACATATATGTAATTTTAAAAAACTGTTTATATTGTACCATAGTGTTTTGCTTGTGTATTACTAGGAAACTGTGCATTCATCTGGGTTATTCAACTTGTTGGCATACAATTGTTCATATTAGTATTCTCTAATACTCCTTTATATCCCTCTAAAATTGGTAGTAATGTTTCTACTTTCATGTCTTCTCTCTTAGTCAATCTTGCTAAAAGTTTGTCAATCTTGTTGATCTTTTTGAAAAACCAACTTTTAAAGCTTATTGATTTTCTCCATTATTTTTCTATCCTCTAATTCGTTTTTACTCTAATATTCATTCTTTCTTTTATTATGTCTTCTGCTAGCTTTGGGCATAGTGTGCCCCGCTTTTGCTAGTTCCTTAAGGTATACAGTTATGTCATTGATTTTGAGTGTTCTTCTTTTTTTTTTTTTTTTCAGCCCAGAGGTCTTTTATTATTTTTTTTTTAACACCTATTATGCCATGAATTCATAGGGAATAGGTTCCAGTAGCTCAAGCTCCTTCCCATTGGTCCTCACAAAGTGTGCTTCTCTGGGTGGAGCAGGCTGGCGCTTCAGTTGAACCCAGGTACCTTTCTCTTTGGCTTCTTTC
>NW_012113141.1:6763231-6765013 GCF_000951035.1 Colobus angolensis palliatus | reverse complement strand
TGTATTTTAGTAGAGATGGAGTTTCACAGTGTTGCCCAGGCTGGTCTCGAACTCCTTAGCTCAGGCAGTCTGCCTGCCTCAGCCTCCCAAAGTGCTAGGATTACAGGCATGAATCACCATGCCCGGCTTAAATCATTTATTTTTTTATTAATCTCCTGTCTGGTTGTTTTATCCATTATTGAAAGTAGAGTGTTGAAGTCTCTATTATTGTAGGACTATCAGTTTCTCCCTTCAATTCTGTCAGTTTTTGCTTTATAAATTTTGGGGTTCTGTTGTACGTATTTATAAATGTTGTATTTTATTGTTATATTGAACCTTTTGTCAATATTTAATGTCCTTATTTGTCTCTTGTACCTTCTTTTTATTTGTGGTTTATTTTGTCTGACAATAATCTAGCTATCTCAGCTCTTTTTTACTATTTGTATGGAATATCTGATTTTATCCTACCTTTGACTTCCTTCTGTCCTTATATCTAAAGGGAGTATCTTGTACACAGCAGATAGATAGATTCTGTGTGCGTTTTTCTAATCTAATCTGCCAGTGTCTGCTTTTTAATAGGAAAGTTTAATCCATTTACATTTAATGTGATTACTGATAAAGAAGGATTTACTTCTGCCATTTATCTGTTTGTTGTCTGCATGTCTTTTTTGTTGTTGTTGTTCTTTAGTGCCTTTATTGCTGCCTTTTTATATTTAGCTGATTTTTTGCAGTATACCATTTGGATTTCCCTCTTCTTTCCTTTTCTGTATATATTTTTTAGTTGTCATCTTAGTGGTTAACTTGGAGACAACAATTAGCATCTTAAACCTGTAACAGCTTAGTTTGAATACAAACTTAATTTCAGTACTGTACACTCTGCTGCTATACATCTCCTATCCCTCCCCTGTTACATTGTTACTGTCACAGATTACATATTTATCTATTGTGTGCCTCTTAATATAGACTTACCATTATTATTTTATGCATTTGTCATCAAAAAAGAAGAGAAAGAGGAGTTACAAGTTGAAAGTACATTAATACTGGCTTTCATATTTACATTTACTACTGTTCTTTATTTCTTCATCTGGCTTCAGGTTAGTGACTAGTGTCTTGTCATTTCAGCCTGAAGGACTCCCTTTAGCATTCCCTATGAGGAAGGTCCTGTTATCAATTGTCTTAATTTTGTTAACCTGGGATTGTCTTAATGTCTTCTTCACTTTTGAAGGATAATTTACTGGATATAGAATTCTTTTACCTTTTTTTCTGTAATTTTTGTAGAGACATAGTCTCACTATGTTTCCCAGGCTGGTCTCAATCTCCTGGCCTCGAGTGGTCATTCCTTCTCAGTCTCGCAAAGTGCTGGGATTATAGGCATGAGACACCTGGATTTAGAATTCTTAGTTATCAGGCCGGGTGCAGTGGCTCAAGCCTGTAATCCCAGCACTTTGGGAGGCCGAGACGGGTGGATCACGAGGTCAGGAGATCGAGACCATCCTGGCCAAAACGGTGAAACCCCGTCTCTACTAAAAAAATACAAAACCTAGCCGGGCGAGGTGGCAGGCGCCTGTAGACCCAGCTACTCAGGAGGCTAGAGGCAGGAGAATGGCATGAATCCAGGAGGCAGAGCTTGCAGTGAACTGAGATCCGGCCACTGCACTCCAGCCTGGGCGACAGAGCGAGACTCCGTCTCAAAAAAAAAAGAATTCGCTGGGCACGGTGGCTCAAGCCTGTAATCCCAGCACTTTGGGAGGCTGAGACGGGCGGATCACGAGGTCAGGAGATCGAGACCATCCTGGCTAACAC
>NW_012113141.1:6753276-6757126 GCF_000951035.1 Colobus angolensis palliatus | reverse complement strand
ACGGTGGCTCACACCTGTAATCCCAGCACTTTGGGAGGCTGAGGCAGGAAGATTGCTTGACCTCAGAAGTTTGAGACCAGCCTGGGGAACATAGCAAGACCTCATCTCTATTAAAAATAAAAAAATTAGTTGGGTGTGGTAGTGCACACCTATAGTCTGAGCTACCCAGTGGTGGGGGGCAGTGGGGGTGCTAAGGCAGGAGGATTGCTTGAGCCTAGAGACCCAGGCTGCAGTGAGCTATGATCATGCCACTGTACTCCAGCCTGAGCAACAGAGCAAGACCCTGTCTCAAAAAGAAAAGAAAAAGAAAAGAAAAAAGAAAATTATACTCAATACTTATGAAAGATTATTTGCCTTTGGTTGTAGGCTGAGCCTGAGGCATGTTATACCAAATTGCTAAATCTATGTCACTGTATACGAATATACCTAAATTGCTGGATGCAGTGGCTCACGCCTGTAATCCTAGCACTTTGGGAGGCCAAGGCGGGTGGATTATGAGTTCAGGAGATTGAGACCACGGTGAAACCCCGTCTCTACTAAAAATACAAAAAATTAGCTGGGCGCAGTGGCAGGTGCCTGTAGTCCCAGCTACTAGGAGGCTGAGGCAGGAGAATGGCGTAAACCTGGGAGGCGGAGCTTGCAGTGAGCTGAGATCCGGCCATTGCACTCCAGCCTGGGCAACAGAGCAAGACTGCTTTTCAAAAAAAAAAAAAAAAAGAATTCTTAGTTATCGATTTTTTTTTTCTTTCAGACTTTAAATATGTCATCTCAGTGACTTCTGGCCTCCATGGTTTTGATAAGAAATCAGCTGTTAATCTTATTGAGGATCACTTGTATGTGACAAGTCACACTTCTCTTGCTGTTTTTGATATTTTTTCTTTGTGTTTCGACAATTTGACTATGGTGTGTTTTAGTGTGGATATATGAATTTTTCATGCTTGGAGTTTATTAAGTTTCTTGGATGTGTTGATTCATGTCTTTCACCACATTTGGGAAGTTTTGGGCCAATTATTTCTTCAAAATTATTTCTTCCCCCTTTCTTCTCTAGAAAGGGAGAAGTTTCTTTCAGAACTTCCATAATGTGTATGCTGGTCAGCTTGATGGCATCCTATAGGTCTTAAATTTTGTTCACTTTTCTTCATTCTTTTTCTTTCTGTTCCTCAGACTGAATTATTTCAATTGTTTTGTCTTCAGGTTTACTGATTCTTTCTTCTGCCTGATCAAATCTGCTGTTGAACCCTTTAGTGAATTTTTTATTCCAAATATTGTACTCTTCAGCTCTAGACTTCTTGTTTTTTAAAAAAATAATTTCTATTTCTACTGATACTCTAATTTTGTTCATACATTGCTTTCCTTTTTTCTCTTTGTTTTCTCCATGGCTTCCTTGAGCTTTTTGAGTGTGTATAGGAAAGTCGATTTAATGTATTTGTGTAGTAAGTTTGATGGCTGGGCTTCTTTAGGGAGAATTACTATAGTTTTTTCTTTGAAAGAGTCATACTTTTATTTATTTGTACTATTTGTATTTTATCATTGTTGAAAACGGGACATATGGATACTATCACATGGGAATTTTGGAAATCAAACTTTTCCCTTCATTAGGTTTGGCTGCTTTTTACTGTTTAAGGTATAACTTGTGTTCAGCCAGTGTTTTGACAGATTTCCTTGAATGCCAGGATCTAAATACAAACAAAAACAAAACAAAAAATTTTTTCTGCCAATCTTTACAGATGGCTCTGTGCTGAGGCATTCTTTTAACACTTAACCAGGCCATTTATATTTCTGCCTCAGCCTTTACTTCCTGCTTATACTGAACCTGTAGATCAATCAGTGGTGAAAGCATAGGGTCTTCTCTGGTCAGCTTGAAGCATGCATCCTATCCTGGGCATACATGTGGCTTTCTGAATTTCCCAGTACACACAAGTACTTTTGAATGTTCTAATTTCCAAAGAAACTCTCCAGCTTTTCTTCTCAGGCTTTAGGTGGTCTATTGTATGTCTCAACCATAATGCTTTGCCCCAAACAGCTGTGGGGATTTGATAACCTTACAATGTTTTTGAACAATACTTTTCTATCCTGTATAGGTTTCAGTGCTTTTCCACACTGAGTTAGGAGAAACAGAGATGAGTGCCTTGCACCAGTCTCTCAGGCAGTCCCAGAAAAGTTACAGCAAACATAGTAATTTGAGAATAAGGTCTGCTCTGCTCCCTCCAGAATCAGGGACCAGTGTGCCACACTAGAAATCCAGGCTGCCACCTTTGAGAGTGCTGCTGAGCTGGGGATGCAGTGTGCAGTGGGGTGAGAGCAAGTAAAAATGTCACAAAGCTTTCCTGCTGATTTAGAATTGCCTTTTTCTGGATTCAGCATTCTCTTTGTTACTGTAAACCTTTTTTTTCCCAGCATTCTAACAAGTTGGTTCTGACAGTTTCAGTTTCTGGTGTTTTTTTTTTTTATTAAGTTTATCTGGAGGGGTGGGAGTTTAGAGTTACCTGCCCTGTCATTTTGCTGACATCTAGACTTTACCTCTTGATGTGAGGAGCATTATACTCAGAGAAAGATGCAAGGAAATAGCGGCTTCTACCTTTGAGACTATTTATTACATGTATTTTTAAGACTTTAGATAAATATCCTCAAATTGCCTTCCAAAAAATTTACAGTTCTATAAGTGATATATGAGACTACTGTTTCTTCACATATTCACAATACTTTTTTATTTTTGCTATTTTGATGGGGAGAAAAGTTTCTCATTTTAATTTTAATCCACATTGTAATTGTGTAGTGAAACATTTTTACACATAATTATTAATAATTTGGAAGTTTGTTTTGAGAATTACCTGCTTATAATGGAACATTCATATTTTATACCTGAGAGTTCTTGAGTTTTTAAAAACTTTACATTTAGTCCCCTTCCAAAAATAATCTGATAATATTTACCGTAAATGACATACAAAATAAAACTGATAATCTAGAAATAGTCAAAAACTCAAAATGATGGAAAAGGAAGGCCGCATTAAATACAGCTCTCATAAATAAGCATCAAATCTGAGCTGTCCAACAAAAAGGGAAGCCCTGTAAGTTATATAATTCTAATCATAAAGGGAGAAGCACGTTAGTCACAAAAGAGACCACATTTATTCCTGGCATTAAATTCTAAAACAGGTTTCTAATTTGGGCTCTTACATAGGGGAGTACAGAGTGACAGTATAACAGTATCCTTAATGACAGTTTTACAACAAATGCAGAAGCAATTTTTATGACTTTTATATCCTGAAACTTTTTATCCATTTATAGTATATAAAGTACTCTATATAGTACTTTAAAAACTGTGGTTTATCAATGTTTAAATGTTCTTGGACTTTTCTGTGAGAAACAGTTATTAGCAATAAGGTTTTTTTTTGTCTGTAGGGAATTGGAAGGCATTTCTTCTCCAAGCTAGGCCAAGTGATAAAATTATAGAGCAAGAGCTAATTAGAATGGCAGCAATAGGTCAGGCGTGGTGGCTCACGCCTGTAATCCCAGCACTTTGGGAGGCCAAGGCGGGTGGATCATGAGGTCAAAAGATCGAGACCATCCTGGCTAACACAGTGAAACACCGTCTCTACTAAAAATACAAAAACATTAGTGGCGGGTACGTGTAGTCCCAGCTACTCAGGAGGCTGAGGCAGGAGAATGGCATGAACCCAGGAGGCAAAGCTTGCAGTGAGCCAAGGTTGCACCACTGCACTCCAGCCTGGATGACAGAGTAAGACTCCATTTCAAAAAAAAAAAAAAAAGAATGGCAACAATAGAAAATTGTACTCAGGCTGGCTACGGTGGCTCACACCTGTAATCCCAGCACTTTGGGAGGCTGAGG
>NW_012113141.1:6745171-6752441 GCF_000951035.1 Colobus angolensis palliatus | reverse complement strand
GGAGCTTGCAGTGAGCTGAGATCCGGCCACAGCACTCCAGCCTGGGTGACAGAGCGAGACTCCGTCTCAAAAAAAAAAAAAAAAAAGAAGCTCAACTATTTCCATAATAAAAGAAACTCAGATTAAAACTATGCTGAAGTACCTTTTTTTTAATTGCTGAAAATAAAAAAAGCTTGATAATTTATTGTGTTGTTGTTGAGGATGTTTGGAAACAGGTCCTCTCATATAAGCTGGTGCTAGTATAAACTGGTAAAATTCCAGTGGAGGGCAATTTGGTAATGCTATCTAAATACAAATTCATGGATCTTTTAACTCTTTGATCAGGTAACTCACTTCTAATAATTTGTCTTCAGATAAATGTTGTTATCAAGGTCATCAATGATCACCACATTGTTAAATCCAGCAGTCTGTTTTTGGGGTCATTTTGATCTGTTATCAGCATTTAACTACCCAACCCTCCTTGAGGAACTTTCTTCACTTGGTTGTGAGGACACTATACTCTCCTGGCTTTATTCCTCCCTCCCTGGCCTTCTTTCTCTCTCTAGCATCTAAATGTTGGAGTCCCCCAGAGCTCAGTGCTTGAGCAACTTTTCTATCTATACTTACTTCCTTGGTTTCTATCTAGTCTCACGGCTCTAAATGCCGTCGATACACTGATGGCTCCCACATTTATATTTAAAGCTGAACCTCTCCTAATTCTCACATACTCTCTGATCCAAGCCATAGTAGTCCCTCATCTGGGACTTACATGTAAGATGTAAGATGTACTTAGATGTAAGTTTCCTTACATCTACCATTGTACCCTTCAATTTCTTCTTTTTTATTTTCTAATGATAGCTTTATCGAGATATTATTCACATACCATATACTTCTCTACCACCATCACCTTTTCTTTCATTTTGTTCACCCATTTAAAGTATCCAGTTCTGATCCCTTTGTAGTTCATAAGCGTGATGATTGGGTGTTTATGCTCATGCATGAGCTGTGCCTCCCTCAAGCCTTGTTGTGACAGCATCGTATTAGCTGTCTGATGTGAACTTAGAAAAATAAAAATAAAATAAAGTGTACAATTCAGTGGCTTTTAGTATACTTACAGAATTGTGTAGCCATTCCATAATCAGCTTTATAAATACTATCATTACCCCAAAAATTGAAATTCCATGTACCTTAGCAGTCATTCTCCTTTTCCTCTCAACCATTGTGCCAACTCCTCCACCCTGAACCCCCAAGCCTAAGCAGCCATTTATCTGCTTTTTTTCTCTATCGATTTGCCAACTCTGGAGTCATACAATATGTGGTGATTGGCTTCTTTCATTTAATCTAATGTGGTTAAGGTTTATTCATATTGTGGCATATATTGATACTTAATTTCTTTATTACCAAATAATATTTCATTGTCAAAACAGGAGCAAAAGAGAGAGAGAGCAGGGAGGGAGTTGGGGGGGTGCCACACATTTTTAAATGACCAGATCTTGTAAGCACTTACTATCATGAAGACAGCACCAAGCCATGAGGCATCCACCTCCATGACCCAGACATCTCCCACCAGGCCCCACCTCCAACATTGGGGATTATAATTCAACATGGGATTTGGATGGGGACAAATACCCAAACTACATCAGTTGCTTCCTCATTTCCCTCAGGTCTTTACTCAGATGTTATCATCTCAGCGAGGCCTTCCTGGTGAAATATGCTCCTGCATTCCACCACCCTCAACCCCCGGTAGAGTCTGTCTGCCTTCCTGCATTATTTTTCTCTATGGGACATATTACTAGCGTATTTATCTTGTTTGTTTATGTTATTTATTGTCTTTCTTTCCCTACTAGAATGTAAGCTCCATGAGAGTTAAGAGTTTTTGTCTATTTTGTCTAATGCTCTATTCCCAAACCTAGAAAACTACCTGATGGACAGTAAGCACTCAGTATCTATTTTTCTTTTTTTCTTTTTTGGGAGACAGAGTCTTGCCCTGTGGTCCAGGCTGGAATGCACTGGTGCGATCTCAGCTCACTGCAACTTCTGCCTCCCAGGTTCAAGAAATTCTCAAGTCTCAGCCTCCCGAGTATACCACTACACCCAGCTAAATTTTTGTATTTTAGTATAGACAGGATTTCAGGCTGGTCTCGAAGTCCTAAGCTCAGGCAATCCACCCGCCTCGGCCTCTCAAAGGGCTAGGATTACAGGCATGAGCCACCACGCCTGGCCTGTCAGTATCTATTTTGAATGAATGAATAACATTGTCTCTGGAGAGGAAACTAGGAGGCTGGGCAATAAGGCTGGAAGGAGATATTTTGCTATACAGTTTCATACCTTCTAAATTTTGAATAATATAAATAGATGACCTATTTAAATAAATAGAATTAATATTAGTAATTATGAACAGAGGTATATCATTACATAGGACCTAGTAAGAAAAATAGATTTTGTGAGTTTAATTGTGGACTTCAAGGTAGTCTAATATATTTAGCAAGAACCTGAAACTAAAAGGGAGAAGAGCTATAACTTAATTCCTTCTAGGTTCTTGTAAGGGCTTCTGAAAATAGAAGGTAGAGGTTTTGGCATAAGTAGATTGACATTGACAAAATGTGGTTTTTTACTCATCTTAAGGTTTGATAGCATTATTGTAATTTAATGCAGTCCTATAAATTATGCCAAGAGTACACTTTTATTGTAGACGGGGAGGAAAGAAGAGGTTTTGTTTGCCTGTTCCACTCGGGTTTCCAAATCGTTCTGTTTTCAGAGATGCTACTGAGTGCCTCTAAAATGTTGATACTCGTTTCTTTCCAAAACCCCAAACAGCCCTTGTATACCACAAGTTTTTAAATATGTAAGGGTAAAGCCAGAGCCCAAATTAACCAAAAATACAACTTAGATACTCCCTGAGTAGCTCCTTCCTGACCTCCCTCCTGTATGGTCCATAGCCATATACTTTGCTGTGGTTCACATCTAGGGTTTTACATTATAAAATAGCACAGTGCTCAAGTGCAGTGGGGGAAGAGACCTCAGATCTCCCCAACCCAGACACTTTGAGGGTAAGATATAAGAAAATATACATCTGTAGATAATAAAATGTTTTTTGTTTTTTATTTTTATTCTTTCCTGATAACAGGGTCAAGGAAATGATTCCTCCAAGGCCGCCTCTTACCTGTCGGACAGGAGGAGCTCAGAAGGCAAGTGCCAAAGCCAAGATGAAACGATAAGTAATAAGATATTGAGTGCGTCTTCCAGAAGGCGTGAAAACTTGTTTGAAGCCTTACGTATTTTCATTGCTGGTTCCATTTGTGATCAATGGCATATAGCATACAGTGTTTAATCTTTGGCTGGTAGTCTCTAAGCTGGGAAGAAAAGGGCATTTTACATTTAAAGTATTACTGGGTGTGGTGGCACGCACCTGTAGTCTCAGCTACTAGGGAGGCTGAGGCAGGAGGGTCGCTTGAGGCCAGGAGTTCAAGGGGGAAGTCCCTTGATCATACCACTGCTCTCCAGCCTGGGTGACACAGCAAGACTTTGTCTCTAAAAGAAACAAACAAACAAAGTATCATGGGACATAAAACCAAATTCAGTTTTAGACTTCCAATCCATGCTGTTGACCTCTCTGAGGTGTCTACCAGATGTTTTGTGTTTTCTTAGGCAGTGAGTGACTACCACATACAGATCAAGAATATTTCTAGAGCCATTCTAGATGAGTACTACAGAATGTTTGGAAAACAGGTGGCCAAACTGGAGAGTGATATGGATAGTGAAACCTTGGAGGAGCAGAAGTGCCAGCTCAGCTATGAACTTAATTGCTCTGGAAAATACTTTGCTTTCAAAGAACAACTCAAGGTAAAACATTCACTTGTTTAATTACTCCATGGGTTTTTATGGAGCAACTTCTCCACATACTCAGTTCACATTTTCTCCTCTGATTATGTTCAGCTATACTCTTACCTTTCTTGGTTGGGGAAAAGAGCTAAGTTCTCTATGATAGAGTGTCAGGAGAAGCTCCATTCCTGCAGTCTTGGAATAAATTATTACATATATCCTGAATGAGAGCTTTTAAGAAACTAATTATTCTCTTGAGGCTGGGCCAGATTTTGGACCAGATTTCATTGTCACTATAGGAGGCAGAAACTCTGTCTGGTACTGACTCCATAATTAATTCTTCTTGCTTCCCATTCAAATCTCTCTAAAAAAATTAATTTTAGTTTTAAAATTGAAAACGGGACAGTTATCAGAAAGGAGGCCTTAATCATTAGGACTACAGTAGCATGTCTTGAGTTAGGATACATTTAATTACTGGCATTACATTTTACTTTTTAAAATTCAGAATGTATAAACAAAAACAAAAAACTCCAAATCTTTCCCTAATTTATAGAATCACTAAGATTTGAGAAATAGTTAACTTAATAATCATTTATTGAATAATAATGGCTAACATTTATTACATGTTTGCTGTTTTCCAGGCATATTTATCAATGCTTGATATTTTACTAATTTAGTCCTTATAATAATCCTACAAAGTAGGTGTTGCTCATTTTATAGATGGGAAAATGCAACATTAGTTGGCTAAGGAATTTGTCCAAAGTCACAGAGATAGTAAAGATCAATGTTGGGATTTAAATTCAGGCAGTCTGGCTCCAGAACTCACATTCTTAACTGCTACACTACAGTGCCTTTGTACACATATTTACTATGTGTCCTGCACTGTACTAAACAGATATAAAGAAAGAACACGGAAGTCATAGAGCGAAAAACAACAAATGTTCATGGAAGCAAGAGGGTATTCTCAGCAGGTGGTGTACTCATGTCTCAGTTTGACTCGTGTGACCTTGAAATGTGACTTTATCTCTCTGTGCCTCAGTTTCTTTACCCAGCAACAAGGATGAGGTTAATATTATCACATAGGGTCATTATGAGAATTAAATAATATAATGCATAGATTATAAAACCTGGCAATAATGTTACCTTTGTGGGGAAAAAAGAAGAAGCTGTCCTGGCTATAGCAACATGCTGTGTTTATATTTGTACAGCATTTTGAGCTTCTATACTTGTTATGTTTCTTTGGCTTCTCAATCATCTTCTAAAGTAAAATAATAATACCGGAACTACATATCCTCTTAACAAATAGAAAGCTGAGGTACCAAAGTATAAAATAATTTATGAAATTGTACAGTGGAAGCATTAGAACCAGAATTCCATTCTCTGGATTCTCAGCCCAGCCCTTTCTCCCTTTCCCCTTTGAACCATATAGTCACCATGAGAGACATAATGCCTAAACCTAATGCTCAGATTTTCTTCAGCTTTATGATTCTCTTCATATAGTATGAGCTTTGCGTTGCTTCAATTAGTGATGATGGTGACGTTAAGGAAAGAAGAAATCATACAGAGTATGTTGATTGGGGGAAATTTGGAGAGCCAATACCACCCACCAAGGGAGAAATCAATCGCCTTCTGAAATTTTGATCAGCTTTAGACCAGAAAGCCCTAGAGAGACCCATGCTATCAGCATAGTGCTGGACTGTATTATCAGATGGGTGATCTATATGTCTTGCAGCATGCTGTGGTAAAGATTGTGAGAGAGAAATACTTGAAGACAACATCATTTGAAAGTCAGGAGGAATTGCAGACGTTTATCAGTGAGCTCTATGTGTTCTTAGTAGATCAGATGCATGTAGCCCTAAACCAGGTAAGTGTCAAGAACTGAGAGCACTTTCTTTTCTCTGTAGAGCATTGGAGTCTTCTATGAATGATTCCTTCCTTTGGTTATTCAACAAATATTTATTGAAGTGTCTACTCTGTGCTAGGCACTGAAAACACAAGGATGAGTAAGAAACTGCCTAAGCCTAATTAGTTTAAGACTAATTTGGGAAAAAAACAAGGAGATATGCTCTTTCAATTTCCTAGAAAAATAAATTTCACAACTTTAAAAAATGTGATGGAATTGTCAAAAACAGATAAAATAGGATGCATAAATTGTGAAATGAAAATTACCATTCTTTTTATTCTGTGAACAGGTACAATTCTTAATTTTTTATTGAAGATCATAAAAACAAGAAAAATTATGAGTTTTCAGATATTATACCCAAATGACAGTGACACTTCAAACATGGCTTTTCTGTTTGACTGGTGGTCTGCTGTCCCACCCACTTTTCTGTTTATATTTGTAAGTCTTGCATGTTGCCTTAATTTGCTTATTTTTGTATGTATTCAGGGGTAGTTTATTTGAAACCAGTGACAAAGTTGGAGTCTTTTTGTCTCCTGGTAGTGTCTAACCATCTGTGCCTCCTCAAATTCTTTATTCTACTTGCTTTTTCCTTCCTTGTTTTTCTTCTCTACCACCATCACCTCTTATTTCACTTTGTTCTGTCTTCCTAGAGGAGGTAGGACAGGAGTGTCCAGCATCAAAAGATTAAGAGAACAGTCCCGCCTTGGGCATGGATGATTTGATTTGAAAAGCAATTGAGAGTAGAGCTTGAGAAAAAGAAGTTTTGACTTTTTCCTCACTAGTCGTTGCGAGCAATACATTGAATTATTTTACACTGAGGTATAATATGATTGGGTTTACATTTGCTAAAACACTCTGATAGCACTATGGGGGATGAGTTAGAGGTGACAAAACTGTGAGATTAGTTGATTATTGCATAATAAGGAGGAAAAAGTTTAAGTTAAGTTTTAATGGGTAATTGATGCCATTCAGTACTTCTTGGTTGATACTAAAAAGAAAAGAAAAACATTAACCAGGACATGGAAAGCAATTATGAGTAAATTTGGTGGGAGGCAGATGGTACTGAATTCACTTTTGAACATAGGCTCTAGTGGGGTTTTGCCCAAGATAGAGATCTGAGCTAGGGATGAGATTTGGGGAGCCATGATATATAGATGCTATGGTCATAGATGAGCTGCCTGAGAAAAACGTAAGAGAGAAGACAGCTGGCAGTAGAACCCTAGGAAATAACAACATTTAAGGAATGAATAAAAAATTGAAGGAGACAAGTGGGATTGTTAAAGAGGCAAAGAGCCAGAGACAATGGTGTCACAGAAGCCAAAGGAAAAGAATTTTAAAGAAAAGAGGTCAACATTGTCAAATACTCCTAGGAATTCAAGAAAAACAAATCTGAAGTCTTCACTGGATTTGACAATAAGGAAGTTATTGTTAACCTTTACATAGCAGTATTATTGGGCTAATGGGGGGATTCAAATTATGATGAATTGAGGCGTAAATGAGCAATCAAGAAACAGATGAAGGCCGGGCGCGGTGGCTCAAGCCTGTAATCCCAGCACTTTGGGAGGC
>NW_012113141.1:6741249-6744080 GCF_000951035.1 Colobus angolensis palliatus | reverse complement strand
GATCTCCTGACCTTGTGATCCACCCGTCTCGGCCTCCCAAAGTGCTAGGATTACAGGCTTGGGCCACCGCGCCCGGCCAGGACCAAGACTTTAAATGGAAGGATTAACTTTGAAACAGAGAAGGCTGCAATACCTCTTTCTCTGTGACTGAAAAGAAAGTGATACTATAGATCCAGAAATAAATAATTTAGCTAGGGAGTGTAATAGTTGAGGGATTTCTTACTTAATGATTTCTATTATCTCTGTGAAGTAAGGTCTTTACTGAAAGTGAAGGGGATGAGGATTGAATGAGAAACTTGAAGAAAGAGAAGAAAACTTAGATACTGCATAGCATTATGGAATATGCTGCTAAGCAAAGACAAATACATAGATTACTAAGGGTATTAAAGGTCTCCAGCTAAGACTGAATGCCACAAGAGTTTGTGGCAGCTTAGATACCAGTCTCTGTGTCTATGCAGTTTTCCTTAGGACCAGTTAGCTGCTCTTGTCTTAGAATGAAGAAGTCAGATTGTATGATTGTTTTAATTTGTATGATTGTTTGAATTTAATTTAATTTCAGGACAAATGCAGGAGAGGGACAAGGATGCCTGAGATGAAAGTATGCTGGTGAGAGAGTAGCCTGAGTGGGTAATCATGAGGTTCAGACTGATCCATTTGGGAAGTGATGAGCTTATTGGAACTGAAGGAAATAAAGTCGGCAGTTTTCAGTGCACTAAGTAACAAAAAGGTGGAAGACAAGACATGGAATGTTGGATTTGGGAGTGAGATATTAGAGTATTCTGTTTTGGGTGCAGAAGTGCATTGCTGCAGGGATTTGGGGCTCAAGATAATCAAAACTAAAAAGAACAGGACAAAAGCATTAATCAGTGGTCAGAAACTCTCTTTGGCCAATCTCAAATTTGGCTTTACTGTCCACATTTCTTAGCAATTGTCCTTATTAAAGTCACTGATGTCATTTTGACTTCTAATTAAATAATTTTGTGGACTCTTTCTTGACCATAGCTTGTGACTCAGGAGATTCCTAATTACACTAGAGCTGCTCTCCCAATCTGTGTGTGTAGGATATATTCTTTTTCTGGTTTTCCTCCTACCTTTTTGTTTCCTTTGAAGGATCTATCAGTCTATATTTCTTGCTAAAACTATAGATTTGTCTTCTAAAGCTTTACCCTTAATCTCCTGTTTTCTTCACATTTAAAGACCCTAGCCAGGGCTTGCCAACCTTTTTCATGTCATGATGCAAAAAAATGATAATATTTGTCATATACACTAGAGAAAATGAAGGAAGCTGTTTGAGGTCAGAGGTGACCTGCATAGGGACTATGAATGCCCTGAGGGTTGAGGTAGTTATTTCTGCCCTAAGCAATTTTTACTTACTTCCATGAGTTCAGACTGTTGGTATTCAGATACCTGAGCTTCTCTTTCACCCTTGACATTTCTCTCCTGGTTCACTCTTATTCTTTTACTTTTTTGGCAAGACTGTCATTATAGACGTCAATCAGTATCATTTTAGATGTCATGACTGGATCTCATATTGGATTTATGCTTATGAAATCTCTCTACTTGTAATTGTTTCATTTTTGTCTACCTAACATCTTGACGTTGACAAGACCATGCCAGATGATGTCCAAGGCACTATTGCAACCATTTTTACAAGCAGTGAACAGCTTCGACTCTTTGCATTTGAAGCAGAAGTCAATGAGAACTTTGAGATGGCAGCAGCATATTATAAAGAGGTAATTAAACATCTCCCCAGTGATTGCTACTATTATTTGTGAAATATGGGCATAATAAATAGTCATTTTTGATTGTTTAAAATCCAACTTGATGGGTGAAAGTGTAGACACATAGAACAATATTAAAATAGAGTCCAAAAATAGGCTCCCACAAATAAGGTCATTCAACTTTTGACAAACGTAAAAGAAATTCAGTGGAGAAAGGATAGTCTTTTCAGTAAATAGTGTTAGAACAATTGCAAAAAATAAAATAAACCTCAACCTTAAACATTTTACAAAAATCAACTCCAAATGGAACATATATCTAAATGTAAAACGTAAAACTGTAATACTTTTAGAAGAAACATAGGACAGAATCTTGACCTGGAATCAGGAAGAGTTCTTAGACATGACACCGAAACATGATCGATCAAAGAAAAATGTGATAAAATGGAATTTCATCAAAGTTGAAAACGTTTGCTCTGTGGAGGTCATAAGAGAAAGAAAACAAGAAGTACAGATTAGGAGAAAATATTTATAAAACATATGTATCACAAAGGATTTGTATCCAGAATATAAAGCACTCTCAAAACTCAAAAATATTTGTACATAAGCATTCGTATGAGTACCTATTTTTAATTATTTTGGCTATATACTTATGAATGAAATTGCTGGGACATACAGTAATTCTGTGTTTAACTTTTTGAGAATTTTGAGGCATTTCACTGGGAGTTTTATAGGAATTGCCTTGTATCTGCAGCTTGCTTTGGATAGGATTGGCATCTTAACAATATTAAGTCATCCAATCCATGAATATGGAATGTCTTTACATTTATTTATGTCTTTTTAAATTTCTTTAAGCAATTTTTATAGTTTTCACTCATCATGAAGTGCATTTTACAGATTTGTAGATAAATTTATATTTGCCATCTGAAGATTACTGCAGAAATTATTATATATGGTTGATATACAATACAATGAATCTTTAGGCTCCCAAGGTGAGTTTAAAGTGACCAGAATACTGACACTAGGAATAAATAGCTTGATGATTCAAATTTTTAATTATATTAATACTTTTTTCAACCACCTACTAAAGGCCAGAACAGTGATTGCGCTAGG
>NW_012113141.1:6736078-6740702 GCF_000951035.1 Colobus angolensis palliatus | reverse complement strand
GCCAGGATGGTCTCGATCTCCTGACCTTGTGATCCGCCCGTCTCGGCCTCCCAAAGTGCTGGGATTACAGGCTTGAGCCACCGCGCCCGGCCTGCGCTAGGCATTTGAGATTCAGTGATAAGCAAAAAAGAAGTCACAATCTCTGCTTTCATAGAACTTACAGTATTTATCGTGTTTACCATGTGATGGTGTATGCATAAAAATAGGACATAGTATCACAAATAATCTTGGCTCTCCTGATGCTTAGAGATTGGTCCGTGAGCCCCAGAATCTGGATCACTGGTTGGACTATGGTGCCTTCTGCCTCCTAACTGAAGACAACATCAAAGCACAAGAGTGTTTTCGGAAAGCCCTTTCCCTCAACCAGAGTCATATCCACAGGTATAGGTGGAAAGGAGATGAGGAATCAGTGGGAAGGAACAGATAAGTTTCTACATGAAATTGTCTTGGTTCCATAAATGTGACATGGGACCATGTTGTTAATCATGTTGGTAATCTTTTCTCAGCTTGTTGCTGTGTGGTGTCCTGGCTGTCCTGTTGGAGAACTATGAGCAAGCAGAAATTTTCTTTGAGGATGCTACTTGCTTGGAACCAACTAATGTTGTAGCCTGGACTTTACTTGGTAGATATTTTCCTGTAATCTGAATGTGTTTTCTCCCCATTATAAGATTCTCCCTTTTTCCTTTCTCTTCTTCAATGGCTCATTATGTAGTTCTTAAACTTTGGTAAAATATGGGAAAAATAAGTGAAATACAATTCTTTAGTATATGATAGTGGGGAAATAGTCATATTTATTTAAACATTTTTCTTTCCCCAGGTTTGTACTATGAAATTCAAAACAATGATATTCGAATGGAAATGGCATTTCATGAGGCCTCCAAACAGCTTCAGGCACAGATGCTTCAGGCACAAGTAACAAAGCAAAAGAGCACTGGTGTTGTAGAAGACATTGAGGAAAGAGGGAAGAGAGAATCTAGTTTAGGCCCTTGGGGAATCACAAATGGTTCTGCAACAGCAATCAAGGTGGAAGCCCCAGCAGGTAGGGCCAGGGAATAGAGGTGATGAGTGGCTATCAGAAAAATTACTGCCAGGTGTGGTGGCTCACACCTGTAGTCCTAGCAACCTGGGAGGCTAAGATGGGAGGATCACTTGAACCCAGGAGTTCAAGGTTGCAGTGAGCTGTGATCATGCCACTGCACTCTAACTTGAGTGACCAGGATCCCATCTCTAAAACAAAATTTAAAGAATAAAAAGAAAAGTACTGGCCTTAAGAACAGAAGCTGGCACATGGTAGGCACTCCTTAAATATTTGTCAAATAAATGAATACATGGAGTTTGAGTTATTTCAGGGATACCAGGAAAAACTCTTAACTTCTAAATATTTCCTCATTCATATGATTAGTGGTCTGAAGCTTCTACTGTTGAGATTCAATTGTTTTAATCTTAGAGAATTTACTGTCTTTAAAAGGAGTACCATTCTAACAGAGTAAATTTAATTTTTCCCCCCTCACTTTTCTCTCTACCTCATGAAGTCCCTCTCTTATGATTCTCAAATGTATTTATTTATGTACTCCCTTTCCACCACTGTTCTGTGATTCTCTTTTCCTCCACTTTAGGATATCAGTCATTCTAATGTGTGGTATGTGTGTTTTTGTTTGTGTGTTCCTTGCATGTGTGCATTATTATTTTGTGTGCCTACATTTTTTAGCAGTTTGAGGTGTAATTGACATTTCAAAAACTGCACATATTTAATATGTACAATTTGATAAATTTTGACATATGTGCACAGTCAAGAAAACATCACCGCAATCAACATAGTGAACATATTCATTGTCCCTGAAACTTTCCTCATGCCCAGTTGTGGGCATCTCTTTCTCCTGCTCCCATTTCCAGACAACTACTGATCTGCTTTCTATTATCATATATAAGTTTGCATTTTCTAGAATTTTTGAATTCTAGAAAACACCTGGAATTTTCTAGAATTTCCAGAATTAAATAGAATCACACAGTATGTACTCTTTTTTATCTAAGCATAATTACTTTGAGATTTAAACATGTTGTTGCTTATATCAATATTTCATGCCTTTTTATTGCTAAGTAGTATTCCATTGTATGGATATACCACAATTAGTTCATCCATTCACCTGTTGATAGATATCTATGTTGTTTTTAGTTGGGAACTATTAAAATAAAAGTACTATGGACATTCATCTACAAGTCTTTTTTTTTTTTTGAGATGGAGTCTTGCTCTGTCACCCAGGCTGGAGTGCTGTGGTGCAATCTTGGCTCACTGCAACCTCTGCCTCCCAGGTTCAACCAATCCTCCTGCCTCAGCCTCCCAAGTCGCTGGAACTACAGATATGTGCCACCACACCTGGCTCATTTTGTGTTTTTAGTAGAGACGGGGTTTCACCACGTTGCCCAGGCTGGCCTCAAACGCCTAACCTCAGGCGATCTGCCTGCCTTGGCCTCCCTAAGTGCTGGGATTATAGGCACGAGCCCCCACGCCCAGCCTTTTGTTATTTTTAATATGGATTTTGTTAGTAATTATTTACCCCATTCAACTTGCATTTTGTTTATTTGCATCCTCTGCCTTTTTCTCTTGATAAGTCTTGACAAAGTCCTAACATAATCTTTTCGAAGAACCAGCTTTTGGTTTTGTTACTCTTCTCCATATATGTTCTTTAAATCATTGATTTATGCTTCTAAAGTTTAAATGTTTCTCTTTATTTTTTTGAGTTTAAAATGTTGCTCTTTTTCAGTTTATGTTCATCATCTTTATGTAATCATATCAATTTTTTGTTGTAAAATCAATTCTATTAGCCTGGATTTAATGTAAAATAGAGCCTGAGTCAAGAATTTAATGCTAATACTTTAATTAGAAGAGTTCATTTCAGTACAGGCAGAGTGAAGAAAAAATGGTATGAGAGGCAACAAAGGCTATGAACCAATATAAGGTGACATCTTATGTCTACATTAGCCATTTCATTATGGTAAACTGCAAAGAATGCAGCTGGTTGCTTTGCAGGTAAACTTGCTTAGTCTTGTGGGACATCTCCAAGCATTCAGGCTATACAGGGAAACTATGACTCTGAATAATATGGGAAGGAAGAAGGAAGGAGAATCTGTTCTTTTGTCTCTTCTCTTTTGTTGGTCAAAATTAATCAACTGTGGAGTTAATTGCACCCATACTTCCAAGTTTTATAGTCTGGTCCTTTTGGTACCTGCTTGGGAAGTCATATGCCATACCCTAAGGTGTAGAATTTTGTCCCATCCAGAAGTGGTGGGAAGAGCCAGGAACTCAGATTATGTGACTGGTTGAACTAACTGTCCAACCAAGGGGTCGGGGAGGGCCTGGCTCTCTTTGGTGAAGAAATAAGTAGCTCCTAGGTAGTAGGCCTCCATGAACCCAAGTGCTGGCAGTCAGCCTTATCAGCAGGACTGTGACTGGGCCTCTCATAGAGAAGCAATTGCCAAAGTGCCTGATACAGAGCATGTACCTGAGGGTCCAGAAGACTATGGCATTGACAGAACCTGAGATATATTAGACAGGTAAGACACATCAGTATCAATGTTTATATTATTATTTCTATAAACATACTATTCTCTGCTGAGCCACTTTCTGTATTTTTTTGTTCTTTTATAGCTTTATTTTTCCAAGAACTAATAATTGCCTAATTTATTCAGAAAACTTAGTGTTCTGTGTTCCTTTTGCCTTTTTCCCCACATGCTTCAAAAGTATTGTCAAGTGCCCATCATTATTTTTGATATGTTTGGCCAGGCACGGTGGCTCACACCTATAATCCCAGCACTTTGGGAGGCCGAGGCGGGTGGATCACCTGAGGTCAGGGGTTCAAGACCAGCTTGGCCGATATGGCGAAACCCATCTCTACTAAAAAAACAAAAATTAGCTGGGTGTAGTGGCGGGCACCTGTAGTCCCAGCAACTCAGGAGGCTGAGGTAGGAGAATCGCTTGAACCCGGGAGGTGGAGGTTACAGTGAGCTGAGATTGCACCACTACACTCCAGCCTGGGTAACAGAGCAAGACTCCGTCTCAAAAAAATAGATAGATAGATAGATAGATAGATAGATAGATAGATAGATAGATAGAGATATGTTAAAATGCATCAGTCCATTTTCCCCCCCTAGAGATACTTCTTCCTCCAAAGCCTTCTATCTTCCTTCTTCAGTTCTCAGTGCTTACCCTCTAGGCCTAATGGGTAACTCTTCTCCTGGGACGTTCCTTTGCTGTGATTCTGAAAATCTCCTTTAACTTCAAGATGCATCGTTTCTTGGATTCTGTGCCTTACTCTTTCATACTTTGCTTCCTCATTTTGGTGGAGCACATCCTCCAGTAGCTTCCTAAGAAATGTACTTGAGTAATAAACATATTGAGGCCATGCATGTATAAAATAAGTTTATTCTACAATACACATTAATAAATAGTGAAATAGAAAAAATATATTTGCCTCTATCACCTAGGATTAACAATATTTTCCTACATAATCAAAGGATCTTTTATTCATACACATAAAAATGTAGTCATGTACCACATAACATTTCAGTCAATGATGAATCATGTGTGTAACAGTGGTCCCGTGATATTATAATACTGTATTTTTAC
>NW_012113141.1:6723741-6735680 GCF_000951035.1 Colobus angolensis palliatus | reverse complement strand
CAGGATGGTCTCGATCTCCTGACCTCGTGATCCGCCCGTCTCGGCCTCCCAAAGTGCTAGGATTACAGGCTTGAGCCACCGCGCCCGGCCCCAGCCTAAATTCTTAATCTGACCTTTATCTTCTTGATCACAGTGACTATTGTTGGGAACAGGCCTCCAAATCGGGCCATAAACTGGCCCCAAAACTGGCCATAAACAAAATCTCTGCAGCACTGTGAAATGTTTGTGATGGTCATGGCACCCCACCCTGAAGGCTGTGGGTTTACCAGAATGAGGGCAAGGAACACCTGGCCCACCCAAGGCGGAAAACCGCTTAAGGCATTTTTAAACTACAAACAATAGCATGAGTGATCTGTGCCTTAAGGACATGTTTCTGCTGCAGATAACTAGCCAGAGCCCATGCCTTTGTTTCCCCTAAGGCATATTTTTAGTGAATGCATAATCTATAGAAACAATGCTTATCACTGGCTTGCTGTCAATATATATGTGGGTAAAACTGTTCAAGGCTCTCAACTCTGAAGGCTGTCAGCCTGAATTTCCCACTCCATACTCTATATTTCTGTGTGTATGTGTCTTTAATTCGTCTAGTGCTGCTGAGTTAGGGTCTCCACAACCAAGCTGGCCTTGGCAGCTGTAAAGTTTGTGTCCCCACCTCCTGTGGCACTGTTTATATTTTCTCTCCTTTTTATTTGTTTTGGTTCATCATATTGTCAGGTATCCTTGTGTGTCTGGTTATTTTTAAATCATATATAGGACACTCTGTTGGTAAACTAATTCAGTTTGAGGGATCAAGAGGATTTGAAGATGACTTATAATTCCTGTGAAGGCCTATTTCAGTTTCATCCTTTAGAGTGTAGCTCTTTGGTGTCTCAACTCAAATTCCTTTTGGTGGTCATTGTCTACCAGTGTCTACCATACACATCCTTAAGAGTCAATCAAAAGTAAAGTGGAGCCTGCCAGACTCCCAGTCTCACCCTTGAGACTCATATACCTCTGCAAGAAAATATAGTTTCAGGCCAGGCGCAGTGGCTCATCCCTGTAATCCCAGCACTTTCGGAGGCTGAGATGGGTGGATCACCTGAGGTCAGGAGTTCGATACCAGACTGGCCAACAGGGGGAAACCCCATCTCTACTAAAAATATAAAAACTAGCCAGGCATGGTGGTGGGCGCCTGTAATCCCAGATACTTGGGAGTCTGAGGCAGGAGAATTGCTTGAACCCAGGAGATGGAGGTTGCAGTGAGCCAACACAGTGCCACTGCACTCCAGCCTCAGCGACAGAGTGAGACTCTATCTCAAAAAGAAAAAAAAAGTATAGTTTCAAATGATGAGCTGAAACCCTGGGTTTCTGCATTTCCTAGATTTGAGCTTAGAGAGTCTATCTGGTTAGCTCTCTGGTACTTCAAGCATGTTTTTAAAACATATATTTTGTTCACCTTTTCTGGTTGCCCTCAGTGGGAAATTGGTCTGAATGACCCAGTCAATAATTGCCACAAGCAGAAGTCCTTCCCATCTACTTTTCTATCCTTCAAAGATTTTTTGATATTTCTTGTAGTTGATTTTTCCTCTTCTGTTTTCTTCATCTTTGTAGTTTTATACATTTTAAATTCTCGTTTTAGTGAGATTTTTGAAATAAGAATAAGGAAATATATATATGTAACCTATCTACCCTGTTTAACCGGAAGTCTCCATCTTCTTCATCTAGACTCATAGCCCATGTCCAACACATTCTTCTGTTGGTAATTCAAAATAGCCCAATCTCTTGCCTGCTTTCATTTAACCTAATATTGTATTTCTCTACTTCCATATATCACTAATGGAGCAATGTACATGTGTTCCATTTAATTTGTCTCAGTTTCTTATATATCTTATTTACCTACCTCTTGTAATTTAGTTTCCATTCTATCAGCAGAAGTCACATTTATAAGACTAATGTTCTATTTGCAGTAATGGAAGCAGCAAGAAGTGGTGTGGCAAACTCTCTTACAAGGTGCAAGTATAAAATATTTTTTAAAACAGCAATTTGAAAGTGGGCCATCTGGTCTCTGTCATAAGTAATCAACTCTGCTACGGTAATGTGAAAGCAGTCATAGATAATGCATTTAAAAATGGATGTGATTGTGTCCCAAAACAACTTTTTTTAATACATATAGGTGGCAGGCCAGCTATGGCCCATAGGCTATAGTTTGCAGCTCTGTCTTAACAGGAACCACTAAAAAACAAACCGCGGTTAGATATTGTTTCACGTGTCCGTGTGAGGAGATCACCAAACAGGCTTTGTGTGAGCAACATGGCTGTCTGTTTCACCCGGGTGCAAGCGGGCTGAGTCCGAAAAAGGAGTCAGCAAAGGGTGGTGGGATTATCATTGGTTCTTACAGGTTTTGGGTTAGGCAGTGAAGTTAAGAGCAATGTTTTGGGGGCGGGGTGGATCTCACAAAGTACATTCTCAAGGGTAGGGAGAATTATAAAGAACCCTCTTAAGAGTAGGGGAGATTACAAAATACATTGATCAGTTAGGGTGGGGCAGAAACAAATCACAATGGTGGAATGTCATCAGTTAAGGCTATTTTCACTTCTGTGGATCTTCAGTTGCTTCAGGCCTTCTGGATGTATACGTGCAGGTCACTGGGGATATGATGGATTAGCTTGGGCTCAGAGGCCCGACATTCCTGTCTTCTTATATTAATAAGAAAAAACAAAATAGTGGTAAAGTGTTGGGGCAGCGAACATTTTTGGGGGTGGTATGGAGAGATAATGGGCGATGTTTCTCAGGGCTGCTTCGAGCGGGATTAGGGGCGGCATGAGAACCTACAGTGGGAGAGATTCAACTGAAGATTTTGAGGTTAAGGAGTGATATTGTGGGGTTGTTAGAAGGAGCATTTGTCATATAGAATTATTGGTGATGGCCTGGATGCGGTTTTTGTATGAATTGAAAAACTAAAGACAAGGTCCAAATAAGGAGAAAAACAGGTATTAAAGGACTGAGAATTCGGAGTACCCAGGACATCTAATTACAGAGTGTCAAAGGGGGTTCAATGTAATTATTTGCTTGGTTGGCGAGTTTTTGGGCTCTATCCTTGAGTTGTTTGTTTGTTTGTTTGTTTGTTTAATGTTGTCATATACCAGGCCAGATTGATTTAGGTAAAAACAACACTCTTCATTGAAAAATATACAGAGTCCTCTTTTTTTAGCAGTAAGTAAGTCGAGGCCTCAATGATTTTGGAGGAAAGAGACATGCAAAGCCAGCAATTGTTTGTTAAAGGATTAGAAACGGCTAGGAGAGAGTAACTGAGATTGATAGTGTGGTGGAGATAGCTGGGGAGAGGTAGATGGTGGCATAAGAACAGGAATGAGAATAAGGGTAAGTATAAAAGTAAAGAATAGCCGGGCACGGTGGCTCACGCCTGTAATCCCAGCACTCTAGGAGGCCGAGGCAGGCGAATCACGAGGTCAGGAGATCGAGACCATCCTGGCTAACACGGTGAAACCCTGTCTCTACTAAAAATATAAAAAATTAGCTGACTAGCCAGGCGAGGTGGCGGGCTGAGGCAGGAGAATGGTGTGAACCTGGGAGGCGGAGCTTGCAGCGAGCCAAGATTGGGCCATTGCACTCCAGCCTGGGTGACAGAGTGAGACTGCATCTCAAAAAAAAAAAAAAAAAAAAAAGTAAAGAATAGGACTTCATCAGGGTGAAAGTATTGGAGTGTACTTTGTTACTGAAGATCTTCTATCCACTTAAAGAGAGACTTAAGGGTGGCAGTTTGAGGTAAAACCAGGGGCCACTAAATACCAAGAGCCTGAGAAACTGCTTGGGTGATTTGACTAATAAAGGCCAGTCCATTATCGGACTGTATAGAGGTGGGAAGGCCAAACCAAGGAATTATGTCTGACAGAAGGGAAGAAATGACCACGATGGCCTTCTCAGACCCTGTGGGAAAGGCCTCTACCTATCCAGTGAAAGTGTCTACCCAGACCAAGTATTTTAGTTTCCTGACTCTGGGCATGTGAGTAGAACCAATTTGCCAGTCCTGGGCAGGGGCAAATCCCCGAGCTTGATGTGTAGGGAAGGGAGGGGGCCTGAATAATCCCTGAGGAGTAGTAAAATAGCAGATGGAACACTGAGAAGTGATTTACTTGAGGACAGATTTCCACGATGGAAAGGAAATGAGAGGTTCTAAGAGGCAGGCTACCAGCTTGTAACCTACATGGAAGAGGTTATGAAATGACGACAGAATAGAATGGAAGGAGATATTTTCCTTGGCCCAAGAACCATTTGCCTTGTATGGGAAGAGATAGGTGGAAGTTTCAGCGGGGGAGTAGGTGGGAGTGGATGGATGAGAAGGAGAAAAACTGCCATGAGGGATAGAAGTTGGAACGCTAGCTGCCTTTTTAGCTACCTTATCAGCATAAGCGTTGCCCTGAGAGATGGGATCTGATGCCTTTTGATGGCCCTTGCTGTGTATGGACCTTTGGAAGTAAAGCGGCCTGGAGAAGAGTTTTTATTAAAGAGGCATTAATGATGGAGGACCCTTGCGAAGTGAGGAAACCTTTCAGCCCATAAAACAGCATGATGGTGCAGGATATGGAGTCAGTATAAATATTGACGCATAGTCCTTTTACAAGAGTGGGGGCCCGAATTAAGGCAATGAGTTCGGCTTGTTGAGAGGTAGTGGAGGGGCATAGCGCAGTAGCCTCAATGGTAGATGTGGAAGATATTATAGCATAGCCTGCCTTTGCTGGTATGTGGCGATTAGGCCTGGTGGAACTGCCATCAATAAACCAAGTGTGATCAGGTGAGGAACAGGAAAGAAGGAAATATGGGGAAATGGAGTCCATGCGAGGTGGATCAGAGAGATACAGTCATGGAAGTCAGGTGTGGTATCAGGAATAATGTGGGAGGCTGGATTGAAGTCCAGGCCAGGAACAATGGTAATTGTGGGAGATTCAACGAAGATTGAGTATAGCTGAAGGAGCCGGGGAGCAGAAAGTGTATGTGTCAGGTGTGAGGAAGTTATGAGAACGGTAGAGAGTGAGTTGAGCATAGTTTGTGATTTTGAGGGCCTCTAAAGTATTAGGGCGGCAGCAACCACCACATGTAGACATGAGGGCTAGGCTAAAACAGTAAGATCAAGTTGTTTGGACAAAAAGGCTACAGAGCACCGTCCTGGCTCTTGTGTAAGAACTTCAACCACACAGCCCTGCACTTTGGCTATGTGTAATGAAAAGGGGTTGGGATGAGTTAGGGAGAGCTAGTTTCGCAGCAGCTTCTAGGGCTCTTTTTAAGGAACAGAAAGAAGAGTGGGGAAAGGATTTAGGATCTATGGGGTCAGCTAGGTTTGCTTTTGTGAGTTTACATAATGGTTTAGTCAGGATGGTAAAACTAGGTATCCAAAGGTGGAAGTACCTAACCATGCGTAGGAAGGAAAGAGTCCATCAGGGTTATCTGAGTATTTACCTAGGTCTATTTTAATTTGCTTTAAGTATGAGAGAGAAAACCGTATGTGCACTCTGGCTGGGCCAAATTCTCCTCCTCCCACTGCTTGGAGGGGGCAAAATCAGGGAATATTGGAACTCTGGTTCATTGTTTACCCCTTTGTCTATCCCCTCATTGTTAACCCCTTTTTGACCGAATGGGTTGAAGAGGGGTCCTTATTAGTTGGGGAAGGAGTCGGGGGGCACTGGGGAAGGGAGGTAGACTCTGAGGGCTTCCTGTAGGGCATAAATCACACTTTTTACATAATTGCGAATTTTCTCTTAATGAAAAGAAAGTTTGTACATATGGCACTTCACTCCATTTGTCTTCTTTTCTACAAAAGAGATCTAACTGTAAGATGGTGTTATAATTTATACTTCCCTCAGGTGGCCAGGTTTCTCCCCCTTGAAGAGGATATTGTGGCCAGGCGGTACTGCAGAAGAATATAAGTCATTTCTTTCTTAGCATCTGAGGGTCAAGTTGCTCCCAATTCTCCAGAATACATCTTAGGGACGTTTTTGCCTTGCGGGGAACATTTCCCATCTGAAAAAAGAACATAGGGATGCCAGCACCCCTAGTCATTTTCCAATGAGCATTAGCCATAGAGCGTCCTCTGTGGTCCTAATGCTTATTCCTTTCCAGGGTGCGTAACTACCCATGGACCTCTGGTTATCGGATTAGTTATGCTCACCGATGTAGCAGTCCTGTACCTCTTTTCCCACCTCTCTTAACTACAAAAAAAGGGGTCCAGGCTGCTGGATTCTAGTGGTCCTTTACCAGCGTGCCCAACATTGCCTTTGCACTCAGGGGTGAGTTTCTTTCCAGGGTGTGTAATCACCCATGGACCTCTGCTTATCGGCGGATTGGTTACGCTTCCCGATGTAGCAATCCTGCACCTGTTTTCCCACCTTGACCACAAAGAAAGAGGTCTGGGCTGCTGGATTCTGGTGGTCCTTTACCAGTGTGCCCAATATTGTCTGTGCACTCAGGGGTGACTCCTAGAGCTGAACTGGGCTCCTATTTCATAACAAACCAGCTGCCCCATCAAGATGCATTCCTATAAACAACAGTTCTTATGCAAATTCATTTCAGAGAGGGTGTAGCTAACCTTCTGAGTCAGGATTGAGATAGTCTTTTGATTCTGTAAGTGCTCTAAGGCTTGGCTGAATGCAAACAGCTTGCACATTTGAGGAGACCAATTATCAGGCAATTTTTAAACTCTGCTTCCACAAGAGTCTCCATATCAATTACTAGATACCCATTGGGCTTTTTTCTCCATCACCTGGGAGGAACCATCTATCATCCTGTCCTGAAGGGAGCTTCTCCTGGGTCTGGTCAACCTTGTATGGTAATTAAGATTTAAATTCTGTTGTTTTGTAGAAGGGGTTCGAGTTTGGGAGATGCGCCGGACACAGTCAGCAGGGAGAGCACGTGTGTTTTCATGAAGAATTATGTCAAGCTAGGTAATGGATGAGGAAGAAATTTGGGCTTGACTGAAGTAATGGGGGCTGCCCATGAAGCCTTGCGGCAGTACAGCCCAGGTAATTTGCTGAGCCTGATGGGTGCAAGGGTCATTCTCCAAGTGAAAGAAAAGAGAGGCTGGGATGAGGGGTGCAGGGGAATAGTGAAAAAAGCATCTTTCAGATCAAGAATGGAATAGTGAGTTGTGGAGGAAGGTATTGAGGACAAAAGAGTGCTTGGTTGGGCACCACAGGGTGGATAGGCAAAACAGTTTGGTATAGACAAATTGAAAGTGCCATTCTCTGGCCACTTGGAACAACTGTCGAGTTTGTGCTGGGGCCAAACGGTATTGCAGAAGAAAATAAGATGCTTAGATTTTAGGTCAGGCAAGAGTTGAAGAGGTTTTAAGTTCTTAAGAACACAGGGTAAGGGAGAAGAAGGAGGAATGGCAGGTGGAAGGTTGTCCATAGTGAAGGACGCAAGTTTAAAGAGAAGGGTAGAGACACGGAGAAGAGGGTGGGGAGCAGCCCTGGGCCGCAACGTGGATGAGCAGCCAAAGCAGGCGTCCCCGCAATTGACTTGCCACCAACGAACGTGGGTGAATGATCAAGGCAGGCGTCCCCGCGGAGATCAGACACCAATGGAACGTGGGTGAATAATCAGAGAGGCATCCTGCAATGATTTAACACCAAGGGAAGGCTGCCTTCCCGAATCCATGACTGGCGCCGGAGTTTTGGGTCCACGGATAAAACGTGTCTCCTTTGTCTCTACCAGAAAATGAAAGGAATTGAAATTAACAGAAGAGAGAGATTGAAGGGTGGCACCAGGATTGAAAGGAGAAAGAGGTTGAGGGATACTGAGAGAGGTTGGAGAAGAGTAAAAAGAGGTGGCTTACCCGATTTAAAATTGGTGAGATGTTCCTTGGGCTGGTTGGTCTGAGGACCCGAGGTCATAGGTGGATCTCTTCACGGAGTGAAGATGAGGACAGCGGACTGGTCTCCTGAAGGAGTCCCACTGACCCGGGTCTTCGGCATCAAATGTTTCACACGTCCATGTGAAGAGATCACCAAACAGGCTTTGTGTGAGCAACATGGCTGTTTATTTCACCTGGGTATAAGCGGGCTGAGTCTGAAAAAGGAGTCAGCAAAGGGTGGTGGGATTATCATTGGTTCTTATAGGTTTTGGGGTAGGCGGCGAAGTTTAGAGCAATGTTTTGGGGAGAGGGGGTGGATCTCACAAAGTTCATTCTCAAGGGTGGGAAGAATTATAAAGAACCCTCTTAAGGGTAGGGGAGATTACAAAGTACATTGATCAGTTAGGATGGGGCAGAAACAAATCACAATGGTGGAATGTCATCAGTTAAGGCTATTTTCACTTCTGTGGATCTTCAGTTGCTTCAGGCCATCTGGATGTATACGTGCAGTTCACTGGGGATGTGATGGATTAGCTTGGGCTCAGAGGCCTGACAGATATACTCTAATACACTATAGATAAGTCAAAATGGGATACTAAAAAATGTTCACATAATTCACAGAAGGCAGAAAAAGGAAAATAATAGAATAAAAAGCAGAGAGAACAAATAGAAAACAGATAATAAAATGACAAACTTAAACCCTAACATAAATAAATACTATGGTAGGCTGAACAATGGCTCCCCAAAAGATGTTCATATCCTAATCCCTGGGACCGGGGAATATTACCTTATATAGCGAAAGAGACTTTGCAAATGTGGTCAAGAATCTTGAAATGGGGAGATTATCTTGGATTGTCTGGGTAGGTCCAATGTAATCACAAGGGTCCTTATATGAGAGATGTGAGAGAAGTCACAGACAAAAAAAAGACAATGTGATAACGGAATCAGAGGGCCAGAGAAAGATACTTGAAGATGCTATGCTTCTGGCTTTGAAGTTGGAGGAAAGGGGCTACAAACCAAGGTATATAGGTAGCCTCTACAAGCTGAAAAGACAAGGAAATAAATTCTCCCTTAGAACCTCCAGAAGGAGCTAGCCCTGCCAAATCTTGACCTTAATCCAGTGAAACTGATTTCAGACTTCTGGCCTTGAGAACTATAAGATAATATGTTTGTGTTGTTTTGAGCTACTAAGTTTGTAGTAATTTATTAAAGCAGCAGTAGGAAACTAACATAATTACATTCAATGGAAATTGTCTAAACATACAAATTAAAAGACAGAGACTGGCTTTAAATAGCAATTTTAAAAACCTCAACTATATGTTGTGTACAGGAACCTCATTTCAAATCTAATGATATAGGCTGAGTGTAGTGGCTCATGCTTGTAATCCCAGTGCTTTGGGAGGCTGAGGTGGGAGGATTGCTTGAGGCCAGGAGTTTGAGACCACCCTGGAAAACATAGTGAGACCCTGTCCCCAAAAATCCTCAAACAGTGACGTAGATAAATTAAGCATAAAAGGATAAACAATAAGAGCTTATGAACCAATAAGAGTAAGCTGGAGTAGCTGTGTTAATATTAGACAAAGAAGACTCCAGAGCAAAAAAAATCAGTTGAGACAAAGAGAAACATTAAATAACAATAACAGGGTTAATTCACCAAGGAGACATATCAGTTCTAAGTGTGTTTACACTAAACAACACAGCTTTGCAAGATAATGAAGCAAAAACTATCAGAGCCGAAGGGAGATGCAGACAAATTCTTACTTACATTTGTGTGTGTCTCACCCCTATGTCATATCAATAGAAAGATAACAGGAAAATCTGGCCAGGTGTGGTGGCTCTTGGCTCACTCCTATAATCCCAGCACTTTGGAAAGCCAAGGCTGACAAATCACTTGAAGTCAGTAGTTTTGAGACCAGCCTGGCCAACATGGCGAAACCCTGTCTCTACTAAAAATACAAAAATTAGCTGGGTGTGGTGGTGCATGCCTGTAATCTGAGCTACTTGGGAGGCTGAAACAGGAGAATCGCTTGGACAGCGGAGACAGAGGTTGCAGTGAGCCGAGATTGCGCCACTGCACTATAGCCTGGGCAACAGAGCAAGACTCTGTCTCAAAAAAAAAAAAAAAAAAAGAAAGATAACAGGAAAATTTCTAAACACTTAGAAATGATCAATACATTACTAAATATTCCTCTAATGAAAGATGAAGTCACAGGGAAATTTGAAAATATATCGAACTGAATGAAAATAAAAATATAACTTATTACCTGGGCACAGTGGCTCATACCTGTAATCCCAGCACTTTGGGAGGCCGAGAGAGGCAGATCACCTGAGGTCAGGAGTTCAAGACCAGCCTGGTCAACATGGTGAAACCCCGTCTCTACAGAAAATTAAAAAATTAGCCAAGTGTGGTGGTGCGCGCCTATAATCCCAGTTACAGGGAGGCCCATGCAGACCCTGTTTTAACGTCCTTTTGGCAGCAGACTGTTGTTTGTCCCATACGTTCAGGTCTCTGAGCCAGTGTAGAATCCATCATGGTTTGGTGTGGCCCGCCTGGGACTGTGATATTGGCTTAGTTTTTTTTGTGTGTGTGACATTAATGTTTTGTCGTGTTCATTCCTTTCTCCGAATCCTATCATTGTGTTCTTGCAGCTGTGTAATATGAATGGTGCAGTTTTAGATACGTGTGAGGGGGATTTTCAGGGTAAGCTGGCCCTGGCCTCGCCTCTCCACCCTGATAGCTAGCCAGGCCAGCTGCCCAATCCTCCCCTCTGCTCCTCCTCTCTGCATGTGGCTCAGACCATCCACATGGCTGCTTCGTTCTCCAGCCTTCCCCAGCCTTCCCCAGCCTCAGCAAGGATGAGTTGATCCATGAGCTTATTTGGCTTTGGGGGATCCCTGGCCTTTTTTTTCTCTTCATTAGGAGGAGCTGGGGGAGAACCCAGTCAGCCCCTTTTCCCCACCTTTTCTTTCGCTAGAATCATGTCTGTATGTCCACAAGTACCCAGTGTTTAGCTTCCATTTATAAGTGAGAACTTGCAGTATTTGGTTTTCTGTTCCTGCATTAGTTCGCTTAGGATAATGGCCTCCAGCTGCATCCATGTTGCTGCAAAAGACATGATTTTGTTCTTTTTTGTGCTGCACAGTACTCCATGGTGTATATGTACTGCATTTTCTTTATCCAGACCACCATTTATGGGCACCTTAGCTAGATTCCATGTCTTTACTATTGTGAATATTGCAAGCACATGTGTCCTTTCGGTAGAAAGATTTGTTTTATTTTGGATATGTACCCAGTAATGGGATTGAAACTCTATATTCAATGACATGACATCGGTAGCTTGATATTGGCCATGGTAGGAAAATTTACATCATGGAAATCAGCAAACCAGGCTCCACACACACCCCTGACAGCCAACAGTTAAACATTTACCATCTCATCACTGGACATATAGGATAACTTCAAGTTTTTGGAAATATGCACTTCTAAATAACCCACAGGTCACCAAGGCAGGCAGATCACTTGAGGCCAGGAGTTCGAGATCAGCCTGCACAAAATCGCAAAACTCCATCTCTACAAAAATTAAAAAAATATATATATAGCCAGGTGTGGTGGCGTGTCTGTAGTCCTGGCTACTAGGGAGGCTCAGATGGGAGGATCATGTGAGCATGGGAGGTCGAGGCTGCAGTGAACTGTGATTGTGCCACTGCACTCCAGCCTGGGTGACAGTGAGAGTCTGTCTCAATAAATAAATACATACAGATCTAAATAAATAAATAATCAACCCACAGGTCAAAGAATAAATCACAAAGGAAATTAGAAAATAGTTTGAACTTGTCGGGCGCGGTGGCTCATGCCTGTAATCCCAGCACTTTGGGAAGCAGAGGCGGGTGGATCACGAGGTCAGGAGATCGAGACCATCCTGGTGAACATGGTGAAGCCCCGTCTCTACTAAAAATACAAAAAAATTAGCCGGGTGAGGTGGCTCACGCCTGTAATCCCAGCACTTTGGGAGGCTGAGGCGGGAGGATCACGAGGTCAGGAGATCGAGACCATCCTGGTGAACATGGTGAAGCCCCGTCTCTACTAAAAATA
>NW_012113141.1:6708196-6723691 GCF_000951035.1 Colobus angolensis palliatus | reverse complement strand
AAAAAAAAAAAAAAAAGAAAAGAAAATAGTTTGAACTTAATGGTAATGATAGCAAAACAAATCAAAATGTGTGGGATTAGCTAAATTATTTTCTAGAGAAAAGTTTATAGCTATAAATGCTTATATTGGAAAATAAGAGACCTCTAAAATCAATGATCTAAGATTCTACCTTAAGAAGCTAGAACAAGAAAATCCAATTAAACCCAAAATAAGTAAAAGGAAATAAATAATAGCCCAGAATAGAAATCAATGAAATAGAAAACAGACAAAAATAGAGACAGTCAATGAGACCAACAGCTGTTTCTTTCAGAAGATCAATGAAACACATAAATCTGATCAGGAAAAAAAGAAGTCACATTACCAATATCACAAATGAGAGAGAGGATATCACTGAAAATCTTATAAATATTAAGAAGATAATAAGGAGAAGTTATTAACAACTTAATGCCAACAAATTTAACAACCTAAATGAAATGTATGAATACCTTGACAGACATAAACTAACAAAGCTTAGGAAGAAACAATCTGAATAGCCCTATATCTCCTAAGGAGGTTAAATGTGTAATAAAAACCTCTTACAAAGAAAACTTCAGGCCCAAAAGGCTTTATTAGTGTATTTTATTAAATATTTAAGGAAGAAATAATTCCAATCATACCACATGTTCAAAAAATAGAGAAAAAGAGAACAGTAATCACCCTGGTATCAAAACCAGACAAAGTCATCCCAAAGAAAGAAGAGTACATACAAATAACTTTCATAAGCCTGGATACAATACTTCTTTATTTATTTAATTTTATTATTATTTTTCTTTTTTAAGAGACAAGGTTTTGTTATGTTGCCCAGGCTGGTCTCAATCTCTTAGCCTCAAGTGATCCTCCCACCTCAGCTTCCCAAATAGCTGGGATTATAGGCATGAGGCACCACACCAGGTTAGACACAATAATTCTTAAATATTAGCCAATCAATTTCAGCAACATATAGAAAATATAATATATTTAAGCAGGTTGTAAGATCAGTTTCACATTTGAAAATCAATGTCATTTACCACTGGGATAGCTAAAATTAAAAAGATTGATAAGATAAATTTATAACAAGGATGTGGAGTAACTGGAACTCTCAAACATTGCTGGTGAGAATGCAAAATGGTGCAACCACTTGAGAAAACTGGTAAGTTTTTTCTTTTTTTTTCATATACTTACATGGCCTTCCAATAAATGGCAATTTTTTTTTTTTTTTTTTTTGAGATGGAGTCTTGCTCTGTCGCCCAGACTGAAGTGCAGTGGCGCGATCTCGGCTCACCGCAAGCTCCGCCTCCCGGGTTTACGCCATTCTTCTGCCTCAGCCTCCTGAGTAGCTGGGACTACAGGCGCCCGCCATCTCGCCCAGCTAGTTTATTGTATTTTTTAATAGAGACGGAGTTTCACCGTGTAGGCCAGGATGGTCTCGATCTCCTGACCTCATGATCCGCCCGTCTCGGCCTCCCAAAGTGCTGGGATTACAGGCTTGAGCCACCGCGCCTGGCCCAATTTTTAAAGGTTATTTTTCTTTTCTATTCTCTTTTTTGAAGACAGAGTCTCGCTGTGTTACCCAGGCCAGAGTGCAGTGGCAAAATCATGGCTCACTGCAACTTCTACCTCCAAGGCTCAAGCAGTCCTCCCACCTCAGTCCTTCAACAGTGGCTGGGACTACAGGTGTGCAACACCATACCTGGCTAATTTTTGTTTTAGTAGAGATGAGGTCTCACCATGTTTCTCAGGCTGGTCTTGAACTCCTGAGCTCAAGCTGTCCTCTTACCTCGGCCTCCTAAAGTGCTGGGATCACAGACGTGAGTCACCTTGCCCAACCTCTTATTTTTATTTATTTATTTTTTTTGAGACAGAGTCTTGCTCTGTTGCCCAGGCTGGAGTGCAGTGGCACAGTCTGGGCTCACTGCAAGCTCCACCTCCTGGGTTCATGCCATTCTCCTGCCTCAGCCTCCCGAGTAGCTGGGACTACAGGTGCCTGCCACCATGCTTGGCTAATTTTTTGTATTTTTAGTAGAGATGGGGTTTCACCGTGTTAGCTAGGATGGTCTTGATCTCCTGACCTCATGATCCACCCGCCTGGCCTCCCAAAATGTTGGGATTCCAGGCGTGAGCCACCGCACCTGGCCCCAACCTCTTATTTTTTTTATTGATATATAGTGTTTGTATGTATTTATGGAGTGATATTTTGTTACATGCATTTAAAATGTGGATTGCTTCAGAAATCTGTGAGTCATCCTTGTGCAGGGGCCACGCTAATCTCTGTGTTGTTCCAGTTTTAGTATATGTGCTACTAAAGTGAGGACAAAATTGCCAAGTTTTGAAATAAGCTTAAACATACAAACACATGCCAGCAGTTTCACTCCTAGATCTTAACCCAACTGAAACAAACATATCCTTGCAAAGATCTGTATGCAAATGTTTAAATAAAAAGATTTATTTATTTAAATAACTTAAAATAGGGATCTGTTTGATATTATCATGACTTGGACTAGCAGCACGGTTGTACTGGGGGGGTCACAGTGACAGAAACTGTTTTGTCAGTTTAGCTTGTACTCTTTAAATTATTCAAAAATATAAACAAGTCTGCCAAACAAGTCTGTCCTTCATGAAATATTTAGGGAATATGTTTCTTATGCTTTGCAAAATGTATCTCTTACAATAACCTTTAAATACCCAATGTAAGAAGTTTTATTTTTCGTTAAAATTTAATCTGTTTAGGACCAGGAGCTGCATTATCTATTCTAGACAAATTTCTTGAAGAATCCTTCAAACTGCAGTCTGTTTCACAAGAACCCATTTTGACTACACAAACTTGGAATCCAAATATAAACCAAAAACCATCTAACACATTTATCAAGGAGATACCAACAAAGAAAGGTAACTAGAAATAAAGATTTCCACTTGGAAGAGGGGCATAAGCTAGACAAGAATGAAGACTCTTATGATGATGAAATGGCAATCCTGACTTGTTTGAAGTTGATAACTAGGCTCTGAAATCCAAACTCAATAGTGTAACTCTCTCAGTAAGCAAGGATTTTGTATTTAGCTCACAGAAGTAGCCAACTACAGACCTATGATTTCCTAATAGTTCTTCATTTTTAAAAAACATCTACAAACTGTGTTTCACCTTCAAGAAGATCTGAATACTTTTTAAAACCTTTTTATTTGGTTGTACTTGCATTTGGAACCACAAGTAGATTTACCTTGAGAACCTTTGAGTTCTCCTTTTTGGGGACCATTGCTAGAGAGCAGTCAATTGCTTTCTAGATTATGATCCCTCTCATGTATTAGATAAGAAGACACTCTGCTACGTGAGTGTATCTGAATTTATTTCTTTTTTTTTTTTTTTGAGGTAAGAGTCTTGCTCTGTTGCCAGGCTGGAGTGCTGTGGCGCGATCTTGGCTCACTGCAACCTCCGACTTCCTGGTTCAAGCAATTCTCCTGCCTCAGCCTCCCAAGTAGCTGGGATTACAGGCACGTGCCACCATGCCCAGATAATCTTTGTATTTTTAGTAGAGATGGGGTTTCACTGTGTTGGCCAGGATGGTCTCAAACTCCTGACCTCATGATCCGCCTGCCTCGGCCTCCCAAAGTGCTGGGATTACAGGCATGAGCCACTGCACCCGGACGAGTGTGTCTGAATTTCTGACACTTTTTCTATTATATCCAATCTTCAATCCTTTTAATGTAATGTTTTCAGAAGCATCAAAATGTCAAGATTCATCAGCTCTTCTGCATCCCGGCCTTTATTATGGTGTTTCTCAAACTACCACCATCTTCATGGAGACCATACGTTTCTTGATGAAAGTCAAGGCTGTGCAGGTCAGAATATTTGGAAAAGGGCAAGTAGATGGAAAGATTTTAGCAAACTCCTTATTCTATCCATAATGGTATCTTTCAAGCTTAGATATTTGTGAAACAGAAATCAAACATGCTTTTGAGAGCATACTTTAAGCCCAACGGGAAGAACATCCAAACATGAACCACTCTTTGCACATGGCAGCAGGAGGACCTCACTGCAAGTTCTGCTCCCTGTAGAATACCAACAGAGCTAAATCAGACTCTAAGGCATATGTTGCCTGATATCACTTTATTATGGGTATTCATTTTGTGAGTGTTGGGGATTCACAGAAGCCAAATCCTTCCCTTCCTCCCTTCTAGGTTTGATTCAAGTAGAAACATACACAGTACTATATTGGGGAATAAAAATATTAGCTTATTTTTATTGGTAAAACTGGGCTGGAGAATGTAACTGGTCCCACAATTGACTTACCCATGCAGTCACAGGTAGAGCAGCTGAAGAACTGAAGTCTCCTCTCAGAGAGGAAGAACATCCTAGGTGGTCTGCCTATCACATGGGAAGCAAGGAGTATATTCATGAGCAAGCAGTAGGAGAGAGCAAGATACAGGAGCCAAGAGTGTTTGGTTTTGATCCTGCCAAGTGGATGCCCTACTCGAGGGCAGGCAAACTCAAGAAAGGGCAAGAAATATCAACTGGGTGGGATTGAGCCATATTAAGCAGGAGCCTTTAACACATTAACCCTCCTCAAAATAGAAACACTCTCTTCTTCCACAGCTAAATAAGTCATTAGCACCCCCGGGTCAGAGACCCAGAAGGCAGGTAGAAAAAATAGCTGCGTTCCCTCCAGTATTCTCCTAAAAAGATATAAGTGTAATGTAGAATTTTTTACATTATAGACTGAGATGGGAACAGTTGGAGATGAAAAGAAGGATTTACCTTCAACTTAAGAAGTGTATCTAACTTTGTTAAATTTGTAGGTCTTATAAAGTGTAAAAAGCAAAGATTTGGCCAGGCATGGTGGCTCACCCGCATAATTCCAGCACTTTTGAGAAGCCAAGGCAGGAGGATTGCTTTGAGGCCAGGAGGCTGCAGTAAGCCAAAACACACATTTATGTTTCTAAGATTTCAAGTCTAGATTGTTAGAAAGGCAGTTTTAGCTCACTTAAGTTTCCTTACAATGTCAACTGCCTGAAAATGTTACCTCCTTTGTAAATGGGGTGGTTGATGATGTGCCTTTGTCTGCTGCATAATAAATACAGTCTAACACTCATCTAGTATGATGACTAGCAAGACGAGAGTTGTACAATATTGCAAGTTATTCACTTGGAAATGTCTTCATTTGGTGACTAGGTGAATAGCTGGTAATGAAACTATGAAGTGCAGAATGTTTGTAATTCACCCTTTACCTTTTGAAGTTGAGGATAATTATTTCATTCTGTAATACATTTCTAGTTGTTTATTATTAGAGGCAGAATCCTTCAACCGGAAAAGATACAATGCAGCCATTTATATGCTCCTTATAATCTGATTTTCCTTGCAGTATGTGCACAGAGTGCTTGCACATGAGCTGTTATGCCCTCAAGGAGGCCCCAGCTGTGAATATTACTTGGTGCTGGCCCAGACACACATTCTTAAGAAGGACTTTGCCAAGGCAGAGGAATACCTTCAACAAGCAGCCCAGATGGACTACCTGGTAATGACTTTTGCTAAAGCCTCTTGAGTCTGGAGAAGGGGCTTTATTTAAAGGTAGTGATGCCTCCCAGTTACTCAGGAGGGTGACGCAGGAGAATCGCTTGAACCTGGGAGGCGGAGGTTGCAGTGAGTGGAGATTGCACCATTGCACTCCAGCCTGGGTGACAGTGCAAGACTCCGTCTCAAAAAAATAAAAATAAAGTAATCATGAGTTTTGCAAAGGGCAGAGAAAAGGATATATTTAGCTGATAGTGTTTATTTCAGTTTTTCTAGATTTCTTCTATTTTCTCATGTGAACAGTATCGGGGTTATGCTTGAATGTTTTTCTTAATATTTACTCCACACCCAAAATGGCTTTGAAGAATGCAAGAAAGAAATCTGAGGGCAGACCTAGAAAAATGTCTCCCAGTACAATTAAATGGTTATGTTTCTGAGTGCTCTTAGAAAAAGAAAACAGTTGATCTGAAAAAGAAAAGAGAAAGGAAATGGACTTAATCTATCTAAATTTAAATGTTAAACAAAGATCATCAAGGTACTTTTAAATGCTACCTTATCCCATATACTACTTGTTTTTCACTTTCCCAGAACCCCAATGTCTGGGGCCTGAAGGGCCATCTCTATTTTCTGAGTGGAAATCATTCTGAGGCCAAAGCATGCTATGAACGAACCATTAGCTTTGTAGTGGATGCTTCTGAGATGCACTTCATCTTCCTGCGGCTGGGGCTCATCTATCTGGAAGAGAAAGAGGTGAGGGGTAGAGGATGGGGAGTAACCCCATGGTCTGGGACCTGATTGTAATTCAAGCATTAACATCCATCTGTGTGGACTAAAAATAGTATTATAATAATGACACTTTTACATCCAAAGGTAAAGTGACTTGCCCAACATCAGACAACCAGTAATTAGTGGAAGCAGCATTCAAACTCAGGCAGGCTGAAACCAGAGTTTGTGATTTTAACCATTATGCTACTAAACAGTTCTTAAGAACTCAGTAAATGTTATGTTAGCTAAAATTGTATTCTCAGTAGTAGAAACGTCCTTAGCTTGACTTACCTAGCAGAAGGTATCATGGACTTCAAAAGGACTTACCTCCAAACTTTCTCCTAAACACAAAGGGTTCTATTTAATCTAGCTGAGGCTAACCCTATTCCATAGGGCACTCTGACCTGACCATGGAAGCAGCCCCTTCCCATATTTTGGGAAATATTCCGAGTTCTTTGAAAAAAAAAAAAAAAAAACCTTTCTTTTATGGAAAATTTCAATACATACAAAGCAAACAGAATAGTAGAATGAACCACCATGGACCCGTCATCTCACTATAACAATTAACATTCTGCCAAAGGCCTTTTGACTCCCCTGCTTTTGTTTTGACTTTATTATATTTTTCCCGTCAGAACACCCAGTTGTCTTTTTATTTAATATTAAACAGCAACAGCAACAAGAAATTACAATGCTGTATGATGTAGTGGAAAGCTCACATAGGCTTGACAGGAATCCCTATCCCACTGTAGTGAAGTATATAAGGAAAAGTTCTCTTTCTGATGTCATTGAAAGCTACATCTTCAGAGCACTGCTGACTTAGGCAGACCCTGGGCAAGCAGGTCTTAGGCTGTTTGCTGAGGCTCAGCTATAGATGCATCTCATGTTGGAGGTACAGGACAAGAAATTGTCCCTTCGGGGATATGTCCTTTGAAAGTTTGTCTTTTGAGTTTTTCTAAAATTCTAAGATCTTTTACAACAAAGGGAATAGATTTCCAGAATGATGAGGCTGTATCAAGTACACCTTTTAGTCCAGAGATTGTATGTTTGTCATGCCATCACATGATGTTGCATTTAAGTGAAAGAGGGTAATCCATGAAGTCGAGGTGGAATTCAGATAATCATGATGGTTGCCCCCGCTTTCAATGTAACTCCTTGCCTCAACTCTCTTAGAGAGACTATAAATATCTTTGGAACTACTTCCAAGTGAAAGTCTGCCCTTTCATGTGATCTATCCATCTCCTCTAACCAATCTTCTTGCAATAACTCCCTTAAGGTAGACGTAAAAGTACAATTAAAGGTCTTGCTTAACTTAGATTGTTCTGGAGAGCAACTATCAGAGATCCCATGATCATCCCAGCAATACGGGGTTTGAAGCTTCTGGAATAGTAGTAGCTTAGTGGTGCTTTCTTTCTACAGTATGAAAAGGCAAAGAAAACCTACATGCAAGCCTGTAAGAGATCACCTTCATGCCTTACCTGGCTAGGACTGGGAATCGCCTGCTATCGGGTAAGAGGATGAAGGCTTGAGACTAGGGCTGTGCATACAGCTGACCTTGATTCCTTGGCCTTCCAAGCATCCTGGGAGTTTGTAATGATGTTGGAATAGCAATCAGGGCTGTCTGCTGTAATGAGAAGTTGTTCTTCACAGGTGTTCAGCAAACTGAAGGTCATTTAACTCTTAACTAGAAAAATAAAAGATCTTTTAAAAAAATCCCAGAAGGCCAGGCGCAGTGGCTCAAGTCTGTAATCCCAGCACTTTGGGAGGCTGAGACGGGCGGATCACAAGGTTAGGAGATCGAGACCATCCTGGCTAACACAGTGAAACCCCGTCTCTACTAAAAACCATACAAAAAATTAGCCGGGCGTGGTGGCGGGTGCCTGTAGTCCCAGCTACTCAGGAGGCTGAGGCAGGAGAATGGTGTAAACCCGGGAGGAGGAGCTTGCAGTGAGCTGGGATCCGGTCACTGCACTCCAGCCTGGGCGACAGAGCGAGACTCAGTCTCAAAAAAAAAAAAAAAAAAATCCCAGAAAAACCTGAACCAAGAAGCTATATAATAAAAAAATTTCATGTTATTTGGTATAGACACTCTTTTGTGATATTATCTGTAAGAAAAAGGTGATATGGGAGATGAAGAATCTATTCAAGTCAATTAAAGAAATTGATTGACACTTACTAACCACTGTGACCCTTCGATATGGAGGAGGAGTTGCTGTAGCTTCTGGTAGAAGCTTTTGCTCTGCTTCTCCTAAAAACTCTTTACTTAACCTTCCCTCATTTCCTCCAGTCTTCAAAGAGGCAAACATCCTCTTGTTCCTGCCTAATTTCTTCAGGTGTATTATTGATTCCATGCCTCTCCTTTTCTTTGAATACCTTACTCACTTATTTATTTATTTATTTAAGAGGGAGTCTTGCTCTGTCTCCCAGGCTAGAGTGCAGTGGTGCAGTGGTGTCACCTCAGCTCACTGCAATCTCCGCCTCCTGTGTTCAAGTGATCCTCCTGCCTCAGCCTCCTGAGTAGCTGGGATTATAGGTGCCCACCACCATGCCAGGCTAATTTTTGTATTTTTAGTAGAGACGGGGTTTCATCATATTGGCCAGGCTGGTTCTGAACTCCTGACCTCAAGTGATCCACCTGCCTTAGCCTCCCAAAGTGCAGGGATTACAGGCATGAGCCACCTCACTTAGCCCCTCATTGCTATTCTTCTTTTTTTTTTTTTTTTTTTTTGTTGAGACGGAGTCTCGCTCTGTCGCCCAGGCTGGAGTGCAGTGGCCAGATCTCAGCTCACTGCAAGCTCCGCCTCCCGGGTTTACGCCATTCTCCTGCCTCAGCCTCCCAAGTAGCTGGGACTACAGGCGCCCGCCACCTCGCCCAGCTAGTTTTTTGTATTTTTAGTAGAGACGGGGTTTCACCGTGTTAGCCAGGATGGTCTCGATCTCCTGACCTCGTGATCCGCCCGTCTCGGCCTCCCAAAGTGCTGGGATTACAGGCTTGAGCCACCGCGCCCGGCCTGCTATTTTTCAACCATAAAGATAATATGTGTTCATTATAGAAACTTTAGAAGAAGCCAGGAGCAGTGGCTCACACCTGTAATTCCAGCACTTTGGGAGGCTGAGGCAGAAGGATCTCTTGAACCTAGGAGTTTGAGAGAGACCAACCTGGGCAACAGAGCAAGATCCACATCTCTACTAAAACATTAAAAATTAACCAGGCATGGTGGCATGTGCCTGTAGTCCCAGATACTTGGGAGGCTGAGGTGGGAGGATTGCTTGGTGGGAACACAGAAGTTAGAGGCTGCAGTGAGCCATGATCGTGCCACTGCACTCCAGCCTGGGTGACAGAGCAAAACCTCATCTCTAAAAGGAAATAGACAGATACAAAATATGAAGAAAACATATACAGATACAAAATATGAAGAAAATAGACAGATACAAAATATGAAGAAAGCATTAAAGTATCCATAACTCCACAAGTTGATGATAACCACTGTTAACATTGAATGCATTTTCCTCCTGTCTTTTTTTTCATATATATGAAAGCAATTTTAATGTATAAAATGTAAACATTTACTGCTTTGTAACCTTTTTTCTACTTAACAGTATAGTATTGGTATCTTTTTACAGCTCTGTCACCCAGGCTGGAGTGCAGTGCGCCATCTCGACTCACTGCAACCTCCGCCTTCTGGGTTCAAGTGATTCTCCTGCCTCAGCCTCCTGAATAGCTGGGATTACAGGTGTGTGCCACCACACCCAGCTGATTTTTGTGTTTTTAGTAGAGACGGGGGTCTCACCATGTTGGCTAGGCTGATCTTGAGCTCCTAACCTCAGGTGATCCTCCCACCTCAGCCTCCCAAAGTGCTGGGATTACAGGCATGAGCCACTGTACCCGGCCTGTGTTTTGTTTTTCACACATCTGTCAGTGAGCTCTTTGAGGGCAGATATTGTATTTTATTTATTTACTTGAGACAGGGTCTTGCTCTGTCACCCAGGCTGGTGTACAGTGGCTTAATCTCAGCTCATTGCAATCCCTGCCTCCAGGGCTTGGTTGATCCTCCTGCCTCAGCCTCCTGAGTACCTGGGACTACAGGATTTTATTTTTTTATTCCCAGCATCTAGCATACTGCCTGACACAGAGCAAATCCTTGGCAAATGTAGGTTGATTAAATAATGAATCAATGTCTCAGAGACTTCAAAGTGTGGGCCAAAGTACGGGCGTGGGTGAAAGGCCATTCTCCATCTTGTCTTCAGCCTAGAAACCCATTATTTAATTATTTTAAAGCAGAAAAAGTGGGCTGGGCATGGTGGCTCACACCTGTAATCCCAACACTTTGGGAGGCCAAGGTGGGCAGATCACTTGAGGCCAGGGGTTTAAGACCATCTGGCCAACATGGTGAAACACCATCCGTACTAAAAATACAAAAATTAGCCGGCTGTGGTGGCAGGCACCTGTAATTCTAGCTACTCAGCAGGCTGAGGGAGGAGAATCGATTAAACCTGGGAGGCAGAAGTTGCAGTGAGCTGAAATCACGCCATTGCACTCCAGCCTGGGCAGCACAGCGAGACTCTGTCAAAGAGGAGAGGTGAGGTGAGGTGGGGCGGGGCGGGGCGGGGTGAGATGAGGTGAAAAAGAAAAAAGAAAAGAAAAGAAAAGAGAAGAGCTACTTCATTGGAGAAGGGAGAACCTTTTTGGAATGTTTTACAAAGCAACAAAGCAAACTCACAGGAAGCAGCAACAATTTCCATGTGCCCAGAGCTCAGAGTGCACCCTAGAGTCTCTGAATACTGCACTGATTGGTCGGGATTGGGCTGTTAATAACTGATATTAGAGGAAAGAAAGCTTTCTGGACAATAGTATTTCAACAGGCAAATCAGACTTTTACCTCAGGAAAAGGATGCACAATGTAAATTAAAAAAGCTATAAATGTATCTGACAGCCCACAGTATGTGGAGAAATCACTGAATAATGCACACATGAGAGTGAGTTCCTGTGAATTTCCAACCTTGCACCTGAAGCTCCATGGTTTATAGATGTCCTCATGGGACCGCTGTAGAGGGAAGGAAGAAAGGGGTATAAGTTAAGAGCTTACTAGGCAGGGTTCCAGAATCCCCAACCTGGCTTTTTAATCAGAGCTCTTCTACTTTTAATTGGTTCATATATTGAACCACCACATAAGATTTCATTTGAGTTTTTGCCGTCTGACCGCCGCCATCATGGGTTGCATGAAGGGCCTGTCCCAGTCGGCTTTGTCCTGTCGAGGCAGCGTCCCCACTTGGTTGAAGTTGACATCTGACGACGTGAAGGAGCAGATTTACAAACTGGCCAAGAAGGGCCTGACTCCTTCACAAATTGGTGTGATCCTGAGAGATTCACATGGTGTTGCACAAGTATGTTTTGTGACAGGCAATAAAATCTTAAGAATTCTTAAGTCTAAGGGACTTGCTCCTGATCTTCCTGAAGATCTCTACCATTTAATTAAGAAAGCAGTTGCTGTTCGAAAGCATCTTGAGAGGAACAGAAAGGATAAGCATGCTAAATTCCGTCTGATTCTGATAGAGAGCTGGATTCACCGTTTGGCTCGATATTGTAAGACCAAGCGAGTCCTCCCTCCCAATTGGAAATATGAATAATCTACAGCCTCTGCCCTGGTCGCATAAATTTGTCTGTGTACTCAAGCGATAAAATGATTGTTTAACTAAAAAAAAAAAAGATTTCATTTGAAGAAAAGAGTTCTGATGCTAAAAATATTAAAAAGTTGAAAACCATTGTTATAGGTCGTGTACACCAGTATTATTGGGACATAGTGGTTTCAGCTAAGCTAACTCACATGTCTCATTTTTCTGCCAAGCTGGAGGAGCTCACAGAGGCTGAGGATGCTCTCTCTGAAGCCAATGCACTGAACAACTACAATGCTGAAGTATGGGCATATCTGGCTCTGGTCTGCCTGAAAGTGAGTGTTTATTATCCTTACACAATGCCCTTTTAGGGCACAGAGGTGAGGGGTCAAGTAAGCAAGGGGCAGCAGATGGCCATTAATGCATGGTAGCTGAAATCTGATAAGCTCTAGGTGTAATCATTATGCTGATGACAAAGGAAGGGCCAAGTCTGGGCAGGATCTACTTGAAACATGCTTAAAAATAATATATTTAGGTGTGTTTCTCTGGAAAGGAAGTTCTAAAAATAGGAGCAATCTTGTATCACAACATAAACTAGGTCAAAGATTGATGAAGGAGATGTTCTACTAGTGTTTCTGAATCATTTCTTCCCATTGAAATGCTGGCTGAGGGTGCTTGTCCTTGATTTAGAGGGGATATTGGGTGGAGGATAATGTGGGAGTTCATGGTAGGTGCTTTACCTATTAAAAATAACTCTCCCATAGTTAGACTTAAATAACTTGCATATCAGTCTAAGACCATATTGGGAATAATGAAAGCAGCCCTCAGTTTTCCACTGGCTAATATGACACCAAATTGACGGGGAGTATTATTATAAGTGAAATGAACAAAACAAAACTTACTAGATTTTCTCTTTAGTGTAAATATCCCAAATATCAATATTTTAAAAATACCTGAGGTCTGGCCAGGTGTAGTGGCTCACACTTGTAACCCCAGCAATTTGGGAGGCTGAGGCAGGTGGATCACTTGAGCTCAGGGTTTGAGACCAATATAGGGAACATGGCAAAACCCTGCCTCTACAAAAAATTAGCCAGGGATGGTATGGAGAGCCTGTGGTCCCAGCTGCTTTCAAGGGTTGGGGTGGGATGATCACTTGAGCCTGGGAGGCAGAAGTTGCAGGGTGCTGAGATTGTGCCACTACACTCCAACCTGGGTGACAGAGTGAGACCTCATCTCAAAAATAAATAAATAAATAAATAAATAAATAAATAAATAAATAAATAAAAGAAAATAAAAAATGTTCTTACCCCAGCTCTCCCCTAACTAGCTCTAGGATCTGAGGCAAGTCACCTTACTTTATTGGGCCTCAATTTCCTCATCTTTAAACTAAAAGGGCCAGTATGGAAGACCATAATATGCTTCTCTTAGAAATTGATAAGTCAAATAGGAAAAAAATAGGATATATATATATACAGATGTATAACCCATTCAACAGGTTTGAGTTCAAACACCAATATAGAACTCTTCACTTAACAATGAGAGGACACATATTTTTTCAAGTTCAAATGAGTTATTTATAAAAGTTGACCACATGCGAAACCAGAAAGAGGGGTTCAACAAATACATACAGATCACATGGCAGTAAAATGATAAATCAACAGCTAAAATAAAGCCCAAAAGACTCATATACCTTTGGAAACTGAAAACATGCTTGTAATTAGTAAGTCAATGAAGAAACCTTGTGACACTTCAAATATGAAGTCTTCTGTGCTAGGTAGAAGTCTAAAGATGGCCCCCTCCCGTAAGATTAATCTATTAAACACTATGTAGGTACTGCTGTGAAATGATTTTGCAGATGTAAATAAAGTATTAAATCAGTTGACCTTAAAATACAGATATTATCTGGGTAGACCTGACCCAGTCAGGTAAATCTTCTAAAAGCAGAGTTTTCTCTGGTGGTGGGGGCAGAAAGGAAGTCAGATTTGAAACATAAGAATCATTCAGTATAGCATCCCTGACTTGAATATGGAGAAGGACCACATGTCAAGAAATGTGGGTGGCATCTAGAAGCTAACAGCAGCTCCTGCTGAGAGCCAGCAAGGAAACAGGGACCTTATAGGAAACTACAAGCACAAAGAACTGAATTCTACCAACAACCTGAATAAGCTTGGGAGTACAGTCTTCTCCAGAGCCTGCAGATAAGAACTCACAGATGACACCTTCATTTTGGCCTTGTGAGGCTCTAAGCAAAGAACTAGTTGAATAATGTCAGGCTTCTGATCTATGGAAAATGTGATATGATAAATGGGTGTTATACACAGCAGTAGAAAATTAGGCCTTGTAGTAGATTTTTATAATAATGGTCCCCATTTAATTATGCTGTCATGACCACATCCTTTGCAATGTTATGTTGCCACTCACTCCCGTCAAGAGACAGAGTCTCTTTCTCATTTCTCCACCCCTTTGAATCTAAGCTAAACTTGTGACTTTCCCTGACCAGTCGAATATAGTGGAAGTGACATTGTGTGAATTATCAGAGGTTAGGCTTTTAGAAGCCTTCAGCTACCACTCTTGTTCTCTTGAAACTCTGGGACCACTGTGCTGTGAAGAAGCCCAGTTTAGCCTATAGAAGGCTATAGGAGTCCACATGGAAGAGAACTGAACCACTCCAACCAACAGCCAACATTAACTGCTATTTGAGTAAGGTTTTCTTGGATCCTTAGGTCCTAGCCAAATTGTCATATGACCTCAGCTGCATGAGTGATCTCCGGGAAAACCAGCAAAACAGTCCAAATTATCTGTAGAATTTTGAGAAATAACATATTGTATTTTAAGTCATTAAGTTTTGGATTGGTGTACTATACTTCAGTAAGTAATTGAAATGAGGCTGAATAAAAACAAAGCCAATATATATTAGAATTACGGAGGCCGGGCGCGGTGGCTCAAGCCTGTAATCCCAGCACTTTGGGAGGCCGAGACGGGCGGATCACGAGGTCAGGAGATCGAGACCATCCTGGCTAACATGGTGAAACCCCGTCTCTACTAAAAAATACAAAAAACTAGCCGGGCGAGGTGGCGGGCGCCTGTAGTCCCAGCTACTCGGGAGGCTGAGGCAGGAGAATGGCCTAAAACCCGGGAGGCGGAGCTTGCAGTGAGCCAAGATCTGGCCACTGCACTCCAGCCTGGGCGATAGAGTGAGACTCCGCCTCAAAAAAAAAAAAAAAAAAAGAATTACGGGATAAAATTAAAGCAATAAATAGAGGGTAATTTATAGCCTTAAATACATATGTTAGAACAAAGATTGAAAATCAATGGATTAATTATTTAAATAAATAAAGTAGTAAAGGGAAAGCAAGGAAACCCAAAGAAATGATAATTGAGAAAATGATAAGGAGTAGAAATAAATGAAAATTTCAACAAGGACATAATAGGATTGACAAAATTATGAGCTGTTTTTTGCAGAGACTAGTGAACAGACAAACCTCTTGCATGACTAAGAATTTTGTTTAAAATGGGAAGACACAAATAATATTAGCAGCAAAATGGAGACTAAATTAAAATCATTGGCTATTCTTATTCTATTAATTATTATTATTATTATT
>NW_012113141.1:6702492-6707316 GCF_000951035.1 Colobus angolensis palliatus | reverse complement strand
TCAAAAAAAAAAAAAAAAAAATCAATGTCATCAAAATCAGGAACAATCAATTTGAAAGTCTGATTTTTAAAATCCCATTCAAGACCTGTGTGGAGAAAATCATCAGACTGCACTGTAAAAGAAAATCTAATAGAAAGATATACCATGTCCATGGGCAGGAAGTTTTGATGACATAAAGATGAAAGTTTTCCCTAAATTAATATCTAAGTTTAAGGCAATTCCAATAAAAATCATAACACAAGATTTTCAAGGAACTTGATGAGCTACATCCTAAAATTCACTTGGTTGAATAAAAGCCAAAAAAAAAAAAAATAGATATGACAGTATGGAAGAAAGAGTAGGGAGGAAGGGCTTTCCTATTAAATATCAAGCCTTATTATGAAGCTGCAACAATTAACAGAGTGCTATTAGTGTAAGAGTAGATAAGTGAAACAATTGGCAGACAGAAATAGACCGACATATATATGGAAACTTAGCTTTTGAGTAGATAGTATTTAAAAGTAATTGGAGTTTTCTAGAAATTTACCATGATGCGCTTCCTCTAGCAATTTGAAAATGAGTGTGCACAAGTTATTAATTACAGCATATTGCAATTGCAAAATAATGGAAACAACCTAAATGGAGTTCATTTATTAAGCATGGGAGAATGTTTACATAAATTATGGTATATTCACATAATGGAATACTATGCAGCTGAAAAAATAATGAGGAAGATCTCTATGAACTGATGTGGAATGATTTTCAGTTTATATTATTCAGTAAAAAAAGTGAAGTGCAATATTATACCACCTTTTCTATAAGAAAGACGGAAAAAGAAGAAAATATACACGAATCTCTTCTTTAGTGCAAAAAGAAGCACAGGAAGGATAAACCAGAGATTAATGAGAGTAGATTCTACAGGACATGACTGGGCATGGGTAGAGGAGGGAGGAAATGAAGGGGATGACACTGTGATTGTCCCTATTTGTAGAGTTCTGACTTTTGGGACCATGCTAATGTTTCATATATTTTTTAAAAAAGAAAATCAGCAAGAAATGGGGAGACCCAATAATTACGTACAAACAAAACCAAATAAAATTGTATTTCAAACGAATAACGTAATTACACTGACAATGCAGAAAAATAATTAACTCGTAGTACTTTTGAAAACATTCTTTGCAATGTAGACTAATACATGCTATATATCAGGCTAAAGAGAAAAAGAAACCTTTATACACATTTAAAGTATAGTTTGAGGCTTCATTTTTGCAGAGGCATGAGTTAGCAGTTCTGAAATTACTAGGTATTCTATGATTTAACAAATAATTATGTTGTGGATAATGGGAGTCACATTTTTCACTGTGCTTCAAAGGAAGTTACAAATGTGGAACAAGGATAGAATAACCTTGTAGTGAATTAGAATGGGAGATACTGATAAGAGCTCATTGTTTGATAGATTAAATAGATACAGGTATAAATAGGTAGAAATATATGTGTATTTATAGAAATATATTCATATGTATCTAAATACCTGTGTCTCAAAAATAAATAGTGGTGGCAGGGGCCATAAGCACATCTAATGCTCAGGTCTTGGTTTCGAAATCTGTTTAAGAAATAGGGCATTTGTCCACTTTAGAAGGAAACGGTTTGTGGGGGGACCAGAGGCTTCTTGGAAGATGGCCAAAAATTCCAGAACTAGTGCAGGGAAAGTGAAAGATGAGTCTGAGATGTCTTGTTGAGTCAGAAAGTAAAAAATGTTCAAAGAAAGACTGGCACATATCAAAACGGCATAGGGAAAAATAAAAGAAACAGGAACTAGCTTAAAGTGGGGACTCCCGCTGGCTCAAACAAGGATAATTTGAGCATCCAAATAAATAATTGTAGAAAAGGATTACAAATAAGAATCTATGGCCGGGCGCGGTGGCTCAAGCCTGTAATCCCAGCACTTTGGGAGGCCGAGACGGGTGGATCACGAGGTCAGGAGATCGAGACCATCCTGAGCTACACGGTGAAACCCCGTCTCTACTAAAAGAAAAATACAAAAACTAGCCGGGCGAGATGGCGGGCGCCTGTAGTCCCAGCTACTCGGGAGGCTGACAGGAGAATGGCGTAAACCCGGGAGGCGGAGCTTGCAGTGAGCTGAGATCCGGCCACTGCACTCCAGCCCAGGCGACAGAGCGAGACTCCGTCTCAAAAAAAAAAAACAAAAACAAAAACAAACAAACAAACAAAAAAAACAAATAAGAATCTATGAGCCCACAGTGATATAATTAAACAAATAAGTGGTAGAGAAAGGAAAGCTTACGATCGAAGGCCAACTGCTAAATGTATGAAGAATGATGGAATTGGAAAATCGCAATTTGGAAACCATCATAATAGATTCAGTGGACAATCATCGATGTATGCTAAAATTGTGGTTGAAAAGTTCAAGGAGTAAGAGAATATTTCATAGTCTCAAAGTATCTCCTCACAAAATACTTATTAATTACAAAGGGGACAATAGTAACATTAGAGTAGAAAAACCTGGCAGATAGCAATGTAATAAATGATCAAAGTTAACATCACAAGTATTGAGATAAGCATCTTGTGCTTCCTCATATGGTGCACTGAGAACACAGCATTTTTATGGTATTCCTGTTAAATGTTCATAACCTGATATGATTATGAGGGAACATCAGACAAACATGAATTGGGGAATAGTTTACAAAATAGCACTCTGTATTTATAAAACAAAAATGCCAATGTCACGAAACACAAAGACTCAAGAACTATTCCAGATTAAAAGAAACTGGAGACATAAATAATGAATACAATGCGTGATCTTGAATTTTATTTTCTTATAAAGGACATTATTGGGTTGGGTGTAGTGGCTCATGCCTGTATTCCTGGCACTTTGGGAGGCCAATTGAGCCCTGGAATTTAAGAACAGCCTGGGCGACATAGTGAGACCTTATCTCTACAAAATATTAAAAAATTAGCTGGGCATGATGGCACCTTGTAGTCCCAGCTACTTGGGAGGCTGAGGCGGGAGGAAGACTGCTTGAGCCCAGGAGGTCGAGGCAGCAGTGAGCTGTGTTCACACCACTGCACTCCAGTCTGGGCGATACAGCAAGATCCTGTCTCAAATAAATGAATGAGTGAATGAAGAAATGAATGAATGATATTATTGGAACAATTGGAAAAATCTTGATAAGGTCTATAGATTAGATAATAGTATTCTATCTATACTAACTTCCTGATTGTGATAATGGTACTATGGTTATATAGGAGAATATCTTTGATTTTAGAAAACACATCCTAAAGTACTAAAATTGAATCATATCTCTAATTTACTTGCAAATGTTCAGGAAAAGTTAGGTGTGTGTTTATATAGATACACACACACATATATACTTTAACGTTTCTATATATTTTTAACTTTTCTATATTTTTCTAACTTTTATACACACACACATACAGTAATCCCTCCTTGTCCCCCAGGGATATGTTCCAAAACCCCCCAGTGGATACCTATAACAAAGGATAGTACTGAATCCTATATATACTATGCATGAATTTCTTTTCAAAAATAATTATTAAATTTTTTTTCTAATAGCCCACAGGTGCTACTAAATATTCACAATTTCTTTTTCCTTCTTCACAATTTCATGGATAAAAGATAAATTCATACCACAGATCTCAGCAACCTTAGCACACAATTTTTTTTCTTTCCTGATTTAAGTCAAGAGCTTTCACCTTTTCATGAAAAGGAAGTACTTTATGGCTTCTCTTTGGCATATCCAAATTGCCAGCATCACTACTTTTGTGCTTTGAGTCTGTTATTAAGTAAAATAAGGGTGGCTTGAATACAAGCACTGTGAGATCGTGACAGCTGAACTGATAACGGAGAGATTTATGAAGTGACTAACTGGCACGTAGCATCTACAGTGGGGATATGCAGGACAAAGGGATGACTCATGTCCTGGGAGGAATGGCACAAGATTTCATCACGCTCCTCATAACAGCAGTATGCATTTTAAAACCTATGAGTTGTTTATTTCTGGAATTTTCTGTGTAATATTTTCAGATCTTGGTGGGCTGAGGCTGATCTTGGGTGAGTGAAGGTGTGGAAAGCAAAACCTCAGATAAGGGGGACTACTGTATACATATATATGTGTATATATATATGTATATGTATACAGTACATGTATTCCTTCCTGAGAGAAGGAAGAGAGAACTGTTTTCGTAACTTTTATTTAATCTGAAATTGTCATAAAAAATTTTAAATACCCCTTAAAATAATGCAGATTGACACCACACTACACACCCACTAGAATAGCTTAAATCAAAAAGATAAGCCAGGCATGGTGGCTCATGTCTGTAATCCCAGCACTTTGGGAGGCCAAGGCAGGCAAATTGCTTGAGCCCAGGAGTTTGAGACCAGCTTGGACAGCATGGTGAAACCCCATCTGATATGATTTGGCTGTGTCCCTACCCAAATCTCATCTTGAATTGTAACTCCCACAAATCCCACTTGTTGTGGAAGAAACCAGGTGGGAGGTGATTGAATTATGGGGGTGGCTCTTTTCTGCACTGCTCTCCTGGAGTGAATGAGTCTCACAAGATTGATGGTTTTAAAAACGGGAGTTTCCCTACACAAGCTTCTTTTTGCCTGCTGCCATCCACATAAGACGTGACTTGCTCCTCTTTGCCTTCCACCATGATTGTGAGGCCTCCCCAGCCACTTGGAATTATGAGTCCAGTTAAACCTCTTTCCTTTGTAAATTGCCCAGTCTCTGGTATGTCTTTATCAGCAGCATGAAAACTAATACAGTAAATTAAAAATACAAAAAAAAAAAAAAAATA
>NW_012113141.1:6691501-6694240 GCF_000951035.1 Colobus angolensis palliatus | reverse complement strand
GATCCTACTGCCTCAGCCCCCCAAGTAGCTGGGACAACAGATGTGTGCCACCACACCTCATTATTTCATTTTTTGTAGAGACAGAGTCTCACCGTGTTGCCCAGGCTGGTCTTAAACACCTGGGCTCACGCGATCTTTCCCCCTCAGCCTCGCAAAGTGCAGGGATTACAGGCATGAACCACTGCACTCAGCCCTGTGCCCATTTTAAAATCAGATTGTAGAGATTTTCCTTATTGTAGCAGCTATTTATATAACCTGGATGCTAATCCTCTGTTATAAATTCTGCAAATATTTATAATAAAGTCCTTAAACTTTATTTTAGTGTCATTTGTTATATATGAGTTTCCAACTTTAAAACTGTGGGAAAATCACTTGAGCCTGGAAGGTTGAAGCTGCAGTGAGCTGTGATTGTGCCACTGCACTCCAGCCTAAATGACAGAGCCAGACTCTGTCTCAAAAAAGAAAAAAAAAAGGAGGGGGAGAGGCATGGGGGACAACATAGGAATATGCAGTTTGCTAATGTGGAGATTGTAAAAGTTAATACATGTATGAGAAGAAGCTCTGTGTCACTAGTAAGCATAAGAATGCAACTTAGAATAATGATGTGGCAGAAATTCACAGCCATCAGATTGGCAAAAATTTAAGTATGGTATTAGCACTTATTGGGGGAACCAGCCCCCAATATTTCAATGTAGGTTCTTTTCTATTTTCCCTAAGTGTCAGCCGGTCTGAAAAATAAAGGGAAGTGTACAAAAGGAGAAATTTTAAAGCTGGGTGTTCGGGGGAGACCTCACATGTTGGCAGGTTCCGTGTTGCCCCCTGAGCTGCAAAACCAGCAAGTTTTTATTATGGATTTCAAAAGGGGAGGGGTGTACAAATAGGGTGTGGGTCACAGAGATCACATACTTCAAGGGGAATAAAATGTCACAAGGCAAATGGGGGCTGAGCGAGATCACAGGACCAGGGCGAAATTAGAATTGCTGATGAAATTTCATGTCCCACTGGGCACGCATTATCATTGATAACATCTTATCAGGAGACAGGGTTTGAGAGCAGACAACCGGTCTGACTAAAATTTACTAGGCAGGAATTTCCTAATCCTAATAAGCCTGGGGGCGCTACAGGAGACCAGGACTTAGTTCATCCCTTATCTGCAACTGTATAAGACAAATACTTCCAGAGCAGCCATTTTAGAGACATACCCCTGGGAATGCATTCTCTTTCTCAGGGCTGTTCCTTCCTGAGAAAAAGAATTTAGCGATATTTCTCCTATTTGCTTTTGTAAGAAGAGAAATATGACCCTGTTCTCTCTGGCCCCACAGGCAGTGAGGACCAATAGTTATCTCCCTTGTTGCCTGAAAATCGCAGCCATCCTGTTCCTTTTGGATGCCCAGATTTCCTATTGTTCAAACACACATGCTCTACAAACAATTTGTGCAGATAACGCAATCATCACAGGATCCTGAGGCGACATACATCCTCAGTTTGTGAAGATGATGGGATTAAGAGATTAAAGTAAAGATAGGCATAGGAAATTATAAGAGTATTGACTGGGGAAGTGATAAATGTCCATGAATTCTTCACAATTTATGTCCAGAGATTGCAGTAAAGACAGGCATAAGAAATTACGAAAGTATTAATTTGGAGAACTAATAAATGTCCATGAAATCTGTACAATTTATGTTCTTCTGCCATGGCTTCAGCTGGTCCCTCCATTCGAGGTCCCTGACTTCCTGCAACACAATGGCATGATCTTGGTTCACTGCTAACTCTGCCTCCCAGGTTGAAGTGATTTTCCTGCCTCAGCCTCCCGAGTAGCTGGGATTACAGGCATATATATATATAAAATAAATATGAAACACTTCACGAATTTGCATGTCATCCTTGCACAGGGCCCCAACTAATCTCTGTATTGTTCCAATTTTAGTATATGTGCTGACAAAGTGAGCATGAGATCATTCTTTTTTAATGTAAGCATTTAAAGCTATAAATTTCACTGAGTACTCCTGTCATGCCATCTCATAAATTTTGGTACCTTGCATTTTATTTTAATTCATCTGAAAGTATTTCAGTTTCTCTAGTCGTTTCTTCTTTGAGCCACTGGTTGTTTAAGAATGTTGTTTAAATTTCACTTATGTGCAAATTATCCAGGTTTCCCTATTTTTTACTTCTAGCTTCGTTACACTTTTGTTGGAAAAGACACTGTGTGTGTGTGTGTATACATACATATATATATATAATTTTTTTTTTTTTTAGACAGAGTCTTGCTCTGTTGGTCAAGGTGGAGTACAGTGGCATGATCTCGGCTCACTGCAACCTCTGCCTCCCAGATTCAAGCGATTCTCCTGGCTCAACCTCCCAAGTACCTGGGATTACAGGGGCCTGCCACCATGCCCAGCTAATTTTTTGTAATTTTTAGTAGTGATGGGGTTTCACCATGTTGGCCAGGCTGATCTTGAACTCCTGACCACAGGTCATCCACCCACCTCAGCCTCCCAAAGTGCTGGGATTACAGGCATGAGCCACCAAGCCTGTCCTGTTTAGTCTTTTTTTTTTGAGACAGGTCCCGCTCTGTCCTGCAGGCTGGGGTGTAGTGGTATGATCTCAGATCACTGCAGCCTCTGCTTCCAGACTCAAGCCATTCTCCTGCCTCAGCCTCCTGAGTAGCTGGGGCTACAGGCATTCACCACCACTACACCAGCTAATTTTTTTTTTTTTTTTTTTTTTTTTTTTTTGGTA
>NW_012113141.1:6681930-6685558 GCF_000951035.1 Colobus angolensis palliatus | reverse complement strand
GAAATTATAAAAGTATTAATTTGGGAAACTAATAAATGTCCATGAAATCTTCACGATTTATGTTCTTCTGCCATGGCTCCAGCTGGTCCCTCCATTCAGGGTCCCTGACTTCCTGCAACAAGCACTGATGAAGATTCTCATAATTGTAATTGGATGTAAATTGGCACAACTACTTTTAAGTACAATGTGGCATTATTTAGTTACATTAGTATCTACAATTTGGTAATGCAATATCTAGATATAATCCTAAGAAAAATACAAGAAGATATGTACAACATCTGTAATCCCAGCTACTCAGGAGGCTGGAGGCAGGAGAATTGCTTGAACCCAGGGGGCAGAGGTTGCAGTGTTGAGATCGTGAGAGTGCTGAGATCATGCACTCCAGCCTGGGTGACAGTGAGACTGTGTCTCAAAAAAAAAAAAAAAAAAGAGGAAGGAGAAGAAGAAGAAGAAGATATGTACAAGTATGTTTACTGCAGCAGTGTTCATGACAGCAGAAAAATTTTTTTTCAAAATTGTTTTGGCTATTCTGGATCCTCACATCATTTGGGCCTCTGCCTCCCTGTGGCAGGAGGGAAACAAAGTAATAGTGGTAGGAAGGGAAGGTGTGCTGGAAAATGCTGCTGGCAATTCAGTGAACTTCAGGTGGGAACATTTCAAAGTGTAGATTTGTAGGAAGTAAGGGTTTAGGGTATGAAAGTTTTGTGAACTAGTAAAACTTTCATATGGACTAGCATTAGTCAGAAAATTGGACTAGATATTCCCCAGGTCCCCTTCAGACCCGAGCATTGTGGTTCTTACATATTTAAGCTTTACCAAGTGACTTTGGATACTCTAAGTTAGTTACTATGTAACAAACTCAAGAAGTAGAATAGTGGATTCATATTAATCTCATTTAACTTCTGGAGGAGTACTTCATGCAAAGAATAATATCAACTGGGGGGAGTAGTTAGTGTTCTTATCTCATATCCAGATCTTCACAGAAGTAATTCTGATACCTACTTTTTCTAATTCCTAGAGACAGAGTAATGTAGTAGTTAAAAACTTGGACTCTGGAGTCAAACTGCATTGTTTTAAACCTGGCTTCTCTACTTACTAGCTTCATAACCCTCGCAAGTTACTTATCCTCTCTGTAAACTGGGAATAATAAATAACAGTAGTTATCTCCTAGGTCTTGAGGATTAAGAATGAACTTAAAGCACTAAAAACAATATCAATAATGAAAACAATGTAAATCACATAGTATGGACTGGTAAGTGTTAATTATTATTAACAGAATGGCTTCAATCCTAAGAGGAACAAATGACTCATGGTGCTTTCAAAAAGGTGAGAGGCCAGGTTATCTTTAAGCTTTTCAAAATGAAGGAGGAATTTTTTTTCCTTTTTTTTTTTTTTTTTGAGATGGAGTCTCGCTCTGTCGCCCAGGCTGGAGTGCAGTGAAACAATCTCAGCTCACCGCAACCTTCACCTCCTGAAGCGATTCTCCTGTCTCAGCCTTGCGAGTAGTTGGGACTATAGGCACGTCCACCACACTCGGCTAATTTTGTGTATTTTTAGTAGAGATGGGGTTTCACCGTGTTAGCCAAGATGATCTCAATCTCCTGACCTCATGATTCACCCGCCTTGGCCTCCCAAAGTGCTGGGATTACAGGCATGAGCCACTGTGCCCAGGCAGGAGGATTTTTTTTTTTTTAAAAAACCTTTTTCTCCCTACCGCCTTTCATTTGCTAGCTTTCCCAATGAATTCAGAAGTTTTTAACTGGAAGGTGTAGAAGCCTCTGCCTTAGGTGTAGGTGCCTCTGCCTTAGCTGAGGCAATGTGTTTTCCTTACTATAATGTTTATGACCTGTCATCATCACCAGCTGCTGTACTTTTTTCAGGTTGGGCGGCAATTAGAAGCTGAGCAGGCCTACAAGTACATGATTAAGGTATGACACAGATGCCTCTGTCATTTGCCTGCCCCATGTTGAGGGTGGGAAATTAGGAGGGAGGTACTGGCTTAATTCAGAACTTTCATAATGTGAATATTTTTCTAGAGGCTTTTCTTACCATCTTTGCCATTATTGTGGGGCTGCTGGGTTTGTAATAATAACCTATGTATTATCATGGGTGATCTTTCTTCCAACTCTTTAGAGAGAATATATAATAGTTAATAGAAAGGTAGCCTGGGAGTCAGTCAACCTGTATTATGATTCTGGTTTTGCCATTAACTTACTGTGTTAATAATATTGTGGGCTTCATTTTCCTCGTGTAATATGTAGGGGTTGGTTTAGTCTAGGGGTCAGCAAACATTTTCTGTAAAGGGCAAAATAGGAAATTTTGGGGGATGTGTAGGCCAAACAGTCTGTTGCAACTACTGAACTCTGCACTTGTAGTACAAAAGCAGCTATAGATAATACATAAGTGAATGGCTGTATTCCAGTATAATTTTACTTACAAAAAAAACAGGTAGTGGCCAGGCGCGGTGGCTCACACCTGTAATCCCAGCACTTTGGGAGGCCGAGGTGGCTGGATCACGATGTCAGGAAATGGAGACCATCCTGGCTAACAGGGTGAAAACCCGTCTCTACTAAAAATACAAAAAAATTAGCAGGGCATGGTGGCGGGCACCTGTGGTCCCAGCTACTTGGGAGGCTGAGGCAGGAGAATGGTGTGAACCCGGGAGGTGGAGCTTGCAGTGAGCCGAGATCATGCCACTGCACTCCAGCCTGGGCAACAGAGCAAGACTCCGTCTCAAAAACAAACAAATAAAAAACAGGTAATGAGCTGGATTTGGCTCATGAACAACCCCTGGTCTGTTCTATCAGTTACATATACATATATATTTTGAGACAGAGTCTTTTTCTCATCTAATGAAAAGTCCAGGGCTCATACCGCAGCTCCACAATGTCATCAAGGAACCCAACATCTATCTTTGTGCTCCACTAATTGTAGCATGCAGTTTCTATCCCTCATAGTTGCAAGATAGCCATTGTAGCTTGCTATCATATCCACGTCTCAGGCAAGATAAAGAACAATAAGGGAAAAAGGAAAAAGGGGCCATGCTACTTCACTTCCCTTTAAAGGACTTTCCCTAAATAAAGGGCTTCTCCAGGTGTCCTACCCAATGACTTTAGTTGACATTTACTTAGGCCACAATTGGTCATGACTACCTCTAGCTGCATGGGAAGCAGGAAAATGTGGCTTTTTAGCTGACTGCATTGCTGCCTTGAAAAGAAATTAAGATTTTGTTAGTTAAAAAAAAATGGGTATTCAGTAGGCTCCTAGATGCCTCTACTACATATCTAGATTGTAAAACTAAAACCAGATCTAATATAAGCCTATGATTTCTGTCTCTGATTCCCTGGTATCACTTGCCAGATGGGAATACTATGCATTAGCCAAGAGATGCTGGTAATAATGTGAACACTTTTTAAAAATAAAAAAGTAGGCCGGGCGCAGTGGCTCAAGCCTGTAATCCCAGCACTTTGGGCGGCTGAGACAGGCGGATCACGAGGTCAGGAGATCGAGACCATCCTGGCTAACACGGTGAAACCCCGTCTCTACTAAAAACTACAAAAAACTAGCCGGGCGAGGTGGCGGCACCTGTAGTCCCAGCTACTGGGAGGCTGAGGCAGGAGAATGGTGT
>NW_012113141.1:6665990-6681880 GCF_000951035.1 Colobus angolensis palliatus | reverse complement strand
GGGAGGCCGAGGCGGGCGGATCACCTAAGGTCAAGAGTTCGAGACCAGCCTGGCCAACGTGGTGAAACTTCGTCTCTACTAAAAAAAAAATTAGCTGGACATGGTGGCACGCGCCTGTAGTCCCAGCTGTTGGGGAGGCTGAGGCAGGAGAATGGCGTTAACCCGGGAGGCGGAGCTTGCAGTGAGCTGAGATCCGGCCACAGCACTCCAACTTGGGTGACAGAGCAAGACTCCGTCTCAGGAAAAAAAAAAAAAAAGAAAAAAAAAGTAGACTTTAATGAAGTTATCTTACAAAAAAATGTACAAATCATGACTGTTCAAAGTGCTTGATGAATTTTCACAAAGTAAACATATCCATGTAACCAGGACAAGGTTCTAAGGTCTTCTACTGGAGTCTGAAGTAGGGAATATAGGAAGAGCCAATTCCATCCCTGGGAACTATGTTCTTTAGCTGTAGCCCCACAAAAGAGGGGTCTTCGAAGCCACATAAAGTGTATCACGTATGACATATGTATTTCCCTTTCTTTCTCTTTAATGTAGCTGAAATTGAAAGATGAGGCTCTGCTTGCAGAGATCCACACACTACAGGAAACAGTTGGTTTTGGAAATCCATCTTTCTGATACCCCTCCAGCTGAACAGTTTTCCGTATGGGACTCTGAGTTCCTTTCCTTCCCAGAGTTTCACCATATGAAGTCTGGAGCTGGAGAACGAAAGAATCTTCACCATAAACAGAGACCCATTCATTTATTTCCATTGGCTGTGTTACTGGTTTTATTGGTTGACAAGAAACTGAGTCACAATAAAAAATGAAGATATGAAACTCAAAATTCATCAGTGTGGTTCTGGAGTTAACGTATACTGAATTATATGTAGGTATTTAGTTATATAAATAACTACAGTGATATAATAAAATTAAGGTATAGTGGGGTCATTATTAGGGTTTCTGATGAAAGCTTATTGGATCACTCCTGGAGGAAGTCTGGTGCTAAGATCTCTGGACAGGTTCAGTTAACTGAAATACAAGAATTAAGGCATCATTTTCAAAGGTGGCCCTGGAGGAAGACTGCTATGCTGGGTCACTGTATTAGGGCAAAGAGCATGTTAGCCCTTTGGAACTAACAATAAACGAAAAAAGCTGAACAGAGAGGTCTTTGCTGAAGGTGGAGCTATTGACACCTTCTCACCAAACACAGGCATCTTCATGGATCTAAACCACTAGGGATCCAAGGAGACACCATTACCCTCATCACTGAGGCCATATTCTAGGGCAACAGATGTTTAAAAAAAAAAAAAATTCATACTTCACCTCTGCCCTGGATCACAGCACGGCAAAAGCAGGAATAACCTCTCCTTTATTTTTTAAGGTGTGATTGCCTCGACAGGGGTGGGACGACAATAAGAGGAAAGGTGAGAGGTAAACTAGTTAACGAGAAGGATAAAGTAAACTCTAGTCACTTATAATCCTTCTCCTAGTCTCGGCCCTGACACTACCTCCTCTGTGAAGTCTTCCTCAGCAAGCATTAGGTCTGCCTTCTCTGCTCGCTCTCCTTGCAATGAGTACTACTGATCGCCCTAGTTTCTCTGCTCTCATCTCACGGTCTCCCCAGCGGACTGTGAGCTCCACGAGGAAAGGACAGCGCCCTTTAGTATTTGACTTCTCAGCGTTGCGCCTGGGCACCAACGCTTGCAAGATGGATGGATGTTGTAGCATTTCTCTTGGAGCGCCTGGAATTCGCCCAAAACTTCTGACTCCAGCAGAGACTCACAAGTCTGAGAGGGATCGCACCGCCACGCCCACGAGACACCACGAGAAACGCCTCTTTTGCAGCAGTTTAAGGTACGTTAGGGGTCACCGTGTTGCATTATGGGAAGTATAGGGCGGCAAGCGGAAGAGGCGGGGCGAGTGGACCATCCGCTTCCGGAGTCAAGGTTTTCGGGCTTTGGACGGCTTGGCGGTGCGGCCTGCAGTTTTTTTCTGTCTGTTTTCTGCCTTGCCAAGGCCGTAGAGCTGGTGCGTGCGGGTAGCGGGGCGCTCCGAGGAGCCGTACGCCGGCGGCGCCATGGTCCACCTCAGTGAGTCATCGGGCCCCCGCGAGACGTACCGGACGGTCACGGGGCTCGGGAGTTCGGGGCCGAATGGGGCGGTGCTCTCCCAGGCGCGATGGACGCAACCCAAACCTGAAGCAGCCACACTGCCTTACATTTGATCCTTCTCTCAGTTTTTCCCCCGTTAATCACCGGTGGAAAATTTCCACCCCACTGAAGCAGCTAAGGCTTCCACAAGGTCACAGAGCCTAGTGAATGGGAAGCCCATGCCGAGTGGGTTTGGGTATGAGGAGGAGGTCATTGTTGGCTGGAGTGGCCAAGAGGGGTTTCACAAAGAAGAATAGCATCTAAACTGAATTGACAGGAATGGATTGGAAGTGAGACATTTCAGTGGAAAAAGGGAATTGTGCTATCTGTGTCATTTTGCCCTTTCTGTGCTTTTTTGTGTGTGTCCTAACCAGCTGCTTTTCTACAGCTCCTTTCCTCTGCAAGGCCTACCGTGGGGGCCACGTAACCATCCGCCTTGCCCTGGGTGGCTGCACCAACCGGCCCTTCTACCGCATTGTGGCTGCTCACAACAAGTGTTCCAGGGATGGCCGTTTCATAGAGCAGCTGGGCTCCTATGATCCATTGCCCAACAGTCATGGAGAAAAACTCGTTGCCCTCAACCTAGACAGGATCTGTCATTGGATTGGCTGCGGGGCCCACCTCACTAAGCCTATGGAAAAGCTTCTGGGTAACTCAGCTCTGGTCTTCTTATTGAGGGGATTTTAAACAGAAGTCAGCACCAGGACAGTGGGTATAAGAATGATTTTCGGCCGGGCATGGTGGCTCACGCGTGTAATCTCAGCACTTTGGGAGGCCGAGGCGGGCGGATCACCTAAGGTCAAGAGTTCGAGACCAGCCTGGCCAACGTGGTGAAACTTCGTCTCTACTAAAAAAAAAATTAGCTGGACATGGTGGCACGCGCCTGTAGTCCCAGCTGTTGGGGAGGCTGAGGCAGGAGAATCACTTGAACCCAGGAGTCGGAGGTTGCAGTGAGCCAAGATCGCATCACTGCACTCCAGTCTGGGCAACAGGGAGATTCCATCTCAAAGGAAAAAAAAAGAATTATTTTCATTCCCTCTAGGCTGCTCAGGACTGAAGTGGGAGCTGAAGTTGTGATCTAAATGGCATTTTGAATCTGGAGGCCCCTTTTGTGGACTCCTTTGTAAGACTTTTTGGGTGACTGGTATTTTGTGCTAAAAATGGGAATAGTATGTTTTGAATGGTCATCTGTCAATTTATCTTTTTTAAAGTAAGGGGAATATTGTTAGGAAGTAGACATCCACTGTCTCCTTGCCGAGGAGAAGCAGTACAGAGTTTGGCAAGCGGGGAGCATGGTTTACATCCATGCACTGGGTCAGATCTCAGACCTCAGTTCTGTGAGACAGAGTTCCTAGGGAAGCACTGGCTTATACGGTGTTACAATAAGTGAAAAATCTGTTGCTTTTAGGTCTTGCTGGCTTTTTCCCTCTGCATCCTATGATGATCACAAATGCTGAGAGACTGCGAAGGAAACGGGCACGTGAAGTCCTCTTAGCTTCTCAGAAAACAGATGCAGAAGCTACAGATACCGAGGCTACAGAAACATAAGTGAGCTGACTTTAGTGAGCATAGCAGTGGGAACAAAGTCAAGGTTCTCTTGAAACACTCTGCAGAGATCTTAATTTTGTTAGATTTGGAGTTCAATAAATGGAGTATCCTGAGTTGCCCTTGCTCTTCTGGCCTGACCTGCACAGGGCCCATGGAGAGATTTGTTCTTGTGTGACTTAGAGCTGGATGTGGGTACTAATTAGCTTTTTTGGACTTTGTCTTGGGATAGACAGTGGCTATGGGAGGATTGGACTTTTGAGTGGGGCTCTGGGTCTCTTGGACAACTTTACAATCTACTGGCTTCCAAGACATCCTGCTTCAAAACCCCCAGCCAGACTATTCATGGCCTGTTCAGATCTTCATGTTCATCCCACAAGTGTAAGAACAGTTACCTTTCTTACTGATTTTGTAATTGGAGATTTATATTGTCTTGCTTAATACATATTCTTTTTTTTTGAGATAGAGTCTCGCTTTGTTTGTTGCCAGGCTGGAGTGCGGTGGTGCAATCTCAGCTTACTGTAATCTCCGCCTCCTGGGTTCAAGCGATTCTCCTGCCTCACCCTTCCCAGTTGCTGGGGAGCTACAAGCGTGTGCCACCACACCCAGCTAATTTTTAAATTTTTTGTAGAGATGCGGTTTCACTATGTTGGCCAGGATGATCTTGATCTCCTGACCTTGTGATCCGCTCACCTTGGCCTCCGAAAGTGCTGGGATTACTGGCGTGAGCCAGCACTCCCGGTCTTAATGCATATTCTTAAATATACAAATGTAGATTTGTTATGAAAATTGCTTTTGGGCTTTAATAACCTACCTTTTAAGAATGAGAAACTGCTGGGGTTAAGGGAGTTCAGAATGAATCAAGATTGAACCATTCAAATGTGGCTGTGATTTCTGCATATATCATAGATGGGATCCTTCTGAGAATACTGGAATAGGGAATTAGGGCACCAAGCCAATTCAGCTGTGAACCTTATTCTTGTACTTTTCTTTCTTGCTGGTAATTTTATGGAGCCAGTTAAGAAACCTGCTCTGTGTTAGGATAAACTGTATACCAATAATTTTGACAACCTGTGATGAGTGATGCATTTTACTTCTTGTATCTTTTCCTTCCTACCTTGATGCCAGTAATTTATAAGGGATCTTTACAGTTTGAATGTATTTGAATAATTTTAGTACAGTTTAGCTCTACTTTTTTATTTGACTCGCAACCATCCATAGGTCTCAAGTATTCCCATGTGTTTTAAAAGCCTGAAGTCAATGAGATGAAATTCAACATCAAGAATTTGAAGTAACTTGTGAGGAAATAATATAAAGATACCATTGGGGCAATGGCTCACACCTGTGATCTCAGCAGTTTGGGAGGCTGAGGTGGAAGGATCACTTGAAGCCAGAGTTTGAGACCAGCCTGGGCAACACAGCAAGACCCCGTCTCTACAAAAAATTTAAAAATTAGCTGTGTGTGGTGGTGCTCACCCATAGTTCCAGCTACTCGGGAAGCTGAGGCAGTAAGATCACTTGAGCCCAGGAGGCCGATACTGCAGTGAACTGTGATTGTTCTGCTACAGTCCAGCCTGGGTGACCGAGTAAGACCCTGTCTCAAAAAGAAAAGAAAACATTACGTAATTTGGCTACAGCATAATAATTTGATTTTCTGGTTTTTTGAAAATTTGAGTTGCAATAAAAGTATTTCAATGTGCTATTTCAATTTTCAGTAGCAAATGTGTATATAGAAAAATGTTAAAATTGATGTATTTGAGTACCTTAAAAAATATGAGAAACTGATAGATAATATTGTAAAGCACCTACATATGTCCTAGGCCTTTTGTGTACAAGATTATTTGTGACGATTGTAAGGCATGAAGGCAGGTAGGATTATCTCTGTTTTACAGATGGGGAAGCTGAGGCCTAGAGGTGGAAACCTGCCCAGTGATGTAAGATTCATACCCCAGTTATGCCCTCCTGGAAAGCCCTTCCCAACATATTATGTTGTCCATAGAGGGGAAAAAAATGAGCAAAGACAGATGTCTTAACTCTGGTATGTGACTAAGATATAGGAAATTTATATAGAGGAGGTTCTATCAGTGTGCCCACTTATTTTGTGTTTTATGTTCTGAGAACGATTACCAGCCATCTTAAATTCTGTGGTTGGCAAAGCTCCCCCGGGGTTGTTGCTGGTTGGCCCCTGCTTGCCTTGAGACTTTGATGCCAGGGCAGGTTGAGAGGAACTGACTTCAGCTGAGTTTGATCTTGATCTGGGAAAGAGAAATGCTTTGAAAATCATGGCAACTCTGGGAGGTTTAAAAGATATTAATGTATCCTGGAGAGTGAGGCTTTGCAGAAACTTATTGGCAAAGCAGAATGATTCTGAAAAATGCTAAATCAGGGGATAAGATTTGATAAGGTATTTTTCTGCCAACTCGGATATTCACTTAGCATTGTTTATTCCTTTGTCTAATACATGTATACGCATACTTCCTTTGTGAGCTTATCCTACTTAAAAAGTTTTATCCCCAGCTTCAGCCTTGCTTTGGGTCTCCAGGCCCAAGTTTCTCACCATCTCTTGGATGATTGCTCCAGCCTACCCTGCTGCCACCTGGGATCCAACATGTTCAAACCCAGCTGTGAACTTCAGAGTATTAAAAGAAAGCGCCTTTGCTTCAGCAGTTTGTTATTAAGACGGGGGCTTGGGTCATGTTACCTCCACCAATGTGTAAGATGAAAGTCCTGTTAGGTAAGAGTTTTTGTGTTTTGTGCTTTTTGGGTTTCAGCATAGGGTTTTTCCTGCAGGGCTAGAGGGGAAGTACCCCAGCATTTCCAGCCAGTGGGGTGCAAAATTATTTGGGCCAACAGCTTTACCTGTTCCTTTCAGGAACATTTTTGAAAAAAAAAATCTGTTGAACCATGTGAAATTGCTGAATGCTGAAGTTTGGCCATTTTCTACTTAAAAAATAGGCCAGCAGTTTGTAATTCAAGCTAATATATGAACTTTTTGAAAAAGCTGTTCTGGGACACTAAAAGGTAAGACGGACGCCAGGTTTCCAGAGCAAGGGGAGGAGAGACCCGAGCAACATCACTTCCCTTGAAGACCTGGCTCCTGCACGCGGCCGGCGGAGGACTCCGACTCCACGCGCCGGTGTTATTTACCCAGGCCCGCGCCTGCCTCGTCACGGCTCGTTTTGCGGCCGCCGTAAAGCGCGGATGCGCGGCGTGGTCACGCCCCTTCAGTGCTTGTGACGCAGGCGCCCTAGGCATTTTGGGCGGGAAAAAGAAGCAGTTCTGGGTTGTACCCGGCGCGGTTGGCAGCAGCTGCTTTCTCGGAGGTCGTATCCCTGCCCGGCATGGGGCTGCTGGAGCTTTGCGAGGAAGTGTTCGGCACCGCCGACCTTTACCGGGTGCTGGGTGTGCGACGCGAGGCTTCCGACGGCGAGGTCCGACGAGGCTACCACAAGGTGTCCCTGCAGGTACACCCGGACCGGGTGGGCGAGGGCGACAAAGAGGACGCCACCCGCCGCTTCCAGGTATGCAGGGTCACGCCCCGAGGCCGACAGGCCGCCAGGATGTCCCCAGCCTTTTGACCACTGGGCCCCGTCCAGGGGAGCGCGCTGAGCTCCACTTGGCGCCTTCTGATCTTTATTTCTCGGGCCGCGGTTTCGGTGGGAGGAGCAGGGGCGATTTACGGATACTCTCTGCCCTCAGATCCTGGGAAAAGTCTATTCCGTTCTCAGTGACAGAGAACAGAGAGCAGTGTACGATGAGCAGGGAACAGTAGACGAGGACTCTCCTGTGCTCACCCAAGACCGAGACTGGGAGGCGTATTGGCGGCTACTCTTTAAAAAGGTAAAGGACTCTGGAGGTTTCTTTATGGCTGTTACCATCATTCAATCAACAAACCTTTATTGAGTGCCTCTAAGATCTTGTATTTTATGTCAATTTTGTAGGAATTAGAATTTTTGAGTTTGGCCTTGAAATATAAATTTCACTTACTGAAACAGGCTTTAAATTTTCTGTCAATGTGATTGTTGCACTGAAAAGGGCAGATTTTTTTTTTTTTTTTGCAGGATGTTCTTTATTTTACATATCCAAATGTAAGTCCTGATTCCGGATCTCCTTTCACCGTTGGAAACTTCACTAGTCCCTAGTTAGCAGATACAAGGATTGGATTTAAAAAGGAGGACTCCGGAAAAGCTTAAGCATAGAATATCTGGTTCAATAATTTCAACTCAAGCAACTGTTGCATTGCAGCAATTCAACACCTAACTCTAGTTTTACTAATGTATCTTTTATTTAAAGTAAAATCCTCAAAGTTAAAGCAAATCTCCTTTGTTATCAGATATCTTTAGAGGACATTCAAGCTTTTGAAAAGACATACAAAGGTTCGGAAGAAGAGCTGGCTGATATTAAACAGGCCTATCTGGACTTCAAGGGTGACATGGATCAGATCATGGAGTCTGTGCTTTGCGTGCAGTACACAGAGGAACCCAGGATAAGGAGTATCATTCAGCAAGCTATTGACGCCGGAGAGATCCCATCCTATAATGCCTTTGTCAAAGAATCGAAACAAAAGATGAATGCAAGGAAAAGAAGGGTAAGATTTTGAATACTGTTGATTTATATTTTGACTGCTTCCAAAAAATTTGAGGGTATTTACAGCAGTGGAAGTAAACATAAAACTCCAGAAGTAAGGACTAGGGTTAACTTGGTCTACAGTTCTGATCTAGTAAAATGGGCATACCAGTTCATCAAGAGAAACCTTTTTCTAGTATGTTGTGCTCAAGATGATTTTTATTGCATAGATTGTTTAAATATTACCATAGTAAAGTAGCGCTGAAATCTTTTTTCATATGGGCCAATTCTTATAGCATTGCTGAGGCATTCCTCAGGAGATAAAGTTAGTGGAACCCAGGTACACAGGATGGGCAGTGATCCTTACTCGGTTGAGGGGGTAAAAAGAGAATGACAGAGACTGTCTTGTTAAAAGTGCAGATTTTTGGGCCTTTGCCCAGAGTTTGATTCTTGAGTTGAATACAGAATTTCGTTTCTTTTTTTTAAAGAAAAACTTGAGCTGTCCCCAACCTTTTTGGTACCAGGGACCTGTTTTGTGGAAGACAGTTTTTCCAGTGACAGTGGGGGTGAGGAGAGTTGGGGGGGGTAGTTCAAGATGAAACCTTAGATCATCAGGCATTAGATTCTCTTAAGGAGCATACAACTTTTAGAATCATTGCTGCCCTCATGAGTGCCCTCAGGAACTTTTCTGCAGCTTTTACATAGGAGATGCATGTAGAGAGAAAGCTGACCTTTTTGTTTCCGGTGAAAATTCAGAGGCCTTGTTTTGCCTAAATAAGAGGCTGACCTTTCTGGTGAGCTGAGGGGAGCAGTGGAGTATATATCAAGAGCATTTTGGTTCCTAGGCTACACCTGCTAAGACTCAAGCTGACAGTCAAATCTTAAGTTGTTCATTTCCTGAGATGAAACTGAGCACAGCTGCATTCACAGTAGACTGTTAACTTGAGAAACTTCCCTAGAGTTTGAGGAGAAATATGGCATAGTTTTGAGAGACTGTTCAACAAACCTTAGGGGGATGCTGAATTTAAAGAGATAATTTGAATACAAGGGAACGGGTGTCTTATTGGGATGGGGATCCTAATGTATCATCATCCTCAGTATTAATAGCATTAATTGCTAGTTAGAAAATTCACAAGGGGTGTTGGGGCGTCTTATAGTTGTTACCCTAAGGTGTGCTTGTGGTATTTTGTAAACAATGCTCTAGGAACACTTGGCAAAGGAAGGCTGCTTTGAAATCAGGTAAGTGAATGTTAAAACTGAGTTTATTGATGTTGTTTCTTCTGATTAATCAGAAGTCATTTTAAACTGGGGTTGTTCACAAGGCGCCACCAGTCCCATGTAGTAAATTGGGTTTCTGGGGGAGGAATCGGAAGTACCTGTATCCTGGCAATTGCATCATTTTCTTTCTTTTTTTCTTCTTTTTTCTGAGAGATGGCATGTCATTCCATCATCCAGGCTGGAGTGCAGAGGCATGATCACAGCTCAGTGCAGCCTCGAACTCCCAGGCTGAAGCCATCTTCCCACCTTAGCCTCCCTAGTAGCTGGGACTACAAGCACATACCACCACACCAGGCTCATTTCTTTTATTTTTTGTAGAGATGAGGTCTCGCTGTGTTACCCAGGCAGGTCTCAAACACCTGAGTTCCAGTAATCCTCCCACCTTGGCCTCCCAAGGTATGGGGATTACAGGTGTGAGCCACCATATCTGGCCTCATGTTCCCTTTTATCACCATGTGATTTATGAGTGCCAAAGTACTTACTACCTCTAGTAAGTAGAATTGGGGAAAAAACAAATGGTAATTGGAATCAGAGGATCTGTGCTTGCTATCAGCATTGTTGCCTTTTAATGAATGACATAGTTATGTAATTCTGTTCATTTTGTCTATTCATATAATCCTCAAATTGAAACAGTATTATAGATTTGTTTTTGGGAAAGAGAATGTATTTTAAGCATTTTCTGGTGGCCCTGAGTCTCATGTGAGTTTCTGTTTCAGGCTCAGGAAGAGGCGAAAGAAGCAGAAATGAGCAAAAAGGAGTTGGGGCTTGATGAAGGCGTGGATAGCCTGAAGGCAGCCATTCAGGTAAACTTGGCAGCTTGTTGCCACATCTTTAATGATCTGATTCCTATTGCTAATATTTTCTTTGGAATGTTTTATTTTGTTTTCTTATTTTAAGACATAAGTTGCATACTATCTGTCCTTTTAAAGTGTACAGTTTGGTGGTTTTATGTATTTACAAAGTTTTACAATTATTAACACCAATTGTAGGACATTTTCACCATTCCAAAAAAACTCCTACCCATTAGTAGTTACTCCACTTTTCCAGCCCCTGGCAACCACTAAGTACTTTCTGTCTACGGATAATGTTGTGAAAGCTTGTGTTTTAACTTCTTAGAGCAGACAAAAGGATCGGCAAAAGGAAATGGACAATTTTCTGGCTCAGATGGAAGCAAAGTACTGCAGATCTTCCAAAGGAGGAGGGAAAAAATCTCTCAAGAAAGAAAAGAAATAATGGAATTTTTCTCTTCAAAGGTCCTTAGGTGTAAATTGATGCCATCGTAGGCAAGGTGCAGGCAAGATTTGAAGGCAAAAGTCAACTCTTGAGAAAAGGTGTCTTTCCAGCCTGAATTTTTCAGATTGACTAGACCAACCATCTTAGTATTTCCTAGAAAGCACTTGACATTGTGTGAGGTCCTTACCAGAAGGAACTTGGTGGTGACAGTTGGGAAGGCGGAGGGAGGTAGTGTCCTTCCTGACAGCACTTGCCTCCATAGATCTTCGGTACACAGAACTCTTATCTAAGATGTAGTTCTGTTCAGGCTGTTTTCTGCAGTGTGCGTGTCTGTTAGATTAGGCTCTCTACCCAGCTAGAACACCTTCCAAACACTTGCTGGACAGCTGTCTTCCACATACTTCCCAGTTTATATTTGGTCTTAATGATCTTGAATAGACCCTCTCTTCATTTTACTCAACCAGGTTTTGTACTGATGTACGGGTGTTAAATTACTTCAAGCATTTTTGTAAGAGTTGTATATGATTAAATAAAAAAAGTAAAACATGATGATTAAGTTCTGGGGGCTTTGTAAATGATCCCAGTAAAATGTGACCTAGAAGAAATACGAATGGTGTTTAGGATGAGAGAAAAGTGGAAAACAATAGCCCCTGTCAGCTTTATAATAGAGGGCCTGGTTTCCCTAGCATAGAGAGATGTGTGTTGTAGTCCTGCCACTAATTGCTGAATGTCTTTCACTGAGCTTGTCTGAATCTGTCTCCTTTTATAAAAGTTATTACATCAAAACAGAGTGAAATACAAACTTGTCAAACTGTATGTATTAAATATGTCCAGTTTTTTGGTTTAAAAAAAATTGCACCGGCTTTGAGGGAAAACAGGGTGAGGGAATTGGGCTAAATGACTTCTTAGAGGCCCCTTTCTGACTCTTTAACTTTGAAAGGCAAGCCATATTGATCTAATTGTTACAGTGAACTTGTGGTAACGGTTTGTGAGAACAATACAGGGATTTTCATTTCTATGTAGATGAGTTGGTATAAGACTATATGGAACTTTTTAAGGAACTGTTTAAATGTTTGATTTATAGACTATTAAATATGCCATATGCATAAAGTAAGCCTTTAGCTCTAAGGTAAAGACGACACATTTTCAGTTTGTGACTACAAATAGGTTAAAAATAGTTTTTAATTGTATTAAAAATATAATTTAATGCAGGTTGTTTGAGGCATCTGTCTTCATATGATGGCATTAGAACACCTTGGTATAAAAAAAAGTTACTGTAATTTATGATTATTGAATTTATCCATTCTGAAAATTAATAAGATCTAAAACTGGCATGATAATCAAGATTTATATTTAGTGAAATTTAAAATAAATTTAAGCCATAGTTAAAACTGTTGCTGCATTCATGAATGCCCTTAGGGAAAGGTCCACAGTAAAGTCAGAAAGCTGAACCTCTCCTGCTGTTTATAGGATATGTTTATGCTGAATTAATTGCCAGGGTTTCTTAAACTTTTAGGGAATTATACTTTGGCCCAATAGCAGATTCTATGAATTATTTTTTGACTTCCTTTCCTTAGAGTTGCAGGAGAATATCTGGCAAGGTGCATTTAATATTTGGAAAAAAGATATGACCAGTAACCTACTTTAGGAAGAAAATAAGCATAACCTGACATCAGGTAGGCATCATAAGGTTGAACTGTCCTATCTAAAAAAATATGCAATATACTTTATTACAGAAGTTACTTTAATGCTTAACATTTATGTCTTTAGTTACACACCCCTTCCATTTTAATCTCTTGATAGGGTAGGACATCTAAAGAGAGTTTTAGGAATGATGTCTATTGGATGAGGTCAGATTTTTGACAGCAAAATGACTTGAAACTGAGTATAGCTCTCCAGAAATGAATACAAACTGAAGTATTCTGAAGCCAGTGATATTGTCACTGATCATTTGCTTTTTATGTATGTGTGAGCTCATCAAATCCTATATGACTGAACTGATCATTGTTAAGAGACAACAACATGAGCAGTGATTTGGCTATTATTCATTGTTGCATCTTTGGGTACAAACTTTTCTTTCCAATGGAATAGGTTAATTTCTGCTGAAAGAGACAGTAACTGGAGATAGAAAAAACACTCATGTCATTTTTGGCGGCCGTGCTGTTTTGTTCTTCAGTCACTTGTGCCAAAATCACCCTTCATGAAGATGGTTTCTAGTCGATCTTCTATACAAGCTCTACATCACTTGATGACTGAATACGGCTTCATGAAATCTTGTGTTTCCTGCAGCCTGACAGATTCTTCTCATTTGCCTTATGGTCCCTGCCTGGTTCGAGAGACTGGTCCGCCTCTGCTTTGAGATTTTGTAGACCCATGTAACTGAGGACCTGTCAGATGACATAGAGTAACATTAGTAGGCAGTCTAGGTTTCATAGTAACTCTCAAGTTTATAGCCAAGGGCTTTTTTGCTCCAGTTATGAATTGGACTTTCTTAAGGTATGAAAGGAGTAAACTAGTTTTGCAGAAGAGCCCACTAATTAAAAAGAACCAAGATGTCTGATTTACTCACTTCAGTGTTAACATTAGTTATACCTTTCTTTATTTTTTTGAGGCGGAGTCTCACTTTGTGGCTCAGGCTGGAGTGCAGTGGCACGAACTCAGCTCACTGCAAGCTCCGCCTCCCGGGTTCACACCATTCTCCTGCCTCAGCCTCCCGAGTAGCTGGGACTACAGGTGTCCACCACCACACCCGGCTAATTTTTTGTATTTTTAGTAGAGATGGGGTTTCACCGTGTTAGGATGGTCTCGATCTGCTGACCTCGTGATCTGCCTGCCTTAGCCACCCAAAGTGCTGGGATTACAGGTGTGAGCCACCACAACTGGCCAGTTATACCTGACTTTAGTGTAGCTGAAATGATAGTTCAAATGCAGATCTGAAAGCAGAATCTGACGAAAGCATTCAAAGACTCTACCAGACAGTGCTACGGGGAACTGAGCTGGGAAATCACTTGGACTACAAAAATGGCTTGAGGCAGACTAGTTTTTTACTGTAGTTGCTGATTAATCTTATTAACAGGAAACATCTCAACTGTTCATTACTTATAAATTTACCGTGAGCATATATAAGAATGACCCTGATGGTGGTAAGACTGTCACAGGAAGAATTAAGACATTCTGCAGCCTGGGCAACATAGCGAGACCCTGTCTCTACAAAAAATAAATTAGCTGGGCATGGTGGCACTGCTTATAGCCCCTTGTGGGAGGCTTAGGTGGGAGGATCCCTTGAGCCCAGGAGTTCGAGGCTACAGTGAGCCATGATTGTGCCACTGCATTCTGGCCTGATCAACAGAGTGAGACTGTCTCAAAAAAAAAAAACCCCTCAATTTTCTCCCATCACTTCTTTGTTAGTACATCTACAGAGTATAATTTAAAGATAAAAAGAGTTAATGGGATAGAATCAGACTTAGCATATCCTGATGGTTTAGAATTTTTTTTCTTACCTTGGTCTAACAGATTAACTGATCAAAGCAGTTTAATCCATAGGAATATGAATTTTGCTTACATAACAAAATCCATGCCACGTTCTCAAAGAATATTTTGAATGTTATAACAAGGACTAATTTGGGTTAAACTTTATAGATTAAAAAACAAAGCAGTTTACCAAAGTAGTGAGAAGTAAATTTACATGGTGTGAAGAAAACAGGAATCTGAAACTTTTTGGCTCTGAGCAATAGAACTCTCCTAGCTTTTTATTATACTCCATGTTCCAAAATGAATTTTAGGTGATTTACAAAGATGTGAGAAAACAATGAATCCAAGAAAATCTGAAAGAAGGGGAAACAGGTGTAGGAAAAAAGACAAAGGCTGGGTCTTAACCACACAGTAGTAAATAAGGGCCGTGGCCCCACCTGTACCTGCAGATCCCCTGCCAGGTCTGGCCTGATGCGGATACTCAACTGCACATGAGCGACGATACTGTGTATCCAGCTGAAAGAGAAAAGAGGAGACACTTCTTAGGGTGCAGCTTCTCACAAAGGATAATATTTATCAGGTTCACAGGAAAACCTTGAAATCAACAGTGTAAAAGGCATAGACTACCAACTTGAGGGAAAAGTCAGCTGAGTGCACTGTGTTGAATTTCAAGTAGAAAATCCCAAGCCAGATGCCCACAAAGCCATTTATTGTAAAAATTGCATATTCTTCAATGTTATTACTATGCCGTTAAGAAAATCAGCATTTATAAATAATCCATATGGTTTAATATTTCAGTTAGCTTCTAAGGGAGTTTGTCTGATTTCTTTTTGTTGGCTGCTGCATATATTTTAAATGAATGCTTTCATTTAAAACAGAACCAGCCTTTTCAGCAACATTGAAATACTTACGACTTTACCATCATACTGAAATTTAACTTTACATTTACTTTTTAGCATTATGAAATGCGAACATTTCACGTTACCTCAAGGAATTAAAAATTGTAGAGATATGACTAAAATATTAAAATGGAAATATCAGATAAACCTATATATGACATCCTGCTGGGGCTTATGGATTAAAAACATCCCCCAGTAGTTCCCTTGAGAGAGCACTGAAATCAAGAGATTTCAGGAAGTTTTTTTCTAGTGAAGCCCCTATATTTTAGAGATCAAGGGTCAGCAAACTTATTTTTTGTGAAGGGCCAGATAGTTATTATATTAGGCTTTGTGGACCATAGGGTGGTTGCTGCAACTACTCAGCCTTGCTGTTACGGTGTGAAGGCAGCTATAGACAGCACATAAACACATGAGCTTGGTGGCACTGTTCCAATAAAAGTTTATTTACAAAACAAGGTGGTAGACTGAGTGAGTAGCCCAGGAACTGTAGTTTACTGGCCCCTATTCTAGATGAAAACAGCAAGGAGCGAAGTGCTAGTCTGTAGTGTTAGGCCCAGGACTCACAGCTAGCATTCTTTTTTTTTTGGAGACAGAGTCTTCTTGGTCTGTTGCCCAGGCTGGAGTGCAATGGCGCAATCTCGGCTGACTGCAACCTCCGCCTCCCCAGCTTAGCTCCTGTCTGCCTTAGCCTCCTGAGTAGCTGGGATTACAGGCGTACACCACCATGCCTGGCTAATTTTCTTGTATTTTTTTTTTTTTTTTTT
>NW_012113141.1:6638448-6665810 GCF_000951035.1 Colobus angolensis palliatus | reverse complement strand
ATCCGCCCGTCTCGGCCTCCCAAAGTGCTGGGATTACGGGCTTGAACCACCGCGCCCGGCCATTTTCTTGTATTTTTAATAGAAATGGGTTTCACCATGTTAGCCAGGCTGGTCTCAAATTCCTGACTTCAGGTGATCTGCCCACCTCACCCTCCCAAAATGCTGGGATTACAGGTGTGAGCCACTGTGCCTGTCTCACAGCTAGCATTCTTAATAAACTGAGCAACTATCTCCCTCCCTTTTTATGACAGCAAATGGGGAGAGAAATGGTAAGTAATTTTTACTTTGTTTTTTGTTATAAACCTAAAGAGAAGACTGAAATGTTTTCATCTGTTCAGTTTTATTCCTAAAGCAATAAAAAATTAAACGTTTTTAGCCATGTGCAGAGGTGTACACCTGTAATCCCAGCTACTTGGGAGGCTGAGGTGGGAGGATCACTTGAGCCCAGGAGTTTGAGGCTGCAGTGTGCTGATTGCACCACTACACTCCAGCCTGGGTGATGTAGTGAGACACTTGTCTCTTAAAAATATGAAATGTTTGGCTGAGAGTGGTGGCTCACACCTGTAATCCCAGCACTTTGGGAGGCCAAGGTAGGTGGATCACTTGAGGTCAGAAGTTCAAGATCAGCCTGGGCAACTTGGAGAAACACTGTCTCTACTAAAAAAATACAAAAATTAGTCGGGCGTGGTGGCAGATGCCTGTAGTCCCAGTTACTCAGGAGGCTGAGGCAGGAGAGTCGACTGAACCCAGGAGGCGGAGGCTGCAGTGAGCTGAGATTGCACCATAGCACTCTAGCCTGGGTGACAGTGGGAGACTCCGTCTCAAAAAAAAAAAAAGTTTGAGAGAATCTAGCTGTGTAATACAATCATTAAGTACTGCTTAATAAATGTCCTATATCAGATTATGAGAAGGCAAATTCAGTAGAAGTTCTCAAACTTTCTGGGGTTCACACTGAACCCCAAGAATCAGAAATGCTCACGTTTCCTTTTTGTTCTTGTTTTTGGTGAGTTTCTCCCTAAGTCAACCTTGTGGGGTCTACTAGGTTGAACAGTGTTCCCTCAAAATTTATGCCCACCTGGAACTTGTGAATGTGACCAAGTTTGGAAATAAGGTCTTCACAGATGAATCAAGGTAAAGTCACACTAGATTAGGGTGGGCCCTAAATTCAGCAACTAGTATCTTTATAAGAAGAGAGAACCCTGGACACACGCACACAAGGAGGAAAGCCATGTAAAGACAGAGGCAGGCTGGGTGTGTGGCTCATGCCTGTAGTCCCAGCACTTTGGGAGGCTGAGGTGGGAGGATCACTTGAGCCTCAGGGTTTGAGACCAGTCTGGCCAACATAGTGACACCCTATCTCTACAAAATAAAACATTTAGCAGGGTGTGGTGGCATGCACCTGTAGTCCCAGCTGCTCAGGAGGCTAAGGGGAGATGATCACTTAAGCCCAGGAGGTTGAGGCTGCAGTGAGCTGTGCTCTGCACTCCAGCCTGGGCAACAAAGCGAGACCCTGTCTTACAAAAAAAAAAAGACCAGGTGCAGTGGCTCACGCCTGTAATCACAGCACTTTGGGAGGCTGAGGTGGGCAGATCACTTGAGGTCAGGAGTTCGAGACCAGCCTGTCCAAGATGGCGAAACCCCGTCTCTACTAAAAATACAAAAATTAGCTGGGTGTGGTGGTGGGCACCTGTAGTCCCAGCTATTGGGGAGGCTGAGGCAGGAGGATTGCTTGAACCCAGTAGGCAGGGGTTGCAGTGAGCTGAGATCGCGCCATTGCACTCCACCCTAGGTGACGGAGCGAGACTCTGTCTCGAAAAAAAACAGAAATTGGGAGTGATGCAGCTGCAAGCCAAGGAACACCAGAGATCACAGGTGGTCACCAGAATCCAGGAAGAGACAGAAAGATTCTTCCCTAGACCCTGCAAAGGGAGCATAGCTCTGCTGACACCTTGATTTTTGAACTTTTTATCTCTGGAACTGTGAGGAAAAAATTTCTGCTGTTTTAAGGCACCCAGTTGTTGGTCATTTCTTAAGCCCTAGGAAACTAATACAGAGGTCTTGGTACTGATTATCCTTACCACTCTTCTCATAGAAGAAAAATTTTGCAGTGCTTTAGCCTGCTGTGGTTCAGGGGTCATGAGTTGGGACAAGTGTGCCGTAAACACCACCATCCCGAAAACTTCCAGGATGTGGGGTCCCTGGTTACTTCCCCAGGCTCTCCAAGAGCTCTTGCCACAGAGCAGATTATGTGGGGTCAAGCTCCCAGCCTACAAATGGGGAAGGTCAGTGCATGACTCCATTGCTGATAAGGGCTAGTAAATGCACAATAAATGGTAGGTAGTATCAGCATTTAAAACACCAGTAGAAAGAAAAAGTCCCAAACTGGATGCAGTGGTGTGCACCTGTAGTCCCAGCTACTTGGGAGGCTAAGACAGGATTGCTTGAGCGCAGGAGTTCCAAGTCTAGTCTGGCCAACATGGCAAGAGCCTGCTTCTGAAAAAAATTTTTTATTAAAAGTCCCAACTCACTCATCCATCAGGACTCATCATAATCTGAGACCACTTTTGATGTAATTCCAGAAGAAAAGGATTACACAGTGAAGTTATGCTTATCTGATATGCACTGGGATTTAATATTCTTGCTTGTGGTCAGACATACCTAAGTGTTAAATTGCTTAGAATTTGTGATTTCTGTATAAGACATTAAAGAATAGGCATCAGTGACTAGTTAGAATTTGAACAAAATGTATTTATAACACTTTTTATTGTTGGAAACTCAACTTTTATTCTGAGTTAAGCCTCTAGATAAAGTCTTAAGTCTGCCAAACTAGTATTCCCCCCACGTTTTCTTTCCCCAACTATCAAGACCATTCTAGGAAGTATGTCACTCTACCAAAAATGATTGAGTTGTGTTGGGCCTGGAGAAAAAGTCGGGCAAAAGGAGCCTTTCCTGTGGCTGCTGATAGTTAGGTTCATCCACCACCGCACTTTGAGCTCGAGTAGAGTCGCTATGGGGTTTCTGCAGAGGAGACAAAAGTTATAGAAACAGTGAAAACTATCTGTAGTGTGGTATGTAGTTAAAAACCCTATCGACCATGGCAGATATGATAAGTGCAGGCCAAACAGCTCCAATTCCACATCATAAATTATCACACTGTTTGTACTTTTGACAAAACACAGTGTAAATCAAGATCAGGGCACAGATCCTGCAGAATTACTGCCCGTGAGATTGTATGGTTAAGTACATGGAGAGGCAATAAGAAAGAAACATACCATCTGTCTTTGTGGCCCCACAGTGCTCACATGTTCCACTTCAGCTGTGCCAATAGGTGGTAGCAGATTATTTCGACTCAGGGGCATTGGCGAGGGAGAGGAGAGCGAGTCGGCTGCCACTGGGCTGCAGATACCACCAACAAACACCAAGGTATGAAAGCATGCAGTTATAACAATACCAGCAAATTGATTAGAAATCAGGTAAATGAAGCAGATGAGTTTAATGTGCACAGAAAGCTTTATGCTGCCTATGTTTTTAAGCAGAGATCTCAGTATTTTTGGGATTTTTGGAAAATTAGTTTTTAAAATAGTGTTTTCTGATTTTGTTTTGAAGCTCTATACTCTGGGTATACAACAGAAGCTGACCTTTTCTCTCCCACAGAACTGGAATAAAACATTTGTCCTTATCTGGTATTGCACTTCTCTGCTGATTTAGATTTGTAAATTCCCAGCTGATGATGGAATTCTTGACAGTTCTGGACCTTCTGGTTATCCTTCTCCCTAATAACTATAGTTCTCGGGTAAAGTTCCTAAACCTTCATTCCGTTCAGTAGGATCTGGAGCAGCTTGCAGTATTCCTCATCCTTAAGACAGTAATTGAAACTGATTGATACTTTCATGCCCCAGAAGTAATAAAGCAACTTACTTTTCAACTTTGAAAAAAAGTACTGTAAGAAGGAATGAGAGATTAATCATACATCAAGACTACTCATCCCCAAATGAATGAATTTATAGCTCTGTTGGTATAGATATAGCTACATCCACATAATAATGCTTAACTTGGAAGCTGAATTGAAAACACTGCTGTGGCCTTATTATCTCATACCTTTGAGGATATTTTTAGAAACTAATCATCCTAAGACATTTTGTGAATCAACAGCTAAAAGAATTATATGTTTAAAATTGGTTCCTAGGTATTTTTTGCATGATGAGGCTCAGAGTGTGTTGTGAATGAAGGGTGGGAAAGGAGATTATTTTTAGTGTCACTTCCTAGGAAGTGCTAAGGGATATTTTTCCTGGTATGTAAGCAACTCCTTATCTGAGGTTTGTAAAGTTTTCATTGTCAATGGAATAAACAGATCCCAATGGTGCAGAAAAACCGTAAAGGGGAATTAACTTGTTTTGGAGTGAATTTCACTGAATATGTTCCCACCACGGAAAATGTTTGATTAAATAAATAGGTTCTTTATTCCTTTTGTAACCCCAATATAGTATTCTAGCCAATATTTTATTTTTACAAATAGACATAGAACTCTTTAGCTAGATCAACAGAACGATTCAGTATCTATTTCATTAAAATTTAACCCCTGCTGGGTGCGGTGGCTCACACCTGTAATCTGGGCACTTTGGAAGACTGAGGCAGGTAGATTGCTTGAGCTCAGGAGTTTGAAACCAGCCTGGGCAACATGACAAGACCCCTGTCTCTACTAATAACACAAAAAATAAACCTGGCATGGTGGCACCACACGCCTGTGGTCCCGGCTACTTGGCAGGCTGGGGTGGGAGAACCACTTGAGCCCAGGGGTTGAGGCTGCAGTGAGCCGTGATCATGTCACTGCATTGCAGCCTGGGCGACAGGAGTGAGACTCTACCTAAAAAAATAAAATAAATTTTAACCCCACTAAAAAATTTTGTATCGGATCTAAACCCATGGGCAATCTGTCATAAGACTACTTAATGATTAGTTTCTAGGCATAGATTTCAGTCTTATGTTTAAATTAACTCTGTATGTAAACTGAATTAGTTTTACCACGGTTTCCAGAAGTTCTGCTTTTGAAACCTACACTCGGGCTCCTCTGAGGATTTCTTCCACAGGTCTTGGTGTTCCAGCACGTGAATGGCTCGTGCTGATGGGATGAAGGGTTCGTGGCGGTGGATTGTGTCTCCTGGTGGACTGCACTGTGTGTGACAGACATGATGTACTAAACTCCACAGCTCGATTCGGCCAATTTCGAGTTGAAAGGATGGTACTGGACCCAGGCCTCATAAGTAGCTTGTCATCAAGATCTCTAGGAAGTAAAGAAACCCACAATGAAGTAAAGATCACTATGTCAAGAAGACAAGACTCACGGGGTGAAAAGCCTTAGACTAGAAACTACACTTAGGGGGAAATAAAGCAAAAATTAAAACCTTTCAGTAAGTAACACTAGTTTCCAGATGGTACTCTAGCTAAGGTGTGAGAATCTGTTCATTATTTCAATCATAAACATAATTTACTAGAATGGACATTTGGGAAAGCAAGCGTTATCCACCTGCCATCACAGTCACTTTTTTAGTCACCAGTGAAGGCAAGCCTGAAGGACACCTACTCCAAAATGCTTCCCAAAAATTGCCACGGGCTGATTCTTACTCTCTTTGAGGCATTCTTTTGTGCTGAAAGATTATCACCAGAAAGACAACTGAAAGACACATACTGCTGCTTGGGAGCAGTTGTGGCACCAGTGTGGCTCCGACTGTAGAGACTGAAGTGCTGAGCCAGTTGGAGCTGGCAGGGATTTGAGTTTGGGTTCCTTGGAAAGCTGGGAGTGGGCAAAGGGTCTTGTGCTGCCCAGAGCCAGAGCTGTGGGACCACAGTAGCCCCATCTGCATAAATAACTGAAATACAACCCTCTTCTGTAAGTCATCCAATAAATAAAATAGCACACCTACACAGTTCAGTAGCTTAAATACTGGCCTACAGATTCAGGTGTATTTTGTATTTTTTTTTTTTAAAGCAAGTGACTATTAAGACATCTAAAAGTATCTGCACAGTTAAATGGAAGAAAAGTGAATAAAGCAGCTAAGCTCTGCCGTTTGCTCCTACAGCTTTCAGCAAGTTCCTCAACCTTTCAGTCCACTTTGGTGTCCTCTAGTGCAAAACATGGCACCGTGCTTGGAGGACTCTGAAGGGATGCTGCCCATCAAGGAATAAGGCTAAACCTGGAGACTGTTCTGGTCTTCCTGCCTCTGTAGCAATTCACTTATGCCTTCTTTTTTTTTTTTTTAAACACACCCTAACTGCTTTCTAATTACAAAAGGTTTAGGCTTTAGCTGCCCTATGTTCACCTTTATTTTGTTCTATGAACTTCTGGATTTGATTGTCATCTCTAGCCAGGTGACTTTTAGATCAGTCTCCAGATCCGACCTCTTCCACATTTCCAGTGAGATGGCCCATCACTGTAAACACACCCCAAAAGAAACCCATCTTTTCTAACACAGGCTTCTCTCAAGCTTGAAATCTGAGATAACTTTGATTCCTCTATTTCTATAGAATTTCACTTATTTGACGGTATCTCCCAAAATAGCTCATTCCTTTCTCACTCTGTATGGCCGCTTGAGTGCAGACCCTTAGTAGCTCGCGCGTGGACTCCTGCATTGACCCCCTTACCTTCAGTTCCTTCCACTCCATCCATTTACACTGCTGTGAAATCGATCTTTCAGATTCCTGATTTAAATATATGTGCTCCCAAACCAAAACTCAAACATTGCTGGAAGGAGTGTAAAATGGTACAACTCCTTTGGGAAACCATATGGCAGTTTCCTATGAAACTAAACATACACCTGTCCTATGACCCTTTCATTTCTAGGTATCAACTCAAGAGAAACTGTAAAACCACAAAAAAGACCTATACAAGAATATTTAGAGTACCTTTATGTGTAATACCTCTAACCTGGAAATGACCTATGTTAATTAACAGGAGAGCAGGTAGATAAATCGTGTGTATTCTTAAAACAGAATACTCAGCAAGGGAGGAGGTCATACATAACAACATGGATGAATCCCAAAAACACAGCACTCAAAACCCTCCATAATCTGGTCCTAACATTCATTATTTGTTCCATAGTCACTTCTTTCCCGCTAACCACACCATGGCCTATTTTAATTTTAGAAGATTGTCAATTATCTTTGATCACAAGCATTAAAGTTCTGACCTATCTTCCATTCTTCTATCTCAAAAATGATCTGCTATCTTTCCGAAGTATTTTGTATTTTCTTATCTCCAAACCTTTCCCCATATCATTCCTCCTACCTAGAATTCCCTTGCTGCTCTCCTTTGCTTATCTGAAGCCCCATCTTTCAAGGACAAGTTCAAAACCTACACTTACCACCAGAATGCTTTGGGGCTGTCATAGCACTCATACTGGACAGCACACACACGGCACTCAGTTACAAAAGTGCCACATATGGTTAGGTGTCTTTTTACCCATGTATGTCTTCTCTTTCCAGTTATATTATCAGCCCCCTGATGGTGGAGACCATGTCCCTTGGATGTTTTACTCCACAGGAGTTTTTGTGGTTGCTTGGTCGGCACTCAGTACATGCATACTGATAAACTGATTTTGCTTTCCCTCTATTTCCCTTTTACACTGTATAGTCTGAAAATGCTGAACGTCTTACAGGAGCTTGTCCATTAGGGAGAGATTTCTTGGCTGTAGAGGCATCCCATGAACCAAGAGACCATTCACATTTGGCTGGTGACTGCTTGCTTGACAGAGACTCATCTACATGTTGAAAGAAGACAGTACTCATGATCGGCTGGAGAAGACACCTGTTTGGTTTTCCAACTTTGTCAAAAGTTAATATTTCCAATTTGGTTATTTATACTTTTTCCCCATGCTTTCCCCTTAGCTGGGGCCCCAAGTCAACTGTCCATGTGATAAGGTCCCTCCTTTCCTCTCCATTCCTAAATGACAGCAGGTAGGGGAAGCCTGATCAATCTGGATGAAAACAGTAGCCCTCTCATGGGGAGTGAGGACCTTTGTTATTATTGTTTACATTAAAATAGAAAACTCAGACAAAATATGGAACAATAATAGAAAATAATAAGGGGAAACTCTAACTTAATCTCTTTCATCATCACATAATCCTGCACTCTGCAAACTAGTCCTTCTCTTTCACTACCTGTGGAGCAGGTCAGCCCTCAATGAAAACCTAAATCCTGAAGACTCTGTACTAGGAGGTAAGCTTATCTGTTCTAATTTTAGCAGGATGTAATGTTTCTTGGACTGGCATTGCCCCCCTAGAGCCCTGCTTGTTTTCTCAGGCCATCAGCTCATTGCCTTTTCTGGGAATCTCCGCTGCCACAGAATGTATTTTCCTTCCTCTTTCTCTTCAGAATGTTTGAGTTAACTCTTCTCCTTCCTTAGGTCATCAGCGACCAGAACGTCTAACTATTCAGGGCTTAAGTTATTAAATCACAGCCACAGCAGTTCAACATGCAGAAGGGCTTTACTACCACCAAAGGAACATTAATTTACCTGGTTCATCCCTGGTGTGATGACTTACGAGCCTTCCTAATTTTCTCTTTTTTTTTTTTTGAGACGGAGTCTCGCTCTGTCACCCAGATTGGAGTGCAGTGGTGTAATCTCGGCCCACTGCTACCTCTGCCTCCCAGGTTCAAGTGATTCTTCTGCCTCAGCCTCCAGAGTAGCTGGCACTACAGGTGCCTGCCACCATGCCCAGCTAATTTTTGTATTTTTAATATAGATGAGATTTCACCATATTGGCCAGGCTGGTCTTGAACTCCTGGACTCAAGTGACCCGCCAACCTTGGCCTAATTTTCTTTTTAAATACCTGTTTTGTAAATCCAACTGCACAACATCTGGCCAATATACCAACACCTTTCTCTCTTTTTTTTTCCCCCCAAAAGTAACACCAGGAAACTGTTGTGTAGGAACTGAGATACATAAATCATTACACAGGGATAAGACCAACCTCATCTGCCTCCTGCAAGAAATACTATCTTTGTGCTTGTTCAGACTCACTTGAAATAGCTTTTCTCTTTGTTTTTGTTTGATGTTTATACTTGGTTTATGAGTACTAAACATCCAAAAGGCAAAAAAGTTAACAGATTTAAATATAAAAAAACAAAAACAGGCTGGGTATGGTGGCTAATCAGGAGGCTGAGGTGGGAAGGTGGCTTGAGCCCAGGAATTTGAGACCAGCCTGGGCAACATAGTGAGACTCCTGTCTCTAAAAAACAGGGACGGTGCGGTGGCTCATGCCTTTAATCCCAGCACTTTGGGAGGCTGAGGTAGGCGGATCACATGAGGCCAGGAGATCGAGACGGGCCTGGCCAACATGGTGAAACTCTGTCTCTACTAAAAATACAGAAATCAGCCGAGTGTGGTGGTGCACATCTATAATCCCAGGTACTCAGCAGGCTGAGGCACAAGAACTGCTTGAACCTGGGAGGTGGAGGTTGCAGTGAGCCGAGATCATGCCACTGCACTCCAGCCTGGGTGACAGAGCAAGACTGTCTCAAAAAAATGAAAAAAAAAAAAAAAATAGGGTGGGCCAAGTTGATGGAAAAAGGAAGGAAAAACTCAAAAGGAAGGAGGCATTCAAAGGACAATGTCAAGGCTGTGAGAATCTAAGATGAGTCATTTTTATCATAAGGGCATCCTCCATTCTTCCCAAAACAGACTTAGGCTGACCACATGGTTGATTCTAGGTTGCACAACTTACGGATGCTTCCTCAGAAGAGCTGACTGAGAAGTATTTATCAACTCTAATTTGCTATTAATATTTTAAACTGAAACTGACCAATGCAAAGAGTCACTGGATTATTATGATAAACACATAACTCTACTAAAACATATTGAGTCAGAAATCATACAAGTAAGGCAAACAACTGAGCAAATTTCCTCTGGTGAGAGTAGCCCTGTGGTCTCCAACTGATCCCTCCGAGGCTTACCGGATTTGAGGTAATGGACAGCACCTTAGACTGTGGCACTCGTGGTAACACCAAAGGATGTGGTTCACTCAGCACACGTGAACTTTCTGAATCCGGTCTGGTAATTGCAACATCACTCTCATCATCTGGGCAAAAGAACAGAATATATTATCCATGGATAATCTTCTGGCCCACAGCAACGGTATTGTGAAAAAAGATCTCTCCTGAGAATTCATAATCTCAAACAAGGCTTCACTTACCTTTGCAGCCCAATTTTATACCACCTTCATGGTTCAAAAAACCCCTCCACCCAAGACTAGTTGAAAGTGGCTTCCCAGGCTGATGATGCCTACTGGTACCTGGCGGAAGGAGAAAAAGATCTCCAGGGCACAGCTGTCCCACACACCTTTGGAGTTGACGGAAATGTTTTGCAACTGTGCTGTCCAGTGTGGCAGCAGCCATCACCCTCCTGTAGCTATAGAGCATTTAGAATGTGGCTAGGGAGTGAGGAGCTGATGAACTTATGGCCAAACGTGGCTGGTGCCTACTCTACTGGACAGTGTAGCTCTAGGGAAACCTTCAATAATCCAGATCTCAATTCCCACAGGTAAAGTTATGAGATTAGAAACCATTGTTAAGAATCACATCCACGAAGAAACAAGGCATCTTGAAAAAGAGCAAGCAGAAACAACATAATCAGATCAGTAAGGACTTCAGAAATTGAAATTGACAGATGTAGAATGTAAAACAAAAACAGAAATAGAAAATACAACTAAGAACAAGACACCATAAAAATGACCAAGCAGGCTGGGCATGGTGGCTGACATCTATAATCCCAGCACTTTGGGAAGCTGAGGTAGATTGCTTGAGGCCAGTAGTTCAAGACCAGTTTGGGCAACATAAGGAGACCCCCATCTCTACAAAAAAAAATTAAAATTAGCTGGGCATGGTGGCACATGCCCTTGGTCCCAGCTACTCGGGAAGCTGAGGTGGGAGGACAGTTTCAGCCCAGGTGGTTGAGGCTGTAGTGGGCTCTGATGGCCCAACTGCACTCCAGCCTGGGCAACAGAGTGAGACCGTGTTTCGATAAATAAAAATACAAACTTTTTCTTCATTAATGTAGACTGTAAAACTGTCTTGATTAAAAATCATTTTAGATTATAAAAACAAATTATAAATATATGATTACATTTCACCAGAGTTTTATACACTTTGAGGTTACAGTTCACAGACCATGTAGCCCTATTGTATATATTGCAAACCTGCATGCAGTTAGGCTTTTCTCCTCACACACAGGTTGGGAAAGTTGCTCTAATAATAGAGATAGGTTTGTACCAGCACCTGTCAGTTTGTTCTAATAACAATGAACCAACTGGTCTGTAACAAAGCCAAAACTGCAAGTGTTCTCTTTCTATAATTCCAGTTATTATAATAAAAAGTAATGACAATAGCTAACATTTATTGAGCTCTTAAATATTCCAGGAACTACTCTATATACTTTCATGTAACTGGTTTATTTCTTAAACAATCCTATGAAATAGATATTAGTATTTATACTCATTTTATAGATAAACTGAGGCTCAAAGAAGTTAAGCAACTAGCCAAGAATCTAAATAAAGTTAGTGTCAGAGCCAGTGGTCAAACCCAGGTTGTCTGGCAACAAAGTCGGTATCTTTTTTTTTTTTTTTTTTGAGACGGAGTCTTGCTCTGTTGCCCAGGCTGGAATGTAGTGGTGTGATCTCCACTCACTGCAAGCTCCACCTCCCATGTTCATGCCATTCTCCTGCCTCGGCCTCCCAAGTAGCTTGGACTGCAGGTGCCCACTGCCACGCCCAGCTAATTTTTGTATTTTTAGTAGAGATGGGGTTTCCCCATGTTAGCCAGGATGGTCTTGATCTCCTGACCTCGTGATCCACCCACCTCAGCCTCCCAAAATGCTGGGATTACAGGCGTGAACCACCGCGCCCGGCCCAAAGTCTGTACTTTTAATCATTATATGACACTGCTTCTCATGGGGATCACGTTGTAGAGCAGGGTTGGCAAACTATAGCCCATGGGTCAAATCGGGCCTAGTACTTAAAAAAAAAAATTATTATGGTAAAATACACATAACTTACCATTTTACCATTTTACACTCATGTTACTTGACAACAGGGATACCTTCTGAGAATGGCATTATTAGGTGATTTTGTTGTTGTGTGAATGTCTGAGTGTATTCACACAAACCTAGGTGGTACAGCCTATTACACACCTAAGCTAAATGGTATAGCCTGCTGCTCCTAGGCACAGGCCTGTACAGCATGTTACTGTACTGATTACTGGAGGCAACTATAACACAATGGTAAGTATTTGTATATTTAAACAAGCCTGAACATAGAAATGGTACAATAAAATTATGGTACAAAAGACAAAAATGGTACACTGGTATAGGTTACTTACCATAAACAGAGCTTACAGGAATGAAAGTTGCTCTGAGCGAGTCACTGAGTGAGTGGTGAGTGAATGTGAAGGCCTAGGTCATTACTGTACTGTCTATAAACACTGTACACTTTGGTTACACTACAACTTTTTAAATTTCTTTTTCTTCAATAAATTACCTTTAGTTGTACTTTTTGACTTTACAAATTTTTTTTAACTTTTTGATCCTTTTGAAATAACAGCTTAAGACACAAACACTGTACAACTGTACAAAAATACTTTTCCTTATTTCCTTATTCTAGAGGTTTGCCTATTTTTTAATTAATTTTTACTGTTTAATCTTTTTGTTAAAATTTAAGACACAAACACACACATTAGCCTAGGCCTAGATAGGGTCAGGATCATCAATATCACTGTCTTTCACCTACCGATCCTGTCCCACCGGAAGGTCTTCAAAGGATGTGTAACACACATGGAGCTGTCATCTCCTGTGATAACAATGCCTTCTTCTGGAACACCTCCTGAAGGACCTACCTGAGGCTATTTTACAGTTAACTTTAAAAAACATGGTAGAACACTCTAAAATAATGATAAAAATATAATATATACATAAACCAGTAATATAATCATTTATTATGAAGTATATGTACTGTACATAATTGTTTACACTGTATTTTTATATGACTGGCCGTGCAGTAGGTTTATATTAGCATCACCACAAACACATCAGTAATGAGTTGTGCTTTGACTTTATGACAACTACAGTGTCATTAGGTGATAGGAGTTTTTCAGCTCCATTATAATCTTACGAGACTATCATATATGTGGTCCAACGTTGACCAAAATGTCATTATGCCACACATGACTGTATACAATTCAGCAGCATTAGTTACATTCATGATGTTGTGCAACCCTTACCTCTAGTTAAATAACTTTTTATCACCCCAAAAAGAAACCCCATACTAATGCCTATTTTTGAAAATAACGTGGTGGCTGGGCGCGGTGGCTCACACCTGTAATCCCAGCACTTTGGGAGGCCGGGGTGGGCGGATCACCTGAGGTCAGGAGTTTGAGACCAGCCTGGCCAACATGGTGAAACCCCGCCTCTACTAAAAATACAAAAATTAGCTGAGTGTGGTGGTGGGCTTCTGTAATCAGAGCTACGCGGGAGGCTGAGGCAGGAGAACCACTTGAACCCAGGAGGCAGAGGTTGCAGTGAGCCAAGATCACACCACTGCACTCCAACCTGGGCAACAGAGCGAGACTCTGTCTCAAAACAAAAAGAATAAAAAAAAAAGTAATAATCATTTGTTTATTCTCATAGTGGTATAATATTCCATTGTATGAATATATCACATTCTACTGTTGATGGACATGTGGGTAGTTTCTGATGTATGTTTTCTAGCATATAGTGATATTATTTATGAACATTCTTGCACATATCTTTTGGCAAACATATGTACTGAGTATATACTACTGTACACAGCCGAGCCCACTCATTTACATCTTATTTATGGCTGCTTTCATGCTACAAGGGCAGAGTGGAGTAGTTGCAACAGAAACTGTATGGTTGTCAAAGACTAACCATAGTCTTGTGTAGTCAAAGACTCTACACCGGCCTCTGTATAGACAGTAGTTTCCTGACCCCTGTTTTAAGGTATTTCAGTCAACCTACTAAAGGCCAATTAGAGATCCTCCAGCTCCATTTCATAATGTCTTGTTTTTAGACTTTAGTCTCAAAATTACAGTTATAATACAATAAAATCTTAATGTATGAATGCACAGAAAAATAAAAGAATATTCATTCACAGCCCTACACTGGTAAATTGTGAAAGGTGAAATAAGATTTTATCTGGTACACAGTGGTTGATATACTGAAACCAGGAGTTCCTTTGTTTATTACCAGGGTTTATTATTATGGGAGTCTGGGTATGACTCTGGACTTTTTTTTTTTTTTTTTTGAGATGGAGTCTCGCTGTGTTGCCCAGGCTGGAGTGCAGTGGCCGGATCTCAGTTCACTGCAAGCTCCGCCTCTCAGGTTCACGCCATTCTCCTGCCTCAGCCTCCCGGGTAGCTGGGACTACAGGCGCCCGCCACCTCGCCCAGGTAGTTTTTTGTATTTTTTAGTAGAGACGGGGTTTCACCGTGTTAGCCAGGATGGTCTCGATCTCCTGACCTCGTGATCTGCCCGTCTCGGCCTCCCAAAGTGCTGGGATTACAGGCTTGAGCCACCGCGCCCGGCCCACTCTGGACTTTTAATTACCACCTGTCCCGTGTCTCAAAAAAATTAACCTCATATAATATAAACTGGTTCATTTTAAAGAGAGTGCTAGTCCTGTTCTCTAATACAAGCTTTAGAAAACAAAAACAAAAACAAAACCTAACACACATACAACACAGTGGCTTAAAAATAAACCCACAAAGACCATACATCAAGGGTGGCAAATGTGGAGCAACTGGAACTCACACAATACTGGAGAGGCTGTAAGTAGGTATAACCACTTTGAAAATTTTTTTGGCTGTATCCACTGAAGTTAGAATAAAATATCCTCTGACCTAGCAATTCTACCCATATGTATCTAGTACTTAAGTTCATCAAAAGACATATACAAAAATATTCATAATAGTATTATATTCTAGACAAACCACCCACATATCCATCAACAGTAGGGTGTGATATAGTCATACAGTGGAACACTATAAGCAATGGGAATAAACTTGCTGCGAACAAAATGTAACTGAATCTAACAAACATAATATTGAATAAAAGAAACCAGATGCATAAGGGTATATACTGTATGAATCCAGTCTTACAAAATTTTAACACAGGCAAAATTAATCTGTGTTGTCGGAAGTCAGGATGAGGTTACTCTTGTGGGGGCGGGATTAAGCAGCTGACTGAGAGAAAGCATGAGAAGGGCTTCTGGAGTACTGGCAACATTCTGTTCCTGATCTAGGTGCTGGTCATACAAGTAAACTGTTTTTCTTTTTAGAGACAGGGTCTTGTTGTGTCATCCAGGCTGGAGTATATTGGCATAGTCACAGCTCACTGCAGCCTCAAACTCCTGGGATTAAGGGATCCTCCTGCCTTAGTCCCCTGAGTAGCTAGGACTATAGGCATGCACCACCATACCCTGGCTAATTATTTTTACTTTTTGTAGAGACAAAAAAATCCTCAAGCTTACTCGATGTAAACTTACTTTATAATTTTCTATGTGTATATTACACTTCAATAAAAACTTTTTTTTCCCTTTTACTCCTGGCAAGCTGTGATTAAATAAAAAGTTTAAAAATGTTGGACTTCTGCTTCCAGCCAAGATGGAGTAACATGAACTGGGTTTACTCTCCTGCTTAAAACAACCAATCAAACAATGAAACAATGGCTTTCAAGACACTGTACATCAGATAATGAAAGTTAGTAAACCCTGAGATGGTAAACAAATGAGACTGGACCTGCAATTGCCTTGAAAAAGTTCCCAAGATATGGCATAAAGAGTGGGAACTGAGGCACAAGCCTGGTGGACTCCCCTGAGTCGAGAGTCCAGAGACCAAGACAGCTCCGATTCATAGAACAGAATATCTTAGAGAAGAGAAATACACAGGAAGAGAACCCATGATATCTGCAGAGGGTGGGGCATTGTTTGAGCATTCAAAAGGTACTGATCAGTGCACGTATGAGAAGAAGCCACCTGAGGCTAGGAAAACAAAAACAAAAACAAAAAAAAACTGAAAGACGGGAACAGTACCTGCTATTCACATGGAACAAGGAAGACTGCCTGTTCCCACCCACCAGACCAGAAAAACTCAATTCATGGAGCACTGGGCAGAATAAGATCTTGCTTGAGTAGGTGGGTAATAATTAGCTCTAGACTGAACATTGCTCCAGACCTAACAAGTCATAAAAGAAAGACCAGAATGGATCAAACTGTTTGCAAGTAACTGAATTGCATTTCAGAACAAAGCTCAAGAAAATAAGCAGCAATAAAAAGAAATTCCTCCCTTAGTAAGGTAAAATTCACAATGTCTGAAGTCTAATCAAAGATCACCAGGCAGGAAAATACAAGCCATAATGAAGAGAGTATCAACTGAAACCAACCTAGAATTAATACAGATATTCAAGTTATTCCACATTTTCAAAACATCAAATAGAGACATGGAAAATATATATGTCTGTCTCAAAGCATACTTTGAGATGAAAATGACAATATCTCACATAAAATACACTGAGCAGATTCAACATTGTAGAAGATTAATGAACTTGATGGCATAACAATAGAAATTGCCCAGAATGAAATACACACAGAAAAAAAAAGAATACAAAAAAATTTTTTTAAAGCATGAGTTACCTGATGGATCAATGATCAAATGGACTAATTTATGAGTGACCGAAGTCCTGACGGATGATGAGGGACAGAAAAAAAAAATCTGAAGAAATAATGGCCGAAAGCTTTCCAAACAATGAAAACAAACCTATAGATCTATGAAGTTCAACAGACTCCAGGCAGAAGAAACATGAGGAAAACTACATTAAAGCACATCATAATCAAATTGTTCAAAATCAGTGATAAAGAGAAAATCTTAACAGCAGCCAGAAAAAAAAAAAAAAATACATGCACACAAGGAACAAAGATAAGGATGACAACAAATTTCTTTTCAGAAACAATGCAAGCAAGAAGAAATGGACAGCATTTTAAAAGTACTAGAAGGCAAACTATTCACATAGAGTTCATAAAATGTCATTGCAATCATTGCAAAAATGAAAGCAAAATAAAGGAATTTTCACATCTACAAAAGAAACAGTTCATCACTAGCAGACCCACATACAAGAAACGTTAATGGACATTTTTCAGGCTGAAAGAATTTAAAAAAAATTTTTTAAGATTCATATAACAAAATTCATCATTTTAACCATTTTAAAGTATACAGTTCAGTGGTTTTTAATATAGTCACAATGTTGTGCAATCACTACCACTATGTAATTTCAAAAAATTTCTATCACTCCAAAAAGAAACACGGTACCTCTCAATTTCCTTCTTCATCTATCCCCCAGCAACCACTAAACTCTGTCTCTATGGCTCTGCCTATTCTGGACATTTCATATGAATGGAATCATACCATATACATCATGCTTTGTGATTGGCTTCCTTCATTTAGCATATTTTGAAGGTTCATCCATGTTGTAACATGTATCAGTACTTAATTCCTTTTTATGGCTGAATAATATTCCATTGTATGGTGTACTAGTCTGCTAGGGCTGCCATAACAAAATAGCACGGATTGGATGGATTACACAATGGACATTTATTTTCTCACAGTTCTGGAGGCCAGAAGTCCGAGATCAAGGTGCTGTCCTGGCCTTCAGGTGGCCACCTTCTTTCTCTGTCCTCACATGGCCTTTTCTCCACGTGTGTGTAGAAAGAGATCTCTGGTGTCCCTTCCTCTTCTAATAAGGACACCAGCCCTATTGGATTAGGAGCCCACTCTTATGACCTCAGAACCTGAATTACCTCCCTAAAAGCCCTGTCTCCAAATACAGTCACTTTGGGGGTTAGGGTTTCCACATATGAATTTCAAGGGGGAAACAATTCATCCCATGACACATGGATAAACCAAACTTTGTTCATTCATCAGCTGATGGACATTTGGGTTGTTTCCACTTTTTGGCTATTATGAATAATGCTGCTATAAGCATTCATGTTCAAGTTTTTGTATGGACATATGTTTTCAATTATCTTTTTTATATACCTAGGAGTGGAATTTTCTTGGTCTTTTGACAATTTTATGTTTAACATTCTGAGGAGCTGCCAAATTGTTTCCACAATAGCTGCAGCATTTTATATTCCCATTGCAATGTATGAGGGTTCCAATTTCTCCATATGTTTACTAACACTTGTTATTTTTCTTTGAAGAAATAAAATGGTGGCCGGGCATGGTGGCTCAAGCCTGTAATCCCAGCACTTTGGGAGGCCGAGACGGGCGGATCACGAGGTCAGGAGATAGAGACCATCGTGGCGAACATGGTTAAACCCCGTCTCTACTAAAAAATACAAAAAACTAGCCGGGCGAGGTGGCGAGCGCCTGTAGTCCCAGCTACTCGGGAGGCTGAGGCAGGAGAATGGCGTAAACCCGGGAGGCGGAGCTTGCAGTGAGCTGAGATCCGGCCACTGCACTCCAGCCTGGGCGACAGAGCGAGACTCCGTCTCAAAAAAAAAAAAACAAAAAAAAAGGAAATAAAATGTAATTAAAAACATATATACACATAGCCATCCTAGTGGGCATGAGGTGGTATCTCATTGTGGTTTTTATTTGCACTTCCTTAATGACTAATGATGTCATTAGGGAACAAAGACAACATCTTTCATGTGCTTATTGACCATTGGTATATCTTCTTTGGAGAAATATCTATCCAAATTATTTGCCCATTTTAAAATAAAATTGCTTTTATTATTGAGTTGCAGTTCTTTATATAACTAGATCCTTATCAGTTATATGATTTCTAAATATTTTCTCTCATTTTACAGGTTCTCTTTTGCTTTGTTGATAATGTCTTTTATAGCACAAAGTTTTATATTTTGATGAAGTCCAAATTATCATTTTTTCTTTGGCTGCTCATGCTTTTGGTGTCATATCTAACAATGTCATGTCAAATTCAAGGTCATGAAGAGTTACTCCTTTGTTCTGAGAGTTTTATGATTTTGGCTCTTAAATTTAGGTTCTTGATCCATTGTGAGTTGATTTTTGTATATGGTATGAAGTCAGGATTCAACTTCATTCTTTTCCATGTGAATATACAGTTGTTCCAGCATCATCTGTTGAAAAGACTATTCTTCACCCATTGAATGATCTTGGCACCCTTGAAAACTAATTGGCCACATATATGTGGGCGTATTTCTGAACTTTTGATTCTATTCCATTGATCTATTGGTCTGTCCTTATGCCAGTTTCACACAATCAGTTTTGATTACTGCAGTTTTGTAGTGACTTTTTAAATCAGGAAGTATGGATCCTGTATTCTTTATAAATACAGTTTTGACTATTCAAGGTCTCTTGCATTTCCATATGAACTTCAGGATCAGCTTGCCCATTTCTACAAAAAAGGCAGCTGGAATTTTGATAGGGATTGTACTGAAACTGTAGATCTATTTGGGGAGTAATAACATCTTAACAATATTAAGCCTTCCACTCCAAAAACATGGGATGTCTTTCCATTTCTTTAGGTCTCCTCTAATTTCTTTCTATAATATTACATAATTTTCAGTGTGGAAGTCTTGTACTCCCTTGGTTACATTTATTTCTTTTATTCTTCTTGATACTATTGTAAATGAATTCATTTCTTAATTTCCTTTTTGACTATTCATTGATAGAGGTTGATAGAATTTTGAGAAGCATGATAAAAAATGCATAAATTGCTCTGAACAGACTGAGAACAGAAGTCTAGACCTGGAACATGTTATTGGTCACTGGAGGGAGACACTTGTTATTTAGTGGCAAAAAGCTTAGTGAAATGGTCTCCTGTGGTCTTGTAGAAAGCATAACTTCTAAGTGATGATCCAATCCATGTGTTGAAGGTGAGGCCTAAGTTTTTTCTTGCTGCTTATAATAAAATGTAAGATGAGAGAGAAAAATGGAGGGGAAAGCTGATCAACAAAAAGTAACCAGGACTTGATGATTCTGAAAATTCTCGGTCTCTCTAGAGGGTGAAAGATGCTAATACTGGACAGAGTGATCTAGAGGAAAAAAAGGTGCAAGTAGACAACCTTTTATAATATCTCAGAAAGATCAAAAGGTTAGAGTATTCGCCCACACAAAGGGTCCCTTCAAGAGATTAAGGGTTGATCTCGAAGATCCTCTTAAACCACAGATAAGGGCTTTGTCTCTCAGCCAGCTGTTCAAGCAGGACCCTAAGATAGGGAAGAAATGATCTGAAAAGATACAGATGTGGCTCTTGTCTAATTTGGTAAACCCCACTGATACCATGAAGAACCAGAAATTTTTTGAGAAAATTATTTCAACAGAAAAACTGCCAATTTGGACTAAAGGGACAGAGTCACTACAAAATGGAATAAAGTTGTCAGACCCCCAAAATTCTACTGGCAAGAAGCAGACTGATAAAACCACTTAGCTATAAACACATGTTACCATTCACGAAAAAAGGAAAGATGATTCAGAGGGTGAAACCAGGCACCCTGAGAATGGAGCAAAGAACTGTGGAGGATTAGTCCCTTGAAACTTAGTCATGGAACTCCCAATATTTACCCAGCTGGATTTCAGAATTGCTGTGAACCCTTTTTTTAACTTTCCATTCCCTGCTCCTTTTAACTGTACTGTCTATAACTGTTATCCTTTGCCTGTCCCACTCTGGTATGCTGGGTGTGTTGGGGTCAGACAGCTTGTCTCTTTAGTTTCACAGATCTACAAATGGAGAAAAATTGTGTATAGAACCTGTACTGAATGGATTACATCTAGGAACATCATCCACACCAGGACCTGATTTAGATGATAAGATTCCGGACCTTTGAGCTGATGCTACAATGGGATGGGACTCTTGAAAACCTTGGGAGTGAGGTGAATGTATTTAGCATGTGTAGAAGAACATGAATCACTGAGGCATGTAGTAGACAGACTCTAAGGTGGCCCATGCATGATTCCTACCTCTTGGTGTTCATGCCTATGTGTAATCTCCTCACTCTGAGTGTGGGCAAGACTTGTGACTTGCTTCAGACCAATAGATAATGGTAAAGGTAATGGGATGTCATTCCCATGATCACATTATATTATATAGGCTTTTGTCTTGTTAGTCCACTAGCTCTCAGTCTTTCTTCCTGGCTTTGAAGAATAAAGCTGACATAAATACTACAGCTATAAGGAACTGTACGCTTCTAAGAATGCACAACAGTGTAAGTGGCTTCTTCTCTGGTTGAGTCTCCACATGAGAGCCCAGCCCTGGCCAACACCTTGATCGCAGCCAGGTGAAACCCTAAACAGAGAACTAGCTAAGCTGTTTCTGGACTTCAAACTCACAAATATGTGAGGTATGTTGTTTGAAGCCACTGTTTGTGACAGTTTGTTGAGCAGCACAGAAAACCTACATAAACAATTCTTAACAAGTGAAATGTATATCTAACTATAAGCCAGCCATTCTACTATGAAGAATTTACCCAATAAAAAAAATGCGTATGCCCCCAATTTCTTGTACAATAGTGCTTATAACACCTTTACATGTAATGGCCCAAAGCTGAAAATAATCCAACTGGCCATCAACAGATAAACAAATTGTGATACAATGGAATACTACTCAGCAATAAAAAGGAATAAACTGCTGATACTCATAATGACAGTGATGAATCTCAAAATCATTATCCTGAGTGAAAGAAGCCAGACAAAGAGTACATGGGATTCCACTCACATGAAACTCTACAAAATGCAAACTAATCTACAGTGGCAGAAAGCAGATCACTCTTTTTGTGATAATCACTTTGGAGATGCAGAGATAGGCAAAGGCAGGAGGAAGGGATTATGAAAGGCATAAACTTTTGGGGTGATGGATATGTTCACTATATTGATTGTGGTGACGGTTTTATGGGTGTATACATAGGTCAGAACTTATAACACACTTTAAATATGTAGTTTGAGGGGCTCTACCCTCCCTGGTGGCAGGCCCAAGGTACATTTTGAGAATTTAATACTGGGCTGCACCTTATCCTTGAGCCAAGTTTGAGTTGATGTTGCTGTAGCTGCCACCTGGTAGAGGAGGGACAAGGAAGCCACGCTCTCCTATGCATACCTAGGACAATACCTAATTCTCTGGTATAGGCTGCTGTGAGACCAAGACTTGAGTGGACTGTACTCCTCACATCTTCTTGCTTATGGCCTCTGTGAGGCCAGTACAGCTCTGATACCAAAATCAGACAAGGACACAATGAAAAAAGAAAAGACCAATATCCCTGATGAACATACAGACAAGAATCCTCAACAAAATACTAGCAAACTATCCAACAGCACATCAAAAAGACACTACAACATGATCAAGTGGGATTTATCCCAGAGTTGAAAGGATGATTCAACATATGCAAATCAATAAATGTGATACATCATATAAACAGAATTAAGGACAAAAAACAAATGATCATCTCAATAGATGCACAAAAGGCACTGGATAAAATTCAACATTACTTCATGATAAAGGTCCTCAACACACTAGGCATAGAAGAAGCATACCTCAACATAATAAAGGCCATATACAACAAACCCATAGCTAGCATTATACTTAACAGGGAAAAACTGAAAGCATTCCCTAAAGCTAGAGCAAGACAAGGATGCCCACTTACACCACTCTTATTCAACAAGTCCTTGTCAGAGCAATCAGGCAAGAGAAAATAACAAAAGGCATCCAAACTGGAAAAGAGGAAGTCAAATTGCCCTGTTTGCTGATGGTATGATCTTATATCTGGAAAACCTGAAAGACTCTACCAAAAAACTTACATTTGATAAATAAATTTAGTAGGTTCAGGATACAAAATTAAGATCCAAAAGTCAGTAGGGTTTCAATACACCAATAATGATCTAGCCAAGGACCAAATCAGGAAGGCAACTCAATTTACAATACCTATAAGAAAGTAAACTATCCAGGATTATATTTAAGCATGGAGGTGAAAGATCTCTATAAGGAGAACTACAAAACACTGACTAAAGAATTCACAGATGATACAAACAAATGGAAAAACATCCCATGCTCATTGAAAGAATCCATATTGTTAAAATGACCGTACAGATCAAGCAGTCTACAGATTCCACACAATCCCTATCAAATTACCAATGCCATTTTTCACAGAATTAGAAAAAAAAATCCTAAAATTCATATGGAACCAAAAAAGAGCCCAAATAGCTAAAATAATCACAAGTAAAAAGAGCAAAGCTGGAGGAATCACATTACCTGACTTCAAATTATGTAAGAGTATAGTAATCAAAACAGCATGGTCCTGGTATAAAAATAGACACACAGACCAATGGAACAGAATAGAAAACCAAGAAATAAAGCCATATACCTACAATCAACTGATCTTTGACAAAGTCAACAAAAATCTACACTGGGGAAAGGACTCTATTAAATAAGTGGTGCTGGGAAAACTGGTTAGCCATATGCAGAAAAATGAAACTAGACCCATACCTCTCACCATATACAAAAATTAACTCAAGATAGATTAAAGACTTAAACCCAAGACCTGAAACTATAACAATCCTAGAAAAAAACCTAGGAAAAAGTCTTCTGGACATTGTCCAGGCAAAGAGTTTAAGACCAAGTCTTTAAAAGCAAAAGCAACAAAAACAAAAATAGACAAATGGGATTCAATTAAACTAAAAAGCTTCTGCAATAGCAGAAGAAATAACAAAATAAGCAGACAACCTACAGAATGGCAAAAAATATTTGCAAACTATGCATCTGACAAATGACTAATATCCAGAATCTACAAGGATTTCAACTCAATAAGAAAACAGTAACCCTATTTAAAAGGGGAAAAAGAACATGAACAGGCTGGACATCGTGGCTCACGCCTGTAATCCCAGCACTTTGGGAGGCCAAGATGGGCAGATGGCTTGAGCCCAGGAGTTTGAGACCAGCCTGGGCAACATGGTTAAACCCCATCTCTACAAAAAAAATACAAAAGATTAGCCAGTCGTGGTGGTGCATACCTGTGGTCCCAGCTACTCAGGAGGCTGAGGTAGGAGGATCACTTGAGCCCAGAAGGTCAAGGCTGCAGTGAGCTGTGATTGTGCCACTGCACTCCAGCCTGGGTGACAGAGAGGTGGGGGCGGGGGACAGAAACAGAGAGAGAGAGAAACAAGACGTGAACAGACATTTTCAAAAGAAGACATACAAGTATCCAACAACCATATGAAAAATGACAGATGTTGGCAAGGACGCGGAGAAAAGGGAACACTTATACACTGTTTGTGGGAAAGTAAATTAGTACAGCCTTTATGGAAAAAAGCATGGAGATTTCGCAAAGAACTAAAAATAGAACTACCATTTGATCCAGCAATCCCACTCTTGAGTATTTACACAAAGAGAAAGAAATTATCAAAAAATATTTACAGCCAGGTGCAGTGGCTCATGCCTATAATCCCAGCACTTTGGGAGGCTGAGGCTGGAGGATCACCTGAGGTCAGGAGTTCAAGACCAACCTGGCCAACATGGCAAAACCCCATCTCTACTAAAAATACAAAAAATTAGTTGGGTGTGGTGGTGTGCACCTGTAATCCCAGCTACTTGGGAGGCTGAGGCAGGAGAATCGCTTGAACCCAGGAGGCAGAGGTTGCAGTGGGCCAAGATCACGCCACAGAACTCCAGCCTGGGTGACGAGTGAAACTCTGTCTCAAAAAATATATATTTATTCACACTCATATGTTTATTGCTCCAATATTGACAGTAGCAAAGATATGGAATCAGCCTAAGTGTCCATCAGCAGAGGACTGGATAAAGAAAGTGGACTACTACTTGGCCATACAAAATAATGAAATCATGTCTTTGGCAGCAGCACAGATGGAACTGGAGGCCATTATCCTAGCAAACTAACTCAGAAACAGAAAGTCAAATACCACATGTTCTCACTTATAAGTGAGAGCTAAACAATGGGTACACATGGACATACAGAGTGGAATAAGAAACCCTGGAGACTCTGAAAGGTGGGAAGGTGGGAGGGAGGCAAGGGTTGAAAAAGTACCTGTTGAGTACAATATTCACGATTTGAATGATGGGTACACTAAAAACCCAGATTTCACCACTAAGAAATACATGCACATAAGAAACCTGCACTTGGACCCTTCAAATACATAAAAATGAAAAATAAAATGAAAAGAAAAAAATACTGTAGTTTATTATATATCTATTATGCTTTAATAAAGCAGTTTAAAAAACATGCTACTTGCACATGATTTTTCTTCATAAATCATTATATTCAAAGAGAAACTGCAAGCTCTGTCTAATCATCATAGACTAGGCCTTTTTATTTATCTACTCATTCTCAAATATTTGCTAAATACCTATTAGTTTCTGTGGGAAATACAAACAAAGTCAGACCTACTGTGATCTGAAATCAGGGGCAGAGACTAAATATATGGTCATATCATACCATATCATGAGATGATAATAAACATATATTTGGTCCCTGCCCTTTTTTTTTTTTTTTTTTGAGATGGAGCCTCTCTCTGTCACCCAGGGTGGAGTGCAGTGGCGCAATCTCGGCTTACCGCAAGCTCCGCCTCCCAGGTGCACGCCATTCTCCTGCTTCAGCCTCCCGAGTAGCTGGGACTACAGGCACCCGCCACCATGCCAGGCTAATTTTTTTGGGATTTTTAGTAGAGATGAGTTTTCACCGTGTTAATCAGGATGGTCTTGATCTCCTGACCTCATGATCCACTCCTCTCAGCCTCCCAAAGTGCTGGGATTACAGGCGTGAGCCACCGCACCAGACCTAAAACTCTTAAGTGGTAAGTGTTTTTTTGTATGCTAATCATATGACTGGTTGTTAGGGACTCCTGGATAGTCTGAGGATTGGGTAGGGAGACAGTGGTTGGCAGGGAACCAACCATGTGATTAGAAGGTTGGAACTTTTTCACTTTTTCAGCCCCAACCCTTGACCTCTAGGGAGAAGACAGGGGCTGAAGGTCGAGTTAATCAGTGATAGCCAACAATTTAATCATGCCTACAAAATAAAACCTCCATAAAAACCCTAAAGGACTAGGTTCAGAGAGCCCTAAATAGCTGGTAGGTCAGAAATTCAGGTCACAACTTGGAGCTTGCAACTGGCATCTGAAGTTGGGGGTATTGTGGGACTGGGCCCTTAATTTGTGGGATCTGACAGTATCTCCTGGTAGATTGTGTCAGAACTGAATTGAATTACAGGACACTCCATTGGTGTCTGCTGGAGAATGTGGTGTCAGAATTGCTTGGGTTGCGGGGGAAAAACCCCACCCACTGGTGTCAGACATGTTGTGGTATGTGAGAGGACAGAGTCTCTCATCTTATGCCCAGGCTAGAGTGCAGCGGTACAATCATAGCTCACTGCAGCCTTGACATCCTGGGCTCAGGTGATGCTCCCACCTCAGCCTCTGGTGTAGCTGGAACTACAGGTGTATGCCACCATGCCTGACTGATTTTTAATTTTTTTAGAGAGATGGGATCTCACTGTGTTGCCCAGGCTGGTCTCAAACTCCTGGGCTCAAGTGATCATTCCCCTTGGCCTCCCAAAGTGTTGGGATTATAGAAATGAGCCACTGAGCCTGGCCCATACCCACCTTTTGCACTATGAAGCATATCATCTAATAGACTGGTTAGGGTTTAGAAATCATAAACAATTGATTTTTACATTGTTTTCACAAAGATCCTTACCAGAGGCAAATCCTTCCCAGTGACTACGTGTCAACTCCTCCATACAGCTCACAACCTTGCTCCATACATTGTCAAACACATAAGCAAGGACATCTTCTTTCATGCAGTAAAATGGAGCAATGGGAGGATACCCTAATTTCGGTTTCTCTGTAGCTGCTTCTGATTTCTTCCCATGAAATCCCTCTTTCCTGTAACAGAAGCAAGAGGGAAAAACTTCATGATTATTCGTCACTGAGTGTTCACCACTGTCCTTTGTGCTTCTTAGGAATGACTAGTGCTCCCACCCTGCCCGCCCTGCTGCCTGTCTTGGGAACTAAGGTGGTTCTCAACATAAGAGATTGCATTTCCCTTTTTATCCCCACTCTATCCCACTATTCTGCCAAAAACTAGAACAAGAAAAAGAAGGCTGAGAATCATTATTGTATTGGGAGAACCCGCTCCCGATAGTTAGATAGTTATGTGGGTTCTTTTCTATTTCCTAGGTGTCTCGGCTGGTTTGAGAAATAAAGGGAAAGAGCACAAGAGAGAGAAATTTAAAGCTGGGTGTCCCGGGGAGACATCACGTCAGCAGGCAGGATCCGTGATGCTCTCCAGCAAGTTTTTATTAGCAGTTTTCTTTTTTTTTT
>NW_012113141.1:6637045-6637888 GCF_000951035.1 Colobus angolensis palliatus | reverse complement strand
TGGAGGCAGGGGGAGATCACAGGACCACAGGATGGGGCGAAATTAAAATTGCTAATGAAGCTTCGGGCACGCATTGTCATTGATAACATCTCATCAGGAAACAGGGTTTGAGAGCAGACAACCTGTCTGACCAAAATTTATTAGGCGGGAATTTTCCTCGTCCTAATAAGCCTGGGAGCACTACAGGAGACCGGGGCTTATTTCATCCCTTCAGCTAGGACCATAAAAGACAGCACGCCTTAAGGCGTCTCTTCTAAGCCAGCTTCAGAATTTGTTTTGTCTTGGTTTATATAATACATCTATCTTAGGTGAGCACAACTACCAGATAGATTTTTTCCCCCAGAACTCCAGGGCTATTGGTATTCCTGTCTGGAGAAGCAGAGTTAACTTGGCTAACTGAGACTTTCTGGGCTACAGACACAAGTGTCTCCAGAAGAGCCTATAAACCTACCCTCAGGGCGCATTCTCTTTCTCAGGGATGTTCCTTGCTGAGAAAAAGAATTCAGTGATATTTCTCCCATTTGCTTTTGAAAGAGGAGAAATATAGCTCTGTTGCGTCCAGTGGCCAGAAGTCTTATCTCTGGTGTTCCCTGAACATTGCTGTTATCCTGTTCTTTTTTCAAGATGCCCAGATTTCATACTGTTCAAACACACATGCTCTATAAACAATTTGTGCAGTTGACACTGCACAAATCATCACAGGGTCCTGAGGCGACATTCATCGTCCTCAGCTAACGAAGAAGATGATGGGATTAAGAGATTGAAGTAAAGACAGGCATAGGAAATCACAAGGGTATTGATTGGGGAAGTGATAAGTGTCCATGAAATCTTCACAATTTATGT
>NW_012113141.1:6627196-6632713 GCF_000951035.1 Colobus angolensis palliatus | reverse complement strand
AACTCCTGACCTCAAGTGATCCACCTGCCTCGGCCTCCCAAAGTGCTGGGATTACAGGCATGAGCCACTGCACCTGGCCCTTAGATTAATATTAATGTGATATTTAATGATGTGCATGGCAGTGTCATGATGCTGTGTAATTATTATACTTGAGGCAATTGATTCATTAGAGAAACATTCCACATAGATGATTAAAATTAGTATACTTTTACTAAGCCAAATAAACATTTGGTAATTGGTTAGAAAGGAAAAGGAGGGGAGCAAAACAGCACAGGAGCTTCTCTTGAGGCTCTTCTGGAGACACTTGTGTCTGTAGCCCAGAAAGTCTCAGTTAGCCAAGTTATCTCTGCTTCTCCAGACAGGAATACCAATAGCCCTGGAGTTCTGGGGGGAAAAATCTAGCTGGTAGTTGTGCTCACCTAAGTTAGATGTATTATATAAACTAAGACAAAACAAATTCTGAAGCTGGCTTAGAACAGGAATAAATAACTCCAGGTCTCTACAGTGAAAGTTACCCCTAGGGAAACAGAGATCTCAAGTATTAGGAAAATGTAGGCAGGAAAGAAGGGTGCAACAAGGCTTATAGAGTGTAGCTACAGACTCTCGTCTCTGCCTTCCCTAAGAAGAGTTGGCCTGGCATTAGGTGGGGGAGTATGGTGAGCAGTATTAATTGTGTTTAAATTTATAGTTCTTTTTAGAGGAGAAAACATCCATGTGATGAGAAAAATTCAAATTGTACAGAGGATATATAGTGAAAAAGATGTCTCCCACATTTCTGTCCCCCAGTCCCCATCCCCAGAAGCAAATATTATATATTGTTCCAGAGAAAGTTACATTATACACTGTACTGCCCCTTGTTCTCTATTTAACAATATATCTTGGTCCTTGATCCCTATCAATACATATTAATCCAGGCTGGGCTCGGTGGTTCATGCCTGTAATCCCAGCACTTTGGAAGGCCAAGACAGGTGGGTCACTTGAAGTCAGGAGTTGAGACAAGGCTGACCAGCATGGCAAAACTCTGTCTCTACCAAAAATACAAAAATTAGCTGGGCGAGGTGGTGTGCGCCTGTAATCCCAGCTACTCAGGAGGCTGGGGCAGGAGAATTGCTTGAACCAAGGAGGTGGAGTTTACAGTGAGTGACATCGTGCCACTACACTCCAGCCTGGGTGACAGAGTGAGACTCTGTCTCAAAAACACAAAACAAAACAAAACATATTAATCTGCCTCTTAAAAAACAGCTGCAGAATATTCCATTGTATGTACTGTATCTTAACTTGCCTCTTATTGATCAACCAACCAATCTTTTGCTCTTATAGTCAGTGCTCTAATTAATAGCATTATCCACAGTTCTTTGGCTTCACAAGTGTTTATGTCTGTAGGATAAATTCCTATAAATAAACTTATTGGGTTAAAGGGTATGTGCATTTCAATTTAAAAGATATTGCCAAATTTCCTCTAAAGAGGTCAGATGGCCCAATGGTGAAAGAATATGCCTGTTTGCCTACTCAAGGAATGATGAAACTTCTTTATCTTTTGTTCTCTGCCAATCTAACAAAGTACCCAATTATAGTTTTAATTTATATCTCTAATTTCAAAGTTGAATTTCATTTATGTTTAAGATCCATTTTATTTTTATATTGATATTCTTTGCTTGTTTTGTCCTTAGCCTTTTTCTTATTGACATACATATTAAGGAAATTAACTCTTTATCCATGAATGAACAACGAACATTTTTGCCTAGTGTGTCATTTGTTTTTTGACTTTTGAGTTTATTTTTTCAATTCCTACTGCAGAAATTAGTTTTTTTCTATTTTTTTAAATCTGTTTTTCACAGCAGCATTGTATCATAGAAATGAGGTTTTTTTCTAGGCAGAAATTTCATATTGTGTAGTCATTTAAGAATTTCTTATGTAACTTGTAGGTTTTGTGTTATGGTTAAAAAGGCCTTCATTCTCAAATTATATTTTTTAAAAACAGTCTTCCATGTTATATTTTCTTCTAAATGTATATGATTTCATTTGCCACATTTAACTTTTTTCTTTTTTTTTTTGAGACGGAGTCTCGCTCTGTCTCCCGGGCTGGAGTGCAATGGCCGGATCTCAGCTCACTGCAAGCTCCGCCTCCCGGGTTCACGCCATTCTTCCCAAGTAGCTGGGACTACAGGCGCCCGCTACCTCGCCCGGCTAGTTTTTTGTATTTTTTAGTAGAGACAGGGTTTCACCGTGTTAGCCAGGATAGTCTCGATCTGCTGACCTCATGATCCGCCCGTCTCAGCCTCCCAAAGTGCTGGGATTACAGGCTTGAGCCACCGCGCCCGGCCCACATTTAATTTTTTTAATGTGTGAAGTTTATTTTTATGGAAAGAATAAATTAGGAACCTTATTATTTTTTTCCAGATGGTTTTTCCATTTGTACTAAAATCATTTGCTGAAATTACTGTATACTCTAATTTCCCATAAGTGTTTTGGTTTATTTTTCAACCCTCAATCTTTTCAATTAGGAATATTCTAAACGTTCAACTACTCTGTCATTTTACAAAACATCTTAGAGGTATTTCTAAAGGGAAGGCTGCCTTTCTAAAATCATCCGTGTATTACATGAAAATTCATTTTGATTTGAGGAAAAATGGAAAATAGAAGTAATGTGAAAAAGGCCAACTAGAAGTAATAAATAGAAAACAGAAGTAATTTGATACAGGAGAAGTGAAAGGGAAGGGGGCAGTCTTTGGAAAAAACCAAAAGAACCTGCTTCCAATTCTAGCTCAGTGGTATTACGTATAGAAGCCTGGCTTATATTTAGCTGGCCCTAGGGCTGTGTGCACATGAGTGATACGTGAATGAACATGGCTCAGCAGGAAATACAATGGGAAAAAAAAATGCATCCAGAATCATGTGACGCAATACTAACTACTAGACCTAACCACAGCCACACATCCTAAAGAGAAATTCTCACTTATTTTCAGATATGCTGCTGTGACTATCAAATCTGGAACTTTTCAAGGCTTACAGGAATAGTTTAACAGGTTAATGTTTCAGAAAGGTAGCAAGGAATAGTGAAGAGAAGACTGGATTGAGAATCAGATGAATAAGATTTTGGTTTTAGCTTTACTTTAGACAGATCATTAACTACTCTGATTCTCACCTATCCTGTAAAGAAGATAAATCATATCTATGTGATAGGACTACTATTAGAATATAGTAAGAATAGATATAAATAGACATTAATTATAAAATCTGTGCCAACTATAAGGTTTCAAACAAACTGTTTGTACCTTTTTCTTTTCTTTTTTGTTTTTTGGAGATGGAGTCTTGCTCTGTTGCGTAGGCTGGAGTGCAGTGGCGTGATCTCAGCTCACTGCAACCTCTGCCTCCCAGGTTCAAGCGATTCTCTGGCCTCAGCCTCCCAAGTAGCTGACATTAGAGGCATGCACCACCACACCCAGCTAATTTTTGTATTTTTAGTAGAGATGGGGTTTCACCAGGTTGGTCGGGCTGATCTCAAACTCCTGACCTGAAGTGATCTGCCCACCTTGGCCTCCCAATGTGCTGGGATTACAGGTGTGAGCCACTGCGCCTGGCCTGTATATACCTTTTTCAAACAGGATTTATGTAAACAAAGTTCATATCTCTTCAACTGCTTTTTTAAAAGGTTTTAAAAGTTCCCACTGGTGGTAATTTGCAAAAGGGTAAAATCAAACTATGTGGGGAAAAAATAAACTTATTTTAAAATCTCTAATCTCAGGAACAGGTAAATGACATGTGAAGGTATAAAATACACAAGGAAGTCTAGTATATGGAAGCAATAAGAATATAAATTCTGGATACCTGAGAAATAAAATAACAGAAACTGGCATATATTTAATTGTATACATTGGTAGCATCATTTAGAAAAAATAGGTATTAATACATAAAATAAGAGGGGAGTAAAAAGCTTAAAAGACACAATACTCACATATCTGTGTGATCGAATGCTAGGTATTCCTCAATTACTCCTTCCGAGAAGATTATAGAGTCTTCCTCGTCTCTTTCCATAGAACAAAAGCTGGAGGATTTGGCAATGGAAGATGCTTTATGAGCATAAGAAGATGAAAAATGTAACTTCTTTCCCCTTATACCAAATCTTGGAGAGGAAAGAAGAAGTAAATATTAATTATCTAAACATAAACAGTTCTTTTTTTTTTTGAGACGGAGTCTCGCTCTGTCTCCCGGGCTGGAGTGCAATGGCCGGATCTCAGCTCACTGCAAGCTCCGCCTCCCGGGTTTACGCCATTCTCCTGCCTCAGCCTCCAGAGTAGCTGGGACTACAGGTGCCCACCACTTCGCCCGGCTAGTTTTTTGTATTCTTTAGCAGAGACGGGGTTTCACCATGTTAGCCAGGATGGTCTCGATCTCCTGACCTTGTGATTCGCCCGTCTCGGCCTCCCAAAGTGCTGGGATTACAGGCTTGAGCCACCGCGCCCGGCCAACATAAACAGTTCTTATGGCAACACAGTTACATGAGTTTTGGCTCAAACTCCCCTTGCCCTGGCAATACCTATTCTAAGCCTCAATAACCTACCATTTCTCAGAACAGGAAGATTAAATTCTGGTCATAGGACTATTCTGCCTACATGTACTATGGACTATCTGATGCTGCTTGCTGTCTTTTCAGATGCAAACAGCTATAGCTATGTATTAGGTCATCCTTGCCTTGCTATAAAGAAATATCTGAGACTGGGTAATTTATAAGAAAAGAGATGTCATTGGCTCAGTTCTGGAGGCTGTATAGGAAGCATAGTGCTGGCATCTGCTTCTGCAGAGGACTTACAAAGCTTTTACTCATGGTGGAATGTTAAGTGGGAGCAGAAGCAAGAGAGAATGTGTGTGGGAAGGGAGGTGTCACACACTTTTAAATGACCAGATGTCATGGGAACTCACTATCGCAAAGACAGTACAAAGCCATGAGGGATCCTCCCCCGTGACCCAAACACCTCCCACCAGGCCCCACCTCTAGCATGGGGGATTACAATTCAATATGAGATGAGGGCATTCTGCCCTTGGTTCCTCCCAAATCTCATATCCTTCTAACATTGCAGAATACAATCATGCTTTCTGAAACGTCTCAAAAGTCTTGACTCATTCCAGTGTTAATTCAAAAGTCCAAAGTCCCAAGTCTCATCTGAGACAAGGCACATCCCTGCCACCTATGAGCCTGTAAATCAAAAACAAGTTATTTATTTCCAAGATACAATGGGAGTATAGGCATTGAACATTTCTGTTCCAAAAGAAAGGGGCTACAGGTCCCATGCAAGTTCAAAACCCAGTAGGGGAGTCATTAACTCTTAGAGCCCCTTGATGTCCCACAAGGAGGTAAAAGGGGTAGGCTTCCAAGGCCTTAGGCAGCTCTACCCCATGGCTTTGCAGGGTTCAGCCACCAAGGTTGCTCTCACGGGGTGGAGTTGAATGCCTGCAGCTTTCTTTTCTTTTCTTTTTTTTTTTTGAGACAGAGTCTCGCTCTGTTGCCCAGGCTGGAGT
>NW_012113141.1:6622630-6627016 GCF_000951035.1 Colobus angolensis palliatus | reverse complement strand
TTTTTAGTAGAGACGGGGTTTCACCGTGTTAGCCAGGATGGTCTCGATCTCCTGACCTCGTGATGCACCTGTCTCGGCCTCCCAAAGTGCTGGGATTACAGGCTTCAGCCACCGCGCCCGGCCTTCTTTTTTTTTTGAGAGACAGAGGCTGGAGTGCAGTGGTGGGATCTTGGCCCACTGTACCCTCCACCTCCTGGGTTCAAGCAGTTCTCCTGCCTCAGCCTCCTGAGTAGCTGGGATTACAGGTGAGTGCCACTACACCCAGCTAATTTTTGTACTTTAGTAGAGACAGGGTTTCACCATTTTGGCCAGGCTGGTCTCAAACTCCTGGCCTCCAGTGATCTGCCCACCTTAGCCTCCCAAAGTGTTGGGATTACAGGCGTGAGCCATTGCACCTGGCCTGAATGCCTGCAGCTTTCTAGATAGAGGGTGCAAGGTGAATCTATCCTTCTGGGGTCTGGAGGATGGTGACCCACTTCCCACAGCTCCACTAGACAGTGCCCTAGTGGGAACTATGTATGGGGCCTCCAACCCCCTATTTCCCCTCTGCACTGCTCCAGTAGAGGTTCTCTGTGAGGACTCCACCCCTGCATCTGGCTTCTGCCTGGGCACCCAGGCTTTCTCATACATCCTCTGAAATCTATACAGATACTGCCAAGTCTTCACTCTTTGGCCTCTGAGTGCCCGCAAGCTTAACACCACAGGGAAGCTGCCAAGGCTTACAGCTTGCCTGCAACCCTTTTTTTTTTTTTTTTTGAGACAGAGTCTCACTGAATCACCCAAACTGGACTGCAGTGGTATGATCTCAGCTCACTGCAACCTCTGCCTCCTAAGCTGAAGGGATTCTCGTGCCTCAGCCTCCCAAGTAGCTGGGATTACAGGCATCCGCCACCATACCTGGCTAATTTTTGTATTTTTAGTAGAGACAGGTTTCACCATGGATCACTTGAGATCAGGACAGCTTGCATTCTCTAAAGTGGCAAGTCAAGCTGTAACTGGGCCCAGCAAAAAGCAGTGTCCCAAGGCTGCTCTAGGCAACAAGGTCCTGGGTCTGCCCCACAAAACCATTCTTCCCTCCTAGGCCTCTGGGCCTGTGATGGGAGGGGCTGCTATGAAGGTCTCTGAAATGCCTTTTTCCCATTGTCTTGGCTATTAGCACTTGGCTGCTTTTTAGTTATGCAAATATCTCTATCAAAATGTTGCTCCACAGCCTGCTTGAATTCCTCATGCCAAAAAGCTTTTTCTTTCTTTGTCATGCGGCTAGGCTGCAAATTTTCCAATCTTTTATGCTCTGCTCCCCTTTTAAATATAAATTCCAACTTTAAGTCATTTCTTTGCTCCCACATCTAAGCACAGGTGTTAGAAGCAGCCATGTTACTTCTTGAACACTCTGCAACTTAGAAATTTCTGCTACCCAATACCCTACATCGTGACTCTCAAGATCAAAATTCCACAGATCTCTAGGGCATGGACACAATACAGTCAAGTTCTTTGTTAAGGCATAACATGCATGCCCTTTGCTCCAATCCCCAATAAGTTCCTCATTTTCTTCTGAGACCTTGTCAGCCTGGACTTTTATTGTCCATTTCACTATTCACATTTTGGTCACAACCATTTAACTGGTCTCTAAGAAATTCTAAACTTTCCCTCATGTTCCTGTTGTCTTCTGAGCCCTCCAGTCTTTCAACCTCTGCCCATTATCCAGTTTCAAAGTCACTTCCACATTGTCAGGTATCCTTATAGCAATACCCCATTCCTTGGTATCAGTGTTCTGTATGAAGTCATTCTTGCATTGCTATAAAGAAATACCTAACCACGTGTGGTGGCTCACGCCTATAATCCCAGCACTTTGGGAAGACAAGGCGGGTGGATCACGAGGTCAGGAGTTTGAGACAGCCTGGCCAACACAGTGAAATCCGGTTTCTACTAAAAATACAAAAATCAGCTGGGCACAGTGGCACACACCTGTAGTCCCAGCTACCAGGCTAAAGCAGGAGAACTGCTTGAACCCAGGAGGCAGAGGTTGTGGTGAGTTGAGATCACACCACTGCACTTCAGCTTGGGCAACAGAGTGAGACTCCATCTCAAACAACAACAACAACAAAAAATACCTGAGACTGGGTAATTTATAGGAAAAGAGTCTTAATTGGCCTATAGCTCTGCAGGTTGTACAGGAAGGATAGTGCTAATAGTGCTAATCTGCTTTGAGAGAGGCTGCAGGAAGCTTTAACTTATGGTAGAAAGTGAAGCAGGAGTAGGCATATCACGTGGCCAGAGCAGGAGAAAGAGAGTGTGTGTGTGGAGTGGTGCCACACACTTCTAAATAACTAGATCTCAAGAGAACTCATTCACTATTGCAAAGATCGTACCAAGTCATGAGGGATTTGTCTCCATGACTCAGACACCTCCCACCAGGCCCCACCTCCAGCACTGGGGATTATAATTCTACAAGAGATTTAGGCAAGGACAAATATCTAAACGATAACAAGCTAACAAACAAGTTTTTTAAAAACTAAGACTAATCACATTCCTAATTACATCTTAAGATATCTCAGGAGGTTATATCCTTATTTCAGTAACTCCATCATTGCCCAAAATATATGCTCCTTAAGGGCAGGGATCTTATCTTATTAATATTTAAATTTCTCTTCCTTCCTAGGCATTCAATAAATATGTGATGACTCATTTGTTTCAGTGGGTTTACTTTGGAGAAAGTCATTCGAATTTGAGAAATAAAATTTTAAAAAATGGATCTCAGTTTAATCAAATGTTAAATATAACCAATTTACACTTTGTATTGCTCTTTATATTTTTTTGTGCCTTAAGTATTTTTTTTTAACTAGGAAAACACAATAAACCCATGGCAGCTGGGCCCGTGGCTCATGCCTGTGATCCCAGCACTTTGGGAGGCCGAGGCAGGCGGATCACTTGAGATCAGGAGTTTGAGACCAGCCTGGTCAACATGGTGAAACCCCGTTTCTACTAAAAGTACAAAAATTAGCCAGGCGTGGTGGCATATGCCTGTAATCCCTACCTGGGAGGCTGAGACAGGATAACTGCTTGAACCTGGGAGGTGGAGGTTGCAGTGAGCTGAGATTACGCCACTGCACTCCAGCCTGGGTGACAGAGCAAGACTCTGTCACAAAATACATACATACATACATAACATAAACTCATGGCACTTTTAAACAAGACTGGTGGGAAAATCTTACTGGAAGATGTTTTGTAAATGTGTATTAGGAGCTTTAGAATACACATTTTCTCTGATTCAATGGTTTCATTTGTAGGGATTTCCTTTAAGGATATGACCTATAAGATTTAGCTATAAGAATTATGATTGGTGGGGCACAGTGGTTCATTCCTGTCATCTCAGCACTTTGGGAGGCTGAGGCAAGTGGATTGCTTGAGCCCAGGAGTTTAACACCAGCCTGTGCAACATGGTGAAACTTGATTTCTGCAAAAAAGTACAAAAATTAGCCAGGTATGGTGGCATGCACCTACAGTCCCAGCCACTCAGGAGGCTGAAGTGGAAGAATTACTTGAGCCTGGGAGGCAGAAGTTGCAGTGAGCCATGACTGTGCCACTGCACTTCAGCCTAGGCAACAGAGTGAGACCCTATCTCAAAAAAAAAAAAAAAAGAATTATGATCACAGAATTGTTTATAATTGCCAAAAACAGAAACTAGCCGAACTGTTTCAAAATATAGGATTTGGGGATGAGTTTCTTAAATAGTGATATATTCATGCAATGGAATAAAGTCCTTAAGTTAATATTGGGAAAAATGGAAGATGTCCACAATAAAATATTAAGTATAAAGAGATTACGAAATATATAATTTCATAAAAACCATATACATACATGGTAGAGAATGCTACATGCCCCTCAATATCCATTCTCTCCTTCTTTCCTAGTAAAATCATCCCAATTCACGGAAACAACATATCCACCTCAAAGACTGCATCTCCCAGTTACCTTGCAGCCAGACATAGTCAATGCAATATGAGCAGAATTATTTTGTGGGACTCTGGGAAGGCTGTTTAAAGGGAACTGGTGTGACTGCAAGGGATACCATTTGGCCCTGCTGTCTTTCCTCCTTTCTGCTACCTGGAAAGTGAATATCATGTTTGGAGCTCTATCAGCTGTCTTGAATCATGAAGAAAACTTCAGAAAAAACATCGTGGGCTAACATGATATGACAGAAAGATGAAGCATCTCAGTCCCTGAAAACACCATGCCACCACTTTACATTGCCTTCCTTCAGACTTCTTTAACATAAAAAGAAGTAAACTTCTCTTAGGCAAGAGTTGGTAAGCAGATAAGATCCTTGACCATGGCAGGTGGCACTGGGATGGAGATGGTAAGAGATGAGAGAAGCTCAGCCTGGGC
>NW_012113141.1:6621603-6621995 GCF_000951035.1 Colobus angolensis palliatus | reverse complement strand
AAAAAAAAAAAAAAAAAAATGGTTCCCAAATTCCAGTCAGCAGATTTATGCCAATCCACGACAAAATTTTTACTGTTCCACACCAAAATTAGTGAAATACCCAGTAATATTAGTGATAATACCCAGTAATATTGCCAAATCTTTTCTTAAAAAGGATTATCATTATTTTGAGATTATGTACTTCATGCTTTTTTGTGTTAATATTTTTCTTGTATAAAATAGTGGTGATAGTATTTTTTTTTAACCATAATAAAATTAAAAGCTATCAAACAGCCTGGGCACAGTGGCTCATGCTTCTAATCCCAACACTTTGGGAGGCTGAGGCAGGCAGATCACCTGAGGTCAGGAGTTTGAGACCAGCCTGGCCAACATGGTGAAACCTTGTCTCTACT
>NW_012113141.1:6616801-6619713 GCF_000951035.1 Colobus angolensis palliatus | reverse complement strand
ATGGTCTCGATCTCCTGACCTCGTGATCCGCCCGTCTCAGCCTCCCAAAGTGCTGGGATTACAGGCTTGAACCACCGCGCCCGGCCTGTATTTCTGATCTGTTATGAGAATTGAGACAAGATTCAAATATTCCTAAAGAAAGAAGCACAATGCACATTGTAATTGTGTATTCAACAACAGGGAGCATTGCATATAAAACTCTCTCATCCCAGGAATTAAATACGGTCAGCTACATTTATGGGCATTTCCTTCACTGTAGTATTGTAGAAAAATCTCAGTGTCACGAAGAATCCTCTTGTCTTCTTCAGTAACAAAGTTTATAGCCACACCTTTTCTACCAAATCGACCCCTTCTGCCAATTCTGTGAATATAGTTTTCATGACTGGTAGGTAGATCATAGTTTATAACCAAAGACACTTGGACATCAATCCCACATGCCAACAAGTCAGTAGTGATCGGAACAGGGCTTGACCCTGATCGGAATTCCCTCATGATAATATCTCTCTCCTTCTGGTCCATGTCACCATGCAGAGCAAAACTGTGAAGTTCCTGGCATGAATTTTCTCAGTCAGCCAGTCCACCTTGCACCTTGTATTGAGAAAAATAATAGCCTGTTTAATGGTGTTTTGTACAAATCACAAAGTGTATTCAACTTCCATTCCTCTCGCTCAACATTGATATAAAACTGTTTGATTCCTTCAAGTTTCAATTCTTCCTTTTTCACCAGAATTTGAATTGGATCTTTAGTGAATTTTTTGGTCACTTCCAACGCATCAGTTGGCATCGTGGCAGAAAGCAACACAACCTAAATACTTGTATTTAATTTTTGGAAAAATCTCATAAATTTGATCATTAAACCCTTGGCTGAACATTTTATCTGCTTCATCCAAAACTAACATTTTGATTCATTTTGGAAAAAGGTATCTTCTGTTTAACATATCACATACTCTCCCTGGTGTACCAACAATATATGGTGCTTCAGCCTGCAGTTTTTGCATTCATTTTGAACATCCGTTCCACCAATGCAGGCATGACATGTTGCTCCCGTATAGTCTCCAAGTGCCAGAAATAACTTTCGGGTACTTTTGGTTTTGTTTTGTTTTTGAGATGGAGTTTTGCTCTTGTCACCCAGGATGGAGTATAATGGCGCAATCTCGGCTCACTGCAACCTCTGCCTCCCAAGTTCAAGGGTTGATTCTCCTGCCTCAACCTCCCGAGTAGCTGGAATTACAGGTACCCACCAATATGCCCAGCTAATTTTTGTATTTTTAGTAGAGATGAGGTTACACCCTGTTGGCCAGGCTGGTCTTGAACTCCTGACCTCAGGTGATCTACCCGCCTCGGCCTCCCAAAGTGCTGGGATTACAGGTGTGAACCACTGTGCCCCACCACCTTTTGGATCTTTAATACAGGGAATAATAGGTCTCTGTTGAATAGCGGAAGGCTTCTCAAATCATAAGCACAGATACCCCAAAGAAGAGACTCCTTTAAGTTTGTATCATCAAAGTTATCAACAACCTCCTTCCAGTTGCTCTCGATGACACCATCAGGGTCCATTCTCTGTGGGCCACCATGTTCTCTGCTGTTATAATCCACGGAGCCACCAGACATGATGTGAAAAACTACTTAGCATCTGACTGAAAAACTGCATGTTATTTTAAACAAAGGACTCTTTTAAATCATTGGACTTTGGAGATTACTATGTCTGGAAAATAACCTTTAATTTATATAATGTCTGTAATTCATTTATTTAACAAAGGAATAGGCTGGATACAGTGGCATGTGCCTACAGTCCCAGCTATTTGGGAGGCCAAGGCAGGAGGATCTCTTGAGCTAGCCTGGGCAACATAGTGGGACCCTGTCTCCTAAAACAAACAAACAAACAAACAAAAAGAGTAACAGTTACCTTACCTAATAACTGTGTTGCCCTGGTAGTTATATTTAAATAGAGATGTGTTTTCTTGTGTGACATAACTTTATTCTTCTCCCACATTCATGGAGGATAAAATGACTGCTAGGTTTTTTATTTACACAAAGAGTTTAATTTGGAACCAGTCCTTCCAGGTGTAGGCATTAGGAAGTACAGTTCCGCATCTCTAATGAAAGTGATTACTGCCAAGGCCCTCTGGGATGATTGGAAGGAACAAGTGGCCAAGAGCTATCCTTCCTGCCTAGCATCTTTTCAGGTGCTTATTGGCCATTTGCATATCTTTATAGAATTGTCTATTCAAGTCCTTTGTCCATTTTTCAATTGAATTATTATTATTATTTTTTGAGATGGAGTTTCACTGTTGCCGCCCAGGCTGGAGTGCAATGGTGCGATCTCGACTCACTGCAACCTCCGCCTCCTGGGTTCAAGCAATTCTCCTGCCTCAGCCTCCTGAGTAGCTGGAATTACAAGTGCACACTGCCACTCCCAGCTAATTTTTGTATTTTTAGTAGAGACGGGGTTTCACCATGTTAGCCAGGCTGGTCTTAAACACTTGACCTCAGGTGATCCACCAGCGTCAGCCTCTCAAAGTGTTGGGATTACAGGCGTGAGCCACCATGCCCAGCCTGGATTACTATTTTTGGTTGTTGTTGGGTTATAGATGATTCTTATATATTCTGGATATTAACTCCTCATCAGATATGATTTGCAAATCTTTTCTCCCATTTGATATATTGCCTTTTCATTCTTTTGTTTCTTTTGATGTTCAGAAGTGTTTATATTTCCATTTGTCTGTTATTGCTTTTGTTGCCTGTGCTTTTAGTGTTATATTCAAGAAATCAATGCCAAATCCAATGGCCTGAAGCCTTGCCCCTATGTTTTATTCTAGGAGTTTTACAGTTTTACATCTTACATTTAGGTCTTCGATCCATTTTGAGTTAATTTTTTTTTTTTTTTTTTTGAGACAGAGTCTCGCTCTGTC
>NW_012113141.1:6613566-6615766 GCF_000951035.1 Colobus angolensis palliatus | reverse complement strand
TATTTTTTTGTATTTTTTAGTAGAGACAGGGTTTCACAGTGTTAGCCAGGATGGTCTCGATCTCCTGACCTCGTGATCCACCCATCTCGGCCTCCCAAAGTGCTGGGATTACAGGCTTGAGCCACCGTGCCCGGCCTAGATGTCTTAGAGAAGTAGGCAGGGGCCAGCTGATGATATGATTTTAGATTTTTATCTTAAATTCAGTGGAAAGCTACTGAAAGTTTTTAAGTGGGAGACAGAAAGGATCAACCCTGAATTAAAAAAAAAAAAAAATCTGCTTTAATGTGGAGAATATGCTGGAGAGGGCAAGAATGGATATAATTTGAAATGTTATTTTTATAGAAAGTCTTAGCAGTTGATAAACCTTATATTTTATGACAACCTGATTTGTTAAACTGAAAAATCAAAATGAATTAATGACACATTTTCTCCATATCTCTCACAACAAAAAGTGGCAAAATAGCCTGGCCACTCAGAAGGCTGAGGTGGGAGGACTGCTTGAGGCCAGGAGCTCAAGGCTGCTGTGAGCTATGACTGTGCCACTGCACTCTAGCCTGGGTGACAGAGCAAGACCCCATCTCTTGAAAAATAAATAAATAAATAAAGTGGCAAAATAGCAGTAGCACAACTTACATACCCTCACCACCCAACTTGCTGTATACAACTGTATTAGCCTCTCAAAGCAGTAAGTCTCCTTAAAGTTCAGCTGATTCTATATGTTAAAGGAAGAAAAAGTTAAAGATGAGCCTGGCACATCCTACTGTACCAGAAAGCAAAGACATACTCAAAACAAAACCAAAGGTACTAGCTTGAAGTGGTTAAGTTGTAACAATTACAGCATCAATACTAATTATTGCTAAGTAAATATATAAATATTTTGAAATGCTATGAGTTCATAATGGTACTCAAGAGTGAAAATATAAAGTATGAACAAAGTAGCTGTTACATGAAAGAAGTAAATATCATGGATTTTGTTTAATTTTTTATGGCTTCCAATAAGTAGTGGTGTGCTAATATACCTGGATAATTTGTTTCTTTTAAGTATATGTCTGTGTATAAAGTTTAAATAGGTATTTGTTTTACTTGTGTAAGTAAAGTATTGAGAACTGTAAGTCAAATATCCCAGAAAAAGTAGAACCAAAAATAGGAAGACTAATCAACAGCAGTGGTAGCAAGTAAAACGGAAAGAAAGGGTATTAGCAGTACGTTGCAGAATGGTGATATAGTCAGATGTCCTAAAAAGGATGAACTAACTGCTCAGACTTGATTTCTTATTTCCTTGAAGATTAAATTTCTAAATGAACCTACCATTGATAGTTATAAAATAAGGCACATATAAAGTTTACATTAACAGATCAGGTCGATATAGCCTAATAACAGAATATGAGTTATATAATTTTGATCAGAGAGAATGAAAGAATACATCATTTCTGTGGGTGACATTAGGCTGTAAAATTTTTTATATTATATTAAAGGAGTAAACTTATCGATATAATACATGAGATTTAAATTTAAAAAGAATGCCTAATGACCAGCAGCTTGAGTTTAAATCACTTTAGGAACAGCAAACAAATATCAATATCTGACCAAAAATCAGTTGATAACCCAGATCCCATAACCCTAACAGTAATGTTTTACTTTGTGGTCTGGTGAGATTACCACAAGCCCAAGGAGGCACCAAAAGTAAGTATTACTACAACTATTGGAAGGTATTGAATAAGTAAAACTGCAGCCATGGGAAAAAGTATACGAATAATTTTTTAAATGAATTAAAACTATGATATTATATTTTACAGTAGATTTAAGTATAGGTATAGGTTTCAAAGTAATCCTATTTAGGTTTATTTTGCTACTATTTAAAAAGTCTGAGGTGTTCAAAAGATCTTGCCACTAAAAATTTACTTTGGGCCGGGCGTGGTGGGTCACACCTGTAATCCCAGCACTTTGGAACGCTGAGGCAAGCAGATCACCTGAGGTCAGGAGTTCAAGACCAGCCTGGCCAACATGGTGAAACCCCATCTCTACTAACAATACAAAAATTAGCCGGGCGTGGTGGTGGGTGCCTGTAATCCCAGCTAGTCGGGAGGCTGAGACAGGAGAATCTTTTGAACCTGTGAGGTGGAGGTTACAGTGAGCTGAGATTGTGCCATTGCACACTGCACTCCAGCCTCGGTGACAGAGCAAGATTCCGTCTCAAAAA
>NW_012113141.1:6600528-6612916 GCF_000951035.1 Colobus angolensis palliatus | reverse complement strand
GGATGGTCTCGATCTCCTGACCTCGTGATCCGCCCGTCTCGGCCTCCCAAAGTGCTGGGATTACAGGCTTGAGCCACCGCGCCCGGCCGACTTTGACATTTTTTAAAAACTATTCTATTTACACATTTATGCCAAGAAGGAAGTGTCCATATTTATAGATTTATGTAAATATATATAGATATAGAGACCTGAATAACAAGAATATCCTTAAGCACTATTATATGGTTTGAATATTTGTCCCCTCCAAAATTCATGTTGAAATTTAGTCCCTAATTTGGCAGTGTTGAGAGGTTGAGTCTTTAAGGGGTAATTGGATCTTGGGGGTTCTGTCCTCGTGAATGGTTTAATCCATGTATGGATTATTGGATTATTGTGGAAGGGGAACTGGTAGCTTTATAAAAAAAAAAAGAGAGAGAAACCTGAGTTGGCATATTAGCATGAACAGCCCCCTTGCCATGTGAGTCCCTGCACTGCCTTGGGACCCTGCAGAGAGTCCCACCAGCAAGAGGGTCCTCCCAGAGCCTGCCCCTTGACCTTGGACTTCTCAGCCTTCAGAACTGTAAGAAATAACTTCCTTTTACTTATAAATTGCCCAGTTTCAGGTATTCTGTTATAAGCAACAGAAAACAGACTAATACACTCCAAGAAAGGTATAACTTTCTGAACAAAATTACATAATAAAATTTTAATATACACAAAGACTATGGACCATCTCATAGAATTTGCTATGCTTTACTAAATACCAATAAGCAGGAAGAAGTATTTTAATCCCTTAATACAACTGGTAGGATATAATACTTGCATATTAGGGCACATTGAAATAGTTACATAATGGAATACTCACATAGTAGAATCTCTTTCTTGAGACAAGGTTGTTTCATATGAAGCGGAAACAGCAGAAGGGGATCTAGGATACAATCTATAACCTTCACTTGGAGTGATTATCTGCCTACCTAGAATCCTTCAAAATGAAGAAACACACACACAACTAAGCACTTTCACTGGCATACATACAAAATCTAGATATATTTTGAACATATTTGATGGCTCTACATAAAAAGTCCAGTATACAGTCTGATACTGATTAAGAATGAGAAAATGTGAATCCAGAGCCTTACTACAGGTATATCTCTTCCATAGAATGGAGATGGAAAAGATAAACCTATAGCCCGGTGTTAAAAAAAAAAAAAAAAACCAAGAAATCTAAGCAAACATCTGTAATCTGCCCTTCATGCTCTATAATAGTCCCCATTAAATCAGCCAAAATGGGATGAAGGCCCAGTCAAATTAGTGAAAACTATGAATTACATTCTTAAGAACATGAAGTTTTATAAATTTTGAGTATGTGCAATAAGTGGTACCATTGCAGTTTCTGAAGGAAGCTCTTGAACAGCTTATGTCTGGTTTCAAGTATACGTAAGAATTTAATTGTATACAACAGTGTACATTTTCTGACCATCCTGTTCAAAAGAAGGGCTTTTTGGTACCCAGATACTAGACCTCAGCTGCTGTTGTAGAAATAGTTTTACTTCATTAGGATCACATATTATGAGTTATGGAAACTCTAAGAAACTTCTACCAACTTAAGTTTTCTCTTAGCTGAGGCTTTATACCACATGACCTTATTTACATTCATTAAAGTCATGCTCAGAAAGATTTTAGAATACAAGCTTTTTAAAAAAAAAATCTACTTTTTAAATTTTAGTATTATCCATGAATACAAGTCCACTGGAGGGCTTCAGTACCTGAGGTGAGGAAAGCTGGCTGTCCACTGTTGGCACTCTTCTTGTAGACTCTTGGTATGCACACTCAACTTCTGCTCATACAAGAGTTCATCAATGGCTGTGAACATTGCCTGGACTTTTTCAGTGGCATTTTGATCGAGTTCCTAAAAGAAAATATTCCCCCCAAATATTTAGGTGAGCTTCACTCTCTGTTAAAAATTGTAAAGACTGAAAGCATTTAAATGTTTTGTTTAAATGTTAAACAAAATTAAATTAAACAAAACATTGTTTTGTTTAAATGTTTAGTCTACTTGAAATACTGCTGTGTTTCCATGAAAGAAAAATTAAATTAGTGAGTTTTCAGATCTTGGAATTTTCAGATATCTTCTCCATTCATATTTAAAGAAAATTTAGATAAATGTCTGTTTTTTAGGCTGGTCCAAGTACAGTGGTGTTTACAGCTACTTGATCACAACCACTTACGGATTTCTTTGTTTCCTCTCCACCCCTACTGCTTCACTTGACTAGCCTTAGAAAAAAAAAAAAAAAAGACCAGGCATGGTAGCTCAGGCCTGTAATCCCAGCACTCTGGGAGACCGAGATGGGTGGATTACTTGAGGCCAGGAGTTCAAGACGAGCTTGGCCAACATAGTGAAACCCCGTCTCTACTAAAAACACAAAAATTAGCCGGGCGTGGTGGTACACACCGGCAATCCCAGCTACTCGGGAGGCTAAGGCACAAGAATCACTTGACCTGGGAGGTACAGGCTGTAGCAAGCCAAGATTGTGCCACTGCACTCTAGCCTGGGTGACAGAGTGAGACTGTGTCTCAAAGAAAAAAAATTCTCTATATATTTTTATTTATTTATTTATTTTTGAGATGGAATCTTGCTCTGTCGCTCAGGCTGGAGTGCAGTGGAGTGATCTCTGCTCACTGCAAGCTCTGCTTCCCAGGTTCACGCCATTCTCCTGCCTCAGCCTCCTGAGTAGCTGGGACTACAGGCACCCGCCACCATACCTGGCTAATTTTTTGTATTTTTTAGTAGAGACGGGGTTTCACCGTGTTAGCCAGGATGGTCTCGATCTCCTGACCTCATGATCCACCCGCCTCGGCCTCCCAAAGTGCTGGGATTATAGGCATGAGCCACCGCACCTGGCCTGGTTCTACCATTTTTAAGAAAAGGTAGACAGAAAATCCTGTGTATATTACTTTGTATACTGCATCTTTCACTTGGTAATTGACATGTTATGTCCTTGCCCTTTGTAGTCCACCCTTTAAGAATAGTCAGGCCCTGGATTAAGAAAATGTGGCACATATACACCATGGAATATTATGCAGTCATAAAAAAGGATGAGTTCATGTCCTCTGTAGGGACATGGATGCAGCTGGAAACCATCATTCTCAGCAAACTATCGCCAAGAACAGAAAACCAAATACCACACGTTCTCACTCATAGGTGGGAATTGAACAATGAGATCACTTGGACACAGGAAGGGGAACATCACACACCGGGTCCTGTTTTGGGTAGGGGGAAGGGATAGCATTAGGAGATATACCTAATGTAAATGACGAGTTAATGGGTGTAGCACACCAACATGGCACATGTATACATATGTAACAAACCTGCACGTTGTGCATATGTACCCTAGAACTTAAAGCATAATAAAAAAAGAAAAAGAAAAAGAAAAGAATAGTCAGGCCAGGCACAGTGGTTCACACCTGTAATCCCAGCACTTTGGGAGGCCAAGGTGGGTGGATCTCCTGAGGTCAGGAGTTCCAGACCAGCCTGGCCTACATGGTGAAATCCTGTCTCTACTAAAATACAAAAATTACAAAAATACAAAAAATACAAATAATTAGCTGGGCGTGATGGCAGGCGCCTGTAATCCTAGCTACTCGGGAGGCTGAGGCAGGAGAATCACCTGAACCTGGGAGGCGGAGGTTGCAGTGAGCCCAGATCGCACCATGGCATTCCAGCCTGGGCAACAAGAACAACATTCCATCTCAAAAAAAAAGCCGGGGGTGGGGGATGGCTCACGCCTGTAATCCCAGCAATTTGGGAGGCCGAGGCGGGCAGATCCTGAGGTCGGGAGTGCGAGACCAGCCTGACCAACATGGAGAAACCCTGCCTCTACTAAAAATACAAAATTAGACCAGCCTGACCAACATGGAGAAACCCTGCCTCTACTAAAAATACAAAATTAGCTGGGCATGATGGCGCAAGCTAGTAATCCCAGCTACTTGGGAGGCTGAGGCAGGAGAATCTCTTGAACCCGGGAGATGGAGGTTGCCGGTGAGCCAAGATCGTGTCATTGCACTCCAGCCTGGGCAACAAGAGCGAAACTCCGTCTCAAAACAAACAAACAAACAAAAAAACCCAGAATAGTCAGAGGGCTGGGCATGGAGGTTCACACCTGTAATCTCAGCAACTCAGGAGGCTGAGTGGGGACGATCACTTGAGGCCAGAAGTTTGAGACCAGCCTGGGCAACATCACAAGACAGCCATCTCTAACAAAAATAAAAAATTAGCCAGGCATGGTGGTCTGTGCCTATAGTCCCAGCAACTCAGGAGGCTGAGGTGGGAGGATTACTTGAGCCCTGGAGTTCGAGGCTGCAGTGAGCCATGATTGTGCCACTGCATTCCAGCCTGGGTAACCAAGTGAGACCTCATCTCTTAAAAAAAAAAAAAAAAAAAAAAGCAGTCAGAGGGATGGTTACAAAATGCAAATCTGATCATTTTTTCAGATTCCTTGCTTACCCTCTACTACATCTAAATTTACACATCCTTTTACATTCCAGTGTTCCAGTGGGAGAAAAATCATATCTTCTTTTAAAAGTATAAGATGAAAATAATGTATTTTCACCCTAAACATGAAAGTCAACCCCTACCCAATAAAAATTATATCTATCTATCTGTGAGTTTTTTTTTTTTTAATTTGTCCAAAGCTGGGGATGGTGGCCTACACCTGTAGTCCCAGTGAATCAATCAGGAAGCAGAGTTAGGAGGATTGCTTGAGCCCAAGAGTTTGAGGTTGTACTGGGCCACGGTGGCACTTGTGGCTAGCCATTGTGTTCCAATCTGGATCATATAGCAAGACCCCTCTCTAAAAAAATTGTCTTTCACCCGATAGGCTTTTCAAACATATCTTTTTTCAGGTCTAAAAAAAAAAAAATCAGTGACTATTTCTTTGAATACTGCCTCTTTCTTATTCTCTAAAATTTCTGTCAGAAATATATTGTAGTTTCTTAATCCATCCTCCATGTCTCCTAACTACTCTTCAAATTCTGTCTTTAGTTCCCCAGTTCCAGGTGATTTTCTTAGTTCTAGCATTCAATTCGCTACTATCTGCTTCACTGGGTCCAGCTTACTTTATATATTGAGATATTTCAAATGCTATTCACTTTGAAGATGTTTAACTGGTTCTTCATATTTGCCTGTTAAGTTAATATCTTTACCTGCTCTGTTTAAAAACCTCTAATAATTTAAATAGATGTTATCTTGTCCTTTAACTCTTTGAGGACTTTAAAATTTTAATCAACTTTACTGAGGAATAATTTACATTCAGCAAAACGCACATTTAAGGGTACAGCACAATGAGATTTGACAAAATATTCACCTAGTAACTACCATTCCTTTCCAGATATAAAACATTTCTCCTCACATTCCTTTGCAGCTGAAGTTTTCCAAAATGTTGAGTTATTTTTATCACTGTAAGTTAGTTTTGTCTGGTCTAGAACTTCATATACTTGGGATTGTGCAGGATGCACGTTTTTGTGTTTGCCTTCCTTCAGGAGAATCTTTCTGAGGCTCACCCATGTTACTGCGTGTATTAATTACTCATGACATTCTGTTGCTGAAAAGTATTTTGTTTTAAGACTATGCTGCAATTTGTTTATTCATTCCCCTGTTAAAGGACATTTATGTTATTTTCAGTATTTGTTTATATTGTTTGTTATGAATAAAGCTGATATAAACATTCATGTGCAAGTCTTTTTCTAGACATGTTTTCATTTTTCTTGGATAATACCTAGCAGTGAAATTGCTGTCACATAATAAATGTATGTTTAAAGAAATTACTAAACTATTTTATAGGATAGATATACAATTTAGCACTCCTATCAGAAATGTGTGAGCATTAAACCCGCTCCACATCCTTTCCAGTACTAGGTATTGTCAGTCTTTTTAATTTTAGCAATTTTTGTGAATGTGGAGTGGTCTATCTTCCCAGTTTTCTATTTGCATTTTGTCTATAATTCATCATATGGAGCATCTTTCTACATGCCACTTGGCCATTTATGTATTTTTCTTTCATGGAATGTCTTTTCAAGTCTTTTGCCCATTATTTCAGCTTTTATTTTTCCTTTTTATTTATCTATTTATTTATTATTTACTTTTTAGAGACGGGGGTCTCACTTTGTTGCTTAGGCTGGTCTCAAATGCTTGGGCTCAAATGATCTGCTGGTCTCAGCCTCTCAAAGTGTTGGGGTTACAGGCATGAGCCACTGTGCCTAGGCTTTTTTTTTTTTTCTTTTTAATATGCAGTTTTAAGAGCTCTTTATATACTTTGGATACAAGTCAGATATTGGAAATATTCTCTCCCAATCTGTGATCTGTCCTTTCATTTCTTTCTTTCTTTTTTTTTTTCCTCTGAGACGGAGTCTCTCTCTGTCACCCAGGCTGGAGTGCAGTGGTGTGATCTCGGCTCACTGCAACCTCCACCTCCCAGGTTCAAGCAATTCTCTGCCTCAGCCTCCAGAGTAGCTGGGATTATAGGTGCCCGCCACCACGCCTGGCTAATTTTTAGTATTTTTAGTAAAGATGGGGCTTCACCATCTTGGCCAGCCTGGTGTCCTTCCATTTCTTAATGAGGTATGTGAAAGCAAAAAACATGTAAATTTTGAAGGAGTTAAATTTATCCATTTTCATAGCTTATGCTTTTGGTGTGTCCTATTTATGAACTTGTTGCCTAATCCAAGGTCTGGATTTGGTTACATATTTTCTTCTGAACAATTTATAGTTTTTGCTCTTATATTTAAGTTTATAATTCATTTTGAGTAAAATTTTTTATATGATATGAATTCATCTTTTTGCACATGGATATCCAATTGTCCCAGCAACATTTGTTAGGAAAAAAAAAAATCCTTTCTCTATTGAATTGCCTTTGTACCTTTGTCAAAAATCAATGGATCCTAAATGTAAGAGTTTATTTCTGAACTCTCAATTCTGTTCTATTGACTATATGACCATATTTTTGTCAGTACCACATTGATTTTGTTGTTGTTGTTTTGAGACGGAGTCTTGCTCTATCGCCTAGGCTGGAGTGCAGTGGCACAATCCTGGCTCACTGCAACCTCCGCCTCCTGGGTTCAAGTGATTATCCTGCCTCAGCCTCCAGAGTAGCTGGGACTACAGGCCTGCACCACCGTGCCCAGCTAATTTTTGTGTTTTTAATAGAGTCAGGGTTTCACCATGTTGGCTAGGCTGGTCTCGAACTCCTGACCTCAGGTGATCCACCTGCCTTGGCTTCCCAAAGTGCTGGGATTACAGGCGTGAGCTACCACGCCCTGCCCACACTGTTTTGACTAATGTTTTGATACTACGTTTTGAGATGTGGTAGTATATGTCCTCTAATTTTCTATTTCTGTTTCAATTTTTTTTTTTTTTTACTAATCTGGATCCTTTACAATTTCATATACATTTTAGGATTAGCTTATCAATTTCTATATCAATGTCTCGTAGGATTTTGATAGAGTGCACTGATATATAGATTAATTTGGGGAGAAATGCCATATTATTATTTTGTCTTCCAATTCATGAACATGGAAGTCTCTTCATTTATTTAGATTTTCTTTAATTTCTGTCAGCAATGTTTTGAAATTTCCAATGTACAAGTCTTGTGTTGCTTTTATTAAAATAATTGCTAAGAACTTTTTTTATTCTATTGTGATTTTTAAATTTTCATTTTCGGATTGTTCACTGCCAATGTGTAGAAATACAAATTTTTAAATTTAGATATAATTCACACACCATGAAATTCACCCTTTTAAATTGTCAAATTCAGGGTTTTTAGTATATTCACAGTTGTGCAACTATCACCAATATCTTAATTCTAGAATATTTTATCACCCTCAAAAGAAACTGTTTCCATTAGCAGTCATTCCCCATTCCACTCTCTGCCCAGTCCCTGGCCACCAATAATCTACTTTCTGTCTCTATGGAATTGCTCTTCTGGGCAATTCATATAAATGGAATCAAACAAGATGTGATGTGTCATGTCTGGCTTCTTTCACTTAGCATGTTTTGAAGGTTCATCCAAGTTGTAACATATATCAGAACTTCTTTCATTTTTCTGGCTGAAAAATACCGCATTGTATGAAAACCATATTTTTGTAAATTGCTCTTGCATACTGTGACCTAACTGAACTAATTTATTAGTTCTACTAGATTTGGGGGGTGGTAATGGAGGGAATGTAAATTTTCTGGATTTTTTTTTATATCATGACATCTGTGAATAAAGACATTTTTATTTCCTCCTCTTCAATTTGAATGTCTCTTTGTCTTGCACTGGCTAGAACCTCCAATACAATGCTGAATAGAAGTAGCAAGAGTGGACATCCTTACCTTGTTCTAAATCTTAAGGGGAAAGTATCCAGTCTTTTCCTGTTACATATAATAATGTTAGTTCTAAGTTTTTTGTAGATGCCCAGCCTTTCAGGTTGATTAAATTCTCTTTTATTTCTTGTATGTTGAGTGTTTTTTTAATTATGAATGGGTGTTAGATTTTGTCAAATGTTTTTTTCTATGTTACTATTAAGATGATCACGTCATTTTTGACCTTTATTCTATTAGTATAATGTATTAAATTAGTTGTTTTTCTTTTTTTCAACGTCTGTCTACCCAGATGAAGAGTTGTTTTTCTAATGTTGAACCAGTTGTGCATTCCTGGGATAAATCCTATTTACCCACTTGGTCAGGGTAAATAACCCTTTTATGTGATTGGATTTGGTTTGCTAATAAAGTTTTTGTGTCTAATTTCAAGAGGCATCTGGTTTGTAGTTTTCTTGTGATGATGGACTTTGGTATCAAGGTCATACTGGCTTCATAGAATGAATTAGGTAGGAACTGTTCTTTCTTTCCTGAAAGAGTTTGTGAGGGATTGGTATTATTTCTTCTTAAATATTTAAGTGTATATAGAAATAAATTGATTTTTACATATTGACTTTGGACTTTGTGGCCTTGTTAAATTCATATATCAGTTCTAATTTTTTTCTTTTTTTCTTTCTATTCCTTAGAATCTCTTATATAAAGAATTATTTTCTTGTCTTTGTCTGGTTTTGGTATCAGGGTAATACTGGTCTATAGAATGAATTGGAAAATGTTCCTTAATTTTCAGAGTCTGTGAAATATTGTTATTATTTCTTTAAATATTTGATAGAGTTTACTAGAATTTAAATATTTGATAGAATTTACTGGCCCATCTGTGCCTGGATTTCTTTGTGGGAAGATTTTTTGTTTGTTTGTTTGTTGAGACAGACTCACTCTGTTGCCCAGTGTAGTGCAGTGGTGTGACCATGGCTCACTGCAGCCTTGACCTCCCAGGCTCAAGCGATTCTCCCACCTCAGCCTCGCAAGTAGCCGGGACTAAAGGCACGTGCCACCATACCTGGCTAATTTTTTTAGTTTTTGTAGAGATGGGGGTCTCACTATATTGCTCAGGCTGGTCTTGAACTCCTGGGTTCAAGTGATCCTCCCTCCTTGCCTCCCAAAGTGCTGAGATTACAGGCATGAGCCACTGTGATCAGTCGAAAGATTTTTAATTATTAATTTAGTTTATTTAAATAGAAATTACATAGATAGAAATAACCCAATTACATTGGTATGGCTCTATCTAAATTTTTAATTTCTGTTTAAGTCAATTTGTTAATTTATGTCTTTCCTGGGATTTGTCCATTACATCTAAGTTATCTAATTTGTTAGCATTAAGTTGTTTACTGAATTCTCTTAGTACTTTCTGTAGGGTTGAGTTATGCCCTCTCTTTCATTCCTGATCATGTCAATCTCTCTTCTTTCTTGATCAAACCAACTAAAGATTTGTCAATTTACTGACTTCTTTCTAAAGAAACAACTTTTGACTTTATTTTCTCTATTTTTTTGTTTTATTAATTTTTATCTTATCTGTATTATTTCCTTCTTTCTGCTTTGCTTTGGATTTAGTTTGTTCTTCTTTAGTTTGTTAAGGTGCAAACATATTATTGAGACCTCCCTGTTTTTCTGTAGGCATTTAAAGCTATTCATTTCCTCCTAGCTGCATCCCATAAATTTTGATATTTTGCTTTTCCCTTTTTTAAATATTTTCTAATTTCCCTTATAGATTCCTTTTTCAACCCGTGTTATTTAGAAGAGTGATGTTTAATTGCCAAATATTTGAGGATATCCCAAATGTATGTTGTTGATTTATAATTTAATTCCAAGGTGGTTGGAGAACATACCTTGTATAATTTACATCTTTTTATAGTTAAAAAAACTTGTTTTATGTGTGCTTGAAGAGTATCTATACTGCTGTCACTGGGTGGGATGTGAGTTAGGTCAGGTTGGTTGATAGTATTGTTCAGGTCTTTAATATCCTTGCTGATTTTTTGTCTAGGTGGTCTACAAGTATTGAGAGTGGGGTATTAAAGTTTCCAGCTATAATTGCTACAGTGTTTCTCCTTTCCATTCAGTCATTTTTTTGCTTCAGGGACTTTAAGACTTGGTTATTAGATGTTACATTTATAACTGCTATATTTTCCTGATGAATTGACCCTTTTATCATTATAAAATGTCCCTCTTTGTTTCTAATAGTATTTTTTCTTTTAAAGTTTATTTTGTCTTAGTTCAAATTCAAGCAGTTTTTGCATCTGCTTTTAATTTCTGGATGCCCTCTTGCTTCTCTGCACTTGCAAGCTGACTCACGGTCAGCTAGGGATGTGTAGATAGCTTGGTCAGTCCTGCATGGATGTGTGGAAAGCTTATCAAGGCCTTCTGTGACCGTCTTATTTCCCAGATATCCTTAATAAATTCCTGGATAGTTTGCCAATCCATTGTTTGTCCCAGCCAGGACTAAAACCTCAAGCTGTCTGAGCAACTGTTCTTCCCACCAAGTTTACTACTGTTACTTACATGCTGTTGGGCATAGGGTCTCTCCAGGTTCACTCCAAACCTACTGAGCCTTCTCCAACAGTGAAGCTGCTAGTTTTCACAGCTTGTCCCTCTGTAGTTGAATAGACTCTCACTGTTCTTAACCCAAAGTTCTATTGATTTTCATAAATAATTGCTTCTTTATTTATTATATGCTTTTTGTCAATTTGCAAACCCTTTAAATAGTTGCACCTTACCATTTTATCCAGTTTCATTGTTGCTTTTGGGGAGGAGTATTTGCCAAGCTACTTACTCTGATACTAAAAGTCCCACTTCATAATTTTCTGTTATTACATTGTCTTTCTCAGGTTGTAGCATCAAGACTCTGCTGACCTCATTATAAACCGAATTGAGAAGTATTCCTTATACTTTTTGGAAAAAAGTTTGCATCATTGTTATTTCTTCCACAAATGGATGAGAGAATTCACTTGGGCCTAGAGCTTTCTCTGTGTAAAAATTGTTTCATTTAATTTCTTGAATAATTTTACAATAATCCACAAATGTAATAACCTTATAAAAGTATAATTCCACTTATAGTCATCCATTATTTGAGCTTTATTTACTTTTACAAGTATAAACTTCCTCTTTATACATTTTAGACACATTTCAGACACATTTCAGACACACACTTTATATATCACACACATATGAAATACAAGCATATATTTTGCTTTAATCAGTCAGTTGTCCTTTAAAGAAATCAGACAAAAAATATAGATTTTTATATTCACCCGTTAATTAATTTCTGGTTCTCTTCTCTTCCTCTGCCCTGAACTCTGGTCTCTGCTCCTCAGCACCGTGGGACCACCATTGCTTTACTTGGACTCTAGTTCACTTTTACACAGTCAGAAAATTGTCCCCAGGCAGGGAGCTAGAGACAACAGGTGGGTATCTGTACAGGAGGAAGGCCTGGTGTGCGATAGGAGCCCAAGAGAGGTAAGAGAGTGCCTAAGCAGTTTTTTTATGACCTTAAGCAGCATGAGAGGAGTGCTTCAGTTAATCTGGCAGTGTAACAAATTATTGCAAAACTTAACAGCTTAAAACAACAATAATCATGTATTATCTCTCTGGATTTATATGGGTCAGAAATTTATATAGATCACAGCAGGAATGGCTTATCTCTGCTCCACAATATCTAAGGCCTTAGTCAGAAGACTCAAAGGCTGGGAGCTGAAAACATCTTAATGCTCATTTACTCACATGTCTGGCAGCTGATGCTGGCTCTCAACTAGGGCTTTAATTCCTCTCTACATGAGCCTTTTCATGTGGTCTGAACTTCCTTGCAATATGATGGCTGGATTCTGAGGTCCACCATTCAGAAGAGAGAGATGGAAAGAGCCAGCCAGAAGCTGTGTTGCTTTCTAACCTGGAAAGTCATGCAGCAAGGCTGGGTGCAGTGGCTCACCCCTGTAATCCTAACACTTTGGGAGGCTAAGGTGGGTGGATCACTTGAGGTCAGGAGTTTGAGACGAGCCTGGCCAACAA
>NW_012113141.1:6574613-6600068 GCF_000951035.1 Colobus angolensis palliatus | reverse complement strand
AGCACAAGTAGCTATACTTGTATCAGACAAAATCGATTTCAAGACAGAAACTATAAGAAGAGATAAAGAAGGTCACTATATAATGATAAAGGGAGATCAATTCAGCAAGAAGATATAACAATTTTAAATATATATGAACCCAACACTGGAGCACCCAGATATATAAAGGAAATATTATGAGAGCTAAAGAGAGAGATAGGTACTAATACGATAAGAGTTGGAGACTTCAACACCCCATTTTCAGCATTGCACAGATTTTCCAGACAAAATCAACAAAGAAACATCATACTTGGCCGGGCGTGGTGGCTCACACCTGTAATCCCAGCACTTTGGGAGGCTGAGGCGGGTGGATCATGAGGTCAGGAGATCAAGACCATCCTGGCAAACACAGTGAAACCCCATCTCTACTAAAAAGTACAAAAAAATTAGCTGGGCGTGGTGGCAGGCACCTGTAGCCCCAGCTTCTTGGGAGGCTGAGGCAGGAGAATGGCATGAACCTGGGAGGCGGCAGAGCTTGCAGTGAGCGGAGATCACGCCACTGCACTCCAGCCTGGGTGACAGAGCGAGACTCCATCTCAAAAAAAAAAAAAAAAAAGAAACATCATACTTAATCTGCACTATAGGCCAAAGGGATCTAACATATTTACAGAACATTTCGTCTAACAGCTGCAGAATACACATTCTTTTCCTCAGCACATGGATCATTCTCAAGGATGGACCACATGTTAGGTCACGACACAAATCTTAAGACCAAAAAAACTGAAATAATATCAAGTATCTTCTCTGCCCACAATGGAACAAAACTAGAAATTAATAACGAGGAATTTTGAAAACTTATAAACACATAGAAATTACACAAGATCCTCCTGAATGACCAGTGGGTCAATGAAGAAATTAAGGCGACTGAAAAATTTTTTGAAACAAAAGAGAAACACAACATATCCAAACCTATAGGAAACAGCAAAAGCAATACTAGGAGGGAAATTTATAGCTGTAAGTGCCTACATCAAAAAAGAGAAAAAAATTCAAATGAAAAATCTAATGATACATCTTAAAGAACTAGAAAAGCAGCTGGGTGTGGTGGCTCACGCCTGTAATCCCAGCACTTGGGAAGCCAAGACAGGAGGATCATGAGGTCAGGAGATCGAGACCATCCTGGCTAACACAGTAAAACCCCATCTCTTCTAAAAAAAATACAAAAAATTAGCTGGGCATGGTAGCGGGCGCCTGTAGTCCCACCTACTTGGGAGGCTGAGGCAGGAGAATGAATGAACCCAGGAGGTGGAGCTTGCAGTGAGTCGAAATTGCGCCACTGCACTCTAGCCTGGGTGACAATGTGAGACTCCATCTCAAAAAAAAAAAAAAGAACTAGAAAAGCAAGAGCAAACCAAATTCAAAATAAATAATACAAATCAGGGTAGAAATTAATGAAATTTATGATTACCAGAGGCTGGGAAGGGTAGTGGGGGGTGAGGATTGGGGAGATGGGGTAGTTATTGGGTACAAAAATAATAGAATGAATAAGACCTACTATTTAATAGCACAAAGGGTGACTACAGTCAATAATAACTTAATTGTACATTTAAAAATAACTAAAAGAGTGCAACTGAATTGTTTGTAATTCAAAGGATAAATGCCTGAAGTGATGGATTTTGTTTTAAGCCATGAAAAAGAATATCATAACATTCAATTTTTCTAAAGATAAAATCCTGACTAGTGAAGAAATGAAGATCAAAAGTAAGATGGTTACATGTGAACATATTTTAAAAACTTGTTAGTCTATAAATGCCAAAAGGAAAACAAGGATATGGGAAACATCTGTATGACATTTATAAGTTATAAAGAGATACTAATCATAATATAGAGAGACCTAATGGAAGTATATAGTCAGTACGCTAAATCTTCCGGATGAGGCATCTAATTATTAGAATATAGTTTAAATTCTTTGGCCTGCAGGGCCCTAATGATCTAGTCCCGCCTACCTCTCTGATCTCATTTGTGCTTTTCTCCCCCTGGTTTTCCATCATCCAACCACCCTGACCTTTTATCAGTTCCAAGAATACACCAAACACTTTCCCTTGGAAACATGAAGCTCTTCTCCTCCTTGGGCTTTTGCATATGCTGCTGGTTACCTGTCTGGAAAACTCTTTTCCTCACTCTTCACATGGCTAGCTCTTCTGTCTTCAAGTCTCAGGTCTACCTTACCTGAGATCCCTATCTAAAGTGAATCCCCCTGATAATGTTCTATTTCAGCACCCTGTCATCTTCCTTAGAGCACTTACCACCTTTTGTACTTACTTTTGAAAATCTCCCTCATTAGACCATTGAATAATGTAAGTCTCACTCACCCCATATTCCCAAGGCCAAGTACCGGGAAAACAACCATGCTCAATAAATATTTGTTGAATGAAAAAAAAAAAAAAAAAAACCCGTGAAAACCCAAGCATCAGAAAATAAGGGAAAGATCCAATTATGATATATTAAGACAGGAAAATATTATATAACATTCAGATTGACCAGTGTGAAGGTAGCATATGTCTATATGAAATGACGGTAAATAAAAAAAATAGGCCACAAAATAGTATGTACATGTATCATACAACTATATAAGGAAAGTATATATACATTCAAAATGATTAGAAAATAACTCGGTGTAATATAAATAGGTTTTAACAATTAGCAGGCTTTTTGTTTAAAAAAAAAAATAAAGCAGGTTTCTGGCTGGGTGCAGTGGCTCATGCCTATAACCTCAGTACATTGGGAGGCTGAGGTGGGAGAATTGCTTGAGGCTAGGAGTTCTAGATCCCACCTCTTAAAAAAAATAGCAGGGTGTGGTGGCATGCACCTGTGGTCCCAGCTACTCAGGAAGCTGAGGCAGAAGGATGGCTTGAGCCCAGGAGTTTGAGGCTGCAGTGAGCTATGATTGTGCCACTGTACTCCAGCCTGGGTGACAGAGAAAGAAGAAAGAAAGGAAAGAAAGAAAGAAAGAAAGATCCTAACAATAATATTGTATAAAATCAATATTGTGGAAAAGTGATTTTAAAATATTAGGTGAAAAAATTCAGCATAATATTACATGTTCATCATGATTATAACTAAGCCAAAGTAAATACAGATTGAAAAAAGATATAGAAATAAAAATGTTGGCCGGGAGTGGTGGCTCACGCCTGTAATCCCAGTGCTTTGAAAGGCTGAGGCAGGCAGATCACAAGGTCGAGAGATCGAGACCATCCTGGCCAACATGATGAAACCCCGTCTCTACTAAAAAGACAAAAATTAGCTGGGCATGGTGATGCATGCCTGTAGTACTAGCTACTCAGGAGAGTGAGGCAGGAGAATGGCTTGAACCCGGGAGGCAGAGGTTGCAGTGAGCCAAGATCGTACCACTGCACTCTAGCCTGGCGACAGAGCGAGACTAGGTTCCAAAAGAAAAACCACAAGAAATAAAAATGTCTATTGCATCTTGCATCAAGGTGATAAAATTATGCATAAAAATTGTGTTTAAAAAATTTTTAGGGTTGTTGGTCTTTTAAAAATAATATTTTATAATGGGAAATAGCCAAAAATAAGTAAAGAAGTAAAAATCACTCATCTCATCACCTAATTAATAACTGAACAATATTTTGAGTAAATATTCTTTGTCCTTTTCACTAATATAGGCAAGAATATACGTAAAACAAAATTAGAGTGACACTACACGTATGATTTATAACCTGTTTGTTTTCATTACCAATATATCATAAATATTTTCCCAGGCTATAATGGCTTAATAATAAACTTTCAAAAACATTTTAAACAACAAGGTAACATTAGTGGTAAAGACATACATTAGTGGACTGAGCATGGCAAAAGGAATAGACCCAGAGCCCAAATCCATATTAACCTGCAACTGTTTTCTTTTCTTTTTTTTTTTTGAGATGGAGTTTTGCTCTTGTTGCCCAGGCTGGAGTGCAATGGTGCGATCTCGGCTCACAGCAACCTCCGCCTCCCGGGTTCAAGCCATTCTCCTGCCTCAGCCTCCGGAGTAGCTGGGATTACAGGCATGCGCCACCACACCAGGCTAATTTTGTATTTTTAGTAGAGACGGGGTTTCTCCATGTTGGTCAGTCTGGTCTCGAACTCCCGACCTCAGGTGATCCGCCCGCCTCGGCCTCCCAAAGTGCTAGGATTACAGGCGTGAGCCGCCGCGCCCCACCAACCTGCAACTGTTTAAGTTGAACACTTAGCATGTCTAAGGTTCAACTACTATATCAATAAAACAAAGCAAATACTGAAAGAAGATGAAGAATGATGCTTCTTTACAGCTATTATGAAGTATGATAAATGTAAAGAAACAATGCAGGAGAGTGAAAGAATGAAATATACTGACAAATCCTAACTCCCAGAATTGTCTCCCAAGCACTCCATCAGACTGATAACATACAACTCACACCATATCCCCAGGAGAAGTCCGAGCTTCCTTCAGTAGATATCCCTGCGCCTGAATAACTTGGAAAAGCAGACAGTGAATTCCCAGTGTCGGCTGATGTAAAAGATGATTCTCTTGTGATGTCAGACTTGCTAAAGGCACAATTTGGGAGGAGGAGAGAAAAAAGAAAATTTTTCATATGTCCTCAAGTTTCTGTAGCATTAACTACTCAGTAACTTACTAGGTGATAAACATGTGTACAAATATATCCACATAGGCAAAAATAAATGAAGAGCTTGAAATTCAAGCATCATGGAAAAGTCCTAATTCCTATAGAATTAATGGCGTCATTCCAAGTAATTCTAGTCATAGTTTACAATGAATACTTCAACATCTCACGTATGACATACTTTTTTTTTTTTTTTTTTGAGACAGAATCTCATGCTGTCACCCAGGCTAGAGTGCAGTGGCATGATACTGACTCACTGCAACCTCAGCCTCCTGGATTCAAATGATTCACTTCCCTTAGCCTCCCAAGTAGCTGGGACTACAGGTGTGCACCACCACACCCAGCTCATTTTTGCATTTTAGTAGAGAAGGGGTTTCACCATGTTGCCCTGGCTGGTCTTGAACTCCTCAGCTCGGGCAATCTGCCCACCTCAGCCTCCCAAAGTATTTGGATTTACAGGCGTGAGCCACCGTACCCAGCTTGTAACATACTCTTGACAACTAAAGACATTTCAAAAATGCTAATAGTAGTATCTGATCTTGTATGGTACTTTTTATTTTTTATTTTTTGAGACGGGGTCTCGCTCTGTCACCCAGGCTGGAATGCAGTGGTGCGAACTCAGCTCACTGCAACCTCTGCCTCCTGGGTTCAAGTGATTCTCCCTCTTTAGCTTCCCAAGTAGCTGGGACTACAGGTGTGTGCCACCATGGCCGGCTAATTTTGTTTGTACTTTTGTTTTTGTTTTTTTTTGAGATGGAGTCTCACTCTGTTGCCCAGGCTGGAGTGCAATGGCGTGATCTCGGCTCACTGCAACCTCCTCCTCCTGGGTTCAAGTGATTCTCCTGCCTCAGCCTCCCGGGTAGCTGGGACTACAGGTGTGAGCCACCATGCCCAGCCAATTTTTGTATTTTTAGTAGAGACTGGGTTTTGCCATGTTGGCCAGGCTGGTCTTGAACTCCTGACCTCAAGTGATCTGCCTACCTCGGCCTCCCAAAGTGCTGGGACTACAGGTGTGAGCCACCGTGACCAGCCCTTTTTTTTTTTTTTTTTGTATTTTTGGTAGAGACAGAGTTTTGCCATATTGCCCAGGCTGGTCTTGATCTCCTGAGTTCAAGCAAACCATCCGCCTTGGGCTCCCAAACTGCTGAAACTACAGGTATGAGCCATTACACCCAGCCTATGATTATACAATATTTTTTTTTTATCACACATTGCATCTCAGACACTAATTGAAGTTCTGAGAGACTGAAGAACCATCTTCCCTGTTCTATTACTTAAAATAACTACAGCTAATATTTACTCAGCATTTATTACATGCCAAGCATTGTGCCAAGTTTTACATACATTATCTCATTAATATTTGCAACATCCTGTAAGACGGGGTCCCGAACCCTGGGGCCATAGACCAATGCTGGTCTGTGGCCTGTTAGGAACTGGGCTGCAGAGCAGGAGGTGAGTAGGGGGTGAGTGCATGAAGCTTCATCTGTATTTACAGCAGCTCCCCATCACATTACCACCTGAGCTCCACCTTCTGTCAGACCAGTGGTGGCATTAGATTCTCACAGGAGCAAGAACTGCTCATGCAAGGGATCTATGTTGTGCATTCTTATGGGAATCTAATGCCTGATCATCTGTCACTGTCTCCCATCTTCCCCAGATGGAACTGTCTAGTTGCAGGAAAACAAGCTGTAAGGCTCCCACTGATTCTACATTATGGTGAGTTGTATAATTATTTCATCATATATTACAATGTAAACATAATAGAAATAAAGTGTATAATAAATGTAATGCACTTGAATCATCCTGAAACCATCCCTCACCCCACCACATAGTCCATGGAAAAACTATCTTCCACAAAACCGGTCGCTGGTGCCAAAAATGTTGGGGACTGCTGCTATAAGATATACTATTATCAGGTAAGTAATTTGCCCAATGTTACTCAGCTAATAAGTTACAGGACCAGGATTAAAAATCAGATGTTGGACTCCTCCTGAGTCCATGTTCTTTTTTATTTATGTTATGCTATTTTATTGTTTGTTTTTTATAATCTTGCTCCTTCTGATTTTTATTTAATTTGTTTTTTTTTTTTTTTTTTTTGAGGCGGAGTCTCGCTCTGTCGCCCAGGCTGGAGTGCAGTAGCCGGATCTCGACTCACTGCAAGCTCCGCCTCCCAGGTTCACGCCATTCTCCTGCCTCAGCCTCCCGAGTAGCTGGGACTACAGGCGCCTGCCACCTTGCCTGGCTAGTTTTTTTTTTTTTTTAGTAGAGACGGGGTTTCACGGTGTTAGCCAGGATGGTCTCGATCTCCTGACCTCGTGATCCGCCCCTCTCGGCCTCCCAAAGTGCTGGGATTACAGGCTTGAGCCACCGCGCCCGGCCTATTTATTTAATTTGTGTTTTTTCTTCTTTTCTTTTTTGAGATGGAGCCTTGCTCTGTAGCCCAGGCTGGAGTGCAGTGGCGTGATTTTGGTTCACTGCAAGCTCTCCCTCCCAGGTTCACGCCATTCTCCTGTCTCAGCCTCCCGAGTAGCTGGGACTACAGGCACCCACCACCATGCCTGGCTAATTTTTTTGTATTTTTAGTAGAGACGGGGTTTCACCATGTTAGCCAGGATGGTTTCGATCTCCTGACCTTGTGATCCACCTGCCTCGGCCTCCCAAACTGCTGGGATTACAGGTGTGAGCCACTGCACCTAGACCAATTTATGTTTTTTCTTGAAACAAGGTCTCAGGCTGGAGTATAGTAAGTAAACACAGTAAGCTGTGTTTATACCACTAAGTGTAACCTGGGAGGCAGAGCTTGCAGTGAGCTGAGACAGAGGCCTGACCTTGTGATCCGCCTGCCTCGGCCTCCCAAAATGCTGGGATTACAGGCATGAGCCACCGCGCCCAGCCTAATTTTACGTGTAAACACAGCCTTGACCTTCTGGGCTCAAGCAATCCTCCCACGTCAGCTTCCGTAGTAGCTGGGACCACAAGTGCACATCCCCACACTCGGCTATGTTTTTTTGTTGTTGTTGTTGTTTTTGTAGAGATGGGGTTTGCCATGTTGCCCAGGCTGGTCTTAAACTCCTGGGCTCAAATGATCCTCCCACCTTTTGGCCTCCCATAGTGCTGGGATTATAAGCACTGTGCTCTATGTTCTGTTTTTTATTTGTTTGTTTGTTTTTTCACTCTAATCCCATGGCAGATTATCCATGTTCTTAACTACTTTATAATACTACTTCTCAAAGGTTATGAAAATATGTATGATGTTCTCATTAGCTGTTTCAGAAGGAAAACTAAATGGTACTGAAAACATGACAAAAATTCTTGCTTTGTTTTCATTAGCACAAGGCTTGACACCAATCCTAAGCCAAAAAACAAAACCGTTGCTATGAGCAAATGCAAAAGTATTATTACCTTTGGGAACTTGTGTCTTTCTCATGACTGTCACTGGTGGGGGAAACGTCCTCCAGTTTCTCAGGAGGGGGACGAGGGTTAAGAGCATGTTTTGTTATTCCTTTCCTATGAAACACAAAACAAAGTTATATTTCCTGTATAAAAAAATACATACAATTCAATAATTTAATCTAGAAGTTAGAGTCACCTACTTCCTCTGCTCTGGAACTGCACTGTTTGATATGGTAGCCACCAGTGGTTAAAATGTGGCTAGTCAGAATTGTATTTTAAGTGTAAAACACATTGGATTTCAAGAAGAATTTGCAATACCTCATTAATTATATTATCTTTTTTTTTTTTTTTTTTTGAGACAGTCTTGCTCTGTCGCCCAGGCTGGAGTGCAGTGGCGCGATCTCAGCTCACTGCAAGCTCTGCCTCCTGGGTTCACGCCATTCTCCTGCCTCAGCCTCCCAAGTAGCTGGGACTACAGGCACCCACCATCACGCTCGGCTAATTTTTTGTATTTTTAGTAGAGACGGGGTTTCACCGTGTTAACCAGGATGGTCTCGATCTCCTGACCTCATGATCTGCCCACCTCGACCTCCCAAAGTGCTGGGATTACAGGTATGAGCCACCACACCCGGCCTAATTATATTATCTTGATTCCATATTAAAATGATAATATTTTGGATATATTGGGTTAAACAAAATATATTCTTAAAATTAATGTCACTACAAGTTGAAAATATAGTAGATATCACCACACACCAATTAGAACAGCTAAAATTAAAAATAATGATAACACAAAATGCAGGCATGGATGTGGAGAAACCGGATGTCTCATACATTGCTGACAGGAATGTCAAATGGTATAGCCATTCTGGAATAGTTTGACAGTTTCTAATAAAACTAAACATATGCATTTACCCAGAGCCCTAGCAGTTGCACTCTTGGGCATTATGCCTAGAGAAATGAAAACTTACATTCATACAAAAATCTGTATACAAATGTTCACAACAGCTTTATTTACAATTGAAAAAAATAACTGGAAACAACTCAAATGTCCTTTAACATTGATATTTCCACATAATGGAATATTATTCAGCAATAAAAAGAAATAAACTATTGATACATGCAACAACTTGGATGGATCTCAAGAGCACCATGCTTTTTAGTGCAAAATGCCAAAGCCAATAGAAAAACCATTAAATACTACAGTTTACCTTGAACAACACACATTTAAACTGTGTGAGCCCATTTATATGCAGAGTATTTCAATAAATATATTGGAAAATTTTTTGGAGATTTGCAACAATTTGAAGAAACTCAACAGATGAACCATGTAACCTAGAAATATCGAAAAAATTTCAGAAAAAGTTATGTCATGAATGTGTAAAATATGCATAACTACCAGTCTATTTTTGTGTTGACTATGTTATTGGTAAGCCTTCTAGTTAACAGCAGGCTATTAGTAGTTAAGTTCTGGGGGAGCCAAAAGTTAAACGTGGATGTTTTACTGTACAGGGGGTTGATACCCTAACCCCTGCATTGTTTAAGGGCCATTTATATATTGTATATTGGACAACACTATAGTGGTAGAGAGCAGATTAATAGTTGCCATGGATGAAGACAAGAGTGGATATTACTACAAAGGGATAGGGATACCCAATGAAGTTCCTTGGTGGTGATGAAACAGGTATCTTGATTTATAGTCATATTTGCAGTAATCTGTAAATGGGACCAACTTGCATAGAAAGAACGATGTACACACATACCCATGCACAGGAGTGGATGTAAAAACTGGATAAGGTCTGTAGGTCTAGTTAACAGTATTGTACCAATGTCAGTTTCCTGGCTTTGAAATTATACCACAGTTACATAAGATGTCATCATTGGGGGAAGATGAGTGAAGGGTTCATGGGACTCTTAGTACTATTTTTACAACTTCCTATGAGTCTATAATTATTTCAAATTAAAAAGGTAAAAAAATTTCACTTTTATTTTATTTTTTGAGATGGGGTCTTGTTGTGTTACCCAAACTGGAGTACAGTGGTGTGGTCATAGCTCACTGCAGCCTTGACCTCCTGGGCTCAAAGGATTCTTCTGTCTCAGCCTCCTGTGTAGCTGAGACTACAGGTGCTCACCACCACACTTGGCCAATTATTTAACTTTTAATTTTTTTTTAGAGATGGGGATCTTGCTATGTTGCTCAGGCTGGTCTCTAACTCCTGGCCTCAAATGATCCCCCTACCGCTGCCTCCCAAAGTTCTGGGATTCAAGATATGAGCCACTGCACTCAGCCAATTTCACCTTTTTTTTTTTTTGAGACGGAGTCTGGCTCTGTCACCCAGGCTGGAGTGCAGTGGCCAGATCTCGGCTCACTGCAAGCTCCGCCTCCCAGGTTTACGCCATTCTCCTGCCTCCACCTCTCAAGTAGCTGGGACTACAGGCGCCCGCCTCGTCGCCCGGCTAGTTTTTTGTATTCTTTAGTAGAGACGGGGTTTCACCGTATTAGCCAGGATGGTCTCGATCTCCTGACCTTGTGATCCGCCCGTCTCGGCCTCCCAAAGTGCTGGGATTACAGGCTTGAGCCACCGTGCCCGGCCCACCTTTCTTTTTTAATGTGACCACCTGAAAATTTTAAATTACATATGTGGCTTATATCATATTCGTATTGAATATTGCTGCTCTAGAGACTCCAATGTGTGCACTGGATTAAGCTATGGGGTCAATCATTATATGTTCCAGTAATCTATGGGGTCAATCAATATATGTTCCTAGTAATCTATGGTAGACTTTCCTCACAAAATTCTGTAGTCAAATAAATTTAGCAACTGTAATAGGTTAAACAAAGTTACACAGGTCTTTTTACAAGAGGTCTTCCAGGTCTTTAATATGCAAATGTATGTCATAAATCTCAAATACTCTTATTTCAAAGGAAACTAAAGCACAGAAAGATTAAGTAACCTGCTTAAGGTCACATGGTTAGTAAGTGATGAAGCCAAGATTCAAATCCTAGTAGTCTGGCTCTCAGAGGAGGGCCTCTAGAAGGAAATGAAGAGTTGGAGATTTTAGTGAATTGTACCATTGTTCTATACAAAGATAAAGCTAAGAGTCCAGTCAGTGGAGCTTGCACTTTAAATTATTTCTCAAATTGTGGAGATCAATTTGTGCAGAGTCATCTGTATGTCTCTCATTCAGTGATCCTACAACCAAGAGTTTGTCTTTGAAAAAGTGGAAAGGATCATAAATACAAATTCAAGCTATGAAATAGAGACTTAAGACATTTTTTTAGTCTGCCAGGGAAATCTGAATTGACAATTAGATGATAACAAAGAAATATCATTAAATTTAATAATAGCACTATGACTACATACAAAAATTTCCATAATTTTTAGAGATACATAATGACATATATAGGGGTGAAATGGCAGTATCTGCGGTTTTGCTTTCCTTATTTCACAGACAGGCACAGAGAAGTTAAGAAAGGGATAAGGAGGCCGGGCACGGTGGCTCAAGCCTGTAATCCCAGCACTTTGGGAGGCTGAGGCGGGCAGATCACATCCTGGTTAACACAGTGAAATCCTGTCTCTACTAAAAACACGAAAAATTAGCCGGGTGTCGTGGCGGGCACCTGTGGTCCCAGCTACTTGGGAGGCTGAGACAGGAGAATGGTGTGAACCCGGGAGGCGGAGCTTGCAGTGAGCCTAGATGGCGCCACTACACTCCAGCCTGGGCAATAGAGCAACACTCCGTCTCAAAAAAAAAAAAAGAAAAAAGAAAAAAGGATAAGGAAGATAGATGAAGCAAACATATTAACTTTGTTAACTGTTGAATGTGGGGTGACAGGTAGTTCATGATACTATTCTCTATATGTTTATGTTTGAAATTTTTCATTAAAAAATGTTAAGCTGTATGTTGAAAATCATTCCTTTCCCAAACTCTTTTCAACAATTATAATTTTTAATGGTTAGGTAGAAACCTAAAGTTACTGCTTCAAAGCAGGTTATCATTATTATAACATCTAAAGTAAAAATTGCTTTGAATTTGCTCCCATTTAGATACATTTTATCTTCATTATTCACTTCATCCTGACCCCAGTTACAGAATCATCTTTTGGGCCTTATAGGGAGTATCAAATCAACTATCAAGAACAAGTAGGCCAGGCACGGTGGCTCCACATCTATAATCCCAGCACTTTGGGAGGCCAAGGCAGGCAGATCGCTAGAGTTCAGGAGTTCAAGACCAGCCTGGGGCGAAACCACATCTCTACTAAAAAATACAAAAATTAGCTGAGCATGTAGTCCTGCAACTTGGGAAGCTGAGGTGGGAGAATCACTTGAACCTAGGAGGTGGAGGTTGCAACTGAGCCAAGATGGCACCACTGCACTCCAACCTGTGTGACAGAGAACTCTGTCTCAAAAACAAAAAACAAAAAACAGAAAGAAAACTGGTATAACTATCCTAGTTAATAATAATTCTGGCCCAATAAGTGCCTATCATTTTTTTCCATACAAGATTTTTTTTAAACTTTCAGAATGGTTGGAATTAATCATAAAAGCAAATTTTTAGCTAAACCTCAGTCACTTTATTGGGAAACGACTGTTTAAGTAGAAACAACGCATTCCAAATCTAAGAGATAACTGTTTCTTCTTCCTAGTTCCCAAAGAGTTTACTAGGAACTAAACTGCTACCATGTAGAAATCTTGTTCCTTAATAAATAATAAGCTTCTAAAAGGCAAAGAGAGGTTTCAGACTTATTTTCTTTGTATGCCTATTGTATCCCAAGTAAAAGTGGGAAGGGACAAGGAAAATACCATTTATTGAGGATGTATATGTGTCAAGCTCCATACCATCATTTTATTCGTATTTTATTTATTTTTTTGAGACAGAGTCTTACTCTGTCGCCCAGGTTGGAGTGCAGTGGCGTGATCTCGGCTCACTGCAACCTTCGCCTCCCAGGTTCAAGTGATTCTCGTGCCTCAGCCTCCCAAGTAGCTGAGATTACAGGCATGTGCCACCATGCCCAGCTAATTTTTTGCACTTTTAGTAGAGACGGGGTTTCACCGTGTTGCCCAGGCTGGTTTTGAACTACTGAGCTCAGGCAATCGCTCGCCTTGGTCTCCCAAAGCGCTAGGATTACAGGCGTGGGGGCCCACACCATCATTTTAAATAAGCTTTTGGATAAGGTCTTATTCCTATATTACAGAAATGAAGGCTCAGTGATGTAGTAATTTGCCTAAGTCACGTGGCTGGAAGAGAGCCTAGTCAGAAACTCAAGAATGACTCAAAATATCACGCTTGCAATTATCATGTATGTGTATGATAATTAACAATATTTAATCAATACATTTAATTAAATTTAATTAGTTAATATTTAATACATATTAACGGTTAATAATACATTTATGGTTGCTAAAATTACATAGCTAAATGAAGGGAAAAAGTTAATATTTAATTAATAAATTTACTTATAGGTAATATGTAATTAATAGATTTATGGTTGCTAAAATTATATAGTTCCATGAAGGAAAAAAAATTGAAATTTGGGGTTAAAACCCAAGCTCAACTCCTGAGTTTTTTGGCTATATAATCTTAAAATGTGTAACATTTCTGATATAATTTCACCTCCTGAAAGACTGAAGATAATCATACCCACTTTATATAGTTGTTAAGAAGATCAAAAAGTGAAGTCAGCTGGGCATGGTGGCTGAAGCCAGCACTTTGGGGGGCCAAGGTAGGAGAATTGCTCGAGTCCAGGAGTTTGAGACCAGCCTGGGCAACATAGTGAGACCCTGTCTCTACCAAAAAAAAATTTTGTTTAAATTAGCCAGTTGTGGTGGTGTGCACTTGTAGTCCCAACTACTCGGGAGGCTACATTGTGAGGATCACCTGAGCCTATAGGTGGAGGCTGCAGTGAGCAAGGATTGCACTACTGCCCTCCAGCCTGGACAACAGAGCAAGACCCTGTCTCCAAAAAAAAAAAAGTGAAGGCCCTTTTGGAAGTGTAAAGCATTAATAAATGTATGACACTATTATTACTTTCTAAATTATTATACAACACTTTAATCAGGGTAGTGGGATGGCTCTTTTTTATTATTTATTTATTTATTTATTTTGAGACGGAATTTCACTCTTGTCACCCAGGTTGGAGTGTGGACGGCGTGATCTCCACTCACTGCAACCTCTGCCTCTGGGGTTCAAGTGATTCTCCTGCCTCAGCCTCCCAAGTAGTTGGGATTACAGGCGCCCACCACCACACCCGGCCAATTTTTTTTTTGTATTTTTAGGAGAGATGGGGTTTCGCCACGTTGGCCAGGGTAGTCTCGAACTCCTGGCCTCAAATGATCCGCCCGCCTCTGCCTCCCAAGGTGCTGGGATTACAAGTGTGAGCCACCGCGCCCGGCCGTGGGGGTGGATCTTTTTAAAGCCAGAAATATTTGCTCTCTAAAGTCTCAAAAGCAAAACTGATCTTTATGGATTCTGGTGCTTAATTGCAGAGGTGGGGAGGCAGTACGTGTGATGGTTATGACTACAGGCTTCAGCATCAGATCGACATCAGGTTTGTACCTCTCAGCTCTACCACCTTCAAGTTGTGTGATCTTTGGCATGCTACAACCTTTAATTCTGGGATCTTTAGCTGTAGAATGTGCAAAATAATGTTCCCAATCTGATATCATTGATAGGAGTGAGCAAATGTGTGTAAATAGCTTTGCACAGTGTCAAGTGAGCACTTCCCTGGAGCCCTCAGTTAGCTATTAATAACTTCTGGAGCTATCATGGCCATTAACAATGGGACCTGAAGCACTGCGGATGCTACAAATGCTTCAGCGGACCCAGTGCCTGAGTTTAGGAATTACAGACCAAGGGCGACACGCCTTCAGCTGGAGATAGAGGAAGAAGGGGCAACGTCCAGCAGGGCAGAGAGGAGAGAATTGCGAAGAAAAATCTCTCCCCAGCCCTGGGAAAGGAAAGGAACGAAGGACTGGTCAAGGAGGGTCCCCAGAGCGCCCGCGGCCCGCCCCGGCTGGGGTGGCTGAGCAGTCCACTCACAGCTCCAAGCTCTGTGGCACCGTCTTCCTACTGTATCTGGAGATCATCCTCCTCCTCCTCCTCCTCCTCAGCCGCGGCCGGGGCGGGCACGCCAGGGTGGGGGCCTCCGGGCCTGGCCCTCCCGCCAGCTCCGGCCCGGCCCCCTCCCGCCACCTACCGGCCCCGTCTTGCCCAGTCGCCTAGACTCCGAGCCGCCACCTCCCCAGGATCACCACCTCTCCAGTTCTCCGACCTCCCCGCCTTGCCGCGGGGGCGGAAGTGACGAAGGCACCCGGGCACTCGCAGAATGCTCTCACCGACGCACAGCAGTGACGACACACAAGGTTCCGGGGACTGAGCGAGTTTCAGACTTTCAGGATTTCGGCTGGCCACAGGTCCCGGGCAGGCGTCAGGACAGACCCTGATCCAGGCTTCGGCCTCCTGTGGCAGCTCTCGATCAGCTCTCGGAGTCGGAGAGGCGGCTAAGGAAAGGTGCCACAGCAGAGACGCGCAGGAGAGGCCCTGGAACCGTAAGATAAATTGGCTTCATTTTGTTAGATGGCAGGAGGGAGTCTAGACTGCATAAGGAGCACTAGACTCCAAGTTAAGCCCCTGCTGCTTAGTCGCTTCTCTTTCTGTGCTCTGGGTTTTCTCATATGTACAGTGAGGCATTAACCTGAGTAGTGATCATAGAGTCCCTTCAAGTTGTGACACCAAATTCTGCATGATGAGGTGTGTTTGGCCTTATGGGGTGAATGGGTAAAATTACTGTCTGTCCCTCTGCGTTGAAAGGCAAAATGATGATTTGGTCAGATTGTGGTGAGTGGGTGTCTGGATAGAAGTAGGTTCCTTATGAGTCTCTTAGAAAGCCGAGTAAGATTGGAATCATGGAGTTAGGGTGGTGCATCCACCGCCGTTCCTTCCTTTACCAAGCATCACCTGGCAGCAAGAATAAACTAGTACTCTTATTTAGGAAAACCCTTAGAAAATTAAGAGATAAGTAAGGAAAACCCCTAGGAAATTAAGAAATATCAATGCAACCTCCATCAAAATACCAATGACATTCTTCACAGTCATAGAAAAAAGATCCTAAAATTTATATGGAACCACAAAAGACCCAGAATAGCCAAAGGTATCCTGAGCAAAAAGAACAAAACTGGAAGAATCACATTACCTGACTTCAGATTATACAACAGAGTTATAGTAACCAAAACAGCAGGGCACTGGCATAAAAACAGGAACAGAATAGAGAACCCAGAAACAAATCCATATGTCTGCAGTGAATTCATTTTCAACAAAGGTACCAAAAACATACATTGGGGAAAAGACAGTCTCTTCAATAAATGGTACTGGGAAAACTGATACCCATATGCAGAAGAATGAAACCAGACCCACTACCTCCCACCATATACAAAAATCAAGTCAAAATGGATTAGAGACTTAAATCTAAGCCCTCAAACTATGAAACTACTAAAAGGAAATATTGGGGAAACACTCTAGGACATTGGGCAAAGATTTCCTGAGTAATATCCCGCAAACAGAGGCAGCCAAAACAAAAATGGACAAATGGGAGCACATCAAGTTAAAAAGCTTCTACACAGCAAAGGAATTAATCGACAAAGTGAAGAGAGAACCCACAGAATGGGAGAAAATATTTGCAAATTACCCATCTGACAAGGGATTAATAACCAAAATATATAAGGAGCTCAAACAACTCTCTAGGAAGCAGTCTAATAATTGATTAAAAATTGGGCAAAAACTCTGAATAGACATTTCTCAAAGAAGACATAAAAATATCAAACAGGTTTGTGAAAAGGTTCTCAATATCATTGATCATCAGAGAAATGCAAGTCAAAGCTACAATAAGATAGTATCTCACCCCAGTTAAAATGGCTGTTATCCATAAGGCAGGCAATAACAAATGCTGGCAAGGATTTGGAGAAAACACTATTGGTGAGAATGTAAATTAGTGCAGTCACTATGGAGAACAGTTTTGGAGATTCCTCAAGAAACTAAAAATAGAGCTACTATGTGATCCAGCAATCCCACTGCTGGGTGTTTACCCAAAAGAAAGGAAATCAGTATATTAAAGAGATATCTGCACTCCCATGTTTATTGCAGCACTATTCTCAGTAGCCAAGATTTGGAAGCAACCTGTGTCCATCAACAGATAAATGAATGAAGAAAATGTAGTACATACACACAGTGGAGTACTTTTCAGCCATTAAAAAGAAAAAATGAGATTCTGTTATTTGTAACAACATGGATGGAACTGTAGATCATTATGTTAAGTGAAATAAGGCTGGCACAGAAAGATAAACTTCAAATGTTCTCACTAATTTGTAGGAGCTAAAAATGAAAACAGTTGAACTCATGGAGATAGCAACTAGAAGGATGGTTACCAGAGGCTGGGAAGGGTTGCAGAGGGTCTGTGGGGGAGTGGGATGGTTAAAGCATATAAAAAAATAGAGCAAATGAAAAGTAGTATTTGGTAGCACAACAGGGTAACTGTAGTAAATAATAATTTAATTGTACATTTTAAAATAACTAAAAGTTCAGATGAGAGCACGTCCTAGCTACAAAATTTTTTTTTAATAAAAATAACTAAAAGAGTATAATTAGATTGTTTGTAACACAAAGGATAAATGCTTAAGGCGATGGATATCTCATTTACCTTGAGGTGCTTATAATGCATTTTATACCTGTATCAAAATATCTCATGTACCCCACAAATATATACACCTACTATGTACTCTTCAAAATTAAAAAAGAAAAAAAAGAAAAACAGCACTTTGGGAGGCCGAGGCAGGCGGATCATGAGGTCAAGAGTTCGAGACCAGCCTGGCCAATATGGTAAAACCCCCTCTCTACTAAAAATACAAAAATTAGCCTGGCGTGGTGGCAGGCACCTATAGTCCCAGCTACTCGGGAGGCTGGGGCAAAAGAATCACTTGAACCTAGGAGGCAGAGGTTGCAGTGAGCTGAGATCTCACCACTGCACTCCAGCCATCTCATCACTTTTTGAGAGCGAGACTCCATCTCAAAAAAAAAAAAAAAAAAGAAACAGAAAAGAAAGATATACCTACCATCCCATGAGACTTGAAAAAGGGGCAAATTTAGGACAGAGGTAAGATGACAGGACACGAATGTTTTGTAGTTTTGAATTTCTCTATGCCGTACAATGTTCATAAAAGAGAGAAATGTACATTCTGCAGAGCAAGATAGATTATTCTTTAGAGTTTAAATAACAAAATTTTAAAGCAGGGAGAGATTTTAGAGATGGTAGATAACTTATCCTAAATTAAAGAAAAAAACCCAGAAAGAGAAAGTGAAGAGTCCACAGTGGCACAGCTAATTAGTGGCAGAACTGGGGTTTTTGATAGTATGTAAACAGTGGATATTAGTGCAGTGTTTCTTAAAATATGTTACACATACCACTGCTAGTACAAGGGCAAACATTAAAAATTTCATTCTTTACTTCCAAAATAGGAAAAACATAAAAAATAAAGATTTTATTCTTACATACGTATTAATTGGGGATTGTGATACTGGATTTCTATCCACTGTATTATATCAAGGTTTCCTTTTAACGTAATTTTAAAGATAAAGTTTTAAGTGTAAAGTGTCACTAAAAATAATATTAGGCCAGGTGCAGTGGCTCATGCCTGTAATCCCAGCACTTTGGGAGACCAAGGCGGAAGAACTGCTTGAGCTCAGGAGTTCTAGACCAGCCTGGGCAACGTGGCAAAACCTTGCCTCTACTGAAAATACAAAAAAAAGTTAGCTGGACATGGTGGCACACACCTGTGGTCCCAGCTACTTGGGAGGCTGAGATAGGAGGATGGCTTGAGCCCGAGAGGTGGAGGTTGCAGTGAGCTGTGATCATGCCACTGCACTCCAGCCTGGGCAACGAGAATGAAACTCCAACTCAAATAAATAAATAAATGAAGTTTAAAAAATTAAATAAATATTACTGTAGGTGGTGTGTGGTCAAGGCAAAAACCATGATGATGGTATGTGGCTAACTAATTTTTTTTTATTTTTTATTTATTTATTTATTTATTTATTTATTTATTTATTTTTAGATGGAGTCTTGCTCTGTCACCCAAGCTGGAGTGCAGTGGCATGATCTTGGCTCATTGCAACCTCTGCCTCCTAGGTTCAAGTGATTCTCCTGCTTTAGCCTCCTGAGTAGCTAGGATCACAGGTGCCTGCCACCACACCCAGCTAATTTTTGTATTTTTAGTAGAGATGAGGTTTCACCGTGTCGGCCAGGCTGGTCTGAAACTCCTGACCTCCAATGATCTGCTTGCCTCGGCCTCCCAAAGTGCTAGGATTACATGCATGAACCACTGTGCCCGGCCTAACTAAATTTTAGAAAACAGTGTTCATAGAGTCATCTAAAAGAGTTCAGATGTTACTTCTGCATTGTTCTATGTGGTTTATATTTTGGAACTTTAAATGTAGTTTTCAAAGAAGAATGGAAGAAACCATGAAGCTTGCTACAATGGAAGACACAGTGGAGTACCGCCTGTTCCTGATACCAGACGAATCAAGGGACCCAGATAAACACAAAGAGGTTCTTCAGAAGTATATTGAGAGAATAATGACCCAGTTTGCACCTATGCTGGTCCCCTACATCTGGCAGAATCAGCCTTTCAATCTCAAATATAAACCTGGGAAAGGTAAGGCTGTTTTACTTGTGTGGATTAGTGTGACTTTTAATGTTATCCTGACAACAGTGATGTGTATGTGTACTAGTCCACACTTCATTCAGTGTTGCCAGGAAGAGATTAATGCACTAAACTTTTTAGGTAAGTAATACTTGTCTATATTCAGTTAGCCATAAAGCTTTGTTTAAAAAAAATCATATTAATGAAAACTTTCTAAATCTGCCTTAGGAATTAGCATATACTAAACATTATTAAACTCATGGCTATTCTTTTGAACTTTAGTTACTATACTATGCCATAATGTATCTAAGTATCTATACTAAACAGTTTCAGGTATCTGGCTTTAATCATGGTTCCTTTTTTGCTGTTACTCAGTATTCCTTATGTTAATGATGTGTTGAGTAGGCTGCCTTGTTTCATATAGCCGTCTTGGTGAGGATCTGAGTGGCTCTGCCCGGCTTATAAAGATAAATAATTGGGCTTTATGGCTAATATTTGCCACTTACAAGCATTTTGAGGTTTCTTCATTGCTTCCCTGTGTTGTTGGTGCTTGAGATCTGACCTCTGGCAAAATATGGCACTCTGTCCTTTTATGCGAAAAACCCAGGATTAAAGTAGGAGGGAGCGGAGAGACCAAAGAATCACTCAGACAGGTCTGCCTTAGCAAGTAGATGAGTTTATTAGGACTTACAGACAGGACACTCCTGGGCAGCATCAGGACAGCTCCAGAAATCTGCCCCACCTCCCATCTTTAAGCTGCTTGTAAGCTAATTTTTTGGCTCTTTGCCTACTGTGTATATGCAATGACACTGTTTTCCTTGGTATGTTCCCAGCTATGCCCTGCAATGTTTGGGTTCTCAGGACCTGTTCCTCTGCTGGGCATGATGGCTTTGGCTTGCCAGCTGGCCTTCGAAGTTTAAGCAGCAGACATATACCCTTAAGTAGCCTGGTGGGGAACTGGTCACACTACAGTTCTGTCATTTCTTATAGTTTTATGAAAATAAATCATGGATAGGTGACGAAGGCTCTCCTTACGCAGTGACTTATGTGAGGTCTTATTTAGGATCAGGAGCCTGGCATCTTGTGATACCATCACAAGATACCCCCATGTATACATCACAAGTATACATCACTGTGATACTCTCAGTTTAGTGCTTATCTCTTATCTTTTGGCTAGCAATTGCTACATATCTTCCCTACTGTTAATTTTATTGAACTCTTATTCATTGACATACATATGATATTTATTGACAAGAACACTGTCACATTGGTGCAGCACATCTAAAACCAACCCTTTATCTGTCTCTAGAAAACCATTTTTACTGTTTTCTTATCTTGTTTAATGGTATTGCCATCCACCCAGTTATCCAAGCTAGTCAGTAATTCAAAATCATAATCAGTTCCTCACTTCACCGTGTTCAGTCAGATGCTAAATCCTGAATGCTTCTAAAATATGACCCCTTCTCTACATCTGTTTGGCTTCAATGTAGGCCCTCTTTATCTCTACATTTGAAAAACAACAACAGCCTCCTAACTTACCTCTCTGGTTCCTGTCTTTCTAGTTCCTCACACTGTTGCCAGTTACGTTTGTAAAACAAACTTGATTGTGTCACTCTCCTGCTTAATATCCTTCAGTAGTTCCCATTGCTTCAAGATGAAATTTAAATCGAAGTCTAATATAGACAAAAATAGTTACTTTAATTGTATTCTCTAGTTGAAGAAACTTGAGATCTGGGGTGGGGAGAAGAAGAGTTGGTTGGGCTGTTCTTCTACCTATTGTTTGCCATGGCAACTCTTGAGACACTCTGTAATGCACTTGTTTGACCTTCATTCTGTTAATGTGGGATATTACTGTACATTGATTTTCATGTGTTGAACCATCCTTGCATCTCAGGAATAAATCCCACTTGGTCATGGTGAATAATCTATTTAATGTGCTGTTTAATTCAGGTTGCTGATATTTTGTTAAGGATTTCTATGTTGATATTCATCAGGGATATTGATCTACAGTTTTCTTATATTGTCTTTGTCTGACTTTGGTGTTAGGGTAATGCTGGCCTCAGAAGGAATTTGGGGATTCCCTCCCCTTTATTTTTTTGGAAGATTTTGAGGATTGATGTCAAATTCTTTAAATGTTTGGAAGAGTTGCGCAGTGAAGCCAGCTTTTCTTTGTTAGGAACTTTTGGATTATTGATTCAATCTCCTTACTAGTTATAGATCTGTTCAGATTTTTGTATTTCTCATGATCCAATCTTGACAGATTGTGTATTTTTAGGAATTTGTCGATTTCTTCTGCGTTATCCAACTTACTGGTATACCATTGTTCATAGAATTATATCTTTCTTGTTTCTATGACATAAGTTGTGCTGTCTCCTCTTTGATTTCCGATTTTAGTTTTTTGAGTATTTGCTCTTATTCCTGGTTAATCAAGTTAATAGTTTGTCAATCTTTTCAAAAAAACCCAACTCAGTTGTTTTGTTTTTCAGTCATTTTTTCTGGTCTCTATTTATTTATCTCTGCTGTAATGTTTATTATTTCCTTCCTTATGCTAGGTTTGGGTTTAGTTTTTTTGTTTTGTTTTGGTTTTTTTGAGGTATAGGTTGTTGATTTGAGATCTTTCACACCTACAGACTTCCTTTTTAGCACTGCTTTTACTGAATTCCTTAAGTTTTGGTATGATATGCATTCATTTTCATTCGTCCCAAGATATTTTCTAATTTCCCTGTGATTTATTCCAAGAGTGTGTTGTTTAGTTTCCATGTATTTGTGAATAGTGCACATGTTTGAAAACTTGTGCTCCATCCAAATCTAGTGTCCTGGTATTCCCAGAATACTCTATACGTACATACTCTGTACATCATGCCTTTGTGCCTTTGCACATGCTTTTCTGTTTTTCTGGAAAGCTCACCTCTTGTCATTCCTCCAGGCAAGCATAGCACAGATACCCCTCCTTTATACTCACATAGGCCTTGCTGCATACCCCTGTTCTAGAGTTCATTATCTTGTTTTGAGATCATTTGGTTGTCTTATTTTACCCTGAGCTCCTCAGGAGTAGGCTTCTTCTTCAGGATTGCAACCCCTGCTCCCCAGTACTTAGAGCAATCAGTCAATGAATGTTTATTCAGTTGAATGATTATGTGCATTTTATTTGCAGTAACAAATTTATCTGGTTACATGGTTGCTTTTCTCTTGTTTTTAGGAAGTGTTCCTGCTCATATGTTTGGCGTGACAAAGTTTGGGGATAATATTGAGGATGAATGGTTTATTGTTTATGTAATAAAGCAGATCACAAAGGAATTTCCAGAGTTAGTAGCAAGGTATTGTAGTTATTTTAATTATTCTAAAAGAATTCTATTACTGAAACAGTGTGACTACATTTTTATATATTTAGTAATTTATTTTTCTCCTGTAGTCTGCTGGAAATTGTACAGATTTTAATAGTATCTGTGCTTTTTTTTTTTTTTCCCTCCTGAGACAGAGTCTTATTCTGTCACACAGGCTAGAGTGCAATGGTGTGATCTTGGCTCACTGCAGCCTCCACCTTCCAGGTTTAAGCGATTCTCCTGCCTCAGCCTCTCAAGTAGCTGGGATTACAGGCGTGTGCCACCATGCCTGGCTAATTTTGTATTTTTAGTACAGACAAGGTTTCACCATGTTGGCCGGGCTGGTCTTGAACTCCTGACCTCAGGTGATCAACCCACCTCGGCCTTCCAAAGTGCTGGGATTACAGGCATAAGCCACCATGCCCAGCCTTATCTGTATTTTCTTTCTCTTCTCTTGTGACTTCCTTTTCTTGAGAAAGAATTAAGGTAGTATTGAAGAGTTCAACTTCCAAAAGATTTCAAATAAAACCTACTTATTTTAGGTTTTCTTTTTAAAATTCTAATTATGAAAAAACAAATACATGTGGTAAACAAAATTCAGATGATACAAAGGGTTCTACTGCTCTTGCTTCCCAGAAGTAATCACCTTTGAATTCCTTATGAATCTTTGAAAAATAAAATTCCATTCATACACATACCTACATATTTCACATATTTTTAAATGTGTATTCCTGTACTAGACCATAGCTATATTTTTGAGAAATCATACACAGAAACAATTTAAAGAGAAGTCAGTGAACAATCGTATAGGAATTAACACCGTTAAAAATGGGACCCGAGTTTTCTGTAATTACCATGTATTGCCAGCAGAGGGCATTCTGCCCACTTATATTTTGTCCTGGTTTTCCTAGTCAGCACCCAAATTCTGATCTTTTTTTACCCACCCAACCTCTTTCCCAACAGAACAAAAGAGAAGGGAGAAAAAAAAAAAAAACCTGTGAAAACTTATTATTTAAATTTTAAGCACACATTAGAGAGAATGAACCCACATGTTCCCATTATCCAGCTTCAACAATTATCAACTCATGGTCATTATTATTTGATCTGTGGCTGTCATTTGATCCTTAAATACTTCAGGATGTAAATCTAAGCAATAACTCATTTTATCTTTATCTTTAAATACATTTATTTAAATTTTTAAATTTACTTATTATTTATTTAGTTTTTTAAAGACAGGGTCTCACAGTTTTCCTCAGGCTGGACTTGAACTCCTGGGCTCAAGCCATCCTCCTGCCTTAGTCTCCCGAGTAGCTGGTACTGCAGGCACATGCCACTGTGCTTTATTTTATTTTATTTTATTTTATTTTTTTGAGACAGCGTCTCACTCTGTTGCCCAGACTGGACCGCAGTGGAACAATCTCGGCTCACTGCAACCTCTGCCTCCTGGGCTCAAGCGATTCTCGTACCTCATCCTCCTGAGTAGCTGGGGTATAGGCGTGCACTACCACACCTGGCTAATTTTTGTATTTTTTGTAGAGACAAGTTTTCACCATGTTGACCAGGCTGGTCTCAACCTCCTGACCTCAAGTGATCCACCTGCCTCAGCCTCCCAAAGTGCTGGGATTACAAGTGTGAACCACTGCACCAATATTTTTTAAATTGACAAATAAAAATTGTATATATTTATTATGTATAACATGTTGTCTTGAAATACATATATGTTGGCTGGGCGCGGTGCCTCACACCTGTAATCCCAGCACTTTGGGAGGCCGAGGCGGGCGGATCACGAGGTCAGGAGATCAACACCATCCTGGCTAACATGGTGAAACCCCGTCTCTACTAAAAAATACAAAAAAATTAGCCGGGTTTGGTGGTGGGCACCTGTAGTCCCACCTACTCGGGAGGCTGAGGCAGGAGAATGGCGTGAACCCAGAGGCGGAGCTTGCAATGAGCAGAGATCACGCCACTGCACTCCAGCCTGGGCGACAAAGCGAGGCTCCCGTCTCAAAAAAAAAAAGAAATATATATATATGGTAGGATGGCTGAATTGAGCTGATAACATACATTACTTCACATACATATTGTTTTGTGTATGGTGAGAACATTTAAAATCTACTGCCTGGCCAGGCACGGTGGTTCACGCCTGTAATCCCAGCACTTTGGGAGGCCGAGGTGGGTGGATCACAAGGTCAGTAGTTCGAGACAATCCTGGCCGACATGGTGAAACCCTGTCTCTACTAAAAAATACAAAAAATTAGCCAGGCATGGTGGCGTGCGCTTGTAGTCTCAGCTACTTGGGAAGCTGAGGCAGGGGAATCACTTGAACCCGGGAAGTGGAGATTGCAGTGAGCCAAGATGGCGCCACTGCACTCCAGCCTGGTGACAGAGCGGGACTCCATCTCAAAAAAA
>NW_012113141.1:6572097-6573948 GCF_000951035.1 Colobus angolensis palliatus | reverse complement strand
GCCTCAGCCTCCCGAGTAGCTGAGATTACAGGCGTGCGCCACCATGCCTGGCTAATTTTTTTTTCGTATTTTTAGTAGAGACGGGGTTTCTTCATGTTAGTCAGGCTGGTCTTGAACTCCTGACCTCAGGTGATCTGCCCACCTTGGCCTCCCAAAGTGCTGGGATTACAGGCGTGAGCCACAATGCCTGGCCATGTAAATTTTAATATATTTTTTAAAAAATTTAACCATGTGAATGTATAACCTATTTTTAAAAATAAAATTTAAAAAAGTGTTGCAGGCCGGGCATGGTGGCTCACACCTGTAACCCCAGCACTTTGGGAGGCTGAGGCAAGCGGATCACTTGAGGTCGGGAGTTTGAGACCAGCCTGGGCAACATGGCAAAACCCTGTCTCTACTAAAATTACAAAAATTAGCCGGGCATGGTGGTAGGCACTTGTAATCCCAGCTATTCGGGAGGCTGAAGCAGGAGAATCACCTGAAGACAGGAGGTGGAGGTTGAAGTGAGCCGAGGTCATACCACTGCACTCTAGCCTGGGTGACAGAGCCAGACTCTGTCTCAAAAATAAAAAAAAAAGTGATGCAAATGAGGCAGAAATAATTATCTTTTCAGGCCCAAATAACACCTCCGACATGAAGGCTTTTCTAATCTCAGCTATATGTTTTTTTTTCTTTTGGAACCCTATAGTACTTTCTATATTTTCATATTTTTGTCTAATATTTCTTTATGTAAATTGCTTATCTTCTCTCCTTATCTCTACTTTCAACTGCTCCTTACAATCTTTTGTCTCCTTTAGTGCTTAATGTTATCTTAAACATTTTGCTTTCTTATAGCCATCTGCACATAGTACCTATTCAAATATTTACTAAGATGAAAAGGAAAATGTATTAGAATAAAACTGTTCTGGTTACTAGCAGATATGTGCTTTTTGAATGCAAAATTGGAAATTTTCTTGCATTAGGATTGAAGACAATGATGGTGAATTCTTGTTAATAGAAGCTGCTGACTTTCTCCCTAAATGGTTGGATCCTGATAATAGCACCAATAGGGTAAGTATACCCAAGTTTAGAAAATTTGTAGAGATGAAATCGTGCTGCATTACATTCATATGTACCTACAGTTTGCCAGTGCCCGCTATGAAAATTAAAATGTACCATTTGCAGGTATTTTTCCACCATGGAGAATTGTGTATTATTCCTGCACCAAGAACACCTGGAGCAGAATCTTGGTTACCCACCACACCCCCAACAATTCCACAAGCATTGAATATAATCGCAGCACATCCAGAAAAAATACTTGCTTCAGAATCTATACGAGCTGCTGTGAGTAGGCGCATCAGAGGGTAAGAAAAATATCACTTACATTGCTAATTAAAGGAACCTTTTGGTTTCGTGTAGTTCAGTCTTTCTTTGATTTTTGTTTGTTTTCCTTAAAGCTCTGTTGGAGCTGATCAGTCTTTCTTTGACTGTAAAATATCTTTCACCTAGATTAATGCTAATTTTCATTGTGTCTTCATTCCTCTTTATGGAATAGACTAATAAATTAAACTTGGAGATTTTAAAATCAGGAAACAGATACATCTTTAAATTCCCATTCAGAAGTGTTACAATCTTGTCCCAATATTTTTGCATTTATACACCTTAGATATTGTGGCTAAGTATTAGCTATATCCATGGGTAAAAAATTTGAGACCTTTAAAAATAGAAACTTCCTGGACCTGGAGCGGTGGCTCACGCCTGTAATCCCAGCACTTTGGGAGGCTGAGTGGAGGGCAGATCATGAGGTCAGGAGTTCAAGACCAGCCTGGCCAACATAATGAAATCCTGTCTCTACTAAAAAAAAAAAAAAAA
>NW_012113141.1:6567404-6571027 GCF_000951035.1 Colobus angolensis palliatus | reverse complement strand
GGGGTTTCACTGTGTTAGCCAGGATGGTCTCAATCTCCTGACCTAGTGATCCACCCGCCTCGGCCTCCCAAAGTTGTTTTGTTTTTATTGAGCTACCATAATCCCTTTTCTTTATTTTCCATTTCTTCCTACTTTTTTCTTTCCCTCTCTTCTTTCTTATAGTATTAAGTGTATATACAGTATCTTTTTTCATCTCTCTTGTCACTCTCTATATACTGCTCTCGATGAACAAAGAGAAGATGTCAAAAAGAATGTGAATGGTATAAGAATTCTAGGTATTTATATACTGTAAAATGAAAGTAATTATGTTACCTGTCCCAGGTACCCAGAAAAAATTCAGGTCTCCCTTCATCGAGCACACTGCTTCCTTCCAGCTGGCATTGTGGCAGTGCTAAAGCAGCGCCCCAGATTGGTGTCTGCAGCAGTCCAGGCATTTTACCTGCGAGACCCCATTGACCTGCGAGCCTGTCGTATTTTCAAGACATTCTTGCCTGAAACACGAATAATGACATCGGTGAGATTTCTATCTTGGTCATTTAGTTTCTCTTACTGGAAACAGAGTCGAAACATTATTACGGCCAGGCGCAGTGGCTCACCCTTGCAATCCCAGCACTTTGGGAGGCCGAGGCGGGTGGATCACAAGGTCAGGATATCGAGACCACGGTGAAACCCCGTCTCTACTAAAAATACAAAAAATTAGCCGGGCGCAGTGGCGGGCGCCTGTAGTCCCAGCAACTCGGGAGGCTGAGGCAGGAGAATGGCGTAAACCCGGGAGGCAGAGCTTGCAGTGAGCTGAGATCCGGCCACAGCACTCCAATCTGGGCGGTAGAGGTTGCAGTGGACTCCAGCCTGGGTGAAAGAGCGAGACTTTGTCTCAAAAAAAAAAAAAAAAAAAGAAACATTATTACTTTTCTCTTTTTACATTTCTCAGTGCTCAGTGAATGAAACATTATTTTAATTGTTCTCTAGAAAGAAAAAGGAAATCTTCTGTTTCTTCATAGCATGTTAATATAGGTCGAATATTCCTTATCTGAAATGCTTGGGACCAGAAGTATTTCAGATTTCAGATTTATTTGGATTTTGGAATATTTGCATTATACTTACCAGTTGAGCATTCCAAATCTGAAAATTCTGAAATCTCAAAACTTTGAGCATGTCATTGGGACTCAAAAAGTTTTGGATTTTGGAACATTTTAGATTTCAGATATTTACATTTGGGGTGCTCAAACTATACACATTTTTTTCTTTTCTTGCACCCAGTGAAGGAAATTTTCAAGAGACCTGCCTCCCCATTTTATACTCAATGTTTCATAGCTATTTTTGACCATATTTTTCTATTTCTGTAATTATTTCCTTTTTTTTTTTTTTTTTTTGAGACAGAGTCTCACTCTCTCACCCAGGCTGGAGTGTAGTGGAGCCATCTCAGCTTACTGCAACCTCTGCTTCCTGGGCTCAAGCGATTCTCCTGCCTTCTGAGTAGCTGGGATTACAGGCACCTCCCAACACGCCCAGCTGATTTTTATATTTTTAGTAGAGACGGTGTTTCGCCATGTTGGCCAGCCTGGTCTTGAACTCCTGACCTCAAGTGATTCAGCCATCTCAGCCTCCCAAAGTGCTGGGATTACAGGCGTAAGCCACCATGCCTGGCCAAGAATAATTCTTAATTCCCTGGAAGAGATGAAATGTTTTATTGTTAAGAAGGAAATAATTAGGCCAGGCTTGGTGGCTCACACCTGTAATCCCAGCACTTTGGGCGACCAAGGCAGGTAGATCACTTGAACCCAGGTGTTTGAGACCAGACTGGGCAACATGGGGAACCCCATCTCTACAAAAAATTAAAAAATTAGCCAGGTGTGGTGGTGGGCACCTGTAATCCCCACTACTTGGGAGGCTGAGGCAGGAGGATTACTTGACCCCAGGAGGTTTGGGAGGCTGAGGTGGGCAGATCACCTGAGGTCAGTAGTTTGAGACCACCATGGCCAACATGGTGAAACCCCATCCCTGAGGCTTCAGTGAGCCATGATTGCTCCACTGCACTCCAGCCTCTGCAACAGAACAAGACCCTGTCTCAGAAAAAGAAAAAAAAAAGAATTATCTTTATCTTCCACCCATTTAATTGCTGTATAATATAACTAATGATAAGAATTTTACTAGTGATTACTAAAAAGTAGACATTAGAGTACATTTTTTTTTTTTTTTTTTTTTCAACGGAGTCTTGCTCTGTTACCCAGGCCGGAGAGCAGTGGAGCAGTCTCGGCTCACTGCAACCTCCACCTCACGGGTTCAAGTGATTCTCCTGCTTCAGCCTCCCGAGTAGCTGGGATTACAGGTGTGCGACCACACCTGGCTAATTTTTGTATTTTTAGTAGAGATGGGGTTTCACCATGTTGGCCAGGCTGGTCTCAAACTCCTGACCTCAGGTGATCCGCCCACCCCGGCCTCCCAAAGTGTTGGGATTACAGGCGTGAGCCACCATGCCTGGGCAGCAGTAGGGTAAATTTTATGGTATGTGAGTTGTATCTCAATAAAGCTGTTACGAAAAACAAGTAGGCAGTGAATAGGTTGAATTTTCTTTGCATTTCATATGAATATGAAGCTTATAAATGGACTTCTTATTATATTTAACTGTGAAGTGATATTCACAATTTTAATTTCAGGAAAAGACTCATATATTTTGTGTCTTGATGCCCAGGTCACATTCACTAAATGTCTATATGCACAGTTGGTGCAACAAAGGTTTGTGCCGGACCGGCGGAGTGGATACAGGCTTCCCCCTCCATCTGATCCCCAGTACCGAGCCCATGAATTGGGCATGAAATTGGTAATGTTGAACCAGAACATGTTGTTTTCTTTTTTTATGTAAATGGGCTTTTAATAGAACAGTGGCACAATATAGAAAGTCTGGAAATACACCCTGTTTATGTAAGAATGCAGTAAAATGTGACATTTCAATTTAGAATGAAAAAAATGGATTACTTAGTAAGTGATGATGGGACAAGTGTGAAGTCACCTGAAAGATTGAAGTTGATTCCCTAACACCTATACCAAAATAAATTCCAATTGGATTAAATATTTGACATAAAAATTAAAACTATAAAATTTGAAAAAAAAAGAGCCTTTTATAATATGAATAGGAAAGGCCTTTCTATGCATGACTTGAAACCAGAAGCTATAAAGGGAAGACTGATAAATTTGATTATGCAAAAATTAAGCATTTCTGCATGGGAAAGAAAAATTCCATAAATAAAGTCAAAAGCAAATCTGGAAAAAGTGTTATATTTGCAATCTAAATGAAAAAAAGCTGACTTCTCTAATATATACAGTGTTCCTTTAAGTCAATATGAAAAAGATAATACTAGCCAATTAATTTTAAAATGTTCAGGAACCATGAACATAGTCCACAGGAAAGGAAATATAGGTGACCTTTAAGTTAAACATACGAAAAAGATTTAATCTTACTCATAATAAAAGAAATGCACTTTAAAGATACAAAATAGTGTTTTTCATCATTTATTAGCAAGTATCAAATGGCTTGATAATACATACTGGGTTGTTGAGAATATATAGAGAAAAACACTTTCAGACATTGTTGGTAGGAATATAAGTTGATTGTATCCCTTAGG
>NW_012113141.1:6560644-6567069 GCF_000951035.1 Colobus angolensis palliatus | reverse complement strand
GTTAGCCAGGATGGTCTCAATCTCCTGACCTCGTGATCCGCCCGTCTCGGCCTCCCAAAGTGCTGGGATTACAGGCTTGAGCCACTGCGCCCGGCCGCACAAAAATATATTTAATACATCCAACCCACCAAACATCATAGCTTCGCCTAGCCTACCTTAAATGGGCTCAGAATACTTACATTAGCATACAGTTGGGCAAAATCATCTAACACAAAGCCTATTTTATAATTAACTGTTGAATATGTCTTGTAATTTATTGAATACAGTATACTGTAGAGTACAGTATTGGTTGATTGCCTTTGTGATTACATTGCCAACTGCAGCTTGCTGCCACTGTGTATCCAGCATCATGAGAGAGTATGCATATTGCTAGCCTGCAAAAGACAAAAATTATAAGTAAGGTTTCTACTGAATGCATATTGCTTTCACATCATCATAAAGTCAAAAAAGTGTTAAGTCAAACCATCATAAGTTGGGGACCATCTGTATCCATCAACATTTAAAATGCACAAACCTTTTTGATCAGCATTTTCACTTCTAGAAAATGATTCTCTATGTATTTTACATATATACAAGGACATATATGGAGCATACTCATGACAGCATTGTTCATAGTAGCAAGAGATTAGAAACTACTTAAATGTCCATTAGTAGGGGAACAGATAAATTATGCTTTAGCCATGAAGTAAGATGGATGAATTTGTGTGTGCTCATGTAAGTGATCTTCAAGGTATATGGTTAAGTGTAAAAAGCAAGGTGTAGAATAGTGAGTATGTGTCCATTGAGCAACAAAAGGGGTGGAGTAGAAAGCTATGCATACAGTGAGGCACACACATACCTACTTCAGTGTGTAGGTTACTTCTGAAAGGATGTGCAAGAAGTTGGTAACGGTGTTCTCTAGCTTGATCAGGGAAGCTGCCTGATCATCACATTTAGCCATGTGCATCTATTATATTTTTTTAATGAAAGGACTTTTAGAATGAAGTGATTTCCTCCCTTTACTGTGTCTGAGATCATGTTCAATTTATGTATAATTTCTATTGGACAAGAAACCTTTTGTAACCCTTTTCATAATCAAACAATAAATGTAAATTTCTGGTTTTGTAATCAGCAGGAAAAGGAATCTCTTTGAAGAGAACAGGAATCTTTGTTGCATATCATTTTCTTTTCTTTTATTTTTTAGTAATCTATAATGATTGAGAAACTTGGGAATAAGTTTATATTTTTCATAAAATTCAAAAAGTGTTATAATTGTCCAAATGCCCATGTATCCAGTCACTTAGTTCTAGAGTGTGGCTCAATGGAAAGAAAGTAATGTGTTATAATAAGATATGGAAAAAAAAGGAACTTAGTAACAAAAATTCTACCTGTCTCATCTAGGCTCATGGATTTGAGATCTTATGCTCCAAATGTAGCCCACATTTTTCTGATTGCAAGAAATCTCTTGTGACTGCCTCACCGCTCTGGGCCAGTTTCCTTGCAAGTCTGAAAAAGAATGATTACTTTAAGGTAGGACTTGGAAAGTATTTGTTTGTAAGTATACAATCCAGGGAAAATCAAGCCAGTGACTTAAAGTCCTATAGTCCATATTTAAATGTGTGACATAATTATGGAAGCTAGAGTTAAAGCAGACCTTTCTAGTTCAGTGGTATTCAGGTGCTAATGAAGGAGGTGTCTATGAACTGTTTCCAGTATTAGAGAAAAACTAGTACTGTTGGTACTAAATGATGAAAGTGATTATTTGTACCAGATAAAACAACTTGCAAAAACTTGATAATGCAAACACGAAAACACCAGATAGGAAAATTAGCAAAGGTGTGGATTTTAAAAATTATTTAAAAAATCTAGTAAATTTCTCTTAAAATATTCAACTTCACAAGTAGTAAAGGTACACATATGAACACAGTAATGAAGAATGTCTTTCATTTATGTACAAAAGGATATGAATGATACTCTGTGCTGTCAAGAGTATGGTAAAAATAATACTCCTATACCTTGCTGGTAACATTGCAAATTGGTAGAATCTTAATTGGAAAGTAATTTGGTAGTGTCTTCCAAGAGGTATAGAAAGGTTCAAACTTGGAACCTTCACTTTGAATAATCTTTTTAAAGGAAATATCCAAGAAGTAGAAAAGTCCCTAAGAATATGATGATAAAGATGGCATAGCAATACAAAAACTACTTAAGATATTATAGCATATATATGGTGGTTTTTGTTTTTATTTTTGTTTTTTTCTTTTTTTGAGACGGAGTTTTGCTCTTGCCTCCCAGGCTGGAGTGCAAAGGCACAATCTCGGCTCACTACAACCTCTGCCTCCTAGGTTCAAGGGATTCTCCTCAGCCTCAGCCTCCTGAGTAGCTGGAATTACAGGCACACACCACCACACCTAGCCAATTTTTGTATTTTTAGTAGAGATGGGATTTCACCATGTTGGCCAGGCTGGTCTCAAACTCCTGACCTCAGGTGATCCATCTGCCTTGGCCTCCCAAAGTGCTGGGATTACAGGCATGAGCCACCATGCCCGGCTATTACTGTTGTTGTTATTGTTGTTGTACAGGGTCTTGCTCTGTCATGCAAGCCAGATTGTTGTGGTAGGATCATAGCTCACTGCAGCCTTGAACTCCTTGGCTCAAGTGATCCTTCTGCCTCAGCCTGTCAAATAGCTGAGACTATAGGCATGTGTCACCATGCCTGGCTAATGATTTTTTTTTTCTTCTTAGTAGAGTCAAAGTCTTGCTATGTTGCCCAGCCTGGTCTCAAACTCATGTCCTCAAGTGATCCTCCTCCCAGCTCGCCTCCCAAAGTACTGGGATTATAGGCATGAACCACAGTGCCCAGCCAGTATATTCTTAAAAAATGTAAAATACTAAGTATGACTATCACTATAAATATGCATTTAGAAAACACAAATGATAGTAATGGTGGGATTTTGCCATTTTTTATTCTACTTGACAAACTTTCTGTACTTTGTTTTGTGAATTACTAGTTAATCAGTTGTATCTTTAACTTTTTTTTTTTTTTTTCGTAGAGGCAGGGTCTTACCATGTCGCCCAGGCTGGTCTTGAACTCCTGAGCTCAAGCAATCTGCCCACTTCATCCTCCCAAAGTGTTGGGATTATAGGTGTGAACCATCACACCCAGCCAATTCTTTTCTACCAAAAGAAAATGGTAGAAAACTCTCCAAACTGGAAATAGGCCCTTAATGGTGAAAAAGATTAGGAATGACTACATCTAGCCGAGTCCCCTCATTTGAAGAAATTAGAGCTCAGACAGGCCCATTAATGACAAATCAGGGCCTAGGACTTGGGACATGTGATTCCTGAGTAGTAGACTATTTGCTGCCTGCCTGAAAGTTGCTGGTGAACACATTTTTTTCATGACGACTTGTGAGTAATGTTCTGAAGACCATTTTTTTTTTAAGGGATTGATAGAAGGTTCTGCTCAGTACCGGGAAAGGCTAGAAATGGCAGAGAATTACTTCCAGCTCTCAGTAAACCGGCCAGAAAGGTGAGTTATTGTTAAGACTCCTACAACAAAGATTGGTATTTAGGTAGTTCTTTTTATTTTTTTATTTATTATTTATTTGTTATTCTTATTTGTTTATTGTTTTGAAACTGAGTCTCACTCTGCCACACAGGCTGGCAGCCTCCACCTCCTGGGCTCAAGTGATCACACCACTGCACTCCAGCCTGGATGACAAAGTGAGACTCTGCCTCAAAAAAGAAAAAAAAACAACGAAAGAAATTTTGCATCCTCCTCTGTGTAATTTTACTCATTATGATATCACATTTTCCATGGCATTAAACAAAGTCTTTATAAACATAATTTTTAAAAGCTGCACAATATGGCCAGGCATGGTGGCTCACGCCTGTAGTCCCAGCACTTTGGGAGGCCAAGGCAGGCGGATCACGAGGTCAAGAGATCGAGACCATCCTGGTCAACATGGTGAAACCTTGTATCTACTAAAAATACAAAAATTAGCCGGGCACGATGGCACGCGCCAGTAGTCCCAGCTACTTGGGAGGCTGAGGCAGGAGAATTGCTTGAACCCAGGAGGCAGAGGTTGCTGTGAGCTGAGACTGCACCTGGTGACAGAGCAAGACTCCGTCTCAAAAAAAAAAAAAAAAAAAGCTGCACAATATTCCAGCAAATGGATGTACCCCCATAATTTACTCAACTGTTTTTTACTGTTGGGGAAAAAATTACAAGTAGCTTAAATGTCCTCCAACATTTTAATTTATGTTTCAGGAGAGGCTTCCATTCTGCACACCAGGATAAATTTTAAACAGTTTAAAACCAAACTTCCATCTCCCTCCAGACCTGTTGTTGAATTCCCAATGTTTGTGGTTTTTAAAAAATAGCTGAATTAATATCGTAGACTTATTTTAGATTTACCTTTCATTTTCACTTTTTTTCATTTATTGTTATTATTTTTTATTTTTATTTTTTTAGACAGAGCCTCACTTAGTCGCCCAGGCTGGAGTGCAGTCGTCCGTCTCCCAGGTTGAAGTGATTCTCCTGCCTCAGCCTCCCAAGTAACTAGGACTATAGGCATGTACCACCATGTCTGGCTAATTTTTGTATTTTTAGTAGAGACAGGGTTTCACCATGTTGGCCAGACTGGTCTCAAACTCCTGACCTCAGGTGATCCACCCACCTTGGCCCCCCAAAGTGCTGGGATTGCAGGCGTGAGCCAATGCACCCAGCCATTAATTTTTTATTTTTAATTATTGTGGCTACATACTAGTTGTACATATTTATGGGGTACACGTGATTACATGTATAATGTCCATGTGGCATACAATGTATAATGATCAAATCAGGGTAATTAAGCTATCCATCACCTCAAGCATTTATTTCTTTGTGTTGGGAAAATTCTTAGTTATTCAATTTTTTAAAGGTATTTGGAACTATATAATAAATTATTATTAACTGTAGTCACCCTTGTGTGCTACCAAACACTAGCTCTTTTTAATTTTTTTTTAAATCTTTTTTTGGGATTTGCCAGGAAGATGTTACTAAAAAGGGGTCCAGATGCAGACCCCAAGAGAGGGTTCTTGGATCTCATGCAAGAAAGAATTTGGGGCGAGTCCATAGAGTAAAGTGAAAGTACGTTTATTAAGAAAGTAAAGGAATAAAGAATGGCTATTCCATAGGCAGAGCAGCACTAGCTCTTATTCCTTCTATTTAACTAATTTTTGTAACCGTTAACTATTTCCTCTTTTCCCCCCACACTCTGCTACCCTTCCCAGCCTCTGGTAACCATCATTCTACCTTATTTTATTTTATTATTATTATTTTTACAGAGTCTCACTGTGTTGCCCAGGCTGGAGTACAGTGGTACAGTCATAGCTCATTGCAGTCTTGACCTCCTAGATTTAAGAGATCCTCCTGCCTTGGCTTCTCAAAGTTCCAGGATTACAAGTGTGAGCCACAGAACCCAGCCAACCATTATTCTGCTCCCCATCTCTCAGTTCAGAATTGTTTTTAGCTCCTACATATAATATCATAGACTTTCTCCCAATTTATTAGAGACTGTAATAGTGAAAAATTACAAGCAACCAAAGTATCCATCAATAATGGATAAATGAATTGCAGTTTATTTATATGATAGCCTATCTAGTAGTTAACCAGAGATTAACTATATTTACATATATCTGATTTAGGATTTTTCAACCTCAGTGCTACTGACATTTTAGATCTGATAATTTGTTGTGAGGGACTGGCTTGCGCTTCATAGGACATTTAACAGCATCCCTGGCCTCTATCCAGTAAATACCAATAGCACTTCTCTCTCATCCCCCAATAATGACAACCAAAAATGTCTCCAGACATTGCCAGATGTACCTAGGGACAAAATTTTCCCTGGGGTTGGGAACCACTGATCTAAATGAATAGATTTCAAAAACAATGTCAGTGAAAAAAAAAAAAAAAAGCAAGTTATAAATACGTACAGTAATGGGTACAAAAAAAATAGAATGAATGAGTAAGACCTACTATTTGATAGCACAACAGGGTGACTATAGTCAATAATAACTTAATTATACATTTAACATAGAGTGTAATTGGATTGTTTGTAACTTGAAGGATAAATGCTTGAGAGGATGGATACTCCATTCTCCATGATGTGCTTATTTCACATTACATGCCTGTATCAAAACATATATCCTGTAAATATATACACCTACTATGTACCCACAAAAATTAAAAATTAAAATGAAAAAGAATAAAATACATACCATGTGGATGTTACACATATAAAAATTTTAAATACACAAAATACAGTCTGGGCGCAGTGGCTCACGCCTGTAATGCCAGCATTTTGGGAGGCCAAGACAGGTGGATTACGAGGTCAGGAGTTCAAGACCAGCCTGGCCAATATGGTGAAACCCTGTCTCTACTAAAAATTCAAAAATTAGCTGGG
>NW_012113141.1:6552627-6556989 GCF_000951035.1 Colobus angolensis palliatus | reverse complement strand
AACTCCTGACCTCAAGTGATCTCCCCTCCTTGGCCTCCCAAAGTGCTGGGATTACAGGCATGAGCCACCGTGCCTGGCCTATCCTCTACTTTAATCAAGGCCATTTTTCTTTGAGCCCTTCTATATTTTAGAGTTCCTGGTAAAAGTTTTTTTTTTGAGAAAAAGGGATCTGTAACCTAAAAATACGCTTAAAAACAAATTAGAAGGCTGGGTGCAGTGGCTCATGTCTGTAATCCCAGCACTTTGGGAGGCCGAGGCAGGGGGATCACGAGGTCAGGAGTTCGAGACCAACCTGGCCAATATGGTGAAACCCCATCTTTACTGAAAATACAAAAATTAGCTGGGCATGGTGGCGTATGCCTGTAGTCTCAGCTACTTGGGAGGTTGAGGTATGATAACTGCTTCAACCCAGGAGGCAGAGGTTGCAGTGAGCCGAGGTCGTGCCACTGCATTCCACCCTGGGTGGCAGAGTAAGACTCTGTCAAAAACAAACAAACAAACAAATTAGAGCCAGGTGTTTTGGCATGTGCTTGTAGTGCCTGCTATTTGGGAGGCTGAAGTGGGAGGATCACTTGAACCCAGGAGTTCGAGTCCATTCTGTGCAACAATGAAACCCCATCTCTTAAAAAAAAAAAAAAACAAAACCTCCCCAAATTAGACTAGCTAATCCCTTCCAACTTTAAATATTTATGATTACTATTCTAGGTTCTCTTATGAAGAAATACTCATGTTTTTTATTTTTCATAGTTCTCTTGCTATGAGCCCTGGTGAAGAAATCTTAACCTTATTACAGACAATACCATTTGATATAGAAGACCTTAAGAAAGAAGAAGCTAATCTTCCTCCAGAGGATGGTAAGTGATGGACCAGGATACAGTGGAAGGGTTAAAAAAAAAAAATTAAAATGTTCTACTAAGTCTCACAGGATCCTCTCCTAAGAGGACTTATCATGTGAATGTAGAATGGCAATATTATGCTTTCTTCTTTTTCAGATGACCAGTGGTTAGATCTCTCACCAGATCAGCTGGACCAGCTGCTGCAGGAAGCTGCTGGCAAAAAAGAATCAGAGTCTATTTCCAAGGAGGAGAAGGAGCAGAACTATGACTTAACTCAAGTCTCAGAGAGCATGAAAGCTTTCATATCCAAAGTCTCAACCCACAAGGGAGCAGAGCTGCCTCAGTAATTTGTGTTAAAGTATAAATATATAAATAGTTAGAACCCAAATGTTGAAGTCATAGTCATTGCCATTTCCACTTTTTTTTTTTTGAGTAAATGAGTTGTACAGATTTCTTTCTTTTTTGTGCCTAGTATGGTGATAACTTACTTATCTGAAGTCAGATTTCTAGAAGTCTCATCCTTTGCAATCCTTGAAATAAGCCAGAAAGATCACCCTAAAAACCATCATCCAGAACCACACTGGGAAACCATATACTTTACTCTTTAGTAGCTTTATGGGCTCAACATTTAGCTTTCAACAAGTTCAGACCTCTGATCTCCCGCCCTGCAAACAGATTGGATACTGAAAACTCAAAGGCAGAAATAATAACAGAAATGTGAGATTACATTTGGCAAGTAACGGGAAAAACAGGTAGATAGAATTATTACTTGTGCCGGGCACGGTGGCTCAAGCCTGTAATCCCAGCACTTTGGGAGGCCGAGACGGGCGGATCACGAGGTGTCAGGAGTTCGAGACCAGCCAGGTCAGGAGTTCAAGACCAGCCTGGCCAATATGGTGAAACCCTGTCTCTACTAAAAATTCAAAAATTAGCTGGGCGTGGTGGCATGCACCTGTAGTCCCAGCTGCTCAGGAGGCTGAGGCAGGAGAATCGCATGAACCCTGGAGGTGGAGGTTGCAGTGAGCCGACATTGTGCCACTGCACTCCAGCCTAGGTGACAGAGCAAGACTCTGTCTCTAAACAAAACAAAACTATACATTATTTATAGATACATATATATTCATTTATTCAACAAGTATTTATTGAGTGCCTCCTATGTGCCAGGTCCTATTCCAGGCATTGGGAATATAATAAATGAACCCGAAGTGTCCTCGTCCTTATGGAGCTCACATGCTAATGTAGGAGAAAGACCGCAAGCCATTATGTAATGTTAGATGGTGGTAAGTGCTATGAAGAAAAAGCAGTGAGTGGGGATACAGGGGTAGAGACTGCTCTTCTAGATAGATAAGTTTAATCTTCTAGAAGATTAAACTTCCTTAGGCCTTTCTAAGGAAGTTTTCTTTGAGAAGGGACCTGAATGAAGTGAAGGAGTGAGGCATTCAGGTATTTAGGGGAATAACATTCCAGCAAAAGGACAGACAGCAAATACAGGAAATAGAAACATATATATATATACACAGAGAGAGAGAGAAAAGCGCTGAAGTGTATTTGAGAAAGCAGTCACCTCTGGGGAACAAGACAATGGATTGGGATGGGTGGCAGTGGTCATCAAAGGAAACATTAGCTTTCGCTACAATTTTTTTTTTTCTTTGAGATGGAGTCTTTCTATCGCCAGGCTGGAGTTTAGTAGCGTGATCTCGGCTCACCGCAGCCTCTGCCTCCCCAGTTCAAGCGATGCCCCTGCCTCAGCCTCCCGAGTAGCTGGGACTACAGGCGCATGCCACCACACCTGGCTAATCTTTTTTGTATTTTAGCAGAGACAGGGTTTCACCATGTTGGCCAGGATGGTCTCAATCTCCTGGCCTTGTGATCTGCCCTCCTCAGCCTCCCAAAGTGCTGGGATTACATCTCTACAATATTTTTAAGTTACATGATAAACCTCTACGCTTTTTTGTCAATTAAAAATAAATAAATAGGCCGGGCGCAGTGGCTCACGCCTGTAATCCCAGCACTTTGGGAGACCGAGGTGGGCGAATCACCTGAGGTCAGGAGTTCAAGACTAACCTGGCCAACATGGTGAAACCCCATCTCTGCTACAAGTACAAAAAATTAGCTGGATGAGGTGGTGGGCACCTGTAATCCCAGCTACTCAAATTAAAAATAAACAAACAAATAGCCAGGCACAGTGGCTCATGCCTGTAATCCCAGCTATTTACTGAGGTAGGAGGATTGCTTGAGCCCAAGAGTCAAGGCTGCAGTGAGCTGTGATCATACCATGCACTCTAGCCTAGGCGATAGAGTGAGACCCTGTCTTAGAAAAAGAAAAAAAAGAAACTATGCACAGAGATACTTATATGTTGAGTGAGTGACATAATGGTGACATGATTTGTTACAAAAATTGATGGCACCCTGTCTGAACTATTAAGAATGGACCAAATCAAGTTGTATAAAGGACTTGCTTTAATTGAGTAAACATTTGCATCTCTTGCAAAATCACGTAGGTGATGGGGAACTGTCTCTACTCTGTATTATTAATATGTAAACATTACTAGGAGGGAGAAAAGAATAACCCAAATAATCATAACAAAAGGCAAAATAAAAATCATTGTGGAATATCAAATGCTAAAGAGAATCATAGTGAGAAGGTAATAAACTTTCACAAAGGTTGAAGCAGAGAAGTTAAAAAAAGAAAGATACTGGAAGGCTTCAGGGAGGAGGTATTTGAGTTAAGTCTTAAAGAATGAGGATTTTTTTTTTTTTTTTTGACTGTGTCTTGCTCTTTCTTTTTTTTTTTTTTTTGGTAGAGATGGGGTTTCACTGTATTAGCCAGGATGGTCTCGATTTCCTGACCTCATGATCCACCTGCCTCGGCCTCCCAAAGTGCTGGGATTACAGGTGTGATCCACAGCCCCCACCCAATGGAATCTTTCTCTTGTCGCCCAGCTTGGAGTGCAATGGCATGATCTTGGCTCACTGCAACCTCTGCCTCCTGGGTAGTACATACTTTGCAAAAGTTATAGAACTTCCCTAGGCTCTGGTTTTCTCATCTGTAAAACAGGATTATTACCTTCTACAATAGTGATGAGAGGACTCAATAAGAAAATGTATTTAAAGTGTTAGCATAGCATTTAATACATGCTAGATAAATTTTAATTGATACTTCTGGATCTTCTTTATATATAAAATATATATATTATATGTATGTCTTTATGTATTTTTAGTACGTGTTTTATATGTATATGTACTATTAATATAATACAACTCTTTCTATGTACATATATATACATATAGACCCTGTCTATACATATATGTATAGAAAGAATTATACGAGATCAGTGGCTTCATAATGATGTTCCATGGAGCCTGCTTCAGAGCCAAAAGGGAAGGCAAATTGTGTAGATCTCTGAGCCTCTATCCTCCACTTGATTTATTTTTATTTTATTTTATTTATTTATTGAGACGGAGTCTTGTTCTGTTGCCCATGCTTGGGTGGCTCACTGCAACTTCTACCTCCCGGGTTCAAGCA
>NW_012113141.1:6536238-6550862 GCF_000951035.1 Colobus angolensis palliatus | reverse complement strand
TGAATTCACTTTTTTTAAAGCTAAATCTTTGACTCAGCCTGTACGCTTTTCTACATTAAATGCACACATATCTGCCAGCACTACCATTAGTAAAAGGGATTTTTGTGAAGTAGACTATGTGTCTTTTTCTGTAGGTAACATTCTAATTATTTTGAGATGTGTAGTAACTAAAAAGTAATAATAATAATAATTACCAAGTGGCTCTTTCTTTCTTGGGGTCTGTGTAGGGCCAAGGCCTCATGAGTCAGATTCTGATGATCTGGATGACGAAGAATTTGAATATTTAGGTAGTGATGATGACTTCGAAACACACGAACCTGGTGAAGAGGCTTCTCTGAAAGGAACTCTTGATAATCTCAAGTCATATATGGCCCAGATGGACCAGGAACTAGCACACACCTGCATCGGCAAAAGTTTCACCACTAGGAAGCAAGTGGTATGTGTGTTTTTAACCTTTTTCTCTTTCTGAGTCTAGTATTGCAGATAGCTAAAACCATATTTTATCATAGTTTTTCTTTTTTTGGTGTGTGAGATTTGAAATAAATAAGAATGTTAATTGTTTTCCTAACTCTGGTAGGATAAAGGATCATAGACTTAATTTTCCTAAACATAAGCTTCATTATATTACTTATTCTATGTTATCTATCAGGATTTAAAATAAAAGGTTATATAATATGCTCAAATTAGAATGTGATTGTACACTACAACTTCTTAAATAGATTTTTCTTCAAAAGTAGTTAAAAAAAAAAACTACAGCTTAAATGGATTTTAAAAAAGAGAGGGCACATGTTCTCAAGACCTTTTGAGACTGTGCCTTGGGCCACAGTGGATTAAAACATGAAATAACATAAGTAAATAAATAGAAATGATCTTAAACATCCAAATAACTTTCCAGTTTTGACAGTTTATTTTGTACGTTTCCCTAATTTAGAGCCAAATTTAGAATTCACTTTCCATTTATGTTTTCATCCTAGTTTTTAATGCCACCACTGTCTAATCCTAAACAGAGGCATTATGGAAAGAGCAAGGACCCTGGAGTCTTATGGGTGAGGGTTTGAAGTCTACCTCAGCTGTCCACAGTCAATGTATCTATAAACCAGTAATCCTTATATCATAGAATTAACATGAGAACCAAATTAGACAGCAGAAAAACCTACAATAGGCCTTTAATTAATGTTAATTCCCCTTGCTTTGGTCATCTAAACCACTTTTAAAACTATAAACTTCCAGAATTGTCAAAATCTAGTAGAAGCCATACATTAGATTTATCTAAAGCAGTATTTCTTAAATTTTAATGTGAATATAAACCAAAGGATCATGTTACAACATAGATTCTGATTAAGTAGGCCTGGGATGAAGCCTGAGATTTTCCTTTTTTCTTTTTTAATCACTTTGTTTTATTTTATTATTATTATTATTATTATTTTTAATTTGAGATGGAGTCTCCCTCTGTCACCCAGGCTGGAGTGCAGTGGTGCGATCTTGGCTCACTGCACCCTCTGCCTCCTGGGTTTAAGCGATTCTCCTGCCTCAGTCTCTGAAGTAGCTGGGACTACAGGTGTGCACCGCCATACCTGGCTAATTTTTGTATTTTTAGTAGAGACAGTTGGCCAGGCTGGTCTCTCAAACTCCTGACCTCAAGTGATCCACCCACCTCAGCCTCCCAAAGTGCTGGGATTACAGGCATGAGCCACCACTCCCAGCTGAGATTTTCCATTTCTAATAAGCCCCAAGCGATGGAGATTCTGCTGCTCCATGGACTACACTTTGGGTAGCAAGGACATAAAAGTCTATCGAGCTGTAATCTTTCAGATCCTTTCCCCAGCTTGTGGAATCAGAAGCCCAACTAACAATTTAGAGTCTTTGTGGTTGCAACCACAAAGCATTGTCTTTTCATTTTTAAGCTTTTTCACTGGGGGGAAAGAAAGGAACACTCGCTTCTTTCATTTTGAAGAAAATTTACATTATTATTTCATTTAATATTCACTTTTATGTTTCTTTCTTTCTTTTTTTTTCTTTGAGATGGAGTCTCGCTCTGTTGCCCAGGCCGGAGTGCAGTGGCTTGATCTCGGCTCACTGCAACCTCTGCCTCCCGGGTTCACGCCATTCTCCTGCCTCAGCCTCCCCAGTAGCTGGGACTACAGGCGCCCGCCACCACGCCCGGCTAGTTTTTCTTTGTATTTTTTAGTAGAGACGGGGTTTCACCGTGTTAGCCAGGATGGTCTCGATCTCCTGACCTCGTGATCCACCCGTCTCGGCCTCCCAAAGTGCTGGGATTACAGGCTTGAGCCACCGCGCCCGGCCTATGTTTCTTTCTTTTAAGACTCTTAGACAAGTTATAAATGTACCGTCTTAATTCTGTTAGCCCTTGAGCTATTTCAAAATAGACATGCGATTTATTTGATTTGCAGGAATCTTTCCTGGAGAGAAGTGTGTTATAATCTTTAGAACCAAGTGTTAATATCTGTGCTAAGCTATATAACTTATTAGACTTCATTTTTCAGTTATATCACCAAGGGTAAGAAGTTTCCTTTTTAATTGGGAATGCAAATTTACACTGTGGCTTAGTTATCTTTTTATTGTAACCACCATGCAACCTAATGACATATTATTCCCATAATTTTCTTTTCCCCCCATGAATAAGGAACCTGTATCCCAGACTACTGACAACAATTCAGATGAGGAAGATTCTGATACAGGAGAATCTGTTATGGCAACAGTGGATGTAGACCTGAACCTGGTTTCAAATATATTGGAATCCTATAGCTCCCAAGCTGGACTGGCAGGACCCGCTTCCAATCTTTTAAAAAGCATGGGAGTGCAGCTGCCTGACAGCATTGATCACAGACCAACAAGTAAGCCAACGAAAAATTAACCAGCATATTTAGCTTCTCTTTTCTCTTTTTAAATAAATATTGAATATGATTCTGTTCATTTCTAGTTTAGATTACTCATTTGGTAAAAATGTTTCTTCATTACAAGTTTTACAGATTGACTTCTCCTACATGAGAATTGTGGCCCTCTTGGCACAAGTCTTTGTGATCTCAGCTGTGGGTTACACACAGGTTTTGAACTCGGCAGGATAGAATCTAACCTCTAGACAACTTTGAGATGAAATTCACACACTTTATGCTAAGGACATAGCCTACCACAATATACCCTTGGAGTAATTCTAAATATTTACATTTCTCCCTTACTGCTATTCATCCTCAGATCAAAATTTCAGGCAGACAAATTTGGATTTGATAACTCATTCACTTTTTCTTTTCAACTTTTTAATGTGGCGTAACATGCATATGGTTAAGTGCACAAATCTTGAGTGTACATTCAGTGAATTTTTGCATGTATGTATGTACCTGAAGCAAGATATAGAACTTATTTACTTGTAAATAACAGCTATATTGAAATATAAGTCACATACCAAAAAATTTACCCTTTATACAATTCAGTAGTTTTTAGTATATTTACAAAATTGTGCAACCATCACCACCATCCAATTCTAGAATATTAGAAACCCCATACTCACTAATAGTCTCTCATTCCCTTCTACTCCCAGCCCCTAGAAACCACTAGTCTACTTTCTGTCTCTATGGATTTGCCTATTTTGGACATTTCATACCTGATACTGTACTTGTTTTAATTAATTGGTTTGATATTTAATATAGCTGATATATCTATTGCTAAGATGAAATGTTTCTTAAAATGATTCTCATATTCCTCCTAAAATAAATCAAGTATTATCTATATATCATAAAATTCACCATTAAAAGCAAAAAAAAAAGTCTTCTCTACAGAGAGCTCCATATATTGACCATGTTTTTATAATCTAGGTCTCTGGATTCTTTTTTATTGCATGCAGCAGAGAGATGCCCTTACTATATCTTACCCTATCCAAGTAAAAACAATGGAAGTAGTTTCATACTGTTCCCTCTCCAGTGACCAAGGGAGGAATTAGGAGAATGGTGTAGTTGAGTTCTTATTTGAGAACTTACTATCACAAACTAATAAAAACTAAATATGGCTGGGCATAGTGGTGGGTGCCTGTAATCCCAGCTACCTGGGAGGCTGAGGCAGGAGAATAGCTTGAATCCGGGAGCTGGGGGTTGCAGTGAGCCAAGATTGCACCATTGCACTCCAGCCCAAGAGACAAGAGCGAAACTCCATCTCAAAAATAAGTAAATAAATAAATACTAAATATACCGTACCCCACTCCAGTCCTTTCTTTTCCTAGTGTTCACTGAAGTGAACTAAGGAAGAGGGTGTTACACATTGACTAAAGTAACACATCAGATGTTATTGTGCAACATTTTAACATTTTAAATAATAATTATTTTAAATATATTTTTATTGTTTGTTTTGAAGCTACATTTCTCATGTTAAAAATGGGGTCCAGAATGCCATCCCAGCTCAACTATGAGAAAAAGGTTTCCCCCCATTGCACTTGTGGTACATTAGGTTTATCTTCATTGAGGATTAAATATTGGGTAGAGAAAGGGCGATAGACAGGCAAAAATATAAATGAAATTTTTTTTTATTCCGGTTATCAGGACTGACTGACTTTCACCTGTTTTTCTATTCTGCATCATGGATCCAGATGAGTTACATTTATCCTTAGCACCTTCATAATTCATTGCCCACATATATATTCTCAGGTCAGGTAGGCCCTATACCAAAGTTTCTTTTATTTATCTGTCATTTTCAGTATCCCAAGCCTATTCTTTTCTGCCTCAGCTTTCAGATATCCTTGGAGTTCTACAGCAAAGTTCTTTTCCCACTCACTACTAAGAAGCAAAGTTCAATGTTGCAGCTCCTGCTGTTAGCCACTCTCATCTTTTCTTTCCCAAAAACACATTAATCAAAAAACAAACAGTTACTCCATGGTAAGTTTGGGAAACTCATAACCAGGAACTCCGCACACTCCCCTTTCTATCAGTATTTTCAGATTGGGGATGTGTACACATGCGCTCACAAACACACCCACATAGAGATAGAAAAGATTGGGAGATGGTAATACACATGGACCCTGAACTGTTTTCTTCTAACTGCAAGATATGAAGAAATCTCAGAACCTCTCTTTTGTGAGTGCTTTACCCTTCTGCATGCTGGGTTCAGCCCAGGTAAAGGCAAGCTGCCAATCTAACAAGACAATCAAGTCCCATCACATATTATCCCTCAACATTTCCTGATGAAGGAAGGCACTTTGATTTCCCCAAAGCAATGATGGTTTGCTGGCTGTGGAGAGAGCAATGACCTTTTGAGATCAAAAGGAAATTCAGTGCTTTAACTTTTCTAGTTCTAGAATCTCTTTAGTCCTATGGGACTTTGACGTGTAAATAACCTTAGGGTCTCTGGAGCTTGTGTCTTTAATCACAAATTAGTGCCTAGAATCTTCTGAAGATATGATTATTTCCTCTTTTCTTTCTTTTTTTTTTTTTTTTTTTGAGACAGAGTCTTGCTCTGTCACCCAGGCTGGAGTGCAGCCTCCCGGGTAGCTGGGACTACAGGCGCCACCACCTCGCCCGGCTAGTGTTTTGTAGTTTTTAGTAGAGACGGGGTTTCACCGTGTTAGCCAGGATGGTCTCGATCTCCTGACCTTGTGATCCGCCTGTCTCGGCCTCCCAAAGTGCTGGGATTACAGGCTTGAGCCACCGCGCCCGGCCTATTTCCTCTTTTCAGCAAGACCTCTAACATTTCTCCTGCACATTGCTTCAGTTGTTCCACTGACCTGAAACCTGGACTTAACTGTTTAATTGTCACCAATAGGGATCCTTTCCCCTACCCCCAAATTCTCACCTTGTAAAATTTTCTCAATTCATAGAACAGAAAAAGACGTCAGAACAAAGGTGTGGACATTTATTTTATTTTCCCCAAATAAACTCTTCTCCCTTATGGCATCATATATGAATGATGAGAAATCCTAAATTTAGTTTATTCCATAAAAGTTTAAGAAATAGGTCAGGTTTGGCATCTGTTTATCTCCACCAATCCCTTTGTTAAAGTTAATCAACACATTGTGGATGTGCAAATGCCAGCAACTGTTTTATTTAGGAAAACAGGCATGGCAAAGCGAGACTCTTTTCCCTGGGTCACAAACTGAGCATGTGACAGAGCTGAAAACCGCAAAAAAGACTTACTGTCTGGAGTCCCATTGAGATTCTACTACCTCAACAGAGCCTCATGGCATCTGATTTATTATAAAGTACTCTGAGTCATAATGACTTAATTATGACTTTTATTTAACTACCATGTACATGTAACTAGAATGCACCTGTACATGAATTTAAAAATATTATACTGTGCTATTTTTCTTAATTCTGTAAGGGTAACAAGTAACTCAGTAATGACTTGAAACTTGCTATATATTTTCAATACTAAGATAAAAGTTTTAACCAAACTTACAACAGGCACATTTTGGCAGTTAGTGTAAACACAACATTAACAAGCCATATGCCAGAAGATGTTTGTTTCCAAGGCCTTGGAGAAAATGACTGAACAAGGGCCTACATCCAAACTAATGCTTCCGCTTTCCCCCTGAGTTTTGACGGTTGACAGCTCATCAGTTTTCTTCTCACACTGGCTTTTTTGATTGCCCATTGGTAGGAATTTCTTCCATTAACACTGCTGATAGAAGTGTCTTACTGTAGGCTCACCCTCTGCTCTGCGCTTCTGAGGTCCTTCTGTAGCTTGTCTTTTGTCACTTCTCCTTTGTCAACTGATCTCTAGTTTGTCCCTCAGGAATACCAAGGAGTGATCTCAGTTACTTGGTCTGGGCTAAGCAGGCAGGGAAGAACAGGTCTGTTTTTCCACCCACTCCTTAATCAGTTGGTGGGAGATGGCTAACTTAGGGGGCAGCCAGAATGGGAAAGTCCCATTCTGTTGCTGAGTATAGGAGCCCTTTCTCTTCAGGGCTGTGGCTACCTCATCATGACTGAACCAGGCAGCTGTCTCTAATTCTCTCAAGTTCACCTGGATCTGAAAGACATAAGGAAGAAAAGGATGTAAGGTCAGGAGCTACAAAATTTAGAATACTATGGCCAAAGGTCAGAAAATGATTCTAGAACTAAGCAATCTTAGAAGATAATACCTGGGATCTCCAGGTTAGATGAAAGTCAGTTCTAGATACTGCCCAGAAGCAAAAGAGGCATAATTAAGAAATGAGAGTTAAATATATTTTTAACATAGTAAAAAAAAAAAAAGATAAGATACATTAAATAAATCCTGGAAGTACAAATACTAAAATGTTGAGAGTGGTTAACATTGAGAATAAATTATGAATAATACCTATTTTTCCTTGTGTCTCTATTGATTGTATAAATTTTTCAATTAAAAAAGAACATACAGGCCGGGCGTGGTGGCTCACGCCTGTGATCCCAGCACTTTGGGAGGCCGAGACGGGCGGATCACGAGGTCAGGAGATCGAGACCATCCTGGCTAACACAGTGAAACCCCGTCTCTACTAAAAAATACAAAAAACTAGCCGGGCGAGGTGGCGGGCGCCTGTAGTCCCAGCTACTTGGGAGGCTGAGGCAGGAGAATGGCGTAAACCCGGGAGGCGGAGCTTGCAGTGAGCTGAGATCCGGCCACAGCACTCCAGCCTGGGCGACAGAGCGAGACTCCGTCTCAAAAAAAAAAAAAAAAGAACATACAAATATTACTTTATTTATTTATTTATTTTTTGAGATGGAGTTTTGCTCTTTTTGCCCAGGCTAGAGGGCAATGATGTGATCTTGGCTCACTGCAACCTCCGCCTCCCAGGTTCAAATGATTCTCCTGCCTCAGCCTCCCGAATAGTTGGGATTACAGGCACCGACCACCACACCTGGCTAATTTCTTTGTATTTTTAGTAGAGACGGGGTTTCACTGTGTTGGACAGGCTGGTTTAGAACTCCTGACCTCAGGTGATCCACCTGCCTCCCAAAGTGCTGGGATTACAGGCGTGAGCCACTATGCCCAGGCACTCTTTTTTTTTTTTTTTTTTTAAAGGATAAGGGTTAACGATAGTCAAAAGCATAGTCTCATCTTTGCAAGAAGCAAAGTAACATGAACTTCATGCTGAGGAAGCTGAAATAGATTAGATATTCTATAAAAGATTCTATAAAAACCAAAACATACAATAGGCAAACTTTGGCAGGCAGAGACCATCCGTCAGGGATGCTAGAGAAGTGCAAGATGAGATTGGATAAGACAATGTCTAGCCAGGCATGGTGGCTTATGCCCATAATCCCAGCACTTTGGGAGGCCGAGGTGGAAGGATCACCTGAGATCAGGAGTTCGAGACCAGCCTGGCCAACATAGAACCCCGTTTCTAATAAAAATACAAAAATTAGCCAGGCATGCTGGCAGGCACCTGTAATCCTAGCTACTCGGGTGGCTGAGGCAGGAGAATTGCTTGAACCTGGGAGGCAAAGGTTGCACTGAGCTGAGATCATGCCACTGCACTCTAGCCTGGGCGACAAGAATGAGACTCAATTTTTAGTTCCCAGCATCCTAACTGACTTGAGCAGTAAGACCAATCCTGCAGTCAGTCATTAAATGATGCCTGATTGTGTGCCTACTATATGTAAGACACTCTTAAGTCCTGACAATAAAAGATAAATTGTCTCATAAAAACTGTGTTGGGAACATCAGATATCCACATGCAAAAGAATGAAATTGGACCCTTATCTTACACCATATACAAAAACCAACTTAAAATGGATTAAAGACTTAAATGTAAAACTTGAAACAATAAAACTCTTAGAAGAAAACATAAAGGAATAAATTTCTAGACATTAGACTGGGCAGCGGTCTCTTAGATATGACACCAAAAGCGCAGGCAAGAAAAGCAAAGATAGACAAGTAGGGATTCGATCAAACTAAAGCTTCTGCAGAGTCAGGGAATCAATCAACAGAGTGAAGAGACAACCTGCAGAATGGGAGAAAATATTTGCAGACCCTGTATCTAATAAGGAGTTAATATCCAAAATATATAAGGAACTCCTACAACTTAATACCAAAAAATAAATAAGCCAACTTAAAAATGGGCAAAGGATCTAAATAGACATTTCTCCAAAGAAGATATTCAAATGGCCAACAGGTATGTGAAAAGGTGCTCAACATCACTAATCATCAGGGAAATGCAAATGAAAACCTCATACCTTCTTTGATGGCTACTATTAACTTATACCTTCTTTAATGGCTATTATTAAAAAAGTACAAAGGACAGCAGGTATTGGTAAGGATGTAGAGAAAAGGGAACCCATGTATACTGTTGGGGGGAATGTAAGTTGGTGCACCTACTATGGAAAAATATATGGCGGTTCCTCAAAAAATTAAAATTGAATGACCTTTTGATCTAGCAACCCACTTCTGGATATATGTCCAAAGGGACTGAAATCTGGATCTTGAAGAGATATCTGCACTCCCATGTTCACTGCAGCATTATTCACAATGGATGAATAGATAAAGAAAATGTGGTATATACATATAATAGAATATTATTCAGCCTTAAAAAGGAAGGAAATCCTGCATTTGCAACAAGATAGATGGGTCCAAAGGACATGCTAAGTGAAATAAGCCAGACACAGAAAGACAAATATTGTATGATCTCACTTATATGTGGAATCTAAAATAGTCAAACTTATAGAAGCAGAGAGTAGAGTGGTGGTTGCCAGGGGCTGAAGGGAGGGGAAAATGGCGGGGGTGGCCACTGGTCAAAGGGTACAAGGGGTCAGTCATGCAAAATAAGTTTTGAAGATCTGTACACCATAAGGTCTACAATTAATAATACTATATTATATACATTTGCTAAGAAAATAGATCTCACATCAAGTGCTTTTACCACAAAATAAAAAAAAAAAGTGGGGTGGGAGAAAAATAAAAGGTGGGAGGACATTTTTGTAGTTGATGAATAAGTTTATGGCATTGATAGTGATGATGGTTTGATAATTTCAAGGGTATATGCTTCTCTGCTGAAGCAGGAGAATCACTTGAACCCAGGAGGTGGAGGTTGCAGTGAGCCGAGATTGTGCCACTCACTGCACTCAGGCTGGGTGACAGAGTAAGACTCAGTCTCAAAAAAAAAAAAAAAAAATTATCTCATGACTGACATATATGCAAGGGAGAATGGAGATTATTTGCTTCCTTTACTGGTCTGCAAATTCCTTGAGGGCATAAATCATATTTAATTTAATTAATTAATTTATTTATTTTTGAGATGCATTCTCGCCGTTGCCTAGGCTGGAGTGCAATGGCTCAATCTCAGCTCACTGAAATCTCCACCTCCCGGGTTCAAGCAATTCTCCTGCCTCAGCCTCCCAAGTAGCTGGGACTACAGGCACATGCCACCACGCCCAGCCAATTTTTGTATTTTTAGTTGAGATGAGGTTTCACTATCTTGGCCAGGCTGGTCTTGAACACCTGACCTCGTGATCCACCTACCTCAGCCTCCCAAAGTGCTGGGATTACAGGCATGAGCCACCCGCGCCCGGCCTTAATTTTTGTATTTTCAGTAGAGATGGGGTTTTGCCATGTTGGCCAGGCTGGTCTTGAACTCCTGACCTCAAGTGATCCGCCACGTCAGCCTCCCAAAGTGTTGGGATTACAGACATGAGCCACCGTGCTCAGCCCTAAATCATATTTTACAAATATTTATATAATCTAGATGATGCTGGACTAGACAAGTACTTAATAAGTACTTGCTGATGAGCAGATTGGACGAAGCAAAAGAACTATCACAGCATAAGGGAAACATAAGAACTTACTTCTGTTTGCCCTGGTTTCACAGTTGCATGGCAAGCAATCATGAGTGAGCCACTAGGAAAGGGCCAGTGCTGGGATGCACAGTACTGCAGGCTTTCCACCTCCAATCCCACCTCTTCTGCAACTTCTCGACGGATGGTCTCTTCCACACTTTCACCTACAAGCACTCAGATTAATTCAGGACAGCCCTGTAGCTAGAAGGGTGATACAGACAGCCCATTTGTGAAAGGCACACAACACTGGCTCCAAAGTTTCAATGAAATGCTCTTGGGAGTGTCCTAAAACTCCGAGTCATTCTAACAATAAGAATCAGGTCCAGAGCTGTGTGTTGTACCACAGTGCTAAAGCCTGCTAGGTTAGTTATTATAATGCAAAGTGAGGGTGACAGTAGGAGGGACTACTGCCCTCAGCTTTCATAAAATTCCACTTTTCACCATTTGCAAATTTGACCCCAGTAGACTAGAGAAAAAAACCAACCTGTAAATAAATACTGAATTTTAGCTAATGTTATGCCTGCTGAAATAGGAAGAAGTGTACTAATATCTTAAATCTGCGCATCAAAAAATAAGATAGATTAATTAATGGATAGATGAACAGCTTTATGATAAAGTAAGTGTAAAAATTTATGGAATCTAGGGGTGTGCTCAGAGCAGGGGGCCTAAAGAATGGCTCCTCTGTTTATAACACACCCAACAGGAATCTGGGGTCATTGTGATGAGAGGCACGAAGCTTGTGGCCTCCCTACAAACAACTGCCTACAGGTGAAGAGGAAAAAAAATTATAGAATCTGGGTAGTGGGTGTATGGGTGTTCACTGTATAATTCTTTCAATAATCTCCTATGTTTGAAAATTTGCTTAAAAAAATAGTATGGCTGACACCTGTAATCCCAACACATTGGGAAGTCAAGGCAGGCAGGTCACTTGAAGCCAGGAGTTCAGGACTGGCCTAGGCAACACAGCGAGATCCTGTCTCTACAAAAAATTTTAAAAATTAGCCGGGCATAGTGGCCTGCGTCTGTAGTCCTAGCTATTCAGGAGGCTGAAGTGGGAGGATTGCTTGAGCCCAGAAGGTTCAGGCTGCAATAAGCCATGATTTTGCCACTGCACTCCAGCTTGAACAATAAAGTGAGACTCTGTCTCAAAAAAAAAGGAAAGGAAAAAACTTTATGTGTGTGTGTGTGTGTGTATAATGCCAGAAATGTTATATATATATAATGCCAGAAGGCAGTTTTCTTGACATGATAGAAAAGAATGTGCTTGGGAATCCAAACTCCATAGCAACAAGACAGAGAAGATTGTATTAGTAAGATTGTGTATCTTCCAGTGTCACCTGTATATCCCCTTAACTCCTTACCTATATCACAAAAACCTGCCAAGGCAGAATACATTCCCTTGGGAAAAGAGCTTTGGCGGGCAAGCAGGCACCGGGTCCCATCTGACACCAGCGTGATCACCACAGGAGCCATCTAGGAAAGGGGAATGGAAACTGAGATGCTGGCACTTGGGGGCCTGCCAATGAGCTAAAGCAGTGTATAATTAAGGAACTGCACAGGCTTTCTTCCCCAGGACAAAGCAGTGCACAGCCTTCTTGGATTACTGTCCTCTTACAGCAATACTTACCTGTGGATAATAGATGATATTATTGGAAGGGCACACACGCTTGCTGCCAGCCACATTCTTCTTGGTGGGCTGCCCACTTCTGCTGCAGAACTGATGAGCATCATGCCAGCGGAGAAGAGCTTGAGCCTAGGGACACAAAGATGGGCCTGGTTTCATTTGGAGAGAATGCAGGGCTCATCTTTAACAGCACTGGGCCTACTATCTGGAACAACTCACAGGGAAATGCCAATCTCTTTCCAGCCCACATAATTTAAATGGCTACTGTTTAAATTTTAGGACAAGTAAACTAACTGAACATATTCCTCTAGCATCAGAAATCTGAATAAAAGAAAGCATATTTTTAAATGTATTATGATTTAAAACATATGAAGTATATAAGGTAATAAAATGAACACCCATGTATTCACTAACCAGCTTAAAAATAAAACATTCCCAGTATAGTTGAACATCCTAAAATGTTCTTCTCCCCAGTAAAGTTGGAATTTTTTGCAACTAAAAAATATTTAGAGGTTTCTTTTTAAATTAAATGCACAATCAAAATACTTTAGCAAGTGAAATCTAAAGCTGTGAGGGCAAGTCATTAAAGCAATGTAAAGTAATTTCTCTTAGGGAAAACATGATGCTGTATATGTCATGCTGTGTGGGTCATTAAAAATGTTTATGAGGCTGTCAGATCCTATTGCCATAGATCTGCATGTCTTTAGGAGACAATGATCTTGACAGTGGTTCTGCCAAAAACAAGGGCAAAAGAAGGGAGAATAAGCAATCCTCCTACAGCACATTGTCCTGCCAGTGTTTGTAGAAAGGACTAGAATCTGCAAAAGAAGAAACCAAACGTCACTGTAGCCTTGGATTTACACATGGATTTACCCACACATACTGCTCTACTAAATTTCCTGCAGAATGAGAAACCAGAATCTACCGTGGACAGCATGGAGGCATCCCTTGCATTGAGTTGAAAGAGAGCCTTTCTCAGCTCAATGAAAGACCCCTTGAGCTCTGTCTCCATTTCAGGTTTGTGTGAGGAGGCTAGAAAATTAGAAAAGATAATGAAATTAAACAATGACAAACTTTGCCCCAGGGTCTCTCTCCAGTCTGTCCTGTTAAAATAGTGTTTCCCAAACTTGCCTCATGAGATTCAGCTGGAGAAAGTAAAATATATCCGGGTTCTCAGCTGGGTGTGGGGGTGTGTACCTGTAGTCCCAGCTACTCAGGAGGCGGGGGCAGGAGGATGGCTTGAGGCCATTAGGAGTTCCAGGCTACATACAGTGCACTATGATCACACCTGTGAATAGCCACTGCACTCCAGCGAGACCCCATCTCTCAAATTTAAAAAAGGCCAGGCACGGCACTTTGGGAGGCCGAGAAGGGTGAATCACGTGAAGTCAGGAGTTCAAGACCAGCCTGGCCAACATGGTGAAACCCTGTCTGTACTGAAAACACAAAACTTAGCTGGACTTGGTGGCGGGTGCCTGTAATCCCAGCTACTCGGGAGGCTGAGGCGGGAGAATCACTTGAACCCAGGAGACAGAGGTTGCAGTGAACTGAGATTGCACCATTGCATTCCAGCCTGGGTGACAGCAAAACTCCATCTCAAAATAAATAAATATATACATAAAATTTTTTTAAAAAGCAAGATTCTGAAGCCCCTACCTGGAGATTTCTAAAGCAGCTGGCATGGAGTGAGGCCCAGGAATCTCTATTTTTTAACAAGCACCAGGTGATTCTTATATTCAGGCCAGTTTGGGAAACATTAGCACATAGTATGTCTCAAGATCTTCCTCAGGGCAACAAGAACATTTGCATTAGCTTATCCTTGGAAAAGAGATGAAGTGGGACCTCATGGCTCCTATCTGAACCTCATTACCCAGCATCACTACATTTATACCTAGACCATTAAAGACAGAAGGAAAGCCTGACAGGAGCCATGAGCCAATAGCAAAGTGGTTCCCAACTGCAGGTCTGTGGACCCAGAGCTACTCTGTGGAAACATTTTTATTCACCTGTATTCATAAAATAAATAAGAATGATGTCATAAGTTTTTTTTAACATTTCTTATGAAATATTGAAATATACAAAATGTGACCGGGCGCCGTGGCTCCTGCCTGTAATCCCAGCACTTTGGGAGGCTGAGGCAGGCAAATCACCTGAGGTCAGGAGTTCGAGACCAGCCTGACCAACATGGAGAACTCCAGTCTCAGGCCGGGCGCGGTGGCTCAAGCCTGTAATCCCAGCACTTTGGGAGGCCGAGACGGGTGGATCAC
>NW_012113141.1:6529945-6535793 GCF_000951035.1 Colobus angolensis palliatus | reverse complement strand
GCCAGGTGTGGTGGCTCATACCTATAATCTTAGCACTTTGGGAGGCCAAGGAGGGAGGATTTCTTGTGCCCAGGAGTTTGAGAACAGCCTGAGCAACATAAGGAGACCCCCATCTCTATTTTTAAAAAAATTAAAAATTAGCCAGGCATGGTAGTACATGCCTATGGTCCCACCTACTCAGGCTGAGGTGGGAGCATTACTTGAGCCCAGGGGGTCAAGGCTGCAGTGAGTTGTGATTGTACCACTGCACTCCAGCCTGGACGACAGCAAGACATTGTCTCAATAAATAAAATAAATAAAATGTATAATGGTACAGAGACTAATACCATAAACATTCATGTACCCATCACCTAACTTAGAAGGCATTAAAATATCCTTTATTTTCATTTAAATGATGATAGCAGATGACAGTATTTTCAATGTCCTTTTTTAAAATAGAAAGTTGATAACCTTTCATATTCCCCAAATTTTCCTTTAAATTTTACCATTATGTGAAATCCCAAATTCTGAAGACCACTGGGAAGTACCCATTAGGAATAATGTTATGTACCACTTATGGAAAAGGAGCTATCCAGACCTAGATCCACAGCAAACCATGCCTCCTGCTGCTCAGAGCATCCAATCAACACAGAATCTTCTATTCTTTGTGCATCCTGTCCAAATTTACCCAGGAGCCTTTCCAACTCTAAGAAACAGAAGGGAGAAAAGCAAAACACAAACGTTTCTATTAAATCACTACAGCCATGTTAGACTCAGGGAAAATCGTCTACTTCAGCTTAAAGTAGGTATACTTGGCTTCCAGCTGCAACTAATTAGCTATGTAACCTTGGTCTAACCATTTAACCTTTCCAGGCCTGTTTTCTCCTTAGCAATCTGAGGACTTTAGACCAAAGAAGGAATTCTTGTATAACATTGTATTACTCTATGGCTGTATCAAGAAAGGAAAATATCCCCTAGATAGTAAGATGCATGACAGTTAACTTATTAAGTCATTGAAAAAAAATAAGTGTCACATTTAAAATGGTAGAGACCAAGGCTGGGGGGCAGGGAGGATTGCTTGAAGCCAGGAGTTTGAGACCAGCCTGGGCAACACAGCAAGACCTTGTCTCTACAAAAAATAAAATCAGCTGGGTGCAGTGAAGTGCACACCTGTAGTTCCAAAAACTTGGGAGGCAGAGGTGGGAGGATCTCTTGAGCCCAGGAGTTCAAGGCTGCAGTTAAAGACCAATCCAGGTCTGTAATTAACCTCCAGAATGTGCTACTTTTGTGGACCAAAGTAGAGTAAAATACTCATCTGAGATGCCAATCTCTAAGAGATGAGTGCTGTATAGGGAGAAATCCTATACACTTGTTCATGACGGACTCATATTTATTTGTTCATAATACAACATAACACACAAAAAAATCATGATACAACATAAACATTGCTAAATCTCTAAATAATGTATGGTGCCTTCTGATGGAGTCCTCAGATTCTTCTGCACCGCTAGAAACTACCTATCCAAGTGCTCTAACTTCTGACCTATGGGGGAAATTCACTGGCAATACAGAAATTAGTCAGTATATAGTGACTCATATAAAACTGAAAGTTCACATTTTGTTTTCTGTCTTTGAGACACCACCAGGCTCGACTAATTTTTTGTTCCTGGGTAGAGATGGGGTCTCACTATGTTGCCCAGGCTGGTTTTGAACTCCTGGGCTCAAGCAATCCACTGACCTTAGCCTCCCAAAGTGCTGGGATTACAGGCATGAGCCACCCAACCCAGCCAAAGTTTGCATTTTGAATGACAAATCCCAGTGGCTTAGATATCTTTAGTTATATATGCTAAAAGAGTTCTAGAAGCAAATTTATTTTAATTCACTTTTAATCTTGACCCTTCTAATAAAAATGAAGTTATGATGGAACTCTTTTTTTTTTTTGAGACGGAGTCTCGCTCTGTCACCCAGGCTGGAGTGCAGTGGCACGATCTCGGCTCACTGCAAGCTCCACCTCCCAGGTTCATGCCATTCTCCTGCCTCAGCCTCTGGAGTAGCTGGGACTACAGGCGCCCGCCACCACGTCCAGCTAATTTTTTGGTAATTTTTAGTAGAGACTTGTTAGCCAGGTTGGTCTCAATGTCTTGACCTTGTGATCCTCCTGCCTCAGCCTCCCAAAGTGCTGGGATTACAAGGGTGAGTCACCTTGCCCGGCCATGATAGAACTCTTAATTAGCATAACAGTGTATACCTCAGTGGAGGCTGGAATTCACTGCTCTAAGGCAAAGATGAGCAAACTTTCTGGAAAGAGATACTAAATATTTTAGGCTTTGTGAGTCATACAGTCTCTGTCACAACTCTGCATTGTAGTGCAAAAGTAGCTATAGACAATATGTCAATGAATGAGTATGGCTACGTTCCAATAAAAATTAATTTACAAAACAGGTAGCAGGTACAATTTGGACAGCAGTTTTACCAACCCCTGGTTTAAGGCATTAGTGGTTCATTTCATCACCAAATAATATTTGACTGGACAAGTAGAGTTCATAAAATAAATTATTAGTTGGCAGAAGCAGTTATACAAGCATGAGACTCAAAAGCTTTTTGAAAAATCTAGACTCCAAAGTTCAAGGATCTTTCTTAGAATTCATTATAGGCTGAATTCTGCTCAGTGGCCACAGGCTGGTCAACACCACTGGTCCACCCTGGACTTACCTAACAGGCTATGTCGGGGGGCCAGGTATTGATGTGCTGAAGTCTGAAGCAGAGGAGCCAGACCATGAAAGAGGTAAAACGCTCCTGTTTGCTGGGCTTTTTTACATGCATCATCATCTTCCTTCAGTTCAAATAAATACCTGTATTTGGGAAACAAACCATTACAAAACCACCCTTAGTTACCTGTATAGCGTTCATCTTTGAGAATGCTGCCGCTGCATCCCCTCTCCTACCATGGTTATTTCCCTTTATTTATTTACAACCTAATTTGCTCCAAAAAGGGTTTGAGGTGGCTATAGGTAATCATTCATTCCCTCCTTTGTCTTACTGTGTACCTCACCCATACTTCTGTGGTTGCGCTATTGGTTTATTTGTTCATTTGTCTGTCTCCTCTGAGAGACTATGATCTCCTGAAGGGGAATGTATGCTTTACTCAGCTCTGTATCTCTGTAGTTAGCATATTGAATGGCTCGATTCAATAAATATTTATTGAATTGAACTTCAAGGGTAATAAATATTTACTGAATTGAACTTCAAGGTACTCTGCCAATATTACACTGTGAGGCAAGAATTTACATGAGTGGAGTGAAAGGAAAACAAGTACAGTGATAAAACATCAACCACAAAATACCTAGGGATGGGAACAGACTTTTTCACAGCAGACAAAGAGTAAACACTGTATCTTCAGTGACCCTCATTCAATCTAGGGAAGATAAAGAACAAATTTTACCTTCAATGTACCCTTACTTCAAACATCTAGATCTCAAAGTAGATACCATTAACTCCTTATCTCTAGCAAAGGGAGCACCTGGCCGGGCGTGGTGGCTCACGCCTGTAATCCTAGCACTTTGGGAGGCCAAGGCAGGTGGATCACGAAGTCGGGAGTTCAAGACCAGCCTGGCCAATATGGTGAAACCCTGTCTCTACTAAAAATACAATAATTAGCTGGGCATGGTGGCATGTGCCTGTAGTCCCAGCTACTCAGGAGGCTGAGGCAGAAGAATCGTTTGAACCTGGGAGGCGAAGGTTGCAGTGAGCAGAGATCGTGCCACTGCACTCCAGCCTGGGTGACAGAGCAAGACTCCGTCTCAAAAAAAAAAAAAAAGACAAAGGGAGCACTAATGAAACCTATACCTAACCTATTTAATAAGGATAGTATTTTCATTTTCTTTCTTTCTTCTTTTTTTTTTGAGACAGAGTCTCACTCTTTCACCCAGGCTGGCGTGCAGTGTCATGATCTCGGCTGACTGCAGCTTCTGCCTCCCAGGTTCAGCCAATTCTCATGCCTCAGCCTCCCGAGTACCTGGGATTACAGGCATGCTCCAGCATGCCCAGCTAATTTTTGTATTTTAGTAGAGATGGGGTTTCATCACGTTGGCCAGGCTGGTTTCGAACTCCTGACCTCAAGTGATCTGCCCTCGGCCTCCCAAAGTGCTGGGATTTACAGGTGTGTGCCACCGTGCCCAGCCATAGTATTTTCAGTAGCCAAAATGAAAATGTGGAAAAAGGGAATACCCTCCTATTCTTGGTTTCTCAAAAAAAGGCAATAGTAATGGGGTAAGTACAAGGCTTTTCCAGTACCTTCATTAAAGGTGGGCTGAGTCTCTCCCTTCAAATCCTTATGATCAGCAGGGACAGAATGCAGATTCCCCTGGGGCCTTGGGGTTAGCCATTTTTGCCTGTCAAAAGCCCTAAAACAGACGCTCAGGTAAAAACTGGCTTCTTTCGTCAAGTTGGAAAAATAGTTTGCAGATATTTCCTGTGGGATCTGAGAACTCTTGTAATACCAGTAGGCAGAGCTGGCTCAACATGAAAATAAAAAGCAAAAAGACAATGCACCCAGTGGTATCTTTCAGAATCTATTCTGACTGTGATAAAAGGGGTTACAATGAGCTCTTTATAAATAGAAGACAAAAGAAACCTGATCTTTTAAGACTTGTGATATTTTTAAACTTACTATGAGTCACTGTAGCCTCCTGGGGCAAAGACTCAATGCATGTCAAAGGAGAGACATGTGTCACTCAGAAGTTACCAAATATAAACAATAGAACAAACACTGCTGCCGTCGTAAAAGAACAGAAAGAGTGGTACAACCTGTACTTGCCCTAATGACCCTAAAAAGCAAAACACCTACAAAAACACCCAGGTTAAGGTCTTAGACCCAAGGCCTTACTGGAACTGGAATTGAGATCCAAAAGTTCCTTACACTCCTCTGGATCAGGAACTCTTATTTTCAAAAATTTATTTTGCCTTTTCAGTTATAATAGCATGGAAATTGCTATGATGATCAAAGCTGAAAATATTTAGATTATTTTAAAACAAAGTTTTCCCTTATTTTAACAGTAAAAAACAGTCAGTCTTTAATAATCAGAATATACAATTGTCAATTTTTTTAAAAGGAAATCATCAAAATCCCACCACTCAGGGATAATCACTGTTTATACCTTGGAATTCTCTTAAGTGATTAATATTATATATCAATACATATATATTTAGAATCCATCAAACCTACTAATTTGTAGCCTTTTTTCTTAAACATACGTAAACATTTTCACATCATATTCTTTATTGATAGACTTTTATTCTTTTCTCTTTTTTTGTTTTGAGACAGAATTTCGCTCTTGTTTTCCAGGCTGGAGTGCAGTGGCGCAATCTTGGCTCACTGCAAATTCTGCCTCCCGGGTTCAAGTGATTCCCTTGCCTCAGCCTCCCAAGTAGCTGGGATTACAGGTGTCCGCCACCACACCTAGCTAATTTTTGTATTTTTAGTAGAGATGGGGTTTTGCTATGTTGGCCAGGCTGGTCTCGAACTCCTGACCTCAGGTGATCCACCCATTTTGGCCTCCAAAGTGCTGGGATTACAGGTGTGAGCTACCATGCCTGGCCTCATTATTTTTATTCATTCTTAAATAGATTTATTTAATCACTTTAACATACTTAAATTTTAGACTCTATTCAATAATCATGTTACTATTCTTGGCTGGGCGCTGTGGCATACTCCTGTAATCCCAGCACTTTGGGAGGCCAAGGCTGGTGGATCACAAGGTCAAGAGATCGAGACCATCCTGGCCAACATGGTGAAACCCCATCTCAACTTAAAATACAAAAATTAAATGAATGGCGGCGGGAGGTGAAATCCGGTTCTAACCGGTCCGGG
>NW_012113141.1:6524235-6529603 GCF_000951035.1 Colobus angolensis palliatus | reverse complement strand
ATTTTGTTTTACTTTTTTTTTTTTTTTAAAGCTATGTTGTTAGCACACAGAACACTTCATTGTTGTTTTTGGGGGAAGGGGCATATGTCACTAATAGAATGTCTCCAAAGCTGGATTGATGTGGGGAAAACACCTTTCCCTTCTAGTTTTGAGAGACTTCCTCTTGGTTCCCAGGAGGAGGGATTCCCTACTTTGACACACATGGCCATCTTGGCACAAAAGTCTTGTGGTATGGAAAAACAAATTTGTTTTTATGTCCTCTTCTCCCTTTCCATCTTTCAGCATAGACTTAACTTCCTTAAGCCCAGACATCTGTTGGGACCTGACCCCTAGTCAGTGGTTACCAGTGTGTCAGGCAATCTGGACTTTCCAGTGATGCCACTGAGATGGCACCTGTCAAAACAGCATGGTTCCATTTCTAGATTGTGGATCTTCAGATAAATTCTGCCATTTTCATTTCACTTCCTGAAAGTCAGGGTCGGCTTGTGAAAAGTTGTTAAACAACATGCTAAATGTGAAATGTCAACCCTCACTCTAAACTTTCCCTGTTCAGAGCATCAGATGAAGACTTCATTGGGTTTTATAGTGGCTTTCTGATTTTTGGTAGTCCATTAAAGAAGGGAGTTTGAAAGTTGTTGTATACTGTTAACGATTGTCTGCCCATGTCCTGCCTGAAATACCATGATTGTTTATGGAAAGTATCTTTAATAAAGCTGGATACAGTTTGGCTTGGGAAAAAAAAAAACAAAAGCAAAAATTAGCTGGGTGTGGTGGCGTGCATCTGTAGTCCCAGCTACTTGGGAGGTTGAGGCAGGAGAATCACTTCAACTGGTGAGGCGGAGGTTGCAGTGAGCCGAGATCACGTCACTGCAGTCCAGCCTGGCAACAGAACAAGACTCCATCTCAAAAGAAGAAGAAAAAAAAAATTCTTGTAGTTTGTTAAAGGAGTACAAGCAACCTAAACATCCAACAATATCTGAAACAAGTGTCACAGTTTTGTTGTTTGTTCACCCTTGTTCATGTACTTACGCTTATGTGCTTCTAATTTTTTTTTTTCGAGACACTCTATCACGCAGGCTGGAGTGCAGTGACACAATCTCGGCTCATTGCAACCTCCACCTCCCAGGTTCAAGTGACTCTCCCACCTCAGCCTCCTGAGTAGCTGTGACTACAGGTGCACGCCACCATGCCTGGCTAATTTTTCTATTTTTAGTAGAGATAGGGTTTCACCATGTTGGCCAACCTGGTCTCAAATTCCTGACCTCAAGTGATCTGCCCACCTTGGCTTCCCAAAGTGCTGGGATTACAGGTGTGAGCCACTGCACCCAGCCTTTATATGCCTCTAAATTTTGGACTGGGCACTCATGCTTGGTAGGGCTTTATATGTAGGAATCACTGGTTGTGAGTATATACTTCCTAAGGAGTCTTATATTTGTGTTTACATGGTGCCCCAGGGGTATTTTCAGTCCAAAGTTACTACTTAAATTAATTTATTAGGCTGGGCATGGTGGCTCAAGCCTATAATCCCAGCACTTTGGGAGGTAGAGGCAGGAGGATTGCTTGAGCGCCAGAGTTTAAGACTAGCCTGGGCAACATAGCAAGACCCTAGCTTACAAACAATAAAAAAAAATTAGCCGGGCGTAGTGGCTCACGCCTGTAATCCCAGCACTTTGGGAGGCCGAGGCAGGCAGATCACGAGGTCAGGAGATTGAGACCATCCTGGCTAACATGGTGAAACTCTATCTCTACTAAAAATACAAAAAATTAGCCGGGTGTGCTGGTGGGCACCTGTAGTCCCAGCTACTCGGGAGACTGAGGTAGGAGAATGGTGTGAACCCAGGAGACGGAGCTTGCAGTGAGCCAAGATTGCACCACTGCACTCCAGCTTGGGCGACAGAGCAAGACTCTGCCTCAAAATATATATATATATATATACACCTCAAAAAATAAAATATATATATATATATTAGCCAGGCATGGTGGTGCACAAGTAGCTATGCATGTGATCCTAGCTACTTGGCGGGAGAATTGATTCAGCCTGGGAGGTTGAGGCTGCAGTGAGCTATGATCATACCACTGCACTCTAGCCTGTGTGACAGAGCAAGATCCTGTCTCAAAAAGAAAAAAAAGAAAAAAAAAATTATTTCTTAGGTTAAGGGTTCTAGGACCACACCACACAGATAGTATAAATTTAACCCCCAAAACTGTATAAAAGCAGTCTAGTGATTTCAAATTCACAGATTTCTAATTTCTCCAAGCTGAGACAAAAAAGTCTTTATCATCTTTATGTGCTATTGTAGATTTTTATTTCCTACTCTACCTTTCACTGAAGTTTAGTTCTTGGGGAGAGGGGGTGGGGTTATCTACCTTATTTACAGGAAACTTCATGAAATATTATTCAATAGTTTTTCTCATCTGAAGTGACAGGTATAGAACAATGTAGTTTTAACGTGTTTATTATTCTATTATAGTACCTTAATTTACTTAATTTCTCCCTTACTGTTCATTCATTCAACAGTACTTTAGTGCCTACCATATGCCAGGCACTGTTTTATGAAGTAGGGGTACCACGGTGGAAAGACAAAGTCTGATCTTAATATATATTCAAGTGTGTGAGATATTTTAGATATCATTGGATATTTAGTTTAAAATTTTTTGGCCAGGTGTGGTGGCTCACGCCTGTAATCCCAACACTTTGGGAGGTCAAGGCAGGTGGATTGCCAGAGTTCAGGAGTTCAGACCAGCATGGACAACATGGCAAAACCCTGTCTCTACACAAAGATACAAAAATTAGCCAGGCTTGGTGGCATGTGCCTGTAGTTCCAGCTACTTGGGGTTTGAGGTGGGAGGATCACTTGACCCCAGGAGATCAAGGCTGCAGTGAGCCAAGATTGTACCACTGCACTTCAGCCTGACAGAGTGAGACTCCATCTCTAAAAAAATTGAAAAAATACTTTTTTTATGTTTACTGGTTTATTATAAAGGATATTACAAAGGATACAAATAAAGAGATGCATTTAGGCCAGGTATGTGGGGGGAGGGTGTGGAGCTCCCATGCCTCCCTGGGTGCGCCACCCTCCAGGAACCTCCATGTGTTCAGCTATCCAGAGGCTCTCTGAACCCTGTCCTTTTGGGTTTTTATGGAGGCTTCATTACATAGGCACAATTGACAACCATGTAGAAATGTGATGGACAAAATGGTCATGATTTCATACTAACAGACTGACTGGAAACGCAGCAATGTTTGTCTGTTCAGGTTCTCCTTGGCCTCTCTGTGCAGCCTTCCTTCCTCCGGAGTATGGGGCACAACCCTCTCTGGAATTAGGGTCTTTGGACCCACAATCAGATTAGAGTCCTGCCATGGGCAGGTAAAAGGAGGACAGGAGAAGGTACAAGAGATTTTGTTTCCTGAGGCCTGCTCCTGAGGTCTAAAGTGCCCCACATTATAACAAAAGACTGTAATAAGGGCCATAGGAATTATGAGCCAGAAAAAACAGATGAATATATATATACACACACACACATACAACACACAAATATAATAATATATAATGTATATATAATAATCATAAACCTAATTATATATGTAAAATCATAATATCACAATAATTTAATGGGCCATACAGAATAATCAAAGCTCAGGTTGGCTAAAACTCACCGTGTCTTAGTAACATAGGTTGACAGCGGTCTATAGCACCAAAAAAATTTTCTCCTGCAAGCTATTCCACAATACAGGAACATTGTCGAGTCCTTAGGAAAAAAAAACAGGAGTTTTAAAAAAAGTCATAATATGAAATTTAAAGTAATGAATTGCCAAGAGGGTTATATTTTAAGCCAGGATGGGATCACTTTGTAATATTAAGGAAAGACAAACTCAATAGGAGTCAGGTGATCTTGTTTCTAAATTGCATTTCTACCCCTAAGTAGCTATGGGATCTCAGCATTTCAGTACTTCTTTCATCATCTAAAAAACTGAAACCTGTTCTACCCACCTAGAATAAGAATGAAGTAGAAGGAATCCTGTAGATAAGAATATATAGGGCCGGGCACAGTGGCTCACTTCTGTAATCCCAGCACTTTGGGAGGCCAAGGTGGGTAGATCACGAGGTCAGGGGTTCGAGACCAGCCTGACCAACATGGTGAAACCCCCGTCTCTACTAAAAATACAAAAATTAGCTGGGCGTGGTGACAAGTGCCTGTAATCCCACCTACTCAGGAGGCTAAGGCAGGAGAATTGCTTGAACCTGGGAGGCGGAGGTTGCAGTGAGCTGGGATAGCGCCACTGCCCTCCAGCCTGGGCGACAGAGCAAGACTCCATCTCAAAAAAAAAAAGAAAAGATAAGACTATAAAAAGTCACAGCATTAGGAAATTTTTTCAGAAGGCAGCTATGCAAATTCACATGGATCCAAGATATTTTCTATTTTTCTGTAGCTCATTGGGAAAGAAAAAAAAAAAACTGAACTAAAGAATCCATTCTGGCAGAGATGATCCCTTTAAATTGTGTATCAGTATTTTATTCCCCATGAAAAGTACCTTTCACATTGGCAGTAAAAAAAGTCAAGAATTCATTACAGTTAAATAACCAACCACCCTTTTCACTGTGTCTGAGGAAAGCAAGCTTTGACACTAAATGACTGAAGAACATCTAAAATGTAGTCCTACTTCTTGGCTGCATAATTATGAATCACTGATGATGAATCCTTGGATAGTTTTGGCTACAATCTATGTCCTAGCCATGAGTAAAATATATTTAGCAAATGACATTCAACAAAGTATTTATTGAGTACTGACTTTATTCAGGGTCCCCTAAAGAACACAAAAATATAAAGGATGGAAATCCCTGCCCTCAAGGAACTCTAGCAGGAGAGAGAAAACAAATAGATAGCCAGCTTTCACAGAAGGCAGTATGCAATATGTGGGTTGCAAAGCACTCTAGGAGGTTGTTAAAAGTATTATTCCTACTTTAATAACCCCAGAACTGTGTGATATACTAGAAAAAATGTATTTGAAGTCATTATTTCTGGCTCATACACCACTCAGAATGTAAACTCGTATGATATTTTTACAGGTTGATTTGGAAATATCTATTAAAGTGTCAAATCATAAGCCTTTTTCCTCAGCAATTCCATGTTTAGGAAATTTACCCTAGGAAGGAAAGGATATGTACAAGAATGTTAACTGAAAATTATGATAAAATGGATTAATACGTGACTTAAGAACAAACAGAAGGGCTGGGTGCGGTCCCTCATGCCTGTAATCCCAGCACTTTGGGAGGCCGAGGCGGGCAGATCACCTGAGGTCAGGAGTTCAAGACCAGCCTGACCAACATGGAGAAACCCCGTCTCTACTAAAAATACAAAATTAGCC
>NW_012113141.1:6515206-6523239 GCF_000951035.1 Colobus angolensis palliatus | reverse complement strand
CCGTCTCGGCCTCCCAAAGTGCTGGGATTACAGGCTTGAGCCACCGCGCCCGGCCCAAGTAGCTGGGATTACAGGCACGCTCCACCATGCCCAGCTAATTTTGTAATTTTTTAGTACAGACGGGGTTTCTCCATGTTGGTCAGGCTAGTCTCGAACTCCTGACCTCAGGTGATCTGCCTGCCTCGGCCTCCCAGTGTGCTGGGATTACAGGCATGAGCCACCACCCCTGGCCTTATTTATATTTTTCAAATGACTAGAAGTATACATACCAACCTGTTAAGAGTGACAAATTTGGGGGAGTGGGATGACGGTAAAGATTGAAAAAGGTGCCAGTAATTTTTGCTTTATTCATTTTTCTGTACTGAAAAAAAAAAAAAAAGCCATGTGTACTTACTCCTTTTAAGACAAAAGAAAAGCCTAATAAAATAGTAGTTCCTGAGACTAACTGGTTAATGAGGCTACCTCCCATGCCACTGTTCCCCAAAACACCTCACCATATTCCGTGAGCCAAAGGGAATTCATTTGGTGAGTTTCTTGGACCCTGGGAACTGTTGCCAGATGTTTTGCCTAGTTTCTGCTACTAAATTAAGCTTAGCCAGTTGTAGATTATCATGGCCTGCTGATTCATGAGCTGATGGTCACAGAGCTATTTATGTTTTTAAAAGTACAATCTTTGATAGAGATGAAAGGTAACAGCAGTCTTACCCAACTACTAAATGATGAGGCAAGGTGCTTTAACATTAATAGTTTCTCTGAACCCCCCATAACAAATGATTCACACATGTTTCTTATCCTGTTCATCTTTCCAGAAGAAAGATTAATTAAGCAGTAAGAGCGTGACAAAAAAGCTCATCTTGAATCTAGTGGTTACTTCCACCGAGAAGAAGCCAGGTTCCCTAATATTTAAGAGAGCTCTTTTAGGCTGGGCGCAGTGGCTCACGCCTGTAATCCCAGCACTTTTGAGAGGTCGAGGCGGGCGGATCACGAAGTCAGGGGATCGAAACCATCCTGGCTAACACGGTGAAACCCCGTCTCTGTTAAAAACACAAAAAAATTAGCCGGGCGTGGTGGCGGGCGCCTGTAGTCCCAGCTACTCGGGAGGCTGAGGCAGGAGAATGGCGTGAACCGGGGAAGCGGAACTGGCAGTGAGCGGAGATCGCCTCACTGCACTCCAGTCTAGGCTACAGAGTGAGACTCCGCCTCAAAAAAAAAAAAAAAAAGAGCTCTTTTTAGAGTCCATTTCTCCACGACTGTGGACCTCCGTGGGATGGGGAAATATGGAGAACTGAGGAACCACGGGAAAACAACTTTGAAGGTCTCACTGACCTGCTTTATAGTTTGCTTTCTAAATAATATTTTTTCCTCCCTTTAAAAAAAAAATAAAAATTAAGGCACAGTGTGAGAAGTTAGCAAGTTTCATTTTTAAATGACTCTCCAAAAAAGTATCAGAAAATGATTTGCTGTGGTTACTGAGGTAGCTCCACACTTATGAGGCAAAACTATGGTTATATTCGTGGTTTCTGCAAAAAGGAAGAGATCAAGCTAACATGTTAAAATGCTGTGACCACGACCTTTTTTCAAGTTCTGATTATGCCTCCCTGTGAAGTCCTTTCTGCACTTAGAAGCTGAGCAGGTTTCTGTTTCACTGTACTCACTCCGAATTCTTTTCGGGGCACCTTCCTACTCCTCAGGAATCAGCACAAAGGAGGAAACCAAATGTTCACGTTCAACGGCTTCCATTCCCCAGAGGGACCATTGCAGCTTCTGCCACACTTCCCAGAATCCTCTTAGAGATGCACTCTGGGAATTGTAGTTCAGTTCCCAGGCATGCCGCCGGGTTCTCCAGCTGCAAGTTAACCATGATTGTCAAAAGCATGAACATCTAAGATCTTATTACCAAGAGAACTACTGTATCCTTGGAGAAAGTAAACTAGTATTAGATCCGTTTTTTAATTAAAAAAAGAGAAAGTCATTAAGTCCACCCTCGTACACAGAAGGCATATATTATGAGGCTGGAGAGAGGATGAAGTAGGGGTGGGAATCAAATACCTCTCAACCTTAGTATATCTCTAGTTCTCTCTCTGCACATTTTAGAACTAGCTCTAAAATTTCATAAAGTTCTTCCAAGTTAAAAGGATGGGACTCTGTATAGGTATGTATAGATATATTTGAATTTATGGTAGGATTCATTTCTTGATCAGAGGAAGAGCATTCCATTTGACCGGAAGCAGTCTCCTAGCAGTGTGTCCGGAATTGGTTCCTTCTGGTGGGATCTTGGTCTCCCCGACTTCAAGAATGAAGCTGCAGAGGTTTGTGGTGAGTGTTACAGCTCTTAAATGTGGCACAGACCCAAAGAGTGAGCAGCAGCAAGATTCATTGTGAAGAGCGACAGAACAAAGTTTCCACAGCGTGGAAGGGGACCTGAGCAGGTTGCCACTGCTGTCTGGGGTGCAGCTATTATTCCCTTATTTGTCCCTGCCCACATCCTGCTGAGTGGTCCATTTTACAGAGTACTGATTGGTCCATTTTACAGAGTGCTGATTTGTGCATTTACAATCCTTTAGCTAGACACAGAGTGCTAATTGGTGCGTTTTTACAGAGTGCTGATTGGTGCATTTACAATCCTTTAGCTAGACACAGTGCTGATTGGCACATTTACAATCCTTTAGCTAGACACAGAGTGCTGGTTGGTGCATTTTTACAGAGTGCTGATTGGTGCATTTACAATCCTTTAGCTAGACACAGTGCTGATTGGCACATTTACAATCCTTTAGCTAGACACAGTGCTGATCAGTGCATTTACAATCCTTCAGGTAGACACAGTGCTGATTGGCGCATTTACAATCCTTTAGTTAGACACAGTGCTGATTGGTGCGTTTTTACAGAGTGCTGATTGGTGCGTTTACAATCCTCTAGCTAGACAGAAAAGTTCTCCAAGTCCCCATTCGACCCAGGAAGTCCATCTGGCTTCACCTCTCAGCAGAACTACTTTGGTGCTCCTCTCTTCTCATTTTACTTCTAAGGTTACTTGCCTATGAGAGAAGACACTTTTTTTTTTTTTTTTTTTTTGAGACAGAGTCACTCTGTTGCTCAGGCTGTAGAGAAGTGGTGCAATCTTGGCTTACTGAAACCTCCTCCTCCAGGGTTCAAGCGATTCTCCTGCCTCAGCCTCCCGAGTAGCTAGGATTATAGGTGCATGCCACCATGCCCGGCTAATTTTTGTATTTTCAGTAGAGCCAGAGTTTTGCCATGTTGGCCAGGCTGTCTCAAACTTCTGACCTCAAATGATCCACTCGCCTCGGCCTCCCAAAGTGCTGGGATTACAGGTGTGAGCCACCGCACCTAGCCAAGAGTAGAAGAAGTCCACTCACTCAACATGTGTTTAATGAGTACCCAATGTACCTAGGACTGTTATAGAGATATAGAGATAGGATACAGCAGGGAACAAAACATGAAAATCTCTGTCCTCGTGTAACTTACATTCTAGAAGGGGAAACAAACAAGTAAATATACAATGTGTCATGTGGCTATAAAGCTTACGAAGAAAAATAAAGCGAGGTAAGTAGAGGGATTATTTTGCTATTTTATATAGGATGGTCAGCCTCACTGTTAAGATAATATTTAAACAAAGACCCTGAAGAAGGTGATAAAGAAACCAAGTTTATATCTATGGAAAGAGATTTGTAGACAGAGCAAAATGAGCATATGCAAAGGCGCTGGGGTGGGAGTGTGCCTTGCACGTTTTTGGAAAGGTTAGGAAAGAGCATGGTGATCAGAGATGAGATCAGATTAGGCCGGGTATGGTGGCTTATGCCTGTAATCCCAGCACTTTGGGAGGCCGAGGCGGGCACATCATTTGAGGTCAGGAGTTTTAGACCAGTCTGGCCAACACAGAGAAACCCTACTAAAAATACAAGAATTAAGCCAGGTGTGGTGTCGCATACCTGTAGTCCCAGCTACCTGGGAGGCTAAGGCACAAGAATCGCTTGAACCCAAGAGACAGAGGTTGCAGTGAGCTGAGATTGCGCCACTGCACTCCAGCCTGGGTGACACAATGAGACGTTGTCTCAAAATAAAAAAATAAAAAAATAAATCAGATTGGTTCATTATCCTTAAGGAAGACACAGAAGATTGTAGGGAAACAATATATAAAGTCAATGGATTCTAAGGAGATGGAGAAACACGCTTAGGGGGAAATTGGGGCTCTAATAATTTTAAAAGTCAAAATAACTATTTTTTGTAGTAATTGTTAAGTGCTATAATAATAAAAATAGCTCAGACTGAGCATTTGCTGTGTTCCAGGCATTATGCTAAGTATCCCACATTTGTCATTAATCCTCACATCCTATGAAATCCGCATTAAAATTTGTACTTTAGGCTGCGTGTGGTGGCACATGCCTGTAATCCCAGCACTTTGGGATCTGAGGTGGGAAGATTGCTTGAGTTCAGGAGTTCAAGAAACCAGCCTGAGCAACATGACAAAACACCATCTCTACAAAAAATACGAAAATTAGCCGGGCATGGTGGCATGCACCTGTGGTCACAGCTACTCAGGAGGCTGAGATAGGAGGATTGCTTGAGCCCAGGAGTGAGCCGAGATCATGCCGCTGCACTCCATCCAGCTTGGTGACAGAGAGACCCTGTCTAAAAAAAAAAAAAAAAAAAAAAAATTGCACATTACAGATGAGAAAACACAGGCTTAGAAAAATTAAGTAGGCCAGGCGCAGTGGCTCATGCCTGTAATCCCAGCACTTTGGGAGGCCAAGGCGGATAGATCACAAGGTCAGGAGTTTGAGACCAGCCTGGCCTATATGGTGAGACCCCGTCTCTGCTAAAAATACAAAAATGAGCCGAGTGTGGTGGCATACTCTTATAGTCCCAGCTACTCGCAAGGCTGAGACAGGAGAATCACTTGAACCCGGGAGGCGGAGGTTGCAGTGAGCCAAGATTGTACCACTAGACTGCAGCCTGGGTAAAAGAGCGAAACTTCATCTAAAAAAAAAATTAAAAAGATAAGTAATTTGTCCATATTTACACAGCTAATCAGTAGAAGGGATGGGATATTAACCTAAATCTGTCTTAAGAAATAATCTGTGCTTTTGACCACCATATTATAGACCTGGATTTTATCTCTGTCTGGGTGTGAGGTAGGGAAATTGAACATAAATATTGGAAAATATTGGAATGGTGGAAAAAATCCCATGTTCATAAATAGGAAGGCCTAATTTGGTTAAAATGGCATATTCCCCTAATTGATCTACAGATTCAATGCAATTTCTATTAAAACCTCATCTGGCTTTTTTTGCACAAGCAACAAAGGGAAAAATAAGACATTATCAAAATTTTAGGAACTTTTGTGCTACAAACAATACCCATGAAGAATAAAGAAATACAACTCATAGAATTGGGAAAAAATTATTGCAAGACATGTATCTGATAAGGGACTTATATCTAGAATATCTAAAGAACACTTAAACAACACAGTCATAAAAGGATAAACAACCAAATTTAAAAATGAGCAAAGGATCTGAATAGATATATCTTCAAGGAAGATACAAAAATGACCCATAAGCACATGAAAAGATTTGCATGGGAAATGCAAATCAAATCATAATGAGATATCATTTTATACCCAATGGATAGCTACAATCAAAATGCAGATAATGACAAGAAGTGGTGAGGATGTGGTGGAATTGGAATCCTCATACACAGCTGGTAAGACTGTAAATGGTGCTGTCGCTTTTGAAAACAGTTTGGTGGTTCCTCATAAAGTTAAATATAGAGTTACCAAATGACCCAGCAATTTAACTGCTGGGTTTATATTCCCAAGAGAATTGAAAACAAACGTCCACACAAACTTGTAAATTAATTTTGGTGACAGCATTATTCACAATATTCAAAAAAAGTACAAACAACCCAAATAACTATCAACTGATAAATGGAGAGCAAAAGGTGGCATATCCAACCATACAATGACATTTTTCTGGCAACAAAGAGGAATTATATATACTACAATACGGATAAAGCTTGAAAACATTATACTAAGTGAAATAATCCAGTCACAAAAGAGTACATATTGTATTCATATGAAATGTTCATAATAGGCAAATCTAGAGAGACAGAAAGCACATTAGTGATCGGCTAGGAATGGGGGCAATTTATATGAAATATACCTAGGGTTGTGATTGCACTTACGTGAAATATTCAGAATAGGCAAATCTATGAGATAAAAAGTACCTAGGGATGGGGACGAGGTAGTGTTCAAAGATGATGAGGAGTAACTGCTAATGGAAACAGGATTTTGGTTTTTATGGGATTTTTTTTTTTTTTTTTAAGTCAGGATCTTGGCCGGGCGCAGTGGCTCACGCCTGTAATCCCAGCACTTTGGGAGGTCAAGGCGGGTGGATCACGAGGTTAGGAGTTCAAGACCATCCTGGTCAATATGGAGAAACCCCATCTCTACTAAAAATACAAAAATTAGCTGGGTATGGTGGCTCACGCCTGTAATCCCAGCTACTCAGGAGGCTGAGGAAGGAGAATTGCTTGAACTGGGACCTGGGAAGCAGAGATATCAGTGAGCCGATATCGTGCCACTGCACTGCACTCCAGCCTGGGCAACAGAGTGAGACTCTGTCTCAAAAAAAAAAAAAAAAAAAAAAGAAAGACAGAGTCTCGCTGTGTCGCCCAGGCTGGAGTGCAATCGCGCAATCACGGCTCACTGCAGCCTCAACCTCCCAGGCTCAAGTGATCCAGCCTCAGCCTCCCGAGGAGCTGGGAACACAGGCACCCGCCACCAAACCGGGCTAATTTTTGTATTTTTAGTAGAGACAGGGTTTCGCCATGTTGCCCAGGCTGGTCTCAAACTCCTGCCCTCAAGTGATCCACCCGCCTTGGCCTCCCAAAGTACTGGAATTACAGGCGTGAGCCACAACACCTGGCTTTCGCAGGATTTTTAAATCGGAGTGATGAAAAAATTGTAAAATTGATTGTGGTGATGGCTGCCCAATTCTTTTTTTTTTTTTCTGAGACAGAGTTTTGCTCTGTCTCCAAGGCTAGAGTGCAGTAGTACGATCTTGGCTCACTACAACCTTCGCCTCCTGCGTTCAAGTGATTCTCCTGCCTCAGCCTCCCGAGTAGCTGGGACTACAAGTGCCCACCACCACTCTTGGCTAATTTTTTAAATTTTTAGTAGAGATGGGGTTTCACCATGTTGGCCAGGCTGGTCATGAACTCCTGACCTCAAGTGATCCACCCACCTTGGCCTCCCAAAGTGCTGGGATTATAGGCGTGAGCCACTGCGTCCGACCAGGTTGCCCAATTCTAATTTTTTGGGGGGAGTATATTTAGTAGAGACAGGGTTTCACCATGTTGGCCAGGCTGGTCTCAAATACCTGTCCTCAAGTGATCCGCCTGCCTCGGCCTCTCAAAGTGCTGGGATTACAGGTGTGAAACACTGCACCTGGCCCAAGTACTAGATCTTATTCGTTGTATCTAACTATATGTTTGTACCCATTAACCATCCTCATTCCCCATGCTGCCACACACACACATACACACTACCCTTCCCTGCCTCTGGTAACCATCATTGTATTCTCTATCTCCATGAGTTCAATTGTTTAAATTTTTAGCTCCCACAAATGAGTGGGAACATGAGAAGTTTGTCTTTCTGTGCCTGGCTTATTTCACTTAACATAATATCTTCCAGTTCTATCTGTGGTGTTGCAATTGACAGGATCTCATTCTTTTCAAAGGCTGAATAGTACTTCATTGTGTACGTACCACATTTTCTTTATCCTTTTATCTGTTGATGGACACTTAGGTTCTTTCCAAATCTTGGCTATTGTGAATAGTGCTGCAGTAAACATGGGAGTGCAGATACTTTTTTTTTTTTGAGATGGAATCTCTCTCTGTCACCCATGTTGGAGCGCAGTGGTGCGATCTCGGCTCACTGTAACCTCCACCTCCCAGGTTCAAGCGATTCTTTTGCCTCAGCCTCCCAAGTAGCTGGGACTACAGGTGCCCACCACCATGCC
>NW_012113141.1:6511538-6514786 GCF_000951035.1 Colobus angolensis palliatus | reverse complement strand
ATGGTCTCGATCTCCTGACCTCGTGATCCGCCCGTCTCGGCCTCCCAAAGTGCTGGGATTACAGGCTTGAGCCACCGCGCCCGGCCCTATTTTTAGTTTTTTGAGAAACCTTCATCCTATTCTCCATAGTGGCTATACTAATTTACATTCCTACCAATGGTGTATGAGAATTCTCTTTTCTCCGTATCTTCACCAGCATTCATTATTGACTGTCTTTTTGATAAAAGCTATTTTAACTGGGGCGAGTTCATATCTTGTAGTTTTGATGTGCATTTCTCTGGATAATGATGTTGAGCATCTTTTTATATACCTGTTGGGGCAAGGTTTATTTTTTACTACATAGACATGAATACAGAAAGTGGAGAAGAATTGGATTTATTAATGCAACCAATCTGCCACAGTAGTTCCATTAAAAGTATTCCTTAAATTGGCCAGGCTTGGTAGCTCACGCCTGTAATCCCAGCATTCTGGGAGGCCTAGGCACGTGGGTCATTTGAGGTCAGGAGTTTGAGAGCAGCCTGGCCAACATGTTGTAACTGTCTCTATTAAAATTACAAAAATTAGCTGGTGGCACGTGCCTGTAATCCCAGCTACTTGGGAGGCCGAGGCAGGAAAATCGCTTGAACCTGGAAGGCAGAGGTTGTAGTGAACTGAGATGGCGCCACTGCACTCCAGCCTGTGTGACAAAGGGAGACTCTGACTCAACAACAACAACAAAGTATTTCTTAAATTGATACAGGATATGAAACAGTGATGTTTCACTTCTGGATTGACTTAAGAACTAACATTAACCTTAGACTAATTATAGATACCACAAGTATATATCTCTCTCCTTTACTCTTTGCATTAAGATTAGTTATAATTATTTTTTCATTTCATTATTTTCTCAAAGTCCCTGAAACAGGTCTAACTTACCAGCTTTGGCTCTATGATTAACAAACAACAACAAAATAAAATACCACACAATCGTATATCATACAGCATTCAATGATGATTACTCATATTAAATCTGGTACTTCATACTTTTCCAAGAAATTTCAAAATAACATCAATTGACTTTTATAATGTCTTTGTGTGGATGGTGAGGCAAATATTATTATGGCCATTTGGTGAATGAAGAAATTTTTGCATAAAAGTTAAAAGAATTCACTCAGATGCCGTTAATGGTGGACTCGAATCTGGGTTCACTGATTCAACTACTGTTCCTTCCAAATAAGAAGTTATACTTTCTGGCCGGGCGCGGTGGCTCAAGCCTGTAATCCCAGCACTTTGGGAGGCCAAGGCGGATAGATCACAAGGTCAGGAGTTTGAGACCAGCCTGGCCTATATGGTGAGACCCCGTCTCTGCTAAAAATACAAAAATGAGCCGAGTGTGGTGGCATACTCTTATAGTCCCAGCTACTCGCAAGGCTGAGACAGGAGAATCACTTGAACCCGGGAGGCGGAGGTTGCAGTGAGCCAAGATTGTACCACTAGACTGCAGCCTGGGTAAAAGAGCGAAACTTCATCTAAAAAAAAAATTAAAAAGATAAGTAATTTGTCCATATTTACACAGCTAATCAGTAGAAGGGATGGGATATTAACCTAAATCTGTCTTAAGAAATAATCTGTGCTTTTGACCACCATATTATAGACCTGGATTTTATCTCTGTCTGGGTGTGAGGTAGGGAAATTGAACATAAATATTGGAAAATATTGGAATGGTGGAAAAAATCCCATGTTCATAAATAGGAAGGCCTAATTTGGTTAAAATGGCATATTCCCCTAATTGATCTACAGATTCAATGCAATTTCTATTAAAACCTCATCTGGCTTTTTTTGCACAAGCAACAAAGGGAAAAATAAGACATTATCAAAATTTTAGGAACTTTTGTGCTACAAACAATACCCATGAAGAATAAAGAAATACAACTCATAGAATTGGGAAAAAATTATTGCAAGACATGTATCTGATAAGGGACTTATATCTAGAATATCTAAAGAACACTTAAACAACACAGTCATAAAAGGATAAACAACCAAATTTAAAAATGAGCAAAGGATCTGAATAGATATATCTTCAAGGAAGATACAAAAATGACCCATAAGCACATGAAAAGATTTGCATGGGAAATGCAAATCAAATCATAATGAGATATCATTTTATACCCAATGGATAGCTACAATCAAAATGCAGATAATGACAAGAAGTGGTGAGGATGTGGTGGAATTGGAATCCTCATACACAGCTGGTAAGACTGTAAATGGTGCTGTCGCTTTTGAAAACAGTTTGGTGGTTCCTCATAAAGTTAAATATAGAGTTACCAAATGACCCAGCAATTTAACTGCTGGGTTTATATTCCCAAGAGAATTGAAAACAAACGTCCACACAAACTTGTAAATTAATTTTGGTGACAGCATTATTCACAATATTCAAAAAAAGTACAAACAACCCAAATAACTATCAACTGATAAATGGAGAGCAAAAGGTGGCATATCCAACCATACAATGACATTTTTCTGGCAACAAAGAGGAATTATATATACTACAATACGGATAAAGCTTGAAAACATTATACTAAGTGAAATAATCCAGTCACAAAAGAGTACATATTGTATTCATATGAAATGTTCATAATAGGCAAATCTAGAGAGACAGAAAGCACATTAGTGATCGGCTAGGAATGGGGGCAATTTATATGAAATATACCTAGGGTTGTGATTGCACTTACGTGAAATATTCAGAATAGGCAAATCTATGAGATAAAAAGTACCTAGGGATGGGGACGAGGTAGTGTTCAAAGATGATGAGGAGTAACTGCTAATGGAAACAGGATTTTGGTTTTTATGGGATTTTTTTTTTTTTTTTTAAGTCAGGATCTTGGCCGGGCGCAGTGGCTCACGCCTGTAATCCCAGCACTTTGGGAGGTCAAGGCGGGTGGATCACGAGGTTAGGAGTTCAAGACCATCCTGGTCAATATGGAGAAACCCCATCTCTACTAAAAATACAAAAATTAGCTGGGTATGGTGGCTCACGCCTGTAATCCCAGCTACTCAGGAGGCTGAGGAAGGAGAATTGCTTGAACTGGGACCTGGGAAGCAGAGATATCAGTGAGCCGATATCGTGCCACTGCACTGCACTCCAGCCTGGGCAACAGAGTGAGACTCTGTCTCAAAAAAAAAAAAAAAAAAAAAGAAAGACAGAGTCTCGCTGTGTCGCCCAGGCTGGAGTGCAATCGCGCAATCACGGCTCACTGCAGCCTCAACCT
>NW_012113141.1:6495821-6506513 GCF_000951035.1 Colobus angolensis palliatus | reverse complement strand
CCTGTAATCCCAGCACTTTGGGAGGCCGAGACGGGCGGATCACGAGGTCAGGAGATCGAGACCATCCTGGCTAATACGGTGAAACCCCGTCTCTATTAAAACATACAAAAAAAAAAAAAAGAAGTTATACTTTCTACCAACTTCTGTAATTTTGTGACTGAATGAACTCTAGGTTCTAAACTCTGCGTTTTGCTTCACCAAAGAAAACTGAGATTCCTGGCATTCTTGCCTGGTTTGTTTGAGCTCTTGATAAGTTCATTTGGGTGGAAGAATGCATGGACCAGCCAAGGTCTACAAATCTTTCATATAGCCAACTCAAATTCTGTTTGTTTATAAGCAGAAGCATTCTTCTAAAATGTAGCCTATTGTTTTGAGTAAAATATTCTTAAAATTTATAAATATTTTCTATGGTTGATAGAATAGCTGTTAGATATCCCACAATAAATTATAGAACTAGAAAATATTTACTATTCAGGACTCAAACTATTGATATTGAAAGAATAATGTATAGTGAATATATTACTAAGGAAAGATGCTAGAAAATGGAAAAGGAGAAAATGGAATCTGCTACACCTGTCATGGTATTCATAATTTTTCACAAACCAAAATTAACCAATATAATTCTAATACCTAATACAATTTCTGGCACATTGCAAGTGTTCAACAACTATTTCTTGAGTGAATGAACAATATGATATGGAAATCTGCTTCATATGGACAAACAGTAAATTGGAAGATTGTGTTTCAACCTTGTGAGGGCATCTGTCATTTCAAACCCAATAAGATTCAAAATCAAACTTTTTAGCTTCTCTACAGACTCAGCTCAATTTCCCAATTTTTATTTTAATTTTTTTTGAGACAGGATCTTGCTCTGTTGCCCAGGTTGGAGTGCAGTGGTGCAATCACAGCTAACTGCAGCCTTCACCTCCCAGCCTCAGGCAACCCTACCACCTCAACCTCCCCAGTAACTGAGACTGCAAGTGGGCACCACCATGCCTAGATAATTTTTCTATTTTTTTGTAGAGACAGAGTCTCGCCAAGTTGCTAAGGCTGGTCTCAAATTCCTCAGCTCAAGTGATCCTCCCACCTTGGTCTCCCAAACCGCTGGTGTTACAGGCATGAGCGACTGTGCTCAGCCCCAGTATTCTTATTTTGGTTGTTGATACCATTATTTTGCCAGTTTTAATTACATCTGCAAAGTTCTTTTGCCATGTATGGTAATATATTCACAGGTTTCTGAAATGGGATGTGGACATCTTTGAGGGGCCATTATTCTGCCTACCACAGTGAGCATCCCGATTGAGGCCACAGGACGTAGGTGGTCTGGCTACCTCACTGCCGCCATCTCCCACAATGCCAGAGTGCCAGCAGGTCAGTGAGTAGAGTAGTTTCTGGTTTCAGCTACATTCTAGAATCCCTTATGTCTTGATTGTCATGTCCCTATTCATAAGCAAGGAAGAAGTCTTTATCACTTCTACTCCCAAGGCCCATCCACACTTCCGCTGACATGGCATTCACAGGTAAATCCATCCTCTTACATTGAGTTTATTCTCTGTCAAAGGTAAATAACATAAGGTTACTCCATTGCTTGAAATACTTTAATGCCTTCCCATTGTACTTGTTACAGTACTTAACAGGTCGGCATGACCTAGCTTTTGCATACCTCTCCAATCTCCTCTCATATGGGTTCCTTCCTTCCTTACTGCATTGCAGCCACATTGAGTTTCTTTAGCTCCTCAAATGCACCAAGTTGTGTGTGTGTGTGTGTATGTGTGTGTTGCTACATGGACCTCACATATAAAGATACACAGTAATGTTCTCTCTCTCTAAATTCACACACTTCATCTAGCTAATTCAGTTCTCAGTTTAAATGTCATTTCTATAGTGATACTTTTCTTGTGATATCAATTTAAGCCATGTTCCTTGCATTATTCTTTCCCATAGCACCCTGATGGTTTCATTTTTTTTTTTTTTGAGACGGAGTTTTGCTCTTGTTGCCCAGGCTGGAGTGCAATGGCACAATCTCAGCTCACTGCAACCTCCGCCTCCAGGGTTCAAGTGATTCTCCTGCCTTAGCCTCCCAAGTAACTGGGACTACAGGCGTGCACCACTACACTCAGCTAATTTTTTTGTTTTTTGTTTTTGCATTTTTAGTAGAGACCGGGTTTCACCGTGTTGAACAGGTTGATCTCGAACTCCTGACCTCAGGCGATCCGCCCATCTTGGCCTCCCAAAGTGCAGGGATTACGGGTATGAGCCACTGTGCCCCACCAAACATGCTTATTGGCCATATATATATATTTTTTGAGAGGGAGTCTCATTCTGTTGCCAGGCTGGAGTGCAGTGGCATGATCTTGGCTCACTGCAACCTCTGCCTCCCAGGTTCAAGCAATTCTCCTGCCTCAGCCTCCCAAGTACCTGGGACTGCAGGCACCCGCCCACCACACCCAGCTAATTTTCGTATTTTTAGTAGAGACGGGTTTCACCATGTTGGCCAGGCTGGTCTCAATCTCTTGACCTCATGATCCACCCACGTTGGCCCCCCAAAGTGCTGGGATTACAGTCGTGAGCCACCATGCCAAGCCTTTTTTTTTTTTTTTTTCTTTTTAAGATGGAATCTCACTGTGTTACCCAGGCTAGAGGGCAGCTGCATGATCTCAGCTCATTGCAACCTCCACCTCCCGGTTTCAAGTGGTTCTTACACCTCAGCCTCCCAAGTAGCTGGAACTACAGACATGCGCAACCATGTCCATCTAATTTTTTTTGTGTGTATATGTATATATATATTTATTTATTTAATAGAGATGGGGGTTTCACCATGTTGGCCAGGCTGGTCTTGAACTCCTGACTTCAGGTGATCCATCCACCTCGGCCTCCCAAAGTACTGGGATTACAGGTATGAGCCACGCCTGGTTTCTTTATTATTTTCACTTGTCAAATGTGTATGTATGTATATTTGTGTGTGTGCGTTTTTTAATGTTGTCCATACATACATTTTTTTTTCTTTTTTGCTCTGTTGCCCAGGTTAGAGTGCAGTGGTGTGATCTCAGCTTACTGCAACCTCTGCCTCCCAGGTTCAAGCAATTCTCCTATCTCAGCCTCTGGAGTAGCTGGGATTACAGGTGCACACCACCATGCCTGGCTAATTTTTGTACTTTTAGTAGAGGTGGGGTTTCACCATAGTGGTCAGGCTGGTCTCAAACTCCTGACCTCAGGTGATCCACCTGCCTCAGCCTCCGAAAGTGCTTGGATTACAGGAGTAAGCCACCGTGCCCGGCTGAAACATACATTTTTATGTTGTAGGTTTCCTTCAAAGGACTCCAAATTCTACAACAGCAGGAATGATGTACCTGGCACTTAGCATAGTCTGGCTTATATGGGCAGGCAATTATTTTGGATGAGTGAATTTCTATTGCCACAGTATAGGTTTTAATTCTTTTCAACAAAGATTATAAGCTCCTTAAAAGTGGAGATTGTCTAATTAAAGTTTGATCTTCCACAGCTCAGTAAGCAGTGTCTTTGACACAGAAGGTAGGTGTTCTAGAAATATTTATTCTATGAATCTTGGATTACTAACCCAGACTCTCTTTCTCTTCTAATTCACATAGCATATGTGATTGGTTAAAGTTCACAACTCATTCTTGGTAATGTCAGATACATTATTAGGCTTGTTGTCCAGTTTGGAAAAATCTCCAATAAGCTATTTATTTATTTAGACACAGGGTCTCTTTCTTTTGCCCAGGCTGGAGTGCAGTAGTGAGACCACAGCTTGCTGCATCCTATATCCTGATCCTCTAGCCTCAGCCTCCTGAATAGCTGGGACTACAGACACACATCACCCAATTGATTAAAAAAACTTTCTTTGTAGAGACAAGGTATCACCATCTTGCCCTGGCTGGTCTCAAACTTCTGGCCTTAATGGATTCTCCCACCTGGGCCTCCCAAAATTCTGGAATTACCTGGGAGAGCCACCACATCCGCTTCCAATAGATTATTTCATATATGACTTAAAGAGTTCAGGACCCATCAGATTTCTTTAAACTATAGTTTGTTGTGGATGTCCTCATCAAGTTCTGAGAAAAAAAATATAAATTTCTTTTTGGGGCAGGGCCCCGCAGCTCACGCCTGTTATTTCAGCACTTTGGGAGGCCTAGGCGGGAGGATTGCTTGAACCCAGGAGTTCAAGAACATCCTGGACACATGGTGAGACCCTGTCTCTGCAAACAAAACAAAACCCTACAGAAAACCTGGACGTGGTCGTGCATGCCTGTAGTCCTAGCTACTTGGGAGGTGGGAGGATTGCTGGAGCCCAGTAGTTGGAGGTTACAGTGAGAGTGAGCTATGATCATGCAACTCCACTCCAGCCTGGGTGACAGAGTGAAACCCTGTCTCTCAAAAACAAAACAAAACAAAACAAAAACAAACTTTTTTGGCTAGGTGTTGATAAATGCTAAATCTTTACAATTTTATACATCCATTAATTGGAATAATTTCCCACAGATTAGCTTCAGGTTCCCAAAATTTCAACCCTGCTTCTCTTCTACTATCCACATAGTTTTTGATGCTAGAACATTGGACACATTAAAATAACTTTAAGAGTTCTGGCCCTGCACCTTTGTTTTACAATGCTGGGTGGATCAGCACAATGGGCAATTGGAGTATTCTTAGAAGCCACTGGGACAGCTGGCAATATCTTAACTACACATGGAAGTGACTGTGGGTTATAAAAATATATCCCAGTAAATTCAAACCAAATGTATTCCTAACTCAACTTCCCTTTAGCTAAATTTCAAAAATGTTTGCTTGCCACTCCAACACTAGACAAAGAGAAACACGGTGGAGGAAAGTCACTAAGGACTAAAGATTGTGGTTTAAAATACATTACTTTTACAAATTTTACAAAAGCATAGGACAGTGTAAACATATTACTAGGGACCCCTCCAGGGACTTGGAAAGGGCTAGTGCAAATGAGGGCCCCTAAAGTTGAAGCCTCCTTAGCTTCACAGTAAATCTGCTTCAAAGTCTACGGCCATTTTAATTACTGAGTAAACTGTCAACTTTCAGAATCAGCTCCATATAGAGCCAGTGAATATGTTCATTACAGCTCCATTTGAGGCAGTTTTTTTTTTTTTTTTTTGAGATGGAGTCTGACTCTGTCCCCAGGCTGGAGTGCGATGGTGCGATCTGAGCTCATTGCAACCTCCGCCTCCTGGGTCCAAATGATTCTCCTGCCTCAGCCTCCTGAGTAGCTGGAATTACAGGTGTGTGCCACCATGCCCAGCTAATTTTCGTATTTTTAGTAGGGACGGGGTTTCACCACATTGGCCAGGATGGTCTCAATCTCTTGACCTTGTGATCCATCTGCCTTGGCCTCCCAACGTGCAGGGATTACGGGCGTGAGCCACCACGCGCCCTGCCTCTTTGGTCGCATAATTACTCTACACTCCTAAAAAGTATTGAGGACTCCAAAAAGCTTTTATGTGGATCATGTTTATCAACATTTACTATATTAAGAATTAAAACAAACGTAAAATATTCATTTAAAACAACAATAATAAACCTGATATATGTTAACATAAAATAAATAACTTTTTTTTTGAGACAGGGTCTGGCCATGTTGCCCAGGCTGATTTCGAACTCCTGGGCTCAGGTGATCTTCCCGCCTCGGCCTCCCAAAGTGCTGGGATTACAGGTGTGAGCTACTTCACTTGGCCTAATAACATATTTTTAATGAAAAATAACTATTTTCCAAACCAAAAGAATTTAGTGAGAAGAGTGGCATTATTTTACATTTCTGCAAATCTCCTCAGTGTCTGGGCTAATAGAAGATTCTCATATCCGCATCTGCGTTCAATCTGTTGCAATATCACAGACATATAGTCTCTGGAAGACCTCACTGTATTGTTACTAGAGTGAAAAAGGCAAATAAAGTCTTAGTATGAAAATAATTTTGACCTTATGGATTCCCTGACTATACTTTCAGAACCATTGATTTAGACATTATTATATCTACTTTTTAGTTGCCTCATGCTCCCAAAGTACCCTCTCTCTTTCTGTAGCTACGTAATCAACTTCACCTCCTGCCTTTAAGAGTCAAATGTTGGCCGGGCGCGGTGGCTCAAGCCTGTAATCCCAGCACTTTGGGAGGCCGCGACGGGCGGATCACGAGGTCAGGAGATCGAGACCATCCTGGCTAACACGGTGAAACCCAAAAACTACAAAAAACTAGCCGGGCGACGTGGCGGCTCCTGTAGTCCCAGCTACCCGGGAGGCTGAGGCAGGAGAATGGCGTGAACCCGGGAGGCGGAGCTTGCAGTGAGCTGAGATCCGGCCACAGCACTCCAGCCTGGGTGACAGAGTGAGACTCTGTCTCAGAAAAAAAAAAAAAAAAGAGTCAAATGTTAATTATTGCTATACTTTTTAGCGTACATGGAAAACTTTAGAAACCACAATTCTTAGTGAATAACAAGTCTTAGCAACTCATTTTTCTGTTTCACTGACAAGGGAAAAATTATCTCCTTCATTGTATTCTCCCTCATAGTACAGGGAGATATAAAGAAACCGTTGGTTTGGGGTTACTTTATAACTAAGGCAAATGTTAGACTAAGATCAAACGCAACATTGGGTGCCTTATATAAATTAATATTACTGGAAAATCTAATATTTACCAAGTCATTTCTGTGTGTGAGGCATGTGTTAAGTGCTTTACATACATTACCTCATTTTATTCTCACAAGCAGCTTACGAGATGGGTAGTACCGTCATTCCTATTTTACAGATGAGTAAAGGGATACGGAGACGTTGTTAACGCCTACTGTTACACACAAGACTGAGGCAGGATTTGAATTCAGATAACCTGACCCTATTCAGATAATAGAGCTCTCAGTCTATTATCTACTGATAAGGTATAAAGGTAGGAGATAGAGCAAGGTTAGTATAAAATGAGTGCTGAGATGTGAGAGGGAGTTTAGCAAAGCAAAAAGCCTTTAGGGACAAGACAGCTGAGATACCAAGACAGAATCTCTTATTTTCCACCCTAGAAAAATTCTGTTTTATTTTCTACACTCCCACGTTCCTCTTCTCAATTTTAAGATACTTTAGGCCGGGCGCGGTGGCTCAAGCCTGTAATCCCAGCACTTTGGGAGGCCGAGACGGGTGGATCACGAGGTCAGGAGATCGAGACCATCCTGGCTAACACGGTGAAACCTCGTCTCTACTAAAAAAAAATACAAAAAACTAGCCGGGCGTGGCGGCGGGCACCTGTAGTCCCAGCTACTCGGGAGGCTGAGGCAGGAGAATGGCGTAAACCCGGGAGGCGGAGCTTGCAGTGAGCTGAGATCCGGCCCCTGCGATCCAGCCTGGGCGACAGAGCGAGACTCCGTGTCAAAAAAAAAAAAAAAAAAAGATACTTTATTGCTGGTGGCCTCGTCGCTTAGGCCTGACGCGGGCCCTGAAATCAAACAGGCAAACTGAACAGGAGCGGGGAAACCCCGTGGTAACTACGGTAACGGTGGCGGGGCGAGAACCCTGCGCAGGCGCGTTACATCCCAGAGCCGCTTACCCACACCACCGCGGCCGGTCCCACCCACTCCTCTCAGCCTCAGACTCCACGGGCCGGCCACGGGTGGGGGCAGCAGGAGGCCCGGGCTTGGCGCCTGCGCAGTCGCCGGAGCGCTGGTGTGATCGAGCTCACGTAGCGAGGGCTGCAGTCGCCTCCTCCCTGGCGCTGCCGTCGCGGCCTAGAGGTTATAAAAGGGCTAACGGGCTCCCTCTGCTGCCCAGTTGTGCCGCCAGCGGGCTGAGGGCAGGAAGTAGCCGCTCGAGTGGAGGCGACAGGGGACTGAAGCGCGCTCCTCCCTCCTGTCCCACTTTCCAGGTATGACGCTCCCTCGACCCCGGAGACTGAGGCTGAGGCCACGGGGCAGCCGTGGACCTTCTTGGACGGCTGCGTCGATCCATTCCTCCCAGCTGTGGTGGGACTTCTGGGCCGGGGGTTCCCCAGGTTACCACAGCAGCCTCGGTACCTTCCCCTCGGGAGACTCGGCCCCTCTCCCTGCGCCACGCGACTCCCGGCGACCCTGCTCTTTCCTGCCCCCCTTGCCACCTCCGTCCTCGGTGCGCCTCGGACCGCTTGGGCTGCTGCAGCCTCAGTCCCCGCCCCAGGGACCAGGACTTTCTTGAATTTTCCTTCCCGGGGAGGAATCACCCTGTTGATTTTTTTTTTTTCCAAGTTCCCCTGCACCTGGTCCTCCCTAACGAGGCTAAGGGGAACGCGAACGCGGGGCGTGGGTTTTTGACCGCCACTGCCGCAGAAGGTTCGCATGTGGCGGTGGAGAGCGGATTTTAAGGCTTGGAGCTGAATCCGAAGCGCGCCAGGCATTTTTGCCCTATCGAAAGTCGCCGGGAGCTGGGGGGACCTCCCCAGAAAGTTCCGGCTGAACTCATCTGTTGCGCGCAGTGGTGCAGTATTAGCAGCCAGACGTAGCCCGGAGCGCCGAGTTTTGTGCTCCTAGCACCGAGGAAGTAGGCTCTCAGGTCACCTCGTCGCCAGGGAAGCTTCCTTCCCTCTTCTTCCCCACAACTTTTTTAAAAAAGAGATAAGAGCTCTTCTCTCAATCTCTGTCTCTGTGTCTCTCTGGCTCTCTCTCCCGAGAATTTGTTGCTTTTAAAAGTCCACATCAGTCCAACAAATTACATGGTTGTGTGAGGATTTTGAGTTGGATTACATGGCCGGCCCCCGATGTATGTTTCAATGGGGAGGAAGGATGGTATGATAACTATGAGTCTCTTTCTCCTAAATAATCTAATCTGTTGAATACAAATTCAATGTTTAGATGCTAACATCTTACGCGTTCCGGATTGAGTGAAGACTCTTTGAATTTTGCACTGTTTTCTTTAAAAAAGAGTTAAAAGAAGCAGCTAGATCCTCTTGTAGGAATTGATCTAAAAGACCAAAGAGACTTGCCAATTTCCACTTAACTGTTTCTGGTTTCTCCGAGAGCGGTGGTTCTTGGACTTTCCCTTGGAATGCACTCGGAGGGGATGAAATAGCCACTACGTGAAGGGGGGGAGGGGCAAAGACGTGGCAGCAGTGTTCTTTCATCAATTTTTTACTCTCTTTTTTTAAAGTTCTGGTTAGAAACGTATTTCTAGGTTTAGACGTAGCTTATGAATGAGGCTTGTCTTTTCCTAAAATAATCAGATGAAAAATTCAGTCTGCAAAGCAGGAACATTGGAAGTTAATTTAAACATTTTAAAGGGATTTTTTAAAATCAAGTTTCTATGGAGAAAATGGGTATCCTAAGAGGATGTATTCAAGAAGCTGAACGTGAACAACCTCAACTATATTTTATGTTGATTTGAAATGTGAATACACACCCTGTGATTTTTTTTTTAAGCTTGTGAGCGTAATTTAAGAATCTGAAACGTGAACTTCAAATTTTGCTTTTTTCTTTGTGTGGGAAACAGATTTTATCACTTACCTTTAATAAAAGTCATAGTCAGTTTTGGTTTTGGGACGTTGTGCCTTAAGTCCTGCCATTGTTTTTGATAGCTGATGGCAAATGCCTGTTAGATTTACATAGACTAACTAGGAAAAGGATCATTTCTCTTTTATGTATAGTGCTGTTTTTATTTACATTTTGAAATGAGTTTCATTTTGAAGTACTGAAAACCAGGACTTTGGTAGGAGGATAATTACATTCACCATTTTGTGTTTTGGTAACTTAGATGGTAAAACAGATGAAAAATGTGTACAACTTTTAATTATGCCAAAAAAAATTAGACAGTGCAAAAGACAATTAAAAGTTTTATATTGCCTGTGTGTTCTGGGTTGTTGCAGATGAATCTTGGCTTTTCGGCAAGCAGCCGTTAACTTTTTCTGTTACTGCAGAGGAAGTTGTATACTGAAAAGCAGTATTTTTCAGTAGGGCAATTAAGTTCAGACGGCATTTATTCCAGGGATGCAGCAAGAGCTGGGACAGCTATAAAGCTTGTGAGCCTTCCTTTCTGTGGAAGGAATGCTTTATTTTACTTAGTAACCAGTTATCAACTAGGATATAATTATTGCTCTTTGATTGACCTGTGAGATACATAATAGTGGTTCTCAAACTATTTTAAGGTCATGAAATCCTTTTAGAATCTGATGGAATCTGTGTTCCTAGGTCAGAAAATGCAAATACACCCTTCATGGAATGTTATATGTCACTTCCTGCTCCCCCACTCAAGTCCATCCATGAACTCTATTATAAGAACCCCTAAAAAGTAAGAGATGTGAAGCTACTCTTTAAGGGTATCTAGGTGCCTTGAGGCAGTATTGAATATTTCTGAAAATTGATTTGGGCATGTAAGTTTGACTGGACTCGTATATGTGGGTGACCCTAATACATTTTTGCCAAAAGGGTTTTAGCAAAAGTTAATAGGTTGTTAGAATTGTTAAACTGCTAAATTGTGTAGTCTGTGAAAGTATATCACATTGCATGCTCTCTCCTATATATGGTAACTTATCTTTGGTTTTCCATGATGAAAGTGGAACAGGCTTGGAAGTAAACAAAAATAAATTGCACAGGCTCTTGGCATTAAGCTTTATTGCTTTTCTTGCAGTGAGATCTTGAATCTTGTAATTAAACCATAATGTGTTGTGTGTGTATAAATATATGAATATATATAAAAAATCCAAATAAAATGAGTATA
>NW_012113141.1:6456475-6495497 GCF_000951035.1 Colobus angolensis palliatus | reverse complement strand
GCCACCGTGCCCGGCCAAAGCTTTGTGTTTCTATTCAACAAAATTTATTTGTATAAATTGAAGCTGCCCTGTCATTACTTTTTCTCTAGCTGAATAAGTATTGTACCTAAACAAAAGCTTTGGCAATTCAAAAGGACTCTCATTTAGGTTACTCCAGCAGTTTCTAAACTCCGTGTGATGAAAAACATTCTTTTTCCTTGTCTTCCTTTGGATGATCAGTATGACTGTTAGTATATTTGGTTTGATATTTGCTAAAAATACATTATAGAGATTCAGACTTCTTACCTAGTTGTCAGTGAATGGGTACTATATTGGGACTTCCTCTTCCTCATGTTTAGTGTTTCGTAAAAATGTGTCCATATTTTGTTTGTTTATTCATTTCTTTCTTAAATAGTAATATTATGTGGAATTAGTACACTCAACCTTTCTCTCCCTTTTTTTTTTTTTTTAAAGAGAGAGGATCTTGCTCTGTTGCCCAGGACGGAGTGCAGTGGCGTGATCATAGCTCACTGAAGCCTTAAACTCCTGGGCTCAAGCCATCCTTCTTCTGCCTCAGCCTCCGGGTGTAGCTCGGGGTCCAGATGCACACCACCATGCCTAGCTAATTTTTAAATTTTTTGTAGAAATGGGATCTTGCTCTGTTGACCAGGCTAGTCTTGAACTCCTGGCCTCAGGTGATTCTCCCATCTGCCCCACAAAGTGTTGGGATTATAGGCGTGAGCCACCATGCCTGGTCATCCTTACTCTCTTGTTGGACACTTGAGCTGTTTCTCCATTATAAGTAGTGCAAAGAGAGGACTGTAATTTAGTGGTTTATTTTATCAACCTGTATAACTATAGTAAACTTTAACCAATTTTTTAATTTTTAAATTTATATTTAAATTTTTTTTTAGAGACAGGGCGTTACTATGTTGCTCAGGCATGGTGGCTAACGCCTGTAATCCCAGCACTTTGGAAGGCTGAGGCAGGAGGATCACTTGAGGCCAGGAGTTCAAGACCAGCCTGGTCAGCATAGTGAGCCCCCATCTCTACAAAAATAATTTTTTTTGATTAATGGGGCATGAGGTTGCACACATCTGTAGTGTAACTACTTGGGAGGCTGAGGTGGGAGGATTGCATGACCCCAAGAGTTGGAAGCTGCAGTGGGCTATGATAGCACCATTGCACTCTCGCCTGGTAATAGCGCAAGACCCTGTCTCTTAAAAAAAAAAAAAAAAATGGCATTTACAATATGCCCAGTAGACTGTAGGAGAATCAAGAATGATGAGAAATGTTTCATAGGAGAAGTAGGTCATAAAAAGTACATGATGTATCACCATGTGGCTAACATTTTACTAGATATTAAATCTGTAGCACTGAATGGAAATGCATATCTAGATTCACATCCTCTGCAACCACTAATTCATTTATCCCTATTGTAGTACATATGGTCTTATTTTGTCTGTCTTTACCTCAACTTGAGAAATTGGATCTGGCATTAGAATAGAGAGAGAATTGAAGGCTAGAAAGAGAAGGGGTAGACTGGGGTAAATAAAAGTGGAATTTTGGTAGAATAGCCTTGGGAGGGATGAAGCTGAGTATACCTGGGCCTCAGAGCAATAATCCATTTGTTAGGAGGAAAGGGACTGCTAAAGCTAGCTTTTGAGTATTTTACTCTGACCTGAGTGGGCTTGGTCTGAATAGCTCATATTCAGAGATAAGAGTATATTTAACTTTTTTGTACTAAGAATAGTATTTGAGTAATGCTATAGGTACATATGAGAATTTGGCCTTCATCTCTGCAGAGTCAGTTAAACACAAGTTTCTCTAGATATTTCCATTACAGGAATCAAAGTTCTTTGATTTTTGGAATTTCAGTAAAACCCAAGAATGAATAGCCGAGAACTATCATTGGAGAAAAGATAGACATACAGATCAATTGAACAAAATAGAGAATCTAGTCACACAAAAATTGTCAGTTCATTTTGAAACAGTGTAAGGGCAATTCAGTAGAGGATAGTATGGAACAGTTGAATATTCATATGCAAAGAAAAACAAGAATCTTTGTTTTATTTGGACACCAAGTATCCACTGTTGGACACTGAGCAGTCCCTTGCCCAGGAATTTATATGAATATAGGGACAAATAACATGAATCCACCAATGGATATGAAATAAAGTTTACTTACACAGTAAACAGCAAAAGGATTCCTCAAGGTCAAGGACTTAGGTTTAGTCCAGAATGAAGCAAAAGTGAAACAGGGCGGGTGGCTTTGGTTTTCATTGTGACCAGAAGGTGGAAATTGTTTGATGGTTCCCGTGTGTGGTATTTACATGGTTTCAACTTCACAGCAATACCAGGGGAGGGAATACCTGGGCTTTCTTAGACTTACCCACATGTGGGACAAAAGGGAGAGAGGTGTGGGACTTGAAAGCAATCCGCACTCAAACATCAAAATGAAATCTTTTTCTTTATTAGAGCTTTAATCTGTACTTCACACTCTATGCAAAAATTAGTTCAAAATGGTTCATAGGCTGGGTCTGGTCGCTCACATTTGTAATCCCAGCATTTTGGGAGGTTCAGGCAGGAGGATTGCTTGAGCACAGGAGTTTGAGACTAGCCTTGGCAATAGAGTGAGACCCATTTCTGTTTTAAACAGGTTCATAGATTGTGAAGTAAAATGTACAGCTATAAAATATTTGAAAGAAAACATAGGAAAAAATATATATATATTTTTTGAGACAGAGTCTCGCTCTGTCTTCCAGGCTGGAGTGCAGTGGCCGGATCTCGGCTCACTGCAAGCTCTGCCTCCCAGGCTTACACCATTCTCCTGCCTCAGCCTCCCGAGTAGCTGGGACTACAGGCGCCCACCACCTCGCCCGGCTAGTTTTTTGTATTTTTTAGTAGAGACGGGGTTTCACCGTATTAGCCAGGATAGTCCATCTCCTGACCTCGTGATCTGCCCATCTCGGCCTCCCAAAGTGCTGGGATTACAGGCTTGAGCCACTGCGCCCAGCCGACAAAAATATTTTTGACCATGGGTCAGGCGGAGATTTCTTGAACATGATACCGAGAACATGATTCATAAATGAGCAAACTGATAAATTAGACTTCATCAAAATTAAGAACTTCTGTTCTTCCAAACACTCTGTTGAGAGAATAAAAAGACTTCACAGACTGGGAGAAAATATTCCCCATCACATATCTGACCAAAAATAGACTGTATAAGGAACTCAAAGCTGGGCGTGGTGGCTCACTTCTGTAATCCCAGCACTTTGGGAGGCCAAGAGTGGAGGATTGCTTGAAAGTCCAGGAGTTTGAGACCAGCCTGGGCAACATAGTGAGACCCCCATCTCTATTAAAAAAAAATTCAGTAAGTAAACAACTTAATTTAAAAGAGCAAAAGATTTGAGTAGACACTATGCAGGAAGGTGTATGAACAGCAGATAAACACCCCAAAAGGTGTTAAACATAGGCTGGACATGGTGGCTCATGCCTGTAATCCCAGAACTTTGGGAGGCTGAGGTGGGCGGATCACCTGAGGTTAGGAGTTCAAGACCAGCCCTGCCAACATAGCGAAACCCTGTCTCTACTAAAGTACAAGATTAAATTAGATGTGGTGGCACGTGCCTGTAATCCCAGCTACCTGGGAGACTGCGACACGAGAATCACTTGAACCCAGGAGGCGGAGGTTGCAGTGAGACAAGGTTGTGCCACTGCATTCCAGCCTGGGTGACAGAGTGAGACTCTGTCTCAAAAATAAAAAATAAAAAGGCATTAAACATCATTAGTAATGTGGAATTGCAAATTAAACCCATAATGAGATACCACTATATGTCTATTGTGAAAATTAAGATATTAAGAGAAACTAAGGAAAAAACGGCAATACAAAATGCTGGTAAGAATGTGGAGCAATGGAAACTTTCTTCCTTTGCTGTTGGGAGGGCAAATAGTATAGCTACTGTGGAGAAATGTTTGGCAGTTTTTTATGAAGGTAAATATACACTTGTAATATGACCCAACATTCCCACTCCTAGGTATTTACCCAAGTGAAATGAGAACTTAGGTTGACTTCCTTTTTTTTTTGAGATGGAGTCTCACTCTCTTGCCCAGGCTGGAGTGCAGTGACACAATATCGGCTCACTGCAACCTCCGCCTCCTGGGTTCAAGCAGTTCTCCTGCCTCAGCCTCCCGATTAGCTGGGATTTACAGGCACGTGCCACCACGCCCGGCTAATTTTTGTATTTTTAGTAGAGATGGGGTTTCACCATGTTGGCCAGGTTGGTCTTGAACTCCTGATCTCAAGTAATCTGCCTGCCTCGGCCTCCCAGAGTGCCAGGATTACAGGCATGAGCCACCGCTCCCAGCCTATTTTCTTTTTAATTTTTTAAAACAGCTTTATTGAGTAATAATTCTTGTACCATACAATTTTCCCTTTGAAGTATGCATTTCGGTGACTTTTAATATATTCACAGTTTTGTTACCACAACAATCAATTTTAAAACGTTTATTTCACTCCAAAAAGAAACCCCAGACCCAGTAGCAGTCATTCCCATTGTCCCTTGCCTAGCCCTGGGCAACCACTAATCTACTTTTTGTATCTAGAGATTATATTACTTAATGTTTTCAAGGTTCATTTGTGTTATAACATATATCAGTACTTCATTTCCGTTTATAGCCAAATAATATTCCATTGTATGGATAGAACCACACTTTGTTTACCCACTAATGGATATTTGGGTTATTTCCACCCTTTCGGCTATTATGAATAATGCTGCTGCCATGAACATTCATGTACAAGTTTTTCTGTGGACATGTGTTCTCATTTCTTTTGGCTATAGACCTATGAGTGAAATATCTGGGCCATATGGTTGCTCTGTTTAGCTTTTTTGAGGAACTAAACTGTTTTCCAGACCAACTGCCTCATTTTACATTTCTACCAGCATGTATCAGAGTTCCAGTTTCTCCCTGTCCTTGTCAATACTTGTAATTGTGTGTCACTTTTTGTTTTAAAGAGATGAAGTCTCACTGTGTTGCCCAGGTTGGAGTACAGTGGCCATTCTCAGGTGCAATCATAGTGCACTTATATGCTCAAACTCCTAGACTCCAGTGATCCTCCTGCCTCAGTCTCCCAAGTAGATGGAACTACATGTGTATGCCACTGTACCCACTAATCATTTTTTACTGTAGCTATCAAAGTGGCAGTGAAGTGGTATCTCATTGTGGAATTGATTTGCATTTTCATAGTGATGAATGATGTTGAACATCTTCTCATGTACTTGCCTCTTTGGAGAAATGTCTATTCAAATCTTTTGCCCATTAAAAAAAATTACTGGCCGGGTGTGGTGGCTCACAACTGTAATCCCAGCACTTTGGGAGGCCAAGGCGGGCAGATCACCTGAGGTCGGAAGTTCGAGACCAGCCTGACCAACATGGAGAAACCCCGTCTCTACTAAAAATACAAAATTAGCCAGGCGTGGTGGCTTGTGCCTGTAATCCCAGCTACTCGGGAGGCTGAGGCAAGAGAATTGCTTGAATCCAGGAAGTGGAGGTTGCAGTGAGCTGAGATTGTGCCATTTCACTGCAGCCTGGGCAACAAGAGCAAAACTCTGTCTCAAAAAAAAAAAAAAAAAAAATTATTGAGTTCTGAGTTCTTTATATATTTGGATACTAAACCTGATACTATCAGAAATGTGATTTGCAAATACTTTTTTATGTTGTCTTCACTTTCTTGAAGCACAGCAGTTTTAGATTTTGACAAAGTTCAATTTGTTTATTTCTTTGGCTTCTTGTGCTTTAGGTGTCATATCTAAGAAACTGTTGCCTAAGTGTTATGATTAATTGCCTAATCCAAAGTTATGAAGATAATTTCTTTTTTTTTTAGTGAGATGGACTCACTCTGTCGCCCAGACTGGAGTGCAGTGGCACAATCTGCCTCCTGGGCTCAAGCAATCCTTCCACCTCAGCCTCCTGAGTTGCTGGGACTGCAGGAGCATGCCACCATGCCTGGCTAATATTTGTGTTTTTTTGTAATGATTGAGTTTCACCATGTTGCCAAGGCTGGTCTTGAACTCTTGAGCTCAAGTGATCCTTCCATCTTGGCCTCCCAAAGTGCTGGGATTACACCTCGGTGGCATGAACTACCAAGCCTGGCCAGTTTATTGTCTTAAACTTCAAAATGGTCTTAATGTGTTAATTTTAGGGCAAATTTAAAGTTTTCTTGTTTATTCCCAGGCAATTAAGTGTTGCTGTTGCAAATGAGCTTTTTAAAATTGTTTCCTGTGATTGGTTATACTTTGTATATAATGGTCATTTTCTAAAGAGAATGCCAGTTTTTTCCCTCAAATAATCATTTTTCAAGTAGTATAACTGCTGTGTAAAATTCATTCTTGGGCTGGACACGGTGGCTCATACCTGTAATCCCAGCACATTGGGAAGCTCAGGCAGGAAGACTGCTTGAGTCCAGGAGTTGGAGACCAGCCTGGGCAACATAAGGAGATCCCAACTCTACAAGAAATAAAAGAAATTTTAAAAATTGACCGGTCATGGTGGCACAAGCCTGTAGTCCAAGCTACTCAGGAATCTGAGGTGGAAGGATCACTTGAGCCCTGGAGGTCAAGGCTGCAGTGAACTGTGATTGCTCCACTGCACTCCAGACTGGGCAACAGAGCCGGACCCTGTCTCTGAAACAACACAATTAGTCTTGAATGAAGTTTCATGAAAACTGCTGAATTTGGAATTGTTTGCCTTACTTACTTCACTTCATAATTTATATTTAAGTTTAAGAAATCTAAAATGCATATTGTACAAACAAAACTTTTTTTTTTTTTTGAGACGGAGTCTCGCTCTGTCACCCAGGCTGGAGTACAGTGGCGCGATCTCAGCTCACTGCAACCTCCGCCTCCTGGGTTCAAGTGATTCTCCTGCCTCATCCTCCTGAGTAGCTGGGATTACGGGCGCCTGCCACCATGCCCGGCTAATTTTTGTATTTTTGGTAGAGACGGGGTTTTACCATGTTGGCCAGGCTAGTCCTTGAACTCCTCACCTCAGGTGATCCATCCACCTTGGCCTCCCAAAGTGCTGGGATTACAGGCGTGAGCCACCGCACCTGTCCTTACTGTTATTTTTATGGGTACAGAGTCTCTGTCACCCAGGCTAGAGTGCGGTAGCCCATTCATGGCCCACTGCAGCCTCTACCTCCCAGGTTCAAGTGATCTTCCAGCCTCAACCTACTGAGTAGCTGGGACTACCACCACACCTGGCTATTTAAAAAATTTTTTTTTATAGAATTGGGGTTTCCTTGTGTTGCCCAGGCTGGTTTCAAACTCCTGGCCTCCAGTGATCCTCCCGCCTTATCCTCTCAATATGTTGGGATTACAGGCATGAGCCACTGCACCCAGTTTAGGCTTAAGTATCTTTGAAAAAGAGAAAGTGAAATGTAGAGGCTTATAGAACTAGAAAATGGAACATGCTCAAAACCTTATATTATTTGTTAGTTACTCTTTTGTTAGAGAGTAATTAACTACTTCTTAAAAGGTTTAGGGTATCTTAATATGAGAGTTAATGGTTTAGGTTTATTATTTTGTACGAAGTTAATTTTTTTGTTACTATAAAAATGTATTATAGGAGGTCTGGAAAATACAGAGATATCCAGAGATAATCCCAGCACTTTGGGAGACCGAGGCGGGCAGATCACGTGAGGTCAGGAGTTTGAGACCAGCCTGGCCAATGTGGCAAAACCCCGTCTGTACTAAAAATACAAAAATTAGCCGGGCATGTTGCCAGGTGCCTATAATCCCAGCTACTTGGGAGGCTGAAGCAGGAGAATCGCTTTAACCCGGGAGACAGAGGTGGCAGTGAGCTGAGACTGCGCTACTATACTCCAGCCTGGGCAACAGAATGAGACTCTGTCTCAAAAAAAAAAAAAAAAGAAAGAAAATTATCTACTGTTTTGCTACCCAGAGACAATTACACTTTGGTGAATTTCCTCTGCATATGTTCTTGCATAGTTATGACCATATTATGATGTTAATTTTTTCTTTGTTTTGACCAGTGTTAATTTATTTATAACTTTGTGTTGTGGTAATGAAAACATAATCTTAGCATAGATTCCACCAAGGTTGTATGATAATTTTTAAATCTTGTTTTTTCATTTAACTCTACAAGTTAAAGGATGTGTTCATTTTAAGTTTCTTGGCATATAACAACATTAAATAATTTTGCTTGTTAATTGTTCACTTGATGGGCAAAAATGGTGTCTTATTTTATGTCATTAATTACTAATAAGTTTGAGCATTTTTTGTTGAGCTAACAACTTTTCATTTTTGTGAGTTCCAAGTTCTTTATCCACTTGTCTATTAACATCTTAGTGGTTTTCTTATTGATTTGTATGAGCTCCTTAAAAGTGGTCTATTTTCTTTAAATGATTTTCTAGTTTGAGTTTTAAAGTTTTTTTTTTTTTTCCCCCACACATAAGCTTATTTTGTGTATTCAAATTCCATCTGGCTTTTGATAGGTTGTTTTCTTTCTCTCTCTCTTTTTTTTTTTTTTTTTTTTTTTTTTGATGAGGTCTCACTTTGTTGTCCAGGCTGGAGAGCAGTGACAAGATCATGGCTCACTGCAGCCTCAACCTCCTGGTCTCAAGTGATCCTCCTGCGTTAACCTCCCAAGTAGCTGGGACCACAGGTGTATGCCACCATGCCCAGCTAATTTTTTGATTTTTTTTTTTTTTGTAGAGATGAGGTCTTGCTATGTTGCCCAATCTGGTCTCAAACTCCTGAGCTCCAGCGATCCTCTTGCCTTGGCCTCCCAAAGTACTGGGATTACAGGTATGAACCACTGTGCCCGGGCATTTTCTTATTTTTAAGTTTAGAAATTCTCTGCTTTTAGAGATCTGATAACTATTCTGTTGTTGCTGTTTGTTTTACTTTGTTTTGTTGATTATAACTATGTAATCCATCTAGAATTTATTTGGAAACATGATGTACGGTAAAGATACTTATTCTTTCTATGATTGTTTTGAATTTTTACATAGGCTCTGTCATTCTTAAAATATTTTCATGCTATTTGAAGAAAAATACTATCTTAAGCTGGTTATTTTTAGTTATTTCTGTAGGCTAATGGTTTTTAATTCCTTGTGAGATTTAAGGACAATGAGAGATGACAAAAAACTTTAGTGACAATATATTTTAACAATGGCAGAATAACCTGTTTTCTGACAAATCTAAACTCTCTTATCAGAGTTAAAAGTTTAGACAACATTTGTGATTAGCCTTCTGTTAGTACAGTGAAAACATTTGTATTTTCTGCAAATAGCATTTATCCATGAAGAAAATTAGAATAGAAATCTGTTTAAATGGAAAATTCTAGACTCTTCAGACAGCTCAGGCTTTTCAAAAAGCCTTGTGCTTTGGCAGGAGCCCAGGATAGGAAGTGTCTACATCTGCTACATTCTAGAAGCCTTCCCCAAATCACTGTAACATAGCCAAAAGAGCAGTGTATTTCATTACTTTGTGGTTCTGGAAATATCTGGAAGTTTGCCGCAAACTCGAGGGAGGAGACTAAGGAGTACTTCCAATTTTTGTGGTGATCTGTTTTTATTGAGATTCAAGTTAGGGGCACGGTGGGGTTATTTTTTAGCTCTTGTAGAATGGGGAGCTTTCAGTCTGAACTTGAGCCTTTTGGTTTAGCTCATGTCACATAGGAAGACGAGTCAGAGGGGCCTGCACAAAGAGAAACAGGTTGACAAGTCAGTTTAACCAATGGGAGCCTGTTACTGAGGCAAACTATATTGTAATGGTAACTTATTCTCCTGTAAAGTAATAAGAAAGACAAAGTTCATGTTTGTAGGGGAGAAGGAGCAAGAGAAGAGTGCTAGCAGGGCATCTGGGAAAGAGAGGTAAAGCCTTTCTGTTGGTTAGTTTATATCCTCATTTGCCGTGAAGAATCCTCACTAGAAAAGACAGTGCTACCATGGATATAGAGCAAAAACACAAATGGGCTTTGCTGCCAGGTTTAAAAAAAGAAAGAATAGAGGCCACAGACATGTCTTAGGCTAAGTTTTTTTTTTTTTTTTTACATAGAACACAGTTGATAAGAGAAACAAAACTGAAGTCTGGGTCCTTTGAGAGAAAATACTTGTTTAAATGCACATGGCTATTTATTCATTTTAGATGCTCTACAACTTTAAAAAAAAAAAAAAAAAAGACATGCGCAGTGGTGCAGACCTGTATTTCCAGCTACTCAGGAGGCTGAGGTGGGAGGATCATTTGAGCCTAGGAATTTGAGTTCAACTTGGACAATATAGCAAGACCCCTGTCTCTTAAAAAACCAAACCAAGAGAACAGTGTCATTGCAATATAATTCATATACCTTATAATTCACCCATTTAGTATTCATGATTCAATGGTTTTTGGTGCTTTCACAGAGTCATTCCACCATCAGTCAGTCACCACAGTCAATTTTATTTCATTTATTCATTTGTTTTTTAAAGATGGGGTCTTACTATCTTGCCCAAGCTGGCTTTGAACTCCTGGGTTCAAGTGATCCTCCTGCCTCAGTCTCCCAAGTAGCTGGGACTCCAGGCACCTGCCACTGTGCCTGGCCAGTCAATTTGAGAACATTTTATTGCCCCCAAATCTACAACTTTTGATTGAATTTATTTTAAAAAGTTAAGTTATGGGAAAAAGATGGGCTGGGTGCCATGGCTCATGCGCCAGCCCATCCACCCAAAACTTTGGAAGGATGAGGCGGGCGGATCACCTGAGGTCAGGAGTTTGAGACTGTCTCAAAAATACATATATAATATATATATGAAAAAGATGGAACAAATTAGGAATTTTAAGGATTAATCAGCTCTGAAATCTTTTTCCTTTAAAATATATTCTAACATTTTGAAAATGTATTGGTAATTTTTAATATTTAAATAGGTAAGTTGGTATATTTTTATGGGAAATTCATGGGATAGGTCCAAATCACAGAGAAAACTTGTTTTTCAGGCTATACAAAAAAAAACCACCTGCTATTCATTTACTCTAATTGTAATAGTGACTAAGGAGAACAAACTAAGCATGAATTTTTAAGCACAAATTATCAGGTGATAACAAACATACATTCTTCTCTAATATGGGTGCAGTGGCTCATGCTTATAATCCCAGCGCTTTGGGAGGCTGAGGCGGGTGTATCACTTGAGGCCAGGAGTTCGAGACCAACCCGGCCAACATAGCAAAACCTTGTCTCTGCTAAAAAGACAAAAAGTTAACGAGGTGTGGTGGCATACACCTTTGGTCCCAACTACTTGGGAGGCTGAGGCATGAGAATTGCTTGAACCTGGGAGGCAGAGGTTGCAGTGAGCCAAGATCACACCACTGGACTCCAGCCTGGGCGACAGAGACTCTATCTCAAAAAAAAAGAAACAGAACAAAACCACAAAAAAGAAATGTCATGGCAATACTCTAATTATATGAAAAACAAGATAGTAGCTATTATTAAATTATTACACAATTGATAATAACTAACATCAGTTTTATGGGCAACCTTGGAATCTTTTACTTTTTCATAGAAATAATAGATAAGGAACTTTTCCTTCCCTCCTTTTGTATTTTTTAAGTAATGGCTGCATTTCTCTGTTTCTGTTGTAGGTGTGTGATCCTGTAAAGTGAAGTGTTCCGAGATGATCTGGCATATATTAATTATAGGAATTCTGCTTCCCCAGTCTTTGGCTCATCCAGGCTTTTTTACTTCAATTGGTAAGTCTTACTACTTGTTGATTTTTTTGGTTTTGCATTTTTTAATTTCCATTTTTTAGTGTTTTAAAATCAGCAAAAACAAATACAGTGTATTCCCAGAATATAGGTTTATTCGCTGCCCCTTTAAAAGGTCCTTTTTAAATAATTTCGTATTTTCTATTATAAAAATGATACATATTCAGGTTAAAATAATTTAATGCGTATACTTAGTCTTCCTCAATGCAGATATACGAGTAATATACTGCATATGTATCTAATCTGCTTTTTCCACTTAAGAATCTACTGTGAACACCAGTTTTTTTTTGTATTATAACTTAAAAAATATTTTATCATGATTATTTTGAATAGAGACAGGGTCTCACCATGTTGGCCAGGCTGGTCTTCAACTCCTGGTCTCAAGGGATTCTCCTGGCTGGGCCTCCAAAGTGCTAGGATTACAACAGGCGTGAGCTGCCACGCCTGGCCCATAAGTATATACTTATGACTCTTGATTCCAGTATATGAAATGAAGGGTTCTCGCGTCCTGTTGTACATAAACAGATTATTTGAAGCTTTTTTAGTGTGGCTTTTATTTATTAAATAAAAATTTAATTCTAATTAGTCTCAAAAACAAAGGTAAAGGGTTCGAGAAATAAAGAAGTAAAGGTGAAGAAACATTAATTTTTGGAAAGTAGTGTTGATTTGCAATTTAAAAATACATTTGTAGATGGAAAGACAATTTGCCAGCATAGTCTAAAGCTTGCAAAATTAAGTGGCTTGAAAATTAGAACTGGAACTCTTGATTAGAAGTTTTTGGCTTTATTTTGGTTTATCTGGTAAAAAGGAAGAAAAGATCGTCTCCAGCATATCTGATTCATGCCAGTTAAATTGTCTCATAGAATGAAACAGTGTCAGTCATTCTTATTCTTAACATACCTGTGTTGAAGGATATGAGTATTTGATAACCTTCTTCCCCTTCTACTAGGTCAGATGACTGATTTGATTCATACTGAGAAAGATCTGGTGACTTCCCTGAAAGATTATATTAAGGCAGAAGAGGACAAGTTAGAACAAATAAAAAAGTAAGCAAAATGTTTACTTATTATGACTCTGACTAAACCTGGATGTTTTCTTTCTCGAGCTAAAATATTCTTTAAGTAGAAATGAAACCCATTTTTGAACCTTACAAAGCTGGTTGAAATGGCTAAAATAGGAGTATAGAGAACAAGTTAGACTTGGGCCAACTTTCACATGGAAGAATATGGGTTGAGATAAGAATATGGATAGATATTGGCTAGGTGCAGTGGCTCATGCCTGTAATCTAGCACTTTGGGAGGCCGAGGAGGGTGGATCACTTGAGGCCAGGAGTTCGAGACCAGCCTGGCCAACGTGGTGAAAACCTGTCTCTACTGAAAATACAAAACTAGCTGGGTGTGGTAGCACATGCCTGTAATCCCAGCTGCTTGGGAGGCTAAGGTAGGAGAATCACTTGAACCTGGGAGGTGGAGGCTGCAGTGAGCCAGGATTGTGCCACTGCACTCCAGCCTGGGCTACAGAGCAAGAGACTATCTCAAAAAAAAAAAACAAAAAAAACAAAAAAACGGATGGATATGGGAAGTTGACTAATAATTTTTTTTTTTTTTTTGAGACAGAGTCTTGTTCTGTTGCCCAGGCTGGAGTGCAGTGACATGATCTTGGCTCACTGCAACCTCCACTTTCCAGGTTCAAGTAATTCTCCTGCCTCAGCCTCCCGAGTAGCTGGGACTACAGGTGTGCGCCACCACGCCTGGGTAATTTTTGTATTTTTAGTAGAGACGGGGTTTTGCCATGTTGGCCAGGCTGGTCTCGAACTCCTGACCTCAGGTGATACGCCCGCCTTGGCCTCCCAAAGTACTGGGATTACAGGTGTGAGCCACTGCACCCAGCCTGACTGATAATTTTAAAAGTATTGCTAATATCTTCTATCCTCCTCTAACCTCTTAGTCAACCCACCTGCTGCTGCAATTTTCCAATTCTACTTATCCTTTACTCCCATGGTTCCACTGTAGAGATTATAGTGATAAGTATGGTTAGTGTTATTTAATTGATACAGTTTTTCTCAAATATGAATTTAATTGACTCATGTTCATAGTTAATCCTGACCTGAGAATTCCTGTCTTTTATTTAATGAGTAGCTGAGTGTTCAGTTTTTTCATTTTAAGATATAGTTTCTAGAAACTGGATGTAAAGACTTAGTATAAGTTGATTTAAATGAACATGTAATTGAATTTGGGTTGGGCTAATTTGTAGTTTGTAATAATCAGTTATTTGGCCCTGGAACCTATGAGGAAATGAATTTTTAGACTTTTACTAGAGGGATTCAGTCACAACTTTTACTAAGACAGGGAGGTTCCATGTACTGTAACCATTTGGGAGAAACAAAACTAAAACAAAAAGTCCTATAGTTGTATTGATTCTGCCAAGAGGATCTTGCTTTTTAAAGAGACCTTATAATTTTACTTTAAAAAGAAGCTATAGGTATAGTTTAACTCAAAAACTTCTAGTCATTATTTTTTCTGAGTGTTTCACTAAATTGTGTTTTTCCCTATGAAATATACCTATTCTCAGTTTTTATGTTTTACATCTGTAGATGGGCAGAGAAGTTAGATCGGCTAACTAGTACAGCGACAAAAGATCCAGAAGGATTTGTTGGTCATCCAGTAAATGCATTCAAATTAATGAAACGTCTGAATACTGAGTGGAGTGAGTTGGAGAATCTGGTCCTTAAGGATATGTCAGATGGTGAGTCTGAAGAGATTCCTGAGTAAGGCAATATTGCCACCATCTGTAGAAATAATAAAACTAGTGATAAATTCAGTTCCCAGGAAACCAGGTGTTCAGTGTTGTAACTAGATTTTGCCTGGGTGCGTTTGGTTTGAATAGAGTTAATTTAGTCAAAATCCTGAATTCTTTGACTAAAAAAGAAGTAATTTCATTTATTGTTGACTTTTGTTTTGAAATCTGCAAAAGTGAATAGATTATTTGGCATATAGCTTCATTTCTGAGGGTAATCATTTTTATTTTAGGATTACCTTCAAATTTTAAAAAAGTGTGTATCTGCAATCAATTTTAAAAAATGTTGGGAGTGTTACTATAAAGAGAAATATAGCTGTGTTCTAGCTAGTATTTTGAAGTTTAGAAGTAGTTTGCTCAATGTAGAAAATCAAACTTGGCCGGGCACGGTGGCTGAAGCCTGTAATCCCAGCACTTTGGGAGGCCGAGACGGGCAGATCACGAGGTCAGGAGATTGAGACCATCCTGGCTAACACGGTGAAACCCCGTCTCTACTAAAAATACAAAAAACTAGCCGGGTGAGGTGGCGGGCGCCTGTAGTCCCAGCTACTCCGGAGGCTGAGGCAGGAGAATGGCCTAAACCCAGGAGGCAGAGCTTGCAGTGAGCTGAGATCCGGCCACTGCACTCCAGCCCGGGCCACAGAGCAAGACTCCGTCTCAAAAAAAAAAAAAAAGAAAGGAAAATCAAACTGAGGCTGCAAACCGTAATAGTGAATAAGTGATACAATTGTAGTTGGAGTGTTGAAATGTTTTAGATACTTTAATAACAGACGTGGAAGACTAAATCTGGACTTCAGTAAGGAGGTAAAGGGATTATGCCCCCCCCCCCAAAAAAAAAGGAAAAGAAAGAGACGGAAAAGAGCTGAGCTACTTATGTAGATAAAATACTCCAAGGGTACTTACCAGTGTTTGTAAGCAGTGACTATTATGCACAGGGGTCAGGAAACCTTGAAACAAAAAATATGGCAAGTACTTGTGAATACTTCTTTACTGTGAGAGGGAAGTGTCTGTGATTATTTTCTGTACTATATAACACCTTGGGAACTTTTTTTTTTTGTTTGGAGACAGGGTCTCACTGTTGCCCAGGCTGGAATACAGTGGCACAATCATGGTTCACTGCAGCTTTGAACTCCTGAGCTCAAACAATCCTCCCACCTCAGCCTCCTCAGTAGCTGGCACTTCAGGCATAGACCACCACGCTGGGCCAATTAAAAAATTTTTCTTTTGTATAAACAAGGTCTTGCTATGTTGCCCAGGCTGATCTCAAATTCTTGGCCTCATGTGATCCTTCCACCTCAGCTTCGCACAGTGCTTGAGATTACACACGTGAGCCCTGGTTCCTGGCCCCTGAACACATTTTTTAAAGGAAATCCACATATTTATTCTCCAGTAATGAACTGAGTTTTTTATAATGTGAACCTTGGGACTTTGTTGTTTTAATCTGTAGTAGTCATTCTATAATGCTATAATGCTATATATTTTTAATTTTTCTTAGAATTTTGTTTGTAGCATAAGAAATATTATAGCATTCTATAAAACTTGTAAAATTTGCTAATGAAATTCCCTATAGAAATTGCGACTGAGGCCGGGCGCGGTGGCTCAAGCCTGTAATCCCAGCACTTTGGGAGGTCAAGACAGGAGGATCATGAGGTCAGGAGATTGAGACCATCCTGGCTAACACGGTGAAACCCCGTCTCTACTAAAAAATACAAAAAACTAGCCGGGCGTGGTGGCAGGCACCTGTAGTCCCAGCTACTCAGGAGGCTGAGGCTGGAGAATGGTGAAAACCCGGGAGGCGGAGCTTGTAGTGAGCTGAGATCTGGCCACTGCACTCCAGCCTGGGCGACAGAGCAAGACTCCCTCTCAGGAAAAAAAAAAAAAGAAGAAATTGCGACTGAGAGTTGGTCATAAAACTAAAAATATCGTTGGAAACAGAGCAGGTCAAAACTCCCATGCTGATCTAATAATGAAATTACACCAATAAAGAGCCACTGCACGTCAGCCTGGACAACATGGCAAGACTCTGTCTCTAAAAAGAGACAAAACAGCATAAAAATATGCTTGATATAAACTCTAGCCCTCTTCTAGTTTTTGTTCATTTGTACATTTTCATTTACATAAAAATGCCAGGTCTCAGCCAGGCACGGTGGCTCAGACCTGTAATCCCAGTAGTTGGGGAGGCTGAGGCTGGCACATCACTTGAGGTTGGGAATTCGAGAGCAGCTCAGCCAACATGGTGAAACCCCGTCTCTACTAAAAATATAAAAGTTAGCCGGGCATGTTGGTGGGCACCTTTAATCCCAGCTACTCGGGAGGCTGAGGCAGGAGAATCGCTTGAACTTGGGAGTCAGAAGTTGCCGTGAGCCGAGATTGTGCCACTGCACTCCAGCCTGGGTGACAGAGCAAGACTGCATCTCAAAAAAAAAAAAAAAAAAAAAGCCTGGTGTCTTGCTGTTCAAAATACTTAGTCAGCTGGACACAGTTGCTCACGCCTGTAATCCCAGCACTTTGGGAGGCCAAGGCAGGTGGATCGTTTGAGGCCAGGAGTTGGAGACCAGCCTGGGCAACACGGTGAAACCCTCTCTCTACTAAAAATACAAACATTAACCGGGTGTGGTGGCACATGCCTGTAATCCCAGCTCCTTGGGAGGCTGAGGCATGATAATTGCTTGAACCTGGGAGGTGGAGGTTGCAGTGAGCTGAGATTGTGCCGCTGCACTCCAGCCTGGATGACAGAGTGAGACTCCGTCTCACAAAAAAACCATATAGTTGATTATAAGTTAATCAGTACAAGAGGGAAGTCTCATACCTAATTTTTATTCACAAGTAATGATACTTATATTAAAATTTTAAACCACTTTTTTTGTTTCTTAAGGAGTGTTTAGCATCCATTCTCCTTGGGGTTATATAGTTATCAGTAATTGGTTTGTTAGTTTGATTTTTGCTATACTTTATGTAAATCCTCTTTAAGATTAGCTTTATATATTGTAAATTTTAGTGGATCAACACCATGTTTAATAATTAAACTGATCTAAATATATTTTAGTAAACTAGCTTAGCTGTTGATCTTAAACATATAATTAATATCTCTTCCTTGTCCTTGAAGAATTCCACCAAACTTTATATATTTACATATTTATATAATGTGTAATACATGGAAGAAGAAAACAACTTTAAGAGCACACATTTTGCTTACCATCTGTTATCTGGAAGTATAATTGATTGTCAATGAATGTCATTTTCAGACCCATAAATGTGTTCATTTCCCAAACTTAGTGGATGCACTTTTGTTTTCTTGCTATGTTATATAACTAAAAACTCATAACTATTATGTTAGGTGATCTTTACCTGGCAATACAGATATAATTTATGTAACACCATTACAGTTCTTAAACAATATTAGGCTTTTATAAGATTAAACAAGTTAGAAGTATGCCAAGTCGCATTCAGTGTATTTAAGTTTTTCTTGTTGAGTATGTAGAACTTTTCATGGTATGGTAGAAAATAATAAAATAGATTTTGAACAGTCCTTATTAAGTCTGTTTATGGGAAGTTAATGAGGTTTTACAGTCTTTTTTTCTTTTATTTATCTATTTCAAGGCTTTATCTCTAACCTAACCATCCAGAGACAGTACTTTCCTAATGATGAAGATCAGGTTGGGGCAGCCAAAGCTCTGTTACGTCTCCAGGATACCTACAATTTGGATACAGATACCATCTCAAAGGGTAATCTTCCAGGTAAAATCATTCTTCCGTTCTATAAAATACCATCACCTAGCTTCTCTGTTGAGTCCATTAAGACAATGTTAGTATATAAAAGACTTTTGCATTTTAAGATTTTAAATTGTAGTTTGTTTCATAGCCTTTGAAGACTAAAGAATCACCTTCCCTTTCTCTTAGGGCTTAATAGTTATGGGTAGGCTTCTAGTTTGTTACTCTGAAATTTGTATTGATAGAGGCTAACTTAAGTAGGAAATTTCAGTGTGTAAAGAAAAGAAACTATCATTTTACCAAATGTTTTTATTCAGAACACCTAATACTATTTGTAAGCTTTGTATGTAAAGCTATAAGGGAGTCGATAGTCAAAGTTTATATGTTAAATAATTAAAAGCCAAGATGTTTTGGGTATCCACATATGTTTAAAGTGTTCCTACTTTCTTACCTATTTTTTGGCAAAGTCCTCTTTTTAAGTTACAGTTACTTTCATGATAATTTTCTTCTGCCATCCCTCACTTTTTCACAGTTTGTGACTTATTAACACTACTATCTCCTGTCATTGTCAGCTGCAGAAATAAAATATGTTGTCTCTGTCTTCATACTGTAATTGATTTTCTTTCTTTCTTTTTTTTTTTTTGGGAGACGGAGTCTCGCTCTGTCGCCCAGGTTGAAGTGCAGTGGCCGGATCTCAGCTCACTGCAAGCTCCGCCTCCCGAGTTTACGCCATTCTCCAGCCTCAGCTTCCCCAGTAGCTGGGACTACAGATGCCCGCCACCTCGCCCGGCTAATTTTTTGTATTTTTTAGTAGAGATGGGGTTTCACCGTGTTAGCCAGGATGGTCTCGATCTCCGGACCTTGTGATCCGCCCGTCTCGGCCTCCCAAAGTGCTGGGATTACAGGCTTGAGCCACCGCGCCTGGCTGTAATTGATTTTCTCAGCAAGAAAAATCAGTTTATGAAAATATTTTCTTGCTCATCTCCCTTTATTTGAGATGAAGGTATCTGTTGGTAAAGACTAAACATGGTATAATAGTAAATAAAATTTATGTTAAGCTGGAATATAATTCCATTAATTTGAACTTCCAAAAATGTACAAATTTGCAAATTTTATTTTCAGTTTCTACTAATATTATACATTATAACACTTTTGATAAGATTATAACCTTATTTTTAAAATTGGCTTTAGGTTTAAAACACATTTAATAGATATTAAATAACATGTGCCAGCTATTATGTTAGGTACTGAGGACACATAATGAACAAGACATACACTACCCTTGCCATTAGGGTATTTAACATTCTTTTTTTTTTTGGAGACGGAGTCTCGCTCTGTCGCCCAGGTTGAAGTGCAGTGGCCGGATCTCAGCTCACTGCAAGCTCCGCCGCCCGGGTTTACGCCATTCTCCTGCCTCAGCCTCCCGAGTAGCTGAGATTGCAGGCGCCGGCCACCTCGCCTGGCTAGTTTTTTGTATTTTTTAGTAGAGATGGAGTTTCACCGTGTTAGCCAGGATGGTCTCGATCTCCTGACCTTGTGATCCTCCTGTCTCGGCCTCCCAAAGTGCGGGGATTACAGGCTTGAGCCACCGTGCCCGGCTTAACATTCTTACAGTATAGTAAGATGAGTGCTCCAATGAGAGAAATTCAGGATACCACCATGTGAGCACGTCAAAAGAAACCTATTGCTGAACCTCATAAAAGATGTAAAGGAAGAATTCCTGGAAAATATGACATTAAAAAAATTGAGATCCGGCTGGGCGTGGTGGCTCAAGCCTGTAATCCCAGCACTTTGGGAGGCCAAGATGGGCGGATCACGAGGTCAGGAGATCGAGACCATCCTGGCTAACATGGTGAAACCCCGTCTCGACTAAAAAATACAAAAAAACTAGCCGGGCGAGGTGGCGGGCGCCTGTAGTCCCAAGCTACTCGGGAGGCTGAGGCAGGAGAATGGCGTGAACCTGGGAGGCGGAGCTTGCAGTGAGCTGAGATCCGGCCACTGCACTCCAGCCTGGTGGACAGAGCAAGACTCTGTGTCAAAAAAAAAAAAAAAAAAAAAAAAAAGTTTGTAAGGGGAATTTATGATTTTTCCTTTTAGAAATACCATTCTGGCTGCCAAATGGAGACTGAGTTGGGGCCAAGGGACAAAGAACCAGGGAGGAGGCTGTTGGAAATATTTAAGTAAGAGGTGATAGTGGATAGATTATCAAGCTACTTATTGGAGTAGAATAGTAGAATTTGATGATGTACTTGATCAGAATTTCTGGCTTCATCAACTGGATAGGTTCCATTTAACAAAATAGGGCTGGCATGGTGGCTCATGCCTATATTCCCAGCACTTTGGGAGGCTAAGGTGGAAAGGATCCCTTGAGGCTAGGAGTTCAAGACCATCCTGGGCAGCATAGCAAGTCCCTGACTCTACAAAAAAAATGAAAACTTAGCTGGGTGTGGTGGTCCTAGCTATTTGGGAGGCTGAAGTGGGACGTACTCACACTGCTATGAAGAAATACCCAAGACTGGGTAATTTATTTTAAAAAAGAAGTTTAATTGACTCAAGTTCCGCATAGCTAGGGATGTCTTCGGAAACTCACAATCACGGCGGAAAGCACTTCTTCACAGGGTGGCAGGAGAGAGAATGAGTGCCAGCAGGGGAAATGCCAGGTGCTTATAAAACCATCCTACCTCATGAGAACTCACTATCACAAGAACAGCATGGGGGAACTGCCCCCATGATTCAGTTATCTCTTCCTTGTCCCGCCCTTGATAGGTGGGGATTATTACAATTCAAGGTGATATTTGGGTGTGAACACAGAGCCAAACCATATCATGGGAGGATCACTTGAGCCCAGGAGTCAAGGCTGGAGTGAGCCGTGATCACGCCACTGCACTGCAACCTGGGCAACAGAGTGAGACCCCCATTTCAAAAAACAAAAAGCAAAAAAGAAAACATCCCACCTCAGCCTCCCAAATGTGTGGTGGTGGTTAATAAATGTTATTTAGATTACTCTATGTGTTTTGTTTAAAACATGATTATATTCTCATCAAAATGGTCTTGAATATTATTTAATCCTGATTTCACTGTGTTTAGTCTTAGGGGCAATATTCATTCTTCTCAGCTACTTTTTATCTCCTTGTTAACCTTGGGCTAGTTCTTACTGAGTTTTCCTTTCATGCAAATTACTTATAAGTAAAATGACTGAAATTTCTTAATCACGTTATATCCTATAAGTGGTAAAAATAATAGCATGAATGCTAGCATAAGAGTTTTTAGGCTCCCCCAACCCAGATTATTTTCTATTGTTAATAGTCAAATATCACAGATGTGTTCAAAGACTTCTTGTGCACCTTCCCTTCTTTAGAGCTAATGACTGTTCTGAACTTGATGTGTATCCTGTCATCTTTTTATACTGTATCATATATATTGTCCATTGTATTGTGTTTTTAAATTTTACGTGAATAGTGCATCACACCCTATGTATCTTTCTACAACCTTTTTTTAACCTAATATGTTTAGTAAATTTATCTATGTTGATCACATTCATCTTACTGCTAATGTGGTATTGTATAACATTATTTATTCATTCTTCTGGGGATGGATGTACATTTATATTTTATCCAATTTTTTGTTTTATCAAATGAGGTTTGATACATCCTTGTTGAAATTTTTGTGACCATGTACTCATGTGCAAGAGTTTCTCTTAGGGTATAAGAAATCATAGGGTATTTGGTTTTTCATCTTGCTTACCAGATGTGGCCAGATTGTTTTCCAGAGCGTGTATTTATACTCTCACCAGCATTGTATGAGAGTTCCCATTTCTTCATATCCTTGCCAGCTCTTGGTTTTGCCAGACTTTAAAACTTTTAGCAATTTGGGTGTGAAATGGTGGGGATGAGGGAGGAAGGATGGCATGTATTTTAAATTTTCTTCAAACAAAAAAGTCAGAGAAATGCTTAGTGGATTTATATTGATGCCACATCACTGCTTGATTAGTTTCATCTGTTTCTTTTTACCACTTTGGGCCTACCTGTTGAAATGCTTTGTTGATATTTTCATGTAAAATCTGATAGGTTATATGCATTTCGACATCAATGTTGTCCTTATAGTTCTTAAGGACTTCCTTTAGTTTTCAGATTGTTGGTTCCCAAGCCTGATTTGTTGAATAGATCCGTATCTGCCAAAGATATCATGCTTTTTTTTTAAAGCTGTGATTTTTTTTTTTAGGGGTTGGGGGTCAGTAATAGAAAATGTCTTACATATAAAATTCAATTTGCTTCATGTGGAAATTGAATGTTCACCCTTCTGGTCACTTGCATCACTGTCTTTGTAAGTTAATAAGGTAACTGCAGCAAGCAGTAGATTCTCTAGACATCTCTGGAGCTCACTCAGCTATGAGTGTACCACACTGCCTCAGAGGTGGGACATTAACTTCTAAGTATGTGCATTTTAAACATAATTCTCCCTTACAAATTAAGTTTTGATCCATTGAGTGTTCTTGTGAAGTGCAAGAATTTTTGAATTATATGTCTCTCTCAGTTTAATGGATGAACCATAAAAATGTATTTCTTTTTCTTTTTTTCTCTTTTTTTGACATGGAGTCTCACTCTGTTACCCAGGCTGGAGTGCAGTGGTGCAACTCGGCTCACTGCAACCTCTGCCTCCTGGGTTCAAGTGATTCTCCTGCCTCAGCCTCCCTAGTAGCTGGGATTACAGGTGCCTACCACCATGCCTGGCTAATTTTTGTATTTTTAGTAGAGATGAGGTTTCACTATGTCAGCCAGGCTGGTTTCCAGCTCTTGACCTCAAGTGATCCGTCCACCTCAGCCTCCGAAAGTGCTAGAATTACAGGCATGAGCCACTACGTCTGGCTAAAAATGTATTTCTAAGTAATGTTTTTCCTATAGTGCCTGTGATATTATAGTTTTTTTCTTTCTTTTCTTTCCTTTTCTGTATTTTTAAAATTTTTTTTGGGACAGGATCTCACTCTGCTGTTGCCCAGGCTGGAGTGCAGTGGCACAATCACAGCTCACTACAGCCTCAACCTCCCAAGCTAAGGTGATCCTCCTACCTCAGTCTCCCGGGTAGCTGGGACTACAGGCACGTGCCACCACAAGCAGCTAATTTTTGTATTTTTTGTAGAGACAGGGTTTTGCCATGTTGCCCAGGCTGGTTTCGACCTCCTGAGCTCAAGCAATCCACCCCCCTCAGCCTCCCAAAGTGGTGGGGTTACAGACAAGAGCCACTGTACCTGGCCTGATATTGTAGTTTCTACTGTGACAATAAATTAAAGGACTGTTTTTAGTGTTACTTTCAGTTTGGTTTATTATATTCAATTTGGTATGTTCGTGTCTGTCATCCCTGCCTCTTCCTTTGAACTAAAGAAATTTACAACTCGTTTCTCATCAAATTCAGTTTGCTTTTTTTTTTTTTTTTGAGACGGAGTCTTGCTCTGTCACCCTGGCTGGGGTGCAGTGGCACAATCTCAGCTCACTGCAAGCTCTGCCTCCCGGGTTCATGCCATTCTCCTGCCTCAGCCTCCCATGTAGCTGGGACTACAGGCGCCCACCACCATGCCCAGCTAATTTTTTTTGTATTTTTAGTAGGGACAGGGTTTCACCGTGTTAGCCAGGATGGTCTCGATCCCCTGACCTCGTGATCCGCCTGCCTCGGCCTCCCAAAGTGCTGGGATTACAGGCGTGAGCCACCGCGCCTGGCTCGGTTTGCTTTTTATATGAAGCTTTTTACAGTCTCTTTCTGCCCATACCACTTTCCTTGTTTCATTTTCTTCTTTATTTTCTTGCCTATTTACTTCTTATTCTCATGTTCTCTACTTTGGAAAGAGTCTTCCTTTTCAAATACTGCATTACTTTTCATTTATTTTAAAAATCAGATTCCCAGGCAGTCTGCCTTTAATATTGTTAATACAGCAGTAGGTAAGACAAGCAGAAATAGTTTACCAAAGCAGAATAGCTAAAGATATTCTACTATCTCTGCCATGCTTGTTCAAATAATGTTACCAGAATATCCGGTTATATAAAAAAATATTACTGGTGTTATCTACATGGATTAATGGCATACTGTTATCTCATGTGTTTTGCATGTCCCTAAGAGAAATATTTATAATTGCTGCATTATGAGTTTATCTTCTCAGTTTACTGGTTCTCGTAACTGAAAAAATAATAGCATTGTCAAAATTTAATATGCATCTTTCGTTTTTGGAACTAAGTCATGTTGAACTATTAAGAAGTTAGTTTCTTAGCATCTGCTATTATTGGAATGTGTCCCTCCGAAATTTAGGTGGTGAAATTTAATGGCCAGTGTGATAGTATTAAGAGGTGGGGCCTACAGGAATGGGATTTAAGGCCCTTATGAAAGAGGCTTTGTGCAACCCCTAGCTCTCTTGGCCTTCCACCTTCACCAGGTGAGGACATAGCATTCTTTCCCTCTGGAGGATGCAGCAACAAGGTGCCATCTTGGAAAAGGAGAGCAGTCCTCATTAGACAATTGAACTCGCTGGTGCCTTGAATCTTGGACTACCCAGCCTCTAGAACTGTGTGAAATAAATTTTTTTTTTTTTTTTTTATAAATTATCCAGTCGTCTATTACTTTGTTATAGGAGCACAAGTGCACTAAGATAGTATCCTTTCCTAGAGTGGAAGGCGGGATAGGGACTTATTTAAGGGAAAAACATCAAAATGTGGGTCTTCATCTTCATTTTAGGAGTATACTGATAATCAGTTACTGTCTGTAAGTGACTAATGGGGGGCCAGAAAAAATGCAAATGGAGGTGATTGATTTGAATATTTGATTATATTGGGTCATGTGATCCTCCAGTGCATACACCTACAAGCTTGGACTCTGTTTGATACTGGAATTCAACAGCTCATTGTCAGATGAGGGCATGCTTTTCTGTAGTTTACAAATGTCTGATCATTAACAAAACGTGCCCATAACTTTACTTCCTTTTGATTTATTTCTCATGAATTCCTTTTCTGTTAGCATCTTTTTTTTTTTTTTTTTTTGAGACGGAGTCTCGCTTTGTCGCCCGGGGCTGGAGTGCAGTGGCCGGATCTCAGTTCACTGCAAGCTCCGCCTCCCGGGTTCACGCCATTCTCCTGCCTCAGCCTCCGGAGTAGCTGGGACTACAGGCGCCCGCCACCTCGCCCAGCTAGTTTTTTGTATTTTTTAGTCGAGACGGGGTTTCACCGTGTTAGCCAGGATGGCCTCGATCTCCTGACCTCGTGATCCGCTCGTCTCGGCGTCCCAAAGTGCTGGGATTACAGGCTTGAGCCACCGTGCCCGGCCAGCATCTTTTTAAAAACATATGTGACCACTGTTGGATAGGTTATAGCTAAGTCTGGTTCTGGCCATTTTAGTGACTTTGAAGTGTATTCAATCAAAATTTATTAAAGAATCCACCAATGTGTTTGTTTCTCCACCAGTTTTCTTTGTGATGTTATCAGACACTTAAAAAATGTGTACAGTTTTATCTGTTTTATCAGAGAAAATGTAGGCTAGTCTGTCTTTGACCAGTAGTTTCTTTTAAAAACTACTCTTCTGGAATCATAACTACTAGTATAATATTGACTTAGTCTCAGAACTGTATATTCTGAGAGAAATATTTTTGGATAAGTAGTATTTTCTTGTCTAGGCTTGTTATTTTTTCACATACCTGTCATTTTTTTTTTTTTTTATAGTGTCAGGGAACTATGTGATTTTCTGTATAATACATAAAAAGAGCCCTGTAGGACATGACTTTCTCCTTTTTTCATTATTTATAAAACTTCTTTTATTATGGAAAATATCAAATATCACACACAAAAATAAAGGTAATAACATAATGAACCTATGCCATCACCAAGCTCCAGACGTTTTAAACATTTTGTCATTCTTGGTTTATCTACTCCTTCCACCCTTTCTTTTTGTTTTTGTTGGAGTATTTTAAGAGCAAATCCTAGACGTCATGTCATTTTATCCATAAATAATTCAACACGCACATCTAACTGATCATTTCTTTATTAAAATTTTTTTTTTTCGAGGCAAGATTTCACTCTATCACCCAGGCTGGAGTGCATTGGCATGATCATAGCTCACTGCAGCCTTGGACTTTTGGACTCAAGCCATCCTGCTGCCTTAGCCTCCTGAACAGTTGGGACTATAGGTGTGTGCCACCACACCTGGCTAATTTTTAAATTTTTTGTAGAGATGGGCTCTTGCTATGTTGCCCAGTCTGGTCTTGAACTCCTGGCCTCAAGTAGGTCTTTGTAATTTATTTTTAATTTTTTTCAGAGACAGGGTCTCACTTTATTGCTCAGGCTAGAGTGCAGTGGTACCATTATGGCTCACTGCAGCCTTGAACTCTTGGGCTCAAGTGATCCTCCTGCCTTAGCCCCTTAGCCTCCCAAGTAGCTGGGACTATAGGTATAAAACACCTGCGCCCAGCTGGTCTTTTTTAAAAAGTAACATAACCACTTACTGTCACCCTGCTTAACAAATTGACAATATTTCCTTAATATAATTTAATACCCAGTCAATATTGTTTCTCTGGTGATCTCAAAGTTGTCTTTTTACAGTTGTTTTTTTTTTTTTTTATTATGTCTATTAAGTCCCTTTTATCCCCTTTTTCTTTTTTTTCTTTCTCTTTATGACATTGGTTAGCTGAGGAAGCCTAGTCATATGTTACGTGGAATGTTCCACATTCTGGAGTTGACTACTTGGTGGTTAACATGTTCTTTTAATGCCTATGTTTCCTACACATTGGTTAGAACTTGAGGCTCGATTAGATTCAAGTTAAATTTTAAAATTAACTCCATAGGTGGTGCTATGAACTTTCTGTTGAACTGCATGAACCAACACCTAATGTCCTGTCCCACTTTTTATGATGCTGATTGATGAGTGGAGTTCAGGTGATGAGAGCTTGATCCCTCCATATAAAGTTCTCCTTAAGTTTTATCTACTGGTTTTGGCAGCCTTTGATGATCATTGCCTAGAACCACTATTTCATTAGGGGTTACAAAATGGTGATTTTTTTCATTCCATTATTCCTTTTACTTTTTTTAACTGGAAGTCTATAAACAGGAACGTTCCTTCATGAACCTTTTGGTTACCCTGAACTGTATATAGGAAAGGCAGGATAAGTCTAAAATTAGTCTTCTTTATCAGTTTTCCAAGTAATGAGTTAGTGTCCTAACCATTTTTAGTAGTGATACATAATTTTCACGACATACCATGAACTCATGGATTTTATTTTATTTTTTTGTATTTCAGCCTATTCAGTATTACTTCAATCTCAGATTATCCCATTTTAGGCCAGTGGAGAGCATCTTTAGATAGGCTTGTTTCTTTGAATTGACTATATTATTAATCTTTGATAGAGAGGAAACTTCCTTGCTTTCTAGCACAGTTTTTTTCCAGGTTTCTTTTCTACTCCAGAGTAGCAACCAGGCATTTCTTTAATGAGCCTTGGTCCTTTCCCCACCACCGCCCCTTAAGAGATAGGGTCTTGCCATGTTGCTCAGGCTGTAGTGTAGTGGCTCTTCATAGATGTGATCGTGGTGCACTGCAGCCTGGAACTCCTGGGCTCAAGTGATCTTTCTGCTTCAGCCTCCTGAGTAGCTAGGACTACAGGTGTGCCACCCCTTGCCTGGCAAGGCTTGATTCCTTTGAACAGGGATGCCATTTAAGCTGCAGAGTCTAGCTAGGTTCTAGGGGTGATTATTGCTATCAAGTTTGTCATAAACAGAGACAGGAAATATGAAGTTTATATTGTTCAATTCAAATTGAAAACCACAGGGTTTATATTTCTATCTCTTTTGAAAATTTGGTTCCTAAGGATATGAACATGATTAATCTTTTTTTTTTTTTTTTTCTCGCTCTGTCGCCCGGACTGGAGTGCAGTGGCCGGATCTCAGCTCACTGCAAGCTCCGCCTTCCGGGTTTACGCCATTCTCCTGCCTCAGCCTCCCAAGTAGCTGGGACCACAGGCGCCCGCCACCTGGCCCGGCTAGTTTTTGTATTTTTAGTAGAGACGGGGTTTCACCGTGTTAACCAGGATGGTGTCGATCTCCTGACCTCGTGATCTGCCCGTCTCGGCCTCCCAAAGTGCTGGGATTACAGGCTTGAGCCACCGCGCCCGGCCGATTAATCTTTTATTCATACTATTAACTCATACTATTTTAGTCATACTATTAATAACATTAAGACTACTGAATACAGTTTTTTTGCACTTTATATCCTTAAAATACATGACTCTAGATATGATCAGTCAAAATCTTGTTTTAAAGACGTCTGAGGTAATTCATTTCTCTTTGTGGCTATGCCCTTAAAATGTTACACAGTTGGGTTCATTTCTTTCATTTCCTCAGATTTTTAGGGATTGTCTTCGTTTTTTCTTTTGATTCATTGTTTTCATTTGTTTGCTTGTTTTAGAAACAGTATCTTGCTCTATTGCCCAACCTGGAGTGCAGGGGCATGATCGTAGCTCAGTGCAGCCTTGAACTCCCAGGCTCAAGGGATCCTCCTGCCACAGCCTCCCAAAAAGCTAGACCTACAGGCATGCATGTACCACCATACCTGGGTAATTTTTAAATTTTTTTAATTTAAAAAATTTATTTTATTTTTTATTTTATTATTTTTTTGAGATGGAGTCTTGCTCTGTCGCCCAGGCTGGAGTGTGGTGGTGTGATCTTGCCTCACTGCAAGCTCTGCCTCCTGGGTTCACGCCATTCTCCTGCCTCAGCCTCCAGATTAGCTGGGACTATAGGCACCCGCCACCATGCCCAGCTGATTTTTTGTGTTTTTAGTAGAGACGGGGTTTCACCATGTTAGCGGTCTTGATCTGCTGACCTCATGATCCAGCTGCCTTGGCCTCCCAAAGTGCTGGGATTACAGGTATGAGTCATAGCTCCCAGCCTTTTTTTTCTTTTCTTTTCTTTTTTTTTTTTAAATGAAGACATTGTCTCATTCTTTTGCCCAGGCTTGTCTTGAACTCCCTGGCTCAAGCAATCGTCCTGTCTTGGCTTCCCAAAGTGTCGAGATTACGGGCTGTAGCTACCATGCCCAGCCAATTTATTGTTTTTAATTATGTAAAACTTTTAAATTCTTTGACAGTCCAAACTAGACTGATAAGATACATTAACAGAAGTCTCACTTTCATTCCTGTACTTTTCAACCTATTCCCTTCTTTTTTCTATGTGACCATTTTGTTAGTTTTACTATTTCCAGTTTTTTAAAATATAAGCAAATGTATGTCTACTCCTATGTTCTCTCAACATAAACAAAAGATAGCGTACTGACAAGGTGCGGTGGCTCACACCTGTAATCCCAGCACTTTGGGAGGCCAAGGCGGGTGGATCACCTGAGGTTAGGAGTTTGAGACCATCCTGGCCAATATGGTGAAACCCCATCTCTACTAAAAATACAAAAATTACCTGAGCATGGTGGCACGCGGCTGTAATCCCAGCTACTCAGGAGGCTGAGGCAGGAGAATCACTTGAACCCAGGAGGCAGAGGTTGCAGTGAGCCAAGATCGTGCCACTGCACTCCAGCCTGGGCAACAGAGTGAGACTCTGTCTCAAAAAAAAAAAAATAAAAAAGCATACTGTAAATACTGTTATGTACTTTGGTGCTTTAATTTATTGATATTGATATATCCCAGTCATTACTTCATATCATGTATAGAAATCCTCATTTCTTTTTATAGCTACGTGTTATCACTCTATTTTGTGGAGTTTCTACAGTTTTTTTTTTTTTTACTTATTGTCAGTAAAGGATGATTTATTGGGAAACTTATAGATGGAAGCATGGTCTTGGGCAGCAGCAAGACAGGTAGATCTCTGCACCATTAGTCCCCAAATCCATGACTTAAATGCCATAGGGAAAGGGTGTACATGCTCTATAGGGACAAAGGCAAGCTCCAGAACAGGCAAGAATGCTATGTGTGTCATAGCCTGTAATTTTTGTGATAACATCAAGGTTGCTTTGCTCTAAAGGCAGGATTTATAGTGAGTACATGTTCTTACACTAAGGACAGCAAGTAAAGTAGAAATCAGCAGGCATTTGTGGGACTGAGGTTAATCAAAAGTTAACATGGTAGATTAGCATGCAAGATGGAGTCACTGTTGTCTTCACACCCATCAGTTTCTACTTTATTCATCCCATTTCTTAATAGCCATCTAAAGATTGCCACCATGCTGCAGCACATCCCGTGACCATCCCCTTTCCTTTTTCCCTTAGTTTCACCCCTATCAATGTTGTCTTTATTCACCATTTTTTTTTTTCCCCAAGACGGAGTCTCACTCTGTTGTCCAGACTGGAGTGCAGTGGTGCGATCTTGTCCCACTGCAACTTCTGCCTCCCTGGTTCAAGCAATTCTCATGCCTCAGCCTCCCCAGTAGTTGGGATTACAGGTGTGCGCTACCATGCCCGGCTAATTTTTTGTATTTTTAGTAAAGACGGCCTTTTGCCGTGTTGCCCAGGCTGGTCTCCAACTCCTGAGCTCAAGTAGTCCACCTGCCTCCCAAAGTGCTCAGATTACCAGCGTGAGCCACTGTGCCCGGCGCTTTCTTTAATTTAGACTGGCATTTATGTATACCATTTTCATTGTTCATCATTGTTTATTGTACCTCATTAGACTTTCCTTTTGGAATTTTCCTCCTTGAAACACATTCATCCTCCTTGAAACACACAATTTTCCTCCTTGAAACAAAGAGGCCCTCAAATGTGCTTTGGCTTGGACTTCTTTGTGTTTCCCGAATCTGAACTTTCATGCATTTTAATTTTGGAAATTTTTCTACCATTATCTCTTTAAACACTGTCTTATCTATATTCTTTCTATTCTCTTCTAGAATTCCAAGTAGACATAATTAGACTTTAGTTTTTTTGTCTTTGTGGTTTGTTGTTGTTGTTGTTGTTGTTTTTTAAGAGATGTAGTCTTGTTCTGTCGCCCAGGTCTAGAGTGCAGTGGCGCGATCTCGGCTCACTGCAAGCTCCATCTCCAGGGTTCAAGCGATTCTCCTGCCTCAGCCTCCCGAGTAGCTGGGACTACAGGTGCCCGCCACCACTCCCGGCTAATTTTTTTGTATTTTTAGTAGAGACAGGGTTTCACCACGTTGGCCAGGCTGGTCTCAAATTCCTGACCTCAGGTGATCCGCCTGCCTCGGCCTCCCAAAGTGCTGGGATTGCAGGTGTGAGCCACCATGACTGGCCTGGGGTATCTTATTTGTTCATATTTTCTATTTTTAAATTTCTTATAATTTTCTCTATAGCATTGAAATTATCTTTCTTAATGAAAAATGCTATTCCATTAAATTGATATATCTGCCTATATGTTTCCTTATTTCCTTGCTTTTAGCTTATTACAGTTTTTAGCTATAATATGGTTCAGCCACAAAAATCTTTTATACAGAAAAGTCCCCAATCGCTAGTACTAAATCTCAATGAAATAACTGAAAAATAGTAGTATTAAGTCATAGAGTTTAAATTCCTCTTTTCTCATATTGCTGAATTTCTTAAAAGCAAAGTTGCCAGTTTATATTGCTGCTTCCTTCCACTATTAGGTTTTGCCATTTAATGTTATAACATCAGGAGCACAAACTTCTGGAGTTGTATTGAACCGATTCCATTTCTTGCTTTTAAACATGTGACCTTGGGCATATTAATTAACCTCTATTTTAGTTCCTCATCTGTAGTAAGATGGCTTTGAGGATTAAATAAGTGACAAATACTTGGCAGATAGTAAGACCTCAATAAATCTAGGCCATTATTTTAAAATATTTTTATTTGTGGTGGTTTTAATTTTTTATTTCTTCAGTGATGAATGAGACTAAGTATTTTCTGAAGTATTTTCTATTTATATTTTATCTCATGTGAACTATCAAATACCTCCCTTTCTTAAAATGGAAGTTTCACTGCAGAAGCGAGTTGACATAATAACACCAAAAGCACAAGTGCTGAAAGATTAATAAGTTGGACTTCATCATCACAGTTTCAAAAGTGCACCATCAAGAGAGTGAAAAGACAACACATAGAATGGGAAAAATATTTAAAAGTCATATAGCTGAGCCAGGCACCCACAGTGGCTCACAACTGTAATCCCAGCAGTTTGGGAGGCTTAGGTGGGTGGATCACATGAGGTCAGGAGTTCAAGACCAGCTTGGCCAACATGGTGAAACACCATCTTTACTAAAATTACAAAAATTAGCCAGCATGGTAGCACACACCTGTAATCCCAGCTACTTGGGAGGCTGAGGCAGGAGAATCACTTGAACCTGGGAAACAGAGATTGCAGTGAGCTGAGATCGCGTCACTGCACTCCAGCCTGGGTGACAGAGCAAGACTCTGTCTTGATAAAGAACTCTAACAGAGTGCAAGCAGTGGTGCAGTAATAGCTCACTGTAACCTTGAACTCTTGGGCTTAAGTAGTCTTCCTGCCTTAGCCTCCCAGCTAGCCAGGACTACAGGTATGCACCACAATGTCTGGCTAATTTCTAAAATTTTTTTTGTTAGATATGAGGGTCTCATTATGTTGTCCAGGTTCATCTCAAACTCTTGGCCTTAAGCAGTTTTCCTTCCTTGACCTCCCAAACACTGAATTACAGGTGTGAAACCATCATGCCTAGCCACCAAATTTTTTAAATGGGCAAAAGCTTTGAAAAGAGATTTTCTCCAAAGATAAACAAATGGAAATAAGCACACGATAATAGGCCCAACATCATCAGTCACCAGGGAAATGCAAATCAAAACCACAATGAAATGCCTCTTCATACTCACCAGAACATCTATAATGAAAAAGAAGGCCAATAACAAGTATTAGCAAGGATGTGGAGAAATTGGAATTTCATATCTTATTGGTGGGAATGTAAAATGTTATCAATGCCACTTTGGAAAGCAGTTTGGCAGTTCTTCAGAACATTAAGCATAGAGTTGCTATAGGACCAGTCAGTTCCACTCATATGTATATACTCAAGAAATGAAAACATGTTCACATAGAAACTTATACACAAATGTTCACAGTAGCATTATGTCCAGAATAGGCAAATTTGTAGAGACAGAAAGTAGATTAGTGGTCGTCTAGGGCTGGGGCAGGGTGGGGAAGGTAATGGGTAGTGACTGTTAATGGTTACAGGGTTTCGTTTTGGAGTGAGGAAAATGTTCTAAAATTAGATTGTTGTGATGGTTGCTCTACTCTGTAAATATACTAAGAACTACTGTAATTTTTCAATGAGTGAATTTCTGGTATTTAAATGATATATTGATGCTGTTTAAAAGAAAGAATCCAGTTGATATTTTTACCTCTCCTCCTGTACATTCATCTCTTGCCCAGATTGTTGGTTAGGAGTGAGACATATATCTCATGTGGTGGCTGGGCATGGTGGCTCACGCCTGTAATCCCAGCACTTTGGGAGACTGAGGTGGGTAGATTACCTGAGATCAGGAGTTCGAGACCAGCCTGATCAACATGGAGAAACTCCGTCTCTACGAAAAATACAAAATTAGCTGGGGATGGTGGCACATGCCTGTAATCCCAGCTACTCAGGAGGCTGAGACGGGAGAATCGCTTGAACCTGGGAGGCGGAGGTTGTGGTTAAGCTGAGATTGTGTCATTGCATCCCAGCCTGGGCAACAGAGCAAGACTCCGTCTCAAAAAAAAAAAAAAGAGAAAGAAAAAGACAGAGAGAGAGAAAGAGAGAAACACACCAGTCTTCAAAATTTATTGAGATAAGTTTTACAACCTACCTTATGGTCTCTTCTGCTGTGTGTTTCATGTCAAAAAAAAAAAAAAAAAAGATGTATCTCATATGGTAATTCCTTCCGTTAGAAAATAGTATGTTTCAACTTAATGGATGTTTCATTTTGGTATGATGGCTGATAACTTCAGTCTTGGGTTCTGTAGGTTCCGTGTCCCCTATTACCAGCTGTGTGATTCTTGTCAGTCTACATTATATTATAGATTGTTTCTTTGTTTATGAAATTAGAGTAATTTTTGCTTATCCAGAGGATTATTGTGAACTTCAAATAGAAGTGAGACAGCATTTTGAAAACTGTGTAGTCCTAAATAAATAGACAGTAGTGTTAAGATTCCTAAAGTTCTCTGTATTTTCTTTTCATAGGAGTGAAACACAAATCTTTTCTAACAGCTGAGGACTGTTTTGAGTTGGGCAAAGTGGCCTATACAGAAGCAGATTATTACCATACAGAACTGTGGATGGAACAAGCCCTAAGGCAACTGGACGAAGGCGAGATTTCTACCATAGATAAAGTCTCTGTTCTAGATTATTTGAGCTATGCGGTATATCAGCAGGGAGACCTGGATAAGGCACTTTTGCTCACAAAGAAGCTTCTTGAACTAGGTATGTTATCTGGGCCTAATTTAAGGTTATAGTTATATTGAGAGAGATATATTCTCTATTTTTGTGTGTCCCTCCTTTTATACCCCCTTCTGGTATTTTCTCATTTGTTATAAGTCAGGAATTTTACTTGTTAAACATACATTATTCTCTTTTTCTTTATTCTCAAAGTAAATGATGACTGATTTTTCTCACCTAATAGTGCTGCAACAGTGGTTGTGTTTCTCTGCTCTATATTCTCCAGGAATTTCAAAATTGAAGCTAATGTAACTAACTCAGTCAAAAATGTTTGTTTACCATGTTGCCATTTTAAATGTTAATCAGTTTCCTTTGAAGGGTGTTTTGTTTTATTGCATTTCATACTTTAAAATAAAGTGATTTAAAATAGATGGGCTCAAAATGTATTTATCAAATTCAAATGTTGGAAAAATATATCTTAGGAGAATTTTATCAGTAGTACTTTGAACAAAGATGTAGTGTTTCTTCAAGTATGGCCCAAGCACCACATGCATCAGAATTACTTGGATACTTGTTAGAAATGAAAATTTCTTGATCTTTACCCTAGATCTACTAAATTGTAATCTCTGGAGATGGAGTCCAGAATTTGTATGACAATAAGTTTAAGTGGCCTTTGGTATATAATGAAGTTTTAAAACTTTAAAAATTATTTTTACAAAATATGAAAATATGTGTATGTTAGAATCAAACAGCTCAAAAGGATTGATCTGCTGAAAATGAACTTTGGATAATTGGGTTATTTCTTAGTTGGGTGATAATAAATTAAGATATTGGTTTGAGTAATCTTTTTTCCTTTCAGTATTTTCCAGTGGTATTTCCTCTTGATTTAAAATATGCTTTGTACTCATTATAGAAAATTTACTAAAACAGAAAAAGATACAGAAGAGTCATTTATAAGCCAGTCACTCAAAGACACCTACTACACATTTATTTCCTTTTAGTGTATACTCCTCTTCCCTGCACACACGTTTCCTTTGCTTTTACAAAATCAGGTTAATATTGGATATCATAACATTTATTGTGAGCAGTTTCTAAAGGACAAGAAATATTTTACAATCTAAGCCTAGATAGCCTAAACACTTAGTTACTGTCACAAGTGAAGTCTCTATATATTCTTCTGCCTTTTTATTTTTGTGTGTGTGTGGTTCTTTAGTTTTTTTTTTTCCTCTCAGATGGGCAGCTTAGTCTTCTTTTCTCCTACTAAAAGGTAATTCAAAATTATGACTAGCAATTCTGAGGCAGTTAGTGGATTCTAGCTTATTTGAAAATTATATATTTAGTTTCCCTTTTCCTTCTTACTTAGAAATTTGGGACTGAACTTCAGCCCTTAGAAGTAGGCTACATTTATAATGTATCTGTGGTAAAGGTTGCTTTTGAATTGCTTATCCCCTGTCTTTCTCATGTGATTATTTTTCAGTCTTAGAAAAATCTTTTTCATTGCTTAAAATAAGTAGGATGAGTAAGATTTTAAAATTCATTTGACATCAAATTGAACTTAGTTCCTTTAGCTGATTAGTAAATTCTCAAAGTAAAAGCACTAGTTGCCACCTTTAAATAAATGACTGTTTCTGTCTCCAGAACTGTCTTTTTTGAGACAGAGTTTCACTCTTTTTGCCCAGGCTGGAGTACAATGGCACGATCTTGGCTCACTGCAACCCCTGCCTCCCGGGTTTAAGTGATTCTCCTGCCTCAGCCTCCTGACTCGCTGGGGTTACAGGCACCCACCCACCACCACGCCCGGGTAATTTTGTATTTTTAGGAGAGACGGGGTTTCACTATGTTGGTTAGGCTGGTCTCGAACTCCTGACCTCAGGTGATCCACCCACCTCAGTCTCCCAAAATGCTGGGATTACAGGCGTGAGCCACCAGGCCCAGCCCAGAACTGTTTTTATATAGGTGACTGTATGTCCTGATTTACTTGGGGGCATTAGTAACTTATACCTATTATTTTGGTATAATAATTTTCATTAGTGCCTCCTTTCACTCACAGAAGCAGCCTGGTTTGGAAGATAAATTATAATGTCTCCTATTTTTATATTACTGTATTCTGTTGCTTGAACAAGTGTGAACTTACCCGTGGACATGCTTTGTTTTTCTTCTAATAGATCCTGAACATCAGAGAGCTAATGGTAACTTAAAATATTTTGAGTATATAATGGCTAAAGAAAAAGATGTCAATAAGTCTGCTTCAGATGACCAATCTGATCAGAAAACTACACCAAAGAAAAAAGGGGTTGCTGTGGATTACCTGCCAGAGAGACAGAAGTACGAAATGCTGTGCCGTGGGGAGGGTATCAAAATGGTAAAGTGGAAAAGCCAATTGTGTGTATGTGAATGTGTGTGTGTATGTGTTTGTACACAGTTCTGGAGAGAATCAGTCATTTTATATTTAAGACTGTGATAAAAATCAGAATGGCTGCATAAAATACTACAGTATGTCAGCTTAGGCAACATAGACCCTATTACAAAGAAATTTAAAAATTAGCTGGGCATGCTGGTGCACACTTGTAGTCTTAGCTACTCAGGAATCTGAGGTGGGAGGATCACTTGAATCCAGGAGTTCAGGGGTACAGTGAGTTATGATTATACCACTGCACTCCAGCCTGAGCTACAGAATAGGACCCTGTCTCTAAAAAACTTTTTTTTTTTTTTTTTGGGACGGAGTCTCGCCCTGTCGCCCAGGCTAGAGTGCAGTGGCGTAATCTTGGCTCACTGCAAACTCTGCCTTTTGGGTTCAAGTGATTAACCTGCCTCAGCCTCCCGAGTAGCTGGGTTTACAGGTGCCTGCCACCACACCCAGCTCATTTTTGTATTTTTAGTAGAGATGGGGTTTCACCATGTTGGCCAGGCTGGTCTCAAACTCCTGACCTCGTGATCCACCTGCCTCTGTCTCCCAAAGTACTGGAATTACAGGCGTGAGCCACTGCGCCTGGCCTAAAAAACATTTTTAAAAAAATCACGGTATACCATTTTCTCTCTGTGGGTGCCACATTTAATATGTTCCAATTATTAGTAAAATAGCTTTGAAATAAAGCTTGTGAATCATATACTATTACATATGTTTGTGCAATATTACCTTTTTCATTTGATCCTTCACCCTGGAAGGATCAGGTAAGGGTGAAGGATCAAATAAGTTTAAAGGAAGTGATAGTTTTTCTTATATTTAATGCAAGAGAGATTTTAGCAGTATTTATTTATTTATTTATTTTATTTTTTGAGACAGAAACCCACCCTATCACCCAGGCTGGAATACAGTGGTGCAGTCCTGGCTCACTGCAACCTCCGCCTCCTGGATTTGAGCAATTCTTGTACTTCAGCCTCCCGAGTAGCTGGGACTACAGGCATTTGCCACCATGCCTGGCTAATTTTTTTGTATTTTTAGTAAAGACGGGGTTTCGTCATGTTGGCCAGGCTAGTCTCAAACTCCTGACCTCAGGTGATCCTCCCACCTTGGCCTTCCAAAGTGCTGGGATTACAGGCGTGAGCCACTGCACCCTTCTGTTCAGCAGTCTTAGAGATAATAACACTACTCTATGCATCTTATGAGATACAACAGATTCATCTATACAATAATCCCTTGTAGTTTTGCTCCTAGTTAACCTTGACAAGATTGCTTAGTGAAATGCTTTAGTCTATTTAATACTCAAAATGCAGAAAGTTTTTAACAGATTTTGACTTTAATTAAATAAAATATTAAATAAATCTTTAATATTTCTTTGTTTATTGTATATTTATATTTATGTATTTGTAACTCAGAATTCCAGTTCTAAAGATCTTAATAGATATTAGGTCAAAAGCAAAAAAGAACAAAGTCTGGGAAACATTTGTTAAAGTTGAACGTAGGTTTTTGTGTAGCCTCAAGACTTCTCAGAACCTTTTTATGATAATGTGCATTGTGATATGATACACATTCTTTCTCAATATTAATTGATTATGGAACCTTTGAAAAGGAATTTCATGTGGTATTAGTTTTCAGTTGAACGCGGGCATGCATAGAAAGAGTTAATGAATTTTTGGAGTAAGTACTTTTAAGTGTAAACATTTGAAAAGCGTTTAACGTTTTCTTTACTACTAGTAAACTCAAGCTGGGCTTTACATTTTGATATTGATGACTGTTGACAGCTTAACCACTAACAGCAAACTATAATACCTATGGGACACTTTTGATAGCTAGGTTCATGGAGTCCTAGGAGGATATGCTTCAGCTAATGAGTAAATACAAAGATACAAAGATAGTGACACTGTTAGTCTCATTAAATATTTTCTTTTCTTTTTTTTTTTTTGAGATGGAGTCTCGCTCAGTTGCCCAGGCTAGAGTGCAGTGGTGCGATCTTGGCTCACTGCAACCCCTGCCTCCCGGGTTTAAGTGATTCTCCTGCCTCAGCCTCCTGACTCGCTGGGGTTACAGGCACC
>NW_012113141.1:6448962-6456134 GCF_000951035.1 Colobus angolensis palliatus | reverse complement strand
CTGTTAATGTAATTCATACTCAACTTTGCCTAAGATCAAAAGAACACTCTTGCTGGGCACGATGGCACATGCTTGTAATCCCAGCACTTTGGGAGGCCAAGGCGGGTGGATCACCTGAGGTCAGGAGTTCAAGACCAGCCTGGCCAACATGGCGAAACCCCATCTCTACTAAAAATACAAAAAGTTAGCCAGGCATGGTAGAAGGGACCTGTAATCTCAGCTACTTGGGAGGCTGAGGCAGGAGAATTGCTTGAACCTAGGAGGTGGAGGCTGCAGTGAGCCAAGATCAAGGCATTGCAATCCAGCCTGGGTGACAGAGCAAGACTCTGTCTAAACAAAAACAAAAACAAAAAATTCTTTTTCTCAGAATAGCTAAATTCATCTCATCATTATATAAAAGACTTACTAAAAATTAAAGCCTTGGATTTGACTCTAGATAAAGTGCATGGAGAATAAACATAAATCATTATTTGTTTTAGTATATTATTAGTATAATAATTGAAACAAACTACTCATATTCCTGCTTATGTGACATACGTGTTTTGTTTTGTTTTGTTTTTTGAGACAGCATCTTGCTCTGTCACCCAGGCTGGAGTGTAGTGGCATGATCATGGCTCACTGCAACCTCTACTTCCTGGGCTTACGCAGTCCTCCCATTTCAGCCCCTATGTGGTACTACAGGCAAGTGCCCTCATGTCCGGCTAATTTTTTAAATTTTTTGTAGAGATGAGATTTTGCTGTGTGACCTAGGCTGGTCTTGGTCTCGTTGGGCTCAAGTGATCCTCCTACCTGAGCTTCCCCAAAGTACTGGGGTTATAGGCATGAGCCACCATGCCAGGCCTGACATACTTGTTTAATTAAGAGAAGTAGGCAACAAAATAACTTATTAATATAATACATAGATGATTGAAGGGAATTTGTTTTGTTGACTGCTCTATTTTTATACTGCCTAATAAAAGCATCTGGGATCTTTGTTTAATAACTTTTTTCTTTTTCAGAGCTGTCCATTTTTGATTTTGCCCTTAAAATTTTCCTTTTTTTTTTTTTTTTTGCCACAAGCATTTAACTGTGAAGTGTTTAGGAAAACCTAGTTTTGCCGGGCGCGGTGGCTCAAGCCTGTAATCCCAGCACTTTGGGAGGCCGAGATGGGTGGATCATGAGGTCAGGAGATCGAGACCATCCTGGCTAACACAGTGAAACCCCGTCTCTACTAAAAAATACAAAAAAAAAAAACTAGCCGGGCGAGGCGGCGGGTGCCTGTAGTCCCAGCTACAAAAAAAAAAAAAAAAAAAAAGAAAACCTAGTTTTTTTTTTCTTCTAGAAACTTTTTGTCTCTGGGTGCTTGCCAGTTACTTTGTGCCATTTAGAGCAATGCCGGGCATTTAATATTTTCATAAACATGGCATTATTTTTTTCATATTTAAACATTTGAACTTATTTAAGACCTCGCCTCTCTCACCCAGAAAATCATCATTAATACTGTATTTAAAATTCTGAACATCCTGTTTGAGGCACAATATTTGCAGAGTACTGCTTTTGTATATTTTTCCAGAGATACTCTGTATATGCAAGCATGATTATTGTCTCTTATCTGCATAGGAATAGATATTAAAAGTATTATTATTCTAATATATTCATCATATTCTTAACTTTAGACCCCTCGGAGACAGAAAAAACTCTTTTGCCGCTACCATGATGGAAACCGGAATCCTAAATTTATTCTGGCTCCAGCTAAACAGGAGGATGAATGGGACAAGCCTCGTATTATTCGCTTCCATGATATTATTTCTGATGCCGAAATTGAAATCGTCAAAGACCTAGCAAAACCAAGGGTAAATAATGTTTTTTTTTTTTTTAATTTTCCTCAATATACTGTACCTTTGTATCAATTTTTCTTTGTAAGAAAATAGGATAATTGATATACTAATAACGCCACAGATTTTTTAAAGATATTGTTGCCTCAGCATAATGGAGTTACTAATGATGCTCTGTTTATGCCAGTTTTTCCGTTTGTTATCAACACAAGTAATGTACCCTTCAGCTGGGTTTTACTCACTGAATTATGAAAATTATTGATGAGATTTTTATTCACCGTTAACAAATTTGTGTTTCACTGTCTTCCTGATAAACTTTTCTATATATTTTGGAGTCTTCTAATCTCAGAGGCTGCTCAAAGCCCAGCTTCTTCATAACTTCTAAATTTTTATTGAAAGAATACCATGGAAGTATTTTTATTCCCTTTTAGGCACATTATTACTATTATAACAGGATATAATTGGGCACAAGCATTATGTTAATTTGAAATGGTGATAGTTTTCTGACTTTAACCCACATAATTTATCTTAAAAGTAAAAGAATCTAATGTAAACCCAATCTGTAAGCTTAGTGTTTAGCATGAAAACTCTTCTTTAGTGAGAATGTGGAAAAGACTACCCTTTATGCTCTCGCCTTTTCCCCCATCAGCTTGTTCTTAAAACATATTTGGTCTTCTTGATAGTAAAGTACAAGCTGCCATCACTTTCATAAAGAGATTGTTGAATAAATTCTAGGCATGCCTTGCTCTCTTACTACAAAGGAGTTGGCAGATTTTTTCCATAAAGGTCAATGTTAGATATTTTTTAGGCTTTGGAGGCCATATGATCTCTGTGGTGACTATTTAGTTCCGCCATTATAGTGCAAAAGCAGCCAAAGAAAATACGTAAATAAAAGAATGTGGCTATATTACAGTAAAATTATATTTCCAGTGACAGGCAGCAGGCTGAATTTGGTCTGTGGCCATAGTTTGTTAACCCTTATTATATCAAAGGTTTGAATTATCTGGGATATCTATACTACAAAATGAAGTTAGAATTTCTTTTAGAGTTTTACTGCTTCCCCAAATTGGTGGTTTTTCTTTCTTTTTTTTTTTTTTTTTGGCCAAAGATTACATTATAAATGCAAAACATTGGTCTAACATTAATATGTATTATTGTTGCCATCCAAGGTAATTAATTCATTTCATCTTGGAGATCAAGTTATATTCTGGAGATTCCTCAATTTAGATTGTTTTTGGTCAATAAATTTAATGGCAATAAAATTTCATGCTCTTAAAACCTCAGAATCATCCTTCCATTAAAAAAAAATTGAAATTATTATCTAGGCTGTCTCCTCTTTCTTACTGTTTTTAACATTTATGAGTTCTTTTCCTCTGCCTTTGTTCTCAGTCCAAGATTATTTCACTATATATGTTAATAAGTGGATATCTTGAAGGGACAAAAGATTGACCTTAAAATGAATTTAAATCATTAACCTTTGCAAACTGTTCCATCACTAAAAAAAATTGAAGTCAGAGATTTTGGAATGGATCCTTAATTGCAAATAGCCATTCTTCTTTTTTTTCCCCTTCTCTCCCCACCCCCAGATGGTCATTCTTTTAACTGTAAATTAGACTTCAAATTTCAGAAATGTCTCTTTTTCTCACTGTCATGTCCTTTCACCATTGAAAGAAATTTAATTTTCAATCTTCTTTTGTTTGTATGTCCTCTATCTATGCAAAACAAACAAAAAATTGAGAAAAAAAAAACCCAAAACCTAAAAAACTAACTAACTGGCTTTCAAGGCTCAGCACAAGGTGACTGGAAGTGTATGGAGTTATTTTCTCTTTTTAGCCTCCTTTGTAAAAACCCTGGAATTCTGACTGGTTGGGTAAATGTGATTCAATTTTTTGTCTTGTAATGCAACTATTTTGATGGTTGGCTTCACAGCTGAGGCGAGCCACCATTTCAAACCCAATAACAGGAGACTTGGAGACGGTACATTACAGAATTAGCAAAAGGTAAGAGATGTGTATGCTGCATATTTTGCCCTCTAATGAGTGTTTTGTACATCCTTCAGGAATTATTCATTTAAGGGAAGTAGGTCATTTTCAGTCACCAGCTCAAGTTACCACCACAGGATACGCATGGGTAAACTGCTTTGTGTTTCACAGGTCTTTCTCCTTCACTAGAAGTTCTGTTTTTAATCTTTAATTGGTATGTTATTTTTCTGGAATTAATATGCTTTTTATCTTTCTTCAGATCAGGTGTCAAATATCCAGGAAGTGGCCTGATACTTTCCTTTTTCCCTTTTGTTGCCAAAAGGGGAAATAAAGCAGCAGACTCCTGAATCTGGGAGTGGTAGTCTTCACCTATGCAGTTTTCTCACATTCATAAATACTGCAGTGATTCACATCCTCCTTCATGGTGATTGTGTTGGCATTTGTTCATACATCTTGTAAAATACCATTGTCATTATGTAGTAATCTGTATTCCTCCTGTTGGAGTTTTTTATTTAAAAAAATTCGCTGACTCAAAAGTTGGCAGTAGGAAGAACAGAATTACGCTTCTGAGCTCAGTCTTCCAGAAATTAGTTGTAAACTTAGTTGCCTTTTACTTTGCCAGAGAGATTTGAAAACAGTTTTATCTCAGTGAGAGTTTTTAAAAATGAATTTAAGGAGTCTACTTTTTTTTTCAAAATATTTAAATAACTTCTAGATCTGAGAAAGTTTCTGTGAAACCCAGTGCTGTAAATCATTTACATACAGCTTCAAATGATTTTTTTTAAAAAAAAAAGTGAAAGGACAATAAATCTACAACAAAAATCTGTCAACTCATTTTCTCTTGATTTGGAAGTGGCTGTTCTTACTGCCACCTTTCTAAATGTTTTTGTGGATTTGAGACCATTACCCACCATCCAGACCAATCTGAACCCTTCCAATCACCTGTGGCTTGGCAAAACAAAACAAACAAAAAGCCCAAAATTGCCTGCTACTGGAGTAAGTCCTTGTCCTTTCTCTTTTTTTGTAGCTGAGCCGAGCTACAGTACATGACCCTGAGACTGGAAAATTGACCACAGCACAGTACAGAGTATCTAAGAGGTAAGGGAGTAATGGAGAGAACTTCAGTCATATTTGGACCATTTCTTTCTTGGGAATCTAATTTTCTGAAAACTCATGATATCGTTTCTAAGACCTAGGCGGTTAAGCATAGATACTTGATAATATCTGTGCTGGAGTTTTCATGATGGACTAATAACCATGGTTATGGGCAGTTAATAGAGGTTTTCCAAAGTATCATTAACTTACAAAATGTCTGTTGAGGCTCCCCAAACTTTGATAAATGAAATGTGTTCTCATATTGAACTAAGAGAAGTTCCCAAATTCCCTTCATTAAACAAGGCCTCTTTTGGACTCTGTAGTAAAGCAGGGGTTTAAAAATCTCAGGGTCACCCAGTAGCTGCAGGTATTGTGTAAGTAAGTGCCTTGAATGACTATATAACAAAGCCTTGCAAGTTCTTTGCTTTTAACAATGTTTAAAGAGAATCTTATTAGGTTGTTTGTTGATTGATCACTAAAATAATTTTTTAAAAAGAGCTCACTTTGTAACTTAGAGCTCACAGAATTAGGTGACATTATTACAATAGAACTCCTTTTCCATCTACTTGTGAAGGTTTCTCGGCTCTCATGAAAATAGAAATATCTTTGTGCTGAATTTTTATTCTAACAATTAGAATATTTATCCACAGACACAATACTAATGAAATATAACAAACATAAACCCCATCCATCTCATTAGGAACATCTTAATATATTTTCACTTGTGTATATTTGATATTGATTGTTTAGTCATGTTATTTAGATTAACATATGTGAATAATAATTATAGTAACAATCCAGAAGATACTATCTTTAACACAGCCTTGTTATAGGACTTTAATGCAGGCTTTTTGTTTTAGGAAATTCATATTTTTGTTAATTGTATAAGCATTTTTAATATAGAGAAGTATAATGTGATAAAAGATTTTCAGGCATAAAAATGTGTCACTGTAGGACAAGGTTTAACCTTGTCAATAATACTATTGACATTTTGAGTCAGATAATTCTTGTTGGGGGCTATCTTCAGCTTTATAGGCTGTTTAATAGCATCTGTGGTTCACTAGATGCCTGTAGCACTCTTCCTTAATTTGTGACAATCAAAACTGTCTCCAGACATTGTCAAATGTCCCCTGGTAGGTAAAATACCTCCCACTACCTCTAGTGACTCCACCCCTGTTGAGAATCACTGTTCTAGAATAAGAATGGAATGAAAATGTACCATCAAGAAATAAAAAAGATGTAAAATGTCCAAGTATTTAAAAAAAATTTTGTTCACATGTTTTAAGTGGATGATGATGGATAGCAAATCATTATGGTATTTAGACTGCAGTGGATACATTTTTAAAGTAATCATTTTTTAGAAATTACTGACATTTTCAATATGACAGAATTAAATCATTTGAAACTAAATTATGAAAAATTTTAGTTGTCAACTAAAAAAATTATGCAAAGGCGAACATAGATTTTTAACAAGCATTTTAGGAGGTATTTTGAAGAGAAATTTTGAAGATTACTGCTGTTTTCAAAAAGACAGAAAGATGAGGCTGGACCAAATGCATTGATTCAACATTTCCTTTTTCTTTTTTGGGCAGAACCATATGCCTTTTATATATTAACCTTAAACATTACTATACACATGTCTTGGTTTCTTGTCTCTGCCGTATAACACCACCTGCCCTTTTGCCCCAGTAAGAGAGAGAAAGTTTTTTTCTTGCCTATCACTAGCTTCATAGCTGAGACCCCTGTACCAAAAGACAGATTAACAAGAGAAAAGCATACAAATTTATTTAATACAAAATTTACATGACAAGAAGCCTTTAGAAATGAAGACCCCAGCCTGAGCAACATGGTAAAACTCCATCTCTACAAAAAATACAAAAAAATTAGCCAGGTGTTGTGGCATGTACCTGTAGACCCAGTTACTTGGGAGGCTGAGGTGGGAGGAGGATCACTTGAGCCTGAGGAGGTTGAGGATACAGTGAGCCATGAGCACAACACTGCAGTCCAGCCAGGGTGACAGAGTAAGACCCTGTCTCAAAAAAAGAAAAGACATAGAAAAAAATAAGAACCCAAAGAAACAGGGAAACCTGTGTATTTTTTTTTTTAATGTTTATTGAGAAACTCATTTTTTTTTTTTTGAGACGGAGTCTCGCTCTGTCACCCAGGCTGGAGTGCTGTGGCCGGATCTCAGCTCACTGCAAGCTCCGCCTCCCAGGTTCGAGCAATTATCCTGCCTCAGCCTCCTAACCGAGTAGCTGGGACTACAGGCATTTGCCACCAT